>NC_066334.1:2445451-3064795 GCF_022539315.1 Serinus canaria | reverse complement strand
GCACCACCCGACCGGCCCCAGGAAACACACAACGAAACAACAACAACAACAAAAAAAACCCCAAACAAACAACCCCCCAACCAAACAAACAAACCCTCAAAACACCCCAAAAATAAAAACAACAAAAACCCAAACAAAACAAACAAACAAAAACCCCATAACAAACACCCAGGAAAAAAAAAAAACTACAATAAAAACCCCCAAAACATTGAACCAAAAAAAAAACAAACCCAAAAACCAAAAACAACAGAAAAAAAACCCCAACAAAAAGCCCAACAAACCAACAAAAACCAAACCAAAAAACTCACAAAAACCAAACAAAACACCCCCAAAACAAAACAAAACACAACAAAAAACCCCCCCCAAAAAAAACCACCCCAAAAATCCTAAAAAAAAAAAAAAAAAACTAAAAAAAAAACCCAAACCAAACAAAAAAATCTGCTGCTGAATAAATACATAACACACATTTTGGACATCTCTGACTGGCTGATCAATCCCTTCGTTTGGTTACAGGCAGTTCTGCATTTCACGTAACAGGACTTTAGGTACACTTTTACTTCTAAAAGGCTTATCCATGTCTGGATTTTTCTCTCCTGGGCACGGGTGAGTGTATGGCCTCAAAACAGACCCAAAAAGCTCAAGGAAAGCAGCTGGGAAAGCTGTCTGTCCCCAGCAGAGTGACCTGTCCCAAAAGAAGGGCTCTGCTCTGACAATCAGGCAGCACAAGCTGGAGACACACAACTAAAAGGCACATAATTTTTTTTTTTTTCCCCCTAAGGACAATCACTCTGTGAATTTATTGCTTGTGAAACACACTAGTCTGGCATAATGGTGTCTGATAAGCAGAGCAGGTATCCCACAGGCACAGCAGAAATGTTTCTGCCCATTTACTCTCTAACCACAGGTCTAGTCTAGATATATTTTTACAACTACTGGCTCACCACAATCTCTCAACACTTCTCAACCACTCATTTCTATCAGCCTTGACCCCATTGGAGAAGTTTCTACAATGAAGTGTTTTGGTTTTCAATCTCAAATAATACAAACACTGAATAATTGTTTCCTCTAAGAACCGGAGAACAGTTCTTTCCATCTAATGTGAATGGGCCATCAAAGAAAATCATTAAAACAATCTCTGACAAATGGAATGAGGCCACCAAAGACCATTGGGACCTCTGGGCTGTTATCCAGAGATTGATCAGAGCTTTTGACTCTTGTAACATGGTACAGAACAGCAACAATTCTGAGAGAAGCCCCCCTGACTGATGGAGCTGTTCCCAGCCTTCCCTTTCTTAGATTTAATCTACATATTGACATGGCACCAATTTGTGTGGGTATGCCTGCTGCTCTTAGCTGGAGAAACAGAAGGCAGGGAGGTTTTTTATCTCTTCAGTCCAATCATAGAGGTAAAGCATTGTCAGAGGACCTTCCCTCAGCTAACCAGAAGCAGCAATTTGCCACTGCTGCTGCTTTGAGCTTTGTGATTTGCTTGCAAGGACAGCAAAGAGATCAAGAATCAGATGATCTTCAGGCTCTTCCAACTCAGCTTCATTTGGTGTGACACTCAACTGTTATGACTCCTGGAGTCAGCTCCCTGATTGGTTTATATTTGGAATAATGTCCAGGAATTCTTGTGTAATATCCAGTCCTGTATATGCTGTGGATAAAAACAGGCTTCCAGCTTGTAACTTGCCTCCAAAAGCTGAATTTCTGGTCCAAAGAACCATTTCTTAAAGCCAATGAATCACTGATGAAAGTTCAAGTAAACAGCACTTTCAAGAAACAGTGGATGAGGAGCAGAATCAAAACTGAAGGCACAAAATCTCCTTTGGACTTCTACAGCAATATTCCTAGATATTACCTGCAGTATCAGAGAGTGGAGTCCTGCAGTGGTGGAGTCTTAGAATATCATTAAAAATCACATTAAAAATCATATAAAAATCAAATCCAAATAGCTCTGAACAACGCCTCAGAAACTTTCAGCAACATTCCCTGTTTCTACTCAAAGTCAGCAGCGAGCAGGGCCAGGGAAAGGGCTTTTCCTCCTGGGGAGCAGAGCTCTAGGGGTCAATAAAGGACACGGCGATGTAGCGGGTTCCTCTGGTGGTGGGGAGCCCCTCGTGGTAGTGGGTCAGGCGGCCTGGGTGCATCAGGGTCCAGCCTTTCCTTGGGGCTCGGATGGAGCAGTTGTAGCGCAGGAACCGGCAGCCTCCGCCCTGGGGGGACACAAGGGACACATCAGCCTCCTCCCTGGGGGGACACATCAGCCTCCGCCCTGGGGGGACACAAGGGACACATCAGCCTCCTCCCTGGGGGGACACAAGGGACACATCAGCCTCCGCCCTGGGGGGACACAAGGGACACATCAGCCTCCACCCTGGGGGGGACACATCATCCTCCGCCCTGGGGGGACACATCAGCCTCCACCCTGGGGGGACACAAGGGACACATCAGCCTCCACCCTGGGGGGACACATCACTGGGGACACATCAGCCTCCACCTGGGGGACACAAGGGACACATCAGCCTCCTCCCTGGGGGGACACATCAGCCTCCTCCCTGGGGGGACACATCATCCTCCGCCCTGGGGGGACACATCAGCCTCCACCCTGGGGGGACACATCAGCCTCCACCCTGGGGGGACACATCATCCTCCGCCCTGGGGGGACACATCAGCCTCCTCCCTGGGGGGACACAAGGGACACATCAGCCTCCTCCATGGGGAGACACAAGGGACACATCAGCCTCCTCCCTGGGGGGACACAAGGGACACATCAGCTTGGAAAAAGCACCTCAGGGAAGGGTCCCTGCCTTTTGACAGTGTTGAAGGCAGAGGAAGGAATGATGAATATGACTCCATGTTCTCAGAAGGCTAATTTATTATTTCATACTATATTATATTAAAGAATACTATACTATACTATACTAAAGAATGCAGAAAGGATACTTACGGAAGGATAAAAAGATAATAATGAAAACTCCTGACTCTCCACAGAGTCCTGACACAGCCTGGCACCGATTGGCCAAAGAGTGAAAACAACTCCCAGCAGAATGCAATGGAACAATCACCTGTGGGTGAACAATCTCCAAACACATTCCACATGAGCACAGCACAGGAGAAGAAAATGAGATAAGAATTATTTTTCTTTTTCTCTGAGGCTTCTCAGCTTCCCAGGAGAAAAATCCTGGCTGAAGGGATTTTTCACAAAATGTGACTGTGACATCACAGCACTTCTGAAAATGTGGCAAGATGTTTGGGGAATCTCCCGTGTTCTGATGCATTCAAATGTTGCCACATTTCTCTTCACAGAGAAAAGCAAGGCTCAATTCTTCCCAAGAATATTTCTCAGATTCACATTCTCTGAACCTCAGAGAAAGGAAAATACAATTCTTATCTCATTTGCTGTGCCTGTGTTTGTGCCAAAGTAGAATGCAAGATGGAGATTGTTTCCCCACAGTGATGGGGTTTTGTTTCCTTGGCCTGTCAGGGCCAGGTGTGTGTGTGTGTGTGTGTTGGGATTGTTGGGTGACAGTCATGAGATTCTGTGCAGTGGAGTGCTGGCAGATTCAGTTTAGATGTACTGTAATATAGTTTAATATAATGTAGAATAATATAGTATAATAAAGTAATTAATTAGCCTTCTGATAAGATGGAGTCAGATGCATCATTCTCTCCCCCTCATCGGGGGCAAAAATATCCACTATATTCAAAAATCTCTTTCCTAGCCTAAGCCAGTCATTAATTGTAATCCTTAGTGCAAAGAAGCCCAATGTGGATCAGGGAAGGGTTTGTGTTCAGCCCGATGTGGATCAGGGAAGGGTTTGTGTTCAGCCCGATGTGGATCAGGGAAGGGTTTGTGTTCAGCCCGATGTGGATCAGGGAAGGGTTTGTGTTCAGCCCGATGTGGATCAGGGAAGGGTTTGTGTTCAGCCCGATGTGGATCAGGGAAGGGTTTGTGTTCAGCCCGATGTGGATCAGGGAAGGGTTTGTGTTCAGCCCGATGTGGATCAGGGAAGGGTTTGTGTTCAGCCCGATGTGGATCAGGGAAGGGTTTGTGTTCAGCCCGATGTGGATCAGGGAAGGGTTTGTGTTCAGCCCGATGTGGATCAGGGAAGGGTTTGTGTTCAGCCCGATGTGGATCAGGGAAGGGTTTTCAGCTGCTCCAGGTGCTGTGCTGCCCTGCTGACCCCCTGGCAGGCACTCACCTCGTAGTCGATGCCCACTCTGTTCAAGGCAATGTTGATGGTAAAGGTGGAGGCGTCGTGGTGGGGCACCAGAGATGGCTGCTCATCAGGTTTGTAGCGAACCACAAAGGCCAGCTCAAACTGGGTCTGAGAGAGAAAGACAAAGAGCACTTTGTTAGAGGGCTATAGTGGTCTGGGCTTCTGAGCTGCAGAGCAGGGTGTAGCACCGAAATTGCATCCCACTGCTAAAGGAGGAAGAAAATTTCTCAGTGACATTTCTCTGCCTGATTGTTAACTAATGGGCACACTTGGATCACACTGCAGGGTCAACTCCTCTGCACTGGGAAATAGTGTGTGTGATGCTGGAGGATTCTTGTCACAAAGAAGGACAGCTGCAGCTGGAGGAGGTGCTGAGCTCACCATGAGTTTTCCTCTTAAGGTGGACATACTGTGGCCTCAGCTCTCTTTACAGAGAGCAGCAGGCACAAGCCTTCCCAAGGATTTTTCCAGGGAAGGCAGTGAGAAGCACAGAGAGGAGAAGAGAAAATAATTCTTATCTCTATTTACTGCTCCTGTTGTTTTTGCACATGTGGAATGTGTTAGAAAGATGGTTTATGTGAAGGGATTTGGTAATTGGATTCTGGTGATGGTTGTTTACATTAATTGGCCAATTAGGTCCAAGCTGTGTCCTGACTGTCTGGAGACAGTCACGGGTTTTTCTTTTGTCTCCTTTTAGTATCTCTTTAGTATAGTATCTCTTTCATATAGTATAGTATAATGTAATGTAGTAAAGTTTTAATAAAGCAATTGTTCAGCATTCTGAATCAATGGAGTGAGTTGCCAATCATTCCCAGATGTTGGGGCTGCCCTGTATACGATAGACATACCTTGGTGTAGTATCCTGGGTACAGCTTCTCTGTGATGGGTGCAATGTAGTCCAGAAGAAACTTATACCACTCTCTTTCAAAGCCTATTTGGTTCATGTGAATGTCAATAGTTGGGACATTCTCATATCCTCCTTGTATTCTGCTATCCTGAAATAGAATCAACAGAAATACCTGTAAAGATAGCAACCTTGGAATTCAGGAATGAAAAGTACTTGTTCCTGGTAACTACAAATAAATATGATGTTTGTTTATCTGAATTTGCAGGATGGAAAGCTCATTTCAAACCATACTTAAACCTTAAGGAAGCAATATTACCATCAGAGAGGCTGAACACTGGAACTTCAGAGGACACTAAAGGGAAAAATCAGAGTTAATCAGGAGCAAAATAAAGTTTTGTCTCTACTTTTCTGGTTTAATTCAGGATCTAATGCCTCTCCACAGGAGGCACTGCTATCACCAGATTTGCACAGAAAATGGTGCAGCCCAGAACTCCAAAGAGCTCCTGCTTTTACTTACCGTATTGTCACCTGTGGACCACTGGCCATAATGTTCCATTTCTTCCACCAGCTCATCACAGGCAGTGTCAGTGAATATGGGGAACCAGTAAACATCTGGGCAGGGCTGCAGATAGCAGACAGGTGAGAACAGCAGAAACAAGGACAGGGGCTTGAGGCAAAATAAGGCTAAAATGAGTGTAGACTGAGGAAGTGAAAGGAAACTAAAATATTGAGGGTAGAAATTTATCTTCTGATTTATGTGCCTCACTACCACTTAAGAGAGCTGAAATGATTTGGCTAAAAAAGTACTTTCAAGGTCATTTTTCCTATGTTCAACTGCTTATTCCTGAGAATTACAATGATGATGATAAAGCATTGTCCTAAAGCTCATTTCCCATTCTGATGGATATGAGTGATGTTTTCTTACCATTTCCACCAATTTCCCTTTCAGAGCTGCTGTGTAGTTTTCATGGATGTACTTTTCTCTCCAATCCTGCAATCAGAAGATAGGCAAACCAGTAATTTCTGTGGGGCCCCTGCTAAAAGAGGTAATAAAAGACCAGGCACTCATGCAAGCAGTATTTCACAGGCTTTGAAGATCCATGTGCCATGAATCCCAAAAACATGTTCTCTTCAAATTTTGTGCCTGTGCTCCTCAACCCCCCCGAGAGTCACCATTATTACAAAGCCTTCTTGTTGTGATGAAGCTAATATCAGGTCTTTCCACATTGCTGTGCCTTCTGAGTGTGCAGGTTATCTCACCTCAGGATTGCTGAATATTTGCCAGAGGTCATTGTGGAGGTGACTTGTCTGGTAATTCTCCAGGGACAGTATGTGTCCAAACTGATGCTGGTTTGTCAGGTACATAAAGACTCCCTGCAGGACAGAGAGAAATAATAAAGGCCTCATATATTTCTGAGAGCCACTGTGAAGTCAAGCACTGTTCATTTACTCATTCTTTCTCCTGTGGGCTTTCACTTTTATTTGCACCCTGGATATGAGAAATTCTGAAAGGTTACAGACAGACACAGTAAATCTGTGTCCTGTCAGCCAGGGCTGGAAGCAGAGGAGAGCAGCAGCTCTGAGATTAGGGTCTTCCTTCTTACCCTGTCAATCCCATTAAGAGCAGTCCTGAAAAGGCCTATGAACAAAAATGTTATCCACATTTAGTGGTGCATGGTTACACATGCTTTCACAGCAGAGAGAAATCCCATGCTGTTCCAAAGTCTGTACTGTACTGACTAGTAGGAGCTATTTACATTTAGTGGTCCATGGCTACACACCATTTCACAGCAAGACAGAAATCCCATGCTGTTCCAAAGTCTGCACTGTACTGACTGGTACAAGTTCACCCTATCCCTTCCCTGGCAGGGCTGAATGCCTTGAAACTGCTTAATCCTGTCCCCTTCAGCCTGCAGGCAGCTCTCCCCTGGACTGACCTGGCTGCGAATGTTGTGGCACAAAGCCATGTCAGCATCCAGCTTGCCACTGTGGAACAGATCCCCCTGCTCAAGCTCCGAGCGCAGAGCCTTGCCTTTAACCATGTAAACACTGCTGATGTAGGGAACATTCCAGAGCCCACTGAAACACAGCAGAAGAAAAGTGAGATACCACTAAGACAGATGCTGCTGCACTTGACAGGATGACAGGCAGCACTGCAGCATCAGCCAGGCTTGCCTAAATGAGCCAGCTCAGAACAGCAGGAAGAAACCATACCAACAGAGATTGGCATTCCAGAAAAAATCACCTATATTGCCCACAGCTCTTAAGCTGCACAAATGCTAGTCCATCAGAAAAGCAATTAATTGCTACTGTGTGTTTTTGCTAGGGACATAATTAGTGGCTTGAATCTCTTCTATTTTTTCCAGTGATTTAAAGAAACTGAACCAGCCAAAAGTGCATAAGCTGATTTCCAGCATTTACTGCACATACAATGGCCTATAAAAAAAGAGGGTCCCTCAAGAATATGAATGAATCAACAACTCAATTTTTTGAATCTTCCATTCAAAGATCATCTGAAAATTGATCTGACAGAGATTGAACAGCACTTTACAGGATTTTAAGGATCACACTATCTATAGTCCCTAGGTGGGAAAACATGACAAGAGTAAGATGAGATGATTTCAGGAGTTAGCACTCTCAAACCCTTACTCTGATCATAAGAAAGTCTGCCCCAAGTATGTTATTGTCTCTGCTCAGGGGGGAATATAAAGCAACTTCCAAATGGGAGCAGAGACTTCTTTTCCTTTCCTACACACAAAGACATTTGCACTCTCTGGTTCTTGGACATTAGTTTGATGACAATGTGCTGCAGCAAGCTTTACATTTGAGGGATTTTATCAGTGAAAAGCTTTCTTTGCACACTCACACTCTCCTCCTTTGAACAATATCCACATAATCTTCCGAGCGGGCGTAGTATCCATCGGGGCTCAGAGCTCCCCAGAAATTGGACCACAGCTTCTCGTGACGGCTCACCAGGGGGGCAATCACCAGCCTGGAAGCATGAAGGAAAAAGGAATTGCAGGACAGGATGTTACCAAGGGAGGAAAAGGAAAATATTTACAAACCACAGTACTGTAAGAGCTGTTTCCTCCCTCACTTAACAGAGCTGCTGTTTTGTTAACTCTGTTGGAATGAAATGCCACATAAGAAAGGCTAAATATGGTCCCAATCTCCCTTCTAACTACACCCTGCACCAGGTCTCTTAGAATCCAATTTGTTCTAAGCAAAACAAAGCTAAGGATTATTTACATCCCCTGCCTAAAATCCAGAGATTTCAATTACAGTGGAAAAAACAAAAACACATAAGAGGTGTTTGGCTAACATCCCATCTCTGGCACAGCTCTCCTGGTTCCCTAAACATCTCAGAGATGTGCACTGAATTCCTCATGTGAGATGAGCAGTAAGCATTGCTCAGACCAAAGAACTCACTTGTTCTGTTCAATCAGGATCCTCAGAGTCTCTGTGTTCTTCAGAACTACCTCAGCATCCAGGCTAAAGTAATAGTCACAGTCAGGATCCTTCCTGCACAAATCCCTGCAGCCAGAAAATGCAAAGTCACATCCTAAACCAGAGGAAGACAAAGGACAGGGCACCAAGAATTCCTTCACCTTGTAGTCTAAAGGTCCTCTGGGTGCTCAGAGAAGTTTGGTTTAATGTAACAACCCAGAGGGCCAGCATAGTACAAGCACATCAGATTCAGTATCCAGTAACAGATACTGAGACACAGCCAAAATCACATTTAGCAAACTGAATGTTTCTTCAGCTCAAACTGAGAGGTTTCCATTTACAGCTGGCCCAAATCCACAGCTGAGCTCAAACCTCCTGGTCACAGACAGGGAGATCCTCTCCCACTAGTTCTTAGTTCTGCTACAGCACTCCTCCTCTTCAGAGATATGGGTGCATATCCTTTGTGCTCTGTGACTGGGTATACAGATGAGGGCAGGGGATACAGGGCTATCCTGCTGTCAGAACAAAGGACCAGTGAGAACTTAGTTTCTGAAACTGGACAAAGTGAGCTGGTTTGGAAGCTGATTTCTTTCCCAATATATAAGGGCATCAGAGTTAATGCTAGAAAAACTAAAAGGGTGACTGAGAAAAGAAGAGCAATCACTTGCTAGGGATGATCCTCAGAACAAACAGATGTTTTAGTTTGGACACAGGCTGTCTCTGCAAGCTATCATGTATGGCCTCTTCACTTACATGCCCAAGTTACGTGCCTCAGCATTCTCCACCTCATCATCTGGTCCGATCACTTTGACAGTGAGATATTCTTTGCCATGCTCTTCTACAAAAGAGTCCACCTCCATCAAGTGATGCTCCTCCTATTCCAAAAGTAAGGAAAAACACTTAAGATGGCCTCATCCAGGCCATCAGTCTCCTGCTCTTGAAAATGAGTAGCTGAGCAACAGCTCTTAAGCCCACTTCCACACATTTCCAGCTGGGTGGGCGTCACTGCAGACAATTATGCAATCCTGTGGGTGCCACTGCAGATAAGCACTGTGATTACACAGCCTGGAAGTCTAGCCCAAGGCTGCAAAAGTGCCTAGAGTAGAGGATGAGGTGAACATTTTCCCCACATTTGCTAAGACCATCACAAGCTAACTTCACTTACATGGTTGTGAATGAAGAGCTGGATTCGCTGCTTTGGGTAATGAAGGTTACGAAGCCGCAGGAAAAACTGGGAGAGGAATGGGGTGGGCTGCTCGATGAAAATGCCAATCAGAATCATTGGCAATGCCTCATCCTACATTCAGGGACAAGAGGAGAGCACTGGTGAGTCATGTTTGACATCAGACACATAACAATTGTAAGACTTGTTTTGAGAGCTTGGAATAAACACAGCAGCCTTACCTTAAAGCCCGAGAGGCTCCGCAGACCTTCATCACACACCGTGCAGCCAGTCTCAAATGTCCATACTTGAGGAATGTAGTTCCCCAGATAGTTCAGCTGCAGCTGCAAAAGGAAGTTTGCCAGATTATGCATTACAGGGCAGGGGAGTTTCTTTGTGTGCATCCCCACTGTGGGGTCACATTTGAACTTTGTTTACCTTCTCCATGAACTAAAAAAATCTGAAAAGCATGACAGCCTGACCATCCAACCACATGTGGGTCTTTGAACCAGGCCCATCTTGCTGCTATGGGCCTGGACTGCTTATTGTTTCTCAAACGTAAATGTATACAGGGAAAGTCAGTCTATGTGGAGGCAGTAACCTGATCCATCAAGCCTACAGGGTCACTTTGCAACACACACAGACCAAATTTTTCTCTCAGGACAGCCCACTTACCTTGGTGGGTCCATTTCCATGGATCACTACAGGCAGAGTGTCATATAACAAGTTTCTTGCTCTCACTCGTGAGTCTTCAAACTTCAGAACTATCTCATCTGGAAATGACATTATCATCATGTTAAGGCTTTTATTGAAAATTAGAAGTACAATGCCTCATTTATACAGAAAAGCTGCTGGAAGATGAAAGCGTGGACAATGGATAACTGTGCACAAGGAGTTTAAGGGCTACAGATGAAATCTTTAAAGGAGAAAAAAATATTCAGAATGATCCTGTGAAGTAACAGGAGGATGCCTGGGAAGCTGGACATTGACTGGGAACTGGCAGAAGCCATACTGAAAGGTTCTTTCAAAACTGGCAGTGAGAAGCAGCTACTGATGACAGGGAAAGCTACTGATAGGAGGACTCAGGCCCTTCTCACCTAAGTGTTCTATGCACCTGATGCCTCTCTTTGTCACCCCTCACAAAAGTCCATCCTCCTGGCAGAGATCATCAAGGATGTTGTCTCAACACAGTGATACAAAATCCTTTGAAAAAAGACTAGCACAGATACAAGCTGCAGTCTATCACTGATATAATGAGCACAGGAGCCAAAAACTAAACTGCCATTATCACTTTTTACTTGACCAGAATAAAGATGGAATAGTGCAAGACTGAAAACATTAGGCAGCACTGACAGGAAAGTAAGTGAATCCCTCTGGCCAGGACCAGCAAAATCCATCAGCAGGTCAGGTCAGAAGCCTGGTACAACCAGTGAGTGCTCACAGGCATATCTGGCTGTTTCTCACCTCCCATGGCATTCCAGCATGGCTCTGAAGCAGAAAGGCAGGCGAGCCCTAGGCAGGGCTCTGTGTTATTACTTGCACTGGAAGTCCCTCCCAGTTTCAATCCCCAGGCTAATGCAATCCGACATGCCTGGAGATCAAAGTGGCAGGGAGGTGTAAGATGAAAAACCTGACCTGCATTCCCTGAAGTGGAGAAGGAATTGCAATGAGAACATAGCTGGTCTCAGTGGAATTGCAAACAAATCCCAGAACTCTGGCACAGACTTCTACTGAAGCTTTTTCTGTGGGGACAGCCATTTCTGAAATACAATCCCTTCAGCCACAACTTTATTTCTGGTGTCAACATGCAAGTTGCATTCCAAGGAGAAATGAGCTTCTTTCTTCCATCTCACCTAATGCTCCATTTAGGTTTTGGAAGATCCGGCTTCTGTGGTCTAGACTGATGTTGATACTTTCCTTTAAAAGAATTAGATAAACAATCTCAATTAGAACACAAAAGGCATCCATCCTTTACATACAACAGACCCCATGCTCAGTGAAGATATATCCCATTCCTATAGTCATTTGTAAACTCTCCAAACTCTGAAGCCTTAAACATTCCCAGATAATCATAATTTTCATTCAAATCTGGGACAATTCACCATTTCCAAGAACAAATTAAATATATTGAATTAGGCAAAACTATGCAAACCCCTTCTCCCCCTCTTTTAAAGCTGCTTGTGGGTGTGTCAATAAATCTGCATCATATGAATGAAGCAGATTTACACACAGTCATATAAACCCCAGAATACAAAAAATACACAGGAATGCCAGATAGAAAAACCATCTGCTGTGAAAAGTTTCTTGCCTTCTATCCACAGGGCAAGTGTGACCCCGAGCATTGCCCCAGGAACCAGTGTCAAACCAGAGGAAGGGGCAAGATCAGCTTGTGCAACCTTTGTTTTTATCCCCTGCTGCAAGTCACACTCTGACTGAGAGGGACTAAAATGCAACTCTGACTGAACAGAATTCTGTGTCCCTGCAGGCATCTGTAAGACTGATTACTGGAAAGGACAGCAGGGTGCTAACACCCACTGTCTCAGTGCCAAGTCAGGGGAATTACTCAGCCCTTGCGTGGCACAGGGCCAGAACTGCAGATGAGAACATTAAAGGGACTGTTCATGTGGAAGTATCACAGGCCATACACTCAGATTTGGGGAACTAAAAAAGTCCAGCTGCTCTAAATTTCCTACCAGCCTTGCTGGCAAAAAATTGTGTCTCTCTAGTCTGATAGCAGTTCCTTATTTCAAATGTTTCCTCGTGATTTAATTGCTGTTACAGTTTGAGCTCTCCATGCATTTGGTCTGTCCCCAGGGACAGACTGGCCTCTGTAATGCACAGCTGGGCAGGGACACCAGAACCAGAATGACCTGTGGGCTGGATGGTCTGGCCAGTGCACTACACAGTGCTGGAATCCCAACGCTGCTTCCAGGGTCCATCCCAGGCTTCTGTAGGATGCTACATGGCATTTTCCTAAAATGCACTTCAGTGCTAGCTTGGCTGTCTCTAAGCCAGCACTGCACTCTGCAGTTTCACATCCCCTGGGAGGAGGCTGCTTGGTTCCTCCACACTCAATGGCTTTAAACACCAGCACCTACAGAGAGTGGCATGAGCCTCCAGTGAGACTTGTTTTAAGACATCTCTCTTCCCATTCACATTTTATGCTTAAATATAAAAACTGCTGATAACAGAAAATGGGGGTACTGGCTAGAATGCAAATTTTCAGAAACCCAGAATCTAGATACACCTACTCTTTTTTCTGGATCCAAGAAGATTTTTGTGTAGAAGAGCTGGTCACTGTCATCATCCTGTCCTTTCCACTCCTCCACAAGCTTCTTCAGGTTTGGAGCATAACCAATGAAGCCTGTGGGAACACGGATGAGGAGGTGTTTCAACCCAGATGACCAAGAAATAGAAGTACTCCTGTATACATGTACTTTCACTTCTCTCCCATGAAATCTCACTACACCCTGTGTTGCTGCAGAGACTCATCTACTTTCAGTTTGCTTTGCCACTTCTCCCACAAAGGTCAAATAGGAAGAGAAAGCTGAAAGCAAGCTCTGTGTCTCACCTCCAGAACCCAGGAAGCGCTTTCCATCCCGCACCTGAGGATACTTGGCTTCCAGCTTTCTGTCAGGATAGATGTAATTCTCTGCTGAGAAAACCACCTTGCTTTTGGCTTGTTTGAACTTCTTCAGCAGTTCTGTGGGGCCTGAAGCAAAGAGCACATCATAGCTAGAGAGAGAGAGACAGACAAAAAAAGGACAAAAGGAATGGAGTCAGAAAAACATGTCATTGAGAAAAGTTTCTAGAAACTAATTCTTTGAGAATCCCTTTCTTTTCACAGTATTACATTTTTGGTAGTGCAAGTAATTAAAGTGTAGTCTTATTTGTATACTGGGCATATGAAAAGACACTGAGACTCCAACTCATCCTTTTCTTTCTTCACCTCTCTGCAGACTAATTCTTGGCTCTTGGGACATGCTGCAGCCTACTTCACCTTATAAAACAAATAACTCTGGTAAGAAAGGCCTGCCTAGTTCCATAGGAATTGTCTGCTCATTCTCTGCAGATAGAAGCAGCCAAATTCCACTGTGGCAGGTACAAAACTATCAGCCTCATGCAGGAATTGGCATCAGCCTGTTCAGATCAGCCCTTCCCAACTGCCACGGATGCAGCTCTGAGCGATTCCCAGGAAAGTACTGAGCATTCAGGGAAAAAACCCAGAGATCTGGACACACTTTTCAAAAGCAATTGATTTCACAGTTCACTTCTTCTCAGTGAGAACCTGTCCAAACCATTGCAAGATTCAGTTCGTGGCAAATTCATTGCAAACCATTACCTTTCTACAAAAAGGATGATCAAGTCCTCCTTATCCACATACTGCTCCAGAGCTGACTTCAGGAGACGAACCTTCTGCCCCCCTCCAGCTGGCTGCTGGTCATCTCCACCCTGCCACTCCTCCTCCAGCCCCAGCACCTACACAGCAACAGGCACAGGGTTATGGTATTTGTGTTCCCCCCAGACAATGGAAGGAATGATGGATCTGACTCCATGTTCTCAGAAGGCTGATTTATTATTTTATGATACTATACTATATTAAAGAATGCTATACTAAACTATACTAAAGAATACAGAAAGGATACTTACTGAATGCTAAAAAAAATAATACTGAAAGCTCGTGACTCTTTCCAGAGTCCTGACACAGCCTGGCCCTGGTTGGCCAAAGAGTGAAAACAACTCCCAGCAGAATGCAATGAAACAATCACCTGTGGGTGAGCAATCTCCAAACACATTCCAAAATAGCAAAACACAGGAGAAGAAAATGAGACAACAATTCTTTTCTTTTTCTCTGAGGCTTCTCAGCTTCCCAGGAGAAAAATCCTGGGAGAAGGGATTTTTCCAGAAAATCTGAATGCCACAGGAAAGAACCAGAACCCACAAACTTAGTGGTCCTGATAGCTCACGGTGCAAATCACAGCAAAAATAACAGCCCAGGACAAATGGAATAGGCAGTCTTTGATCCAGCCTCTGGGCTGGACAATCAGTGTCACAAGGTAGCACAGGGACAAAGCACTCCTGGCCACAGGGACAGGAGCACACTCTGTACTGTGTGTCTTGGCAGTGCAATGGGAAAGTGCCATGAGGCTCCCTTGAGCAGGAGTTATGGATCCCATCTCAAGCCAACATTCAGGATACTGCAGAAATGACCCAGCCACAGCACTTTTCAGCCAGTTGAGCAGATGTATGTCCTCTCTTGAGCTTTTATTTAATCACTGTGGGGCCAAGTCTGATCCAGTCCACAATCTAAAATTCCCTTTGACCAACTGCTGCCACACTTCTCTTCACAGAGAAAAGCAAGGCACAATTCTTCCCAAGAATATTTCTCAGATTCACATTCTCTGAACCTCAGAGAAAGGAAACACAATTCTTACCATTTGCTGTGCCTGTGTTTGTGCCAAAGTAGAATGCAATGTGGAGATTGTTTCCCCACAGTGATGGGGTTTTGTTTCCTTGGCTATCAGGGCCAGGTGTGTGTGTGTGTGTGTCAGGACTGTCACTGACAGTCATGAAAGTCAGAGCAGTTCTGTGGAGCTGAGTGTTTGGCAGATTCAGTTTAGATGTAATGTAATATAGTGTAATATAGCATAGAATCATATGGTATAATTAAGTAATTAATTAGCCTTCTGAAAAGATGGAGTCAGATGCATCATTCGTCAGGGATTTCCCTGGAAATTCAATAACCAACCCCCATGGAAGGTGCCAGACATTACCTGGACTTTGTAGTTGAAGAATTGGGCTGATCTTCTGAAGCGCTGGAATCCCTCAGTCTGCTTGGTGGCAACAGTCAGAACCAGAAGTTTTTCTGCACACAGGGGAAAGCACAAGAGATACTCAGCTTGTGTGGTTTCCACAACCTGCTGTTCCACACCTAACTTGATTGTGGGTGTAAAATGAGAGATTATTTAAAGATACAATTTCATTGCCTGAATTCCAAGCTAAAAAAAAGAAAATACAATGTATTTAGTGGGTTTTTTGCCCTGCTAGTGAAACCTACAATTCTCTTCTCTCACACAGAGTACAGAAGAAATTAAACTTGAAGATAAAAAATAGTACTACAAAATGCCCATTTGAAAGTCATTAATTTAATGCAGCTTTGCCTTTGTGTTCCCCACAGAGCTGCTTTTTTGTCACTCAGCATTGACTAGATGTAGGGAAAAACAAAATTAGACTAAATGTTATTTTTCCCTCTCCATGGCTGCTTCAATTTTCTACTCCATTCCTGAGGCATTTTCCAGTTTTTCATACATATTCAATTAATGTAATTGTGCTATAATTTTAATTTACATTCTCCTCCCAAACTTGCTTTTCATTTCCAGTCCCTTAAAAAGGATAAAACTTAACCCTGAAGTTCTCTTTCAGAAGTTTCTCTGTGGTACCCTGGAATATGATTTTTATGTGGAAGTTCTGCTTTCCTCATTGCAATGATGAAATGTTAATACTTCACCTTAACAGTTTTGCTGAAGTAGGAATTTGTATAGGCTCTGGCAACAGTGCTTAAATGCAAATCATGGCCACCCGTTTTAAACATCAGAAAATACCAGGAAAAACTGAAAGCACATTTTCTTGGCCTCAGCAGGCTTTTTTTGGAACAATGATTTTTTCAATGGATGTACCAGATGTATCTCTCTCATGTACCCAAACTGATATTCTGTCTAGTCTTAGAGAGGAAGGATCTAGAAGCTGGAGTTTTAGATGGACCTCACAAAGGCAGCAAAAGTGAAAAATAAGTGTGAGATTCCAAGTCTGGGAGAAAGAAGATATTACCAAAGAAATTCCTCAAATCCTTTACCTGCATCAGAATAAAAAAGAGAAGAGAGATTGAGACCAATCAATAGGTCAGGTCTAATTGCATTTATTAGACATATGCACAAAGTGATAAATAAAAGAATATGAATCCCATCTAGGTGCAGTTTTTAAGGGCAGATTTTTAGACATATGAAGTGCATTCCTAATCTAGCACCTCCAGCACACTCCAGTGCCTTGTGTCCAGCCCAGCCAGAGGGAGAAAACAAATGAGTAAAACACATATACCCTCAGGGAATATGTTAAAGCCATTGAAGTTTCTAGCCAGATGATGGCACACAGAAAGCCATGGCAGCTTTTTGAGAGATCTCTGAGCTCATGGGTCCTGAGAAGGTGTGGATGGATCATACTGCCAAGGAAGAGGGGGACAAGCATGGGTTTGTCAGAGAGGAAAGTGGACAACACTCAAATTTTAGTACATGAGGGGAGAAAGCCCATGATAATGAAAAGAGAATGAAAGAAGGAAAGAAAGAAAGGATCCTGACTGCTATGTAATTATTTCAGCCCAAAATCTCAGGCATCTCACATCAAATAAATCAGTAATTTATTTTCATGCTGCCATCCCAAAGAAGCCACACACTGTTTATGGCTTGACTGCCAAAAGTTTGCTGGACAGGATGAGTGCTAAAGGCTCACACAGAACAGGAAGTGGTGTCCTATTTCTACGACAGAAAAGTTCTCCCCATGCAGTTTGTGAACTCAGAGGAGCATGAAAAACCAGCACAAAGACCACTCTCATCCCCAGCAGAATCCCCAGCTACAGCTTCCCTGTGGGGCAGGACACTGAGAGACACTAAGCTCCGTTTCTGTTCTAAGAACTCTGCAGTAGCCATAGCTTTCCATCCCAAGAGACATTCCTTCTGCCCAGCACTGGAAGTTTGTGCTGAGTTATGTTGCCTCCAACTCCTTCTGCTTTAACTCTTTCCTCTCTTTCCCAAAGATTTTGCTGAGCACTCATGCAGCTGATAGCTACTTTCAAGGACAGAGCAGCAAACCCTCTAACTTTCAATATCACATGCAAACTTTTCATAACAGCCCAAACAGATTGATGCATCCCTGTTTCCCATATCACAGTCAATCTCCACATGTAGAAAAGCAGCTTGTTCTGCTGAGCCAGGCCTCCTGGGCCCAGAGGCTCCCTGGGCCTCACTAACAACCAGGAATTGTAGAAATACATTTAATAATGGTATGGCTGCAAAGAACAAAGCAAGCACTGGGTTCAGAACCAGGGGAGCTGGGCTGTATTGCTGGTTCTGCTATGCAACAAGGAGCTAATCCTGCTACCCCTGTTTTTCCATCTGTAGAATGATAGAAGAGGACATTTACCTCTTTTAGAGCTCTGTAGATTAAAAGGATTCTGTAAGAACAAAGCACTGGATCAGGAACCTTGATACCAAGATCACAATGAAATGATTCAGTAAACATCTGAGTTTTTATAAAGAATCAGAGACCAGATGAGTTCAGAAACAAAAAAAATGAAAGTTATTTACTTCTGCCCTAACTCTACAGGGAAAGCACAGCTGCAGCTGCATTTTAGGACAAGGAATGAATTTATCCTTAGGCTGTGATTTGGGAAATCTTACTGTGTCACTTCCTGTTAAGATAGTGTATAAGAAAATACCATTAATATGGGGATCAAATAGAAAAAAAAAAAAAACAGTGCACAATTTAACAGTGGATAATATACAGAAGAATTTTAAAAAATTCTATCAACTACAAATAACTATGTTGAGAGCTTTTGCACAGATATAAAAGAACATCCAAGAGAGAATACAGGTATCATTACTCTCACATTACTCTGGGGAAGCTGAGGCACAGGAAAGATGAGGCATTCTCTCTTTAAGCCATGCCAAAAGTGATGGTTCAGAAAACAGCTAATTCCAAATTCCTCTTCCTAACCAATTTATGCATTCTCTTTCCCAGCCCTCAATTTTATACTTCAAGTGCATTCTAAAACCTTCTAATACCATGGAAGATTTGGGATATGCAAGGGAGGCAGGATAGCACAGAGATTCTTTGTTTTAATTATGCCACTATAGCCAAGGAACTCCAACACCCCCATAGATTAACTCTATTAAATAATGTACATAAAGATAGTTATACCAGAATCACACTGTGAAGGGAAATATCACATGCAATAAGATGAAATCTCCTCCTAATTGCCACTTCTCTAATGAAGACAGAGATAATTATCCCAACTTCTTGGCAGAGTGACAGAGTATGAACCACTTTGTCAGTGCAGCTGACATTCTGAAGCTGCCCTAATCCTCCTCTGCTCTACCAGCCACTCTAGAGCTTCTACCGACTGTTTACGGGGGGGAGACTGATGCTATTTTAGGAGCATCCCTGATTTTGAGTCACAGCGTGCGCGGTCTGGAATCAAACGCTCGCCGGGGTTACCCAATTCTTGAACCGCCTAAATTCCAAACCAGGGACGGGCTGACCCAGGTGGGATGCAACCCACAGGACCGAGAGTCCATCACCGGGCTGAAATGATGCTGTCTCACCAAACTGCGAGCTGCCCGAGGCTCCAGGTGCCGCCCAGGGGCTCCCACTGCCGCAGGCTCGGCTCGGGCAGTGCTGGGCACCCAGAGCAGGAGCCGGAGGCCAGCAGCGGCACCCGGGGCGGCTGTGCCCGTCCATCAGCCGCACCGTGCTGCCCGTGCCCCCCGGGCTGCCGGTGCCCATCGTGCTGCCAATCCCTCCCCAGTGCTCCCAATCCCCCCGTGCTGCCGGTCCCCCCGTGCCCCGAGCAGCCCCCCTCACCTTCCTGCTGCGAGGCACGGCCGCCCCCCGCCCCGAGCGGCGCCAGCACCGCCCAGAGCAGCAGCAGCACCGCCGGAGGCACCATGGAGGCGGCTTCCCCTCAGGACACCGAGCGGGAGCGGTGCCTGCGGGACGGAGCGGGGCTGCCGGAGCTGTGCCACGCACCAGACCCGCCCTGGAGGAAGCGGGGAGGCGGTGGCTCCTCCTCCCGGGCAGCCCCCGCAGGAGGCGGGAGGGCAGCCGGGGCAGGGCCGGGAGACGCGCTGGGAGCAGCGGGATGGGCTCGTGGGTTTGAGCCTGGAGCTGCAGCGCGTTTGCCCGGGGTGGTTGTCTGGAGCTGAGGGGCACACAGGCATTGAGCTGTGCAAACCCAGGGCACTGGGAATATTTCAGTGTCTGCTCTGGGGTGCCCTGACCCCCAGGGCAGCACTGACTCTGACCCTCATCCATGGAGAAAGTTTCCCAGACTTCAGGAGAGACTGGAACCCACAAAAGTGTGCAATAGATTCTAGAGAGCAGTGCAGGTGTGTCACTGGGTGAGAAATTGAGGGTTTGGGATTTTTAGGATGTTGTGGATGGCAGCAAGGTGGAGGGCACAGGGTGCTGTCCTGGGTTTCTTCTTCATGCCTCTTCTTCCTCCTTCTCCATGGGTTTGGGTGGCATTTTGGAATTGGGCAGAAAAGTCTGCACTGCAGCTCTGTGGGATCAGTTCTTGGGTTAAAAGGGAAAATAATCCAGGTGTCAGCTCTTCATGGGACAGTTCAGTCTCACAAGCCCTTGGACCAAGAGATTGTTGGGCATTTTGTGCCTTGTAATGAAAAGCTGCTGAACTCCCAGCAGTGAGACTGTTTGACTGATAAGGAATAATAAACACCTGAGTGTGAGCATGAACTGCTGTCTGAGTGCCTTCAGTCCAGAGCCAGAGGAACCCACAGCTGGGACCACCACAGTGAGCACAAGCTGGTATAGCAGGAGAGGAGTCACCCTCTGACCAGCTTCAGCTACTGCTGGCCTGCAGCTGGCTGACACTTATGGGATATTTATGTATGAAAAGCAAACCAGAAATGGATTATAATGTTATGCACAGCTCTAGAAACTGGAAGCCTTATTAAATGCCTTCTTCATACCTTCTTCCTACCTGTCACCTCCCATATTTCCTTGGTGAACACAAAATCTGCGGTGGTTTTTTTTTCCTGGAGTAGCTGGTTTTCTCTGGCCTTGTACAAACCTTTAAGTCATACATTAATCTCTGTGGCCTTGAGCTGGGTTTTCTTGCTGTAGCCCTGGTCACTTATCAAGGCATCTTTTTCTGTTTCATTCTGCCCCTTGAGAATAAGCAAAATAATCCTGACTTAGAAAGTTAAACATCTTAAAATTAACATTTGATTTATGGTCACTTCTACACTGCAGTGAATGTAAGGTTTAGATGTAGGGAAACCCTTTTTAGCCTGCAGGACACCAGATGAGTTACCACTGACAGATCCTGTGTGAGGCCTGTCAGTAAATCATCTCTTCAAATTAACAGAAATCACAGATATAACAGGGTTCAGGTTAAAAACAAACAAACACAAAACAAGAAGGCATGAAGAGAAAAAAAATCAAGCACATTAGAAGGGTTACACTGTAGCTAACAGATATTCTCCATAATCCATAACAGAATCATCCCAAAGAACTCCCATTACTGTTTGTTCACTGAGAATATTCTTGAGTGTGTTCAAAGCACTGTTCCTTCCATTCCTTCTCCCCAGTGCAGGAATTCCCTCATCATTAGCAGGCAAACAAAACAGTTGTCATGCTGAAGCCATGAGAATTCCAGGCAACAACCCTAGTTCTCTCTAAAATGATGATTTCAGAAAACTTCCTTTTGCATAGCTGCCTGATTCCCTAAATCAAAAAAAAAAAAAAAAAAAAGAAGAAGAAAAAAGGAAGAAGAACATACTTTCACTTTAGATTTCTTCAGTACTTTGCAGGCTCAGACAAAGCCCATGATAAATCTGTAGCAGCTTCAGCAGTTTAAGGCAGGAGCTACAGCAAAGATGTTCCTTCCTTCAGACCTCAGACTGAGATCTGCAACTCTACATGGATTTTTAAATTTGCGAGTTTCTCATTTTAATGAAGTTAAATCTCTCCAGTCTAAAACGAAAGCGGTTTTGCACACTCCAAATCATGAATGCCTCATTGTTTATGCTGCTGTACCCAGGCTGTCTCTGTTTGACAGCTTTGTATTCTGCAGCTATGCCAACCCAGCAAGCACATTTCCCCCCTCTTTGTGTGTTTGTGCTGCTCTGTGTGAAAAACCCCAGTCACTTGTTTTTTAAAATTTTAAAAGTTTGATAGTAATAAAATAGTTATAAAAGTAGTAATAAATTAGAATAATAATAATTTGGACAATTAGGATTAGGACAATATGAGACAATAGAAACAGAGAGTCCGGGTACCTCTTTCTGGGCAAAATAAGTCCCAAAAAAGGACCCTCATTAACAGAGGATTAACCCTTAAAACAACAGCCTGTTGCATATTCACACACCTCATCCATGGTGCATCAATTCCATTCAAACACAGGATTCTGTCTGGGCAGTGTCAGCTTCTGCCTCTAAATCCTGACAGAATCTTCAGGGCTGAGTGAGGCAGGAAGAAGTTCGTTTCTCCTGATAATGCAGCAATAAATTCTCTTTCTCTGAAAGAGTTCAGTGTCCTGTGGCTGCTCTCAGTGTGAGTCCTTTCTTTAAAAAGTATCTTACACAGCACAGTTTCTATTTTAACATTATGTAGTAACCTAAACTATATTTAACACACTACTTAAGAAAATTAACACAGCATAACTTTCTAACACAACACATATAATATTCCTTTTAATATTTGCAAAAAGCCAGTCATAAAATCCGCATTTTTCACATCTGTGTGCTGGCTGCAGCCGGCTGCCCTGCCTGTCTTTTTAAGCAGAGCCAGCTGCCAATGCAGATGTTCCAGTGAGTACGTGCAACACGTGCTCCAGGCAGAGCAGCAGCTTCCTGAAAACTGGAAGGGCCAGAGCTCTGCTCTTACAGCAGCCTCAAAGCTGACACCAGCAGCCTGTTGTTTTGGTTTTTAAAGTTCTTTTAAGCCTTCTGATCTTTACATTTTACATATTTGTGGTTTTATATTTATATAGTTATATAGTTATATTTATAAATTTATATTTTTATATATTTATATATTTCTGTAAATACTTATGGATTTGCATTCTTTTCTGGAGGAAGAGATTTGATGAAGAGTTAGTTTGTCCAGTGTCATTGGAGAGGTGGCACTGTCACTTTTGAAAATCTATAAATGTTAGTCAGAAATTAAACACGCTTCTTTTTACCTCGGAGATTCCAGTGTCCACGCCGTTTTATTTCGTGTCCTATAGCGACCCCAGCCCACTGAAGCCCGCAGTGAATGGGGTCTCACCCGCCGTTCTGGGATCCCAGTGCTCTCCCCACCCCACCCCAGTCAAACAGCTCATTTGCACGGAGAAATTAAGAACGTGTCACCTATGTTTCCCTTTTTTGAGCCCCTTCATTGCCTCAACCTGGTCAAGAATTTCACATTTCACCTTAACTCAGTGTTTCTGCCTGACTTGCTTGAAACCGTCTTTCTCGTTTTGTCTTTCGAGCGCTGCTGTGGATACAAAGCTTTCCTGTGCTCATCTAAGACACGTGAGAAAGTTTCTTCCTCTATTTACGACACAGCAGGACACAGTATGATAGAAAAAAACTTCCTTTCCCGCATAGTCTGTGGTGGTAAGGCAATAAACTGCCACGGGAAACCCCTCCAGGCCTTTTCGATCGGTGCAGTGACCCGGGGAGGAGACACAGAAGCTCAGCCCTGGGGCACCCACGGCTACCGCAGAGGGAGCAGGGCAGGGGGCGGCGGGCCCGGAGACGGCGGGCTGGAGCCCGGGGGGTCCCGGAGCCGTCGAAGCCGGGGATCCCGGTGCCGGGGGGTCCTGAGCTGAGCAGGTTCGGAGCCGAGAGGGGCCCGGTAACGGGAGGGGCCAGGAGCCGGCGGGGCCCCGAGCAAAGGGGAGACGTGGAGCCGGGGGGTTCGTAAGCCGGGGCTTTGGCAGCCGGAGTTCCCGGCAGTTCCGGAGGTTTGAAAGCCGGGGCGGTTGGAAGCCGGGGGGTGTTGGAAGCCGGGGCTGTGACAGCCGCGGTTCCCGACGGTTCCGGGGTTTGGCAGCCGCGATTCCCAGTGGTTCAGGGGCCGTTCGCAGCCACGGTTCCCGGCGGTTCCGGGGCTGTGACAGCCGCGGTTCCCGGCGGTTCCGGGGCCGTTCGCAGCCAAGGTTCCCGGCGGTTCCGGGGCTGTGACAGCCGCCGTTCCCGGCGGTTCCGGGGCGGTCCAAGCAGGCCGGGCGGTGTCCCCGGCCAAGCCCTCCCTGAGGGCCGGAGAGCGCGGCTGTCGCAAAGCGCCGCAAAGCGCCGCCAGTCGCGGCGGAGCTGCCTGGGGCGCGGCGGCGATGGCGGCCTAGGGCTGGCGCGGCGGGGCCGGGGCCGGGGCCGGGAAGGGCTGGGCCGGGGCTCCCCCGCCGCCGCCGCCCATGTGGCTGCAGCAGCGGCTGAAGGGGCTGCCGGGGCTGCTGTCCAGCAGCTGGGCGCGGCGCCTGCTGCTGCTGCTGGTGCTGTTGCTCGTCGCCTACTGGTACCTGGGCGCGGCGCGGGCGCGGGGCGCGGGGCGCGGGGCCGAGCCCTGGGGACCCGCCGCCCTCTGCGTGCAGGCGGCCTCGGGCGCCTGGCGGGAGCAAACCCAGCGCGGCGATGCGCTGCCGCTGCCTGAGGAGGCGGCCGGGGCCAGCGGGCCCCCGGGGCTGGCGGTGGCGGGCAACGGGTTCCTGCTGCTGGACGTGTCGGCCGGGCGGCTCTGGGTGCGGCCCGCGGGGCCCGCTGCGGGCCCGGCGCTCGCCACCGAGTACCCGGCGCTGGTGCGGCTGAGGGCGCTGGGCGGGCGCGGCGAGGCGCGGGCGGCGCTGGCGGCGCTGCGGGACGGGGCCGTGCGGAGGTTGCGGTGCGTCCAGACGGGGCCCGGGGCCGGCGCCGGGGACTGCGTGACGGTGCGGGAGGAGGTGGTGGCCCACCGGAGCCGGCCGCATCTCTACCTGCAGCGCATCCGCATCGCCAACCCCACCGTGCGGGTGGCCGCCTTCGAGGCCTCGGCTCCCGCCGCCGCCTCCGCGCTGGGCGGGCGCTTCACCACCAGCCTGGAGAAGGTGGAGGAGCGGCAGTTCCTGCTCTCCTCCGGCCGCCTGCTGCTGGCCGGCAGCCCCAAGGTGGTGCTGGTGGTGGTAGCTGCCAAGAAACTCGTGAGCCGGGTGCAGGTCGCGCCCGAGTCGAACTTTGACGAGACAGTGCTGTCCGTGGTGTACACCTCAGAGCCCATCGAGATGTCCAAGCTGGAGGAGACCTTCAGCAAGCTGAGGGAGGCAGCCAAGAAAGAGATGCTGGAGGTGATGCAAATGGGGGTGGAAGATCTTTTCCAGGAGCACCAGCAGACCTGGTCTGACTTGTTTATTTCAGGTAAGGAAAGTGATGCTCAGCTTCCATGGGGTTGCTTCAGAGGGTGTCTGAAAGCTCAGTGTCCTGGTTGCTGTAAGGTCTCCAGAGGCTCTGGTTTTCCTGATGGGTTGTGGGATAGTAAAACAGTGTTTCTGGTTTGGTACCCAGCTTATCTTACCAAGTGGAGTACACCTGACTATGTACAGAAAGTGATAAAAGAACATTCATGATCATTATTCTGTGTGTGCTGCTTTTCGTGGCTTCAGGAACTTCACTGATTTGCCCCGGGTGCCAGTTGGAAATGAAGTTGACCTTTATTGATGGCATAAAAGACAGACTCTGCATGGAGATTAAGGGCCGTTCTACAAAGATGCTTTTTCTTAAGACTTTAATGTCTTACATAAAAGAGTAGCTGACCAAATAATGTAGAACTTGTTACTTTCTAAAAAGATTCTTTTTACAGATCATTCTTGCAGAGTCATGACAACCGGCCTGTAAGACATCTGTGTATTAAATTAGCTTTGTCTTTGGTGGGAGCTTGGCTTTCAAACTCCCAAGTACCAGAGAGTATCTTCTTAGACAAACACAAGGAGACATTTCACTTTGGTGTTTTATGGACACAGGTTTCTTAAATGCTATAAAGAACAACATATTGAACATCGGTGTGCGTGTTTGCTCTTGTTTTCCTCCTAGATAATTTCTGACTATTGGTTGTTTTCTTTTGCTACAGGGATTGAAATGAGAAAGATCACAGATGCACATACCCCTTCCAGTGAGACTGTCAACATGACCCTCTACTACGTGCTGTCAACTGTGCCAGCCCCCCTGCTGGACCCTCTCCTTGCTGGTGAGGACAGGGAGAAGATTGAAGCCAGCCTGAACTATGCTGACCACTGCTTCAGCGGCCACGCCACCATGCACGCCGAGAACCTGTGGCCCCCCAGGCTGACCAGTGTCACCCAGATCCTGCAGCTCTCAGACCTGTGGAAGCTGACTCTCCAAAAACGGGGGTGCAAGGGCCTTGTGACAGCTGGAGTTCACGGACTGATGCAGGGAATGGTGCTTAGTTTTGGGGGTCTGCAGTTCACAGAAAACCATCTTCAGTTTCAGGCTGACCCTGACGTGCTCCATAACAGCTACTCCTTACGTGGGATCCATTACAATAAGGACTTGATCAATTTAGCTGTTCTCCTGGATGCTGAAGGAAAGCCCTTCTTGCATGTGTCTGTGAAGTTCCAGGACAAGCCTGTCAGACTGTATGCCTGTGAGGCAGGCTGTATGAACGAGCCTGTGGAGCTCACCTCAGAGGCACGAGGTCACACCTTCCCCGTCATGGTGACTCAACCCATCACACCACTGCTCTATATATCAACAGATTTGGTCCACTTGCAGGACCTAAGACACACACTCCACCTAAAAGCTATTCTGGCTCATGAGGAACACATGGCCAAGCAATACCCGGGCTTACCCTTCCTGTTCTGGTTCAGTGTGGCCTCCTTAATTACTTTGTTTCATTTGTTTCTGTTCAAACTCATCTACAACGAGTACTGTGGGCCAGGAGCCAAGCCCCTCTTCAGGAGTAAGGTATAAAACTGCTGCTTTTGGCTGCTGTCCACTGAGTGTTGTCAGCCTGATGTTGTGTCAGCTGTGCCTGGGCAGGCTCTCTCTTGGACTGTGAGGATTTTCAGTCTCTCTTGAAACAAGCAATCTGTGACCTCTTCTTGGTAGGAGAATTAGGGCAGGGATTGGAGCAGTAGGGCTCACGATTGTTAGCAAAGATAAACTCATCATCTCTCCTTAGACATTTGTGAGGCTGCAGGTGGAGGCAGACACAGCTCTCTGTCCTTTTCCCACACATCAGTGTAGGACATTGCTTGTTTCTAGTCCAGCAGTTGCAGTTGTCATGAGATGATGCTTCTTGTTATTCAGTACCAGGAAGCATGTGAGAGAGCTGCTGTACTTGTCTGCACTGCTGTGTGGAGACCTGCACACCGGCCTGAGGTGTCACACAGCAGCCCCCAAAGGCAGGCTGGTGTTGGAGGTGGAGGTGCTGACTTGCTGGGACTTGTGGTAGGTGTTCATATCATAGACACTGTGCAGCCCTCCATCAAACCACACTTACCACCATCATTTTGGGAGGATGCTGAACTGGTGTTTCTTCCAGCCAGACAAAATACAAAGCTGTGTTAAGGAAAGTACTGAGTGCTTTTTACTGTGAGTTGA
The DNA here is from genome assembly GCF_022539315.1 of Serinus canaria. Taxonomy (NCBI): domain Eukaryota; kingdom Metazoa; phylum Chordata; class Aves; order Passeriformes; family Fringillidae; genus Serinus; species Serinus canaria. The sequence goes on along the minus strand of NC_066334.1, from coordinate 3,037,747 downwards.
AGGTTCTGGCTTCAAGCTCTGGAGCCAGAGCTCCAAGCTCCTCTTACCTGGGTGTAAAGAATTTAAAGTTGTTCTGAGTTGCCTTGGAAAACTTATTTGCTGTAAAAACTTAGCACAGAATAGACAGTAGATGGTGAGTTTTGCTCTTAGTACTGGGACTTTCTGATTGTGTGTTGATATGAAGTGGAAATGCAAGACCAGACTGGGTTTGCTGTGTGAGCTAGTTGTGCTGTTCAGAGGCTTCCCTCCTGAGGGCTGGAGTGAGTTAAATGTAGGTTTCATTTGGAAAAAAAGGAGATGATAGTTAAACAGCTGTCAGAGGAAAAGTTCTAGCTATAGATTGTACTGTTATTCCAAATTATAAAATCAAATTTGATTTTGGATAGCTAAGGCTGAACAGAAGGTATTGAACTAAACTTGACAGCTGGTGTGTAAGGGGTCTTTAAAGTGAGCTGGAAGTTTCCCTGTCAGCTCACTGGTTTTGTCATTTTGAGCACTGGAGATCAAGCCTGATCCCAAGCAGGTCTGAATACCTGTGATCCAATAAAAGATTGAGTGGAAGGTGCTTGTAGCCAGACAAACTGACCTAGGAAGAGGTAGGAGAGAAATGTGTGTCAGACAACTGCAGTTAGGAGCCTCTGATCATGAGCAGAACCTCAGTGCAAAGGGAGGAAGGGGTTAGGAGGTGATGTCAGTTATTGTGTAACACACCTGAAACTGTGCTTGGAACATGTAATTGTGTCCTTTCACTGTTGTCTATCCAGTTGCCTTTGTCATCTCCAAGACTTGCCTTCTGCCTTTACCAAGTGACTTGTTAACCCTCGCTGCAGGTGGCTGTCCCCGACTCTGCCCGCTGAAGTGCCCAGAGGCTGCACAGCCACAGCAAGGGCTGACCTGGCACCTCATCCTCCTGGGCACTGCAGAGCACACAGCTCTGCTGCCTCTTCTCAGCTGGACCTACTTCAAATGAAGGTGATGCAGACCTTGGTTCCAGAAACAGGGAGGAAGTGGAAGGCAGCTGAAGCTCAGAATCTGTAGCAGTAAGCAAGATAGATGGTCTTGAAATAACACCCTGGTCCATTCTTAGAATGGGAACATCCCCTTGTCCAAGTGAACTTAGTCCTGCTTTCAGCCTCCATTTGCACAAGACACCTGGCAATATTGCAGCTGAGAACAAGGACCATTTGAAAGCAACAATCCTTTTGTGCCTTGCTATTACAGGAATCTGAGACTTGGAAGGTGTGCTGATTCAATTGTTTATCCCAGGAGCTTGTGTAACAGATGTGTCCTTTCCCTGTAAGCTGTTCAGTTCCCTAGGAGTAATCTATTTGGTGAAAATACTTGAAGATATACTAAGACCTTTGATATTTTGATCTGTTTTTTTTTTTTTTAATTCTACAGAAAAATAAAGGATAATGATTCCCTTCTGAGAGTTAACTAGAAAACTTTAGTGTAACTTCCTTTCTGGTATACAGTTTGTAATTTATTGCTTGGGGGGAGGGGGAGTATGTTAATTTTTCCTCCACTTCAGTAACAGTCAATTTAACTGTCAATATCTAACAGTCTTAACTGTCAATAAGTTCTTGTAACAGGTTTTTCAGCCTTTATGACTGGAGAGTGCAAAATCAATTTAATGAAACTGTTTTCTGGATAGGCACTTGGAAATGCTGATCTACACATCTCCTATTCTAAGCCTATTGGGACTTTGTGCATTGATCTGTTTTGGCTATGGGGGAAGACACCCTACTTTCTAGTGACTTACAGGTTGTTTGGTTTTAAAATACCAAAGCTGTTGTTTCTAAATAAATATCTTTCAGTCTAATCTGATTGCTGAAGTGTGGTTGGGGTTTTTGCTGGGTTTGTGTCTGTTCTCTCCTGCTGCTGCTCCCCACCCAGCTGAGATAAGCAGGGCCTTCTGTTACATCTGTGGCAGTATTGACTGCAAATACAGTGTGGAAAATGATATATAAATGGATATAAGCCAGATATAAGACAATTTGGAAGGCACAACAAGTGAGAAAAACACACAGGGAAAAGCTCATCTCCATTTCCTTGCTCAGTATAACCTTGATTTATCCTGAGGAATGAAGGCCAAGCTTTACTCTGAAGAACACAGAAACAATCCCAGGGAACCATCAAGCACCAGATTTAACAGCAAGTAATAAATTTGGCACAGCTGGTGGTCCCAAGGAAAAACTGGGTCAGGATTTAACTTCAGATTTTCAAAGGGGTTACTATCTGGTTGCAGATGAAAAAGTCCCTCAGGAAAGCAGATTTCTGTGTCTAACTTTTCTGCAGACAATTCCATTTACTAATTAGTCCAGCAGAGTGACTGCCCTTCAAGGGAATAAAGACAGGTGAGCAACAGAGTCCATTTGAGGTTGTACACAGGCACATTGTGTGTTGAAGGAGATATTTACTGTTTGCTTTAACAGAACATACCAGAAGCTCCTTCTCTTTCTCACCAAAGTTCCATGAGCTGTTTCATTTCTGTGAAACATCTGCCATGAAGATAAGAGCCTCCAGGGGGCTCTTTCCAAGCCAAGGTGGTCTCAGCTGGAGGCTGAGCCATTTGATGTTCCCTGGCAGAATTGCCAACAGCGTGACACCCACGGAGTCCAAGGAAGACTGTTCAGGCCTGGAAAAGGTGGATAAGCTACCATCACATACAGCATGAATAAAACAAAATAAAACAGATTTGAGAGTGTTTTACATTAAATATATTAGGATTCCTATGAGAATTTCCTCCATAACAACAGAACTGTTTCAGAATTCCTCCATGAGGAAAGGGAAAAATAAACAGCATTTCTCTATTTACAGTATACAAGAGAGCAGAATGTATTTGTGAAATGCAGAATTGCTTAAAGAACTAAAAAATTCCACATTACAACACACAACAAACCAAGTTAAAATAGTAACTGACCATCTGAAATTTATACTTTTAGTTGGAATTCAGTGAAAATGATAGTGACATGGAAGTTAAACTGAGCAGCATAATGTTGTTTAGCTTGTAAATTCAGACACTAAGAAAAGAGCCAACAAACTAATGGAAAAATATTTAGAATCTCAATTCTGCACTGTTAATCCTGGTTTCTGCTTTTGTCAGATAATAAATACAACATGCCAGAACAGGGTTTGGTTGATCCAATTTGCAATTCAAAATGCAGCTTCCTCAAGTGCTATTGTCTGGGTAGGAAAATACATTATTGAAAAGCAGATAAAACAGCAAAGCCTTCTATATTTCTGCCTTCCACATGTGTGCTCCAGGCGTCTTTCATCCAGCTACTGCTGAATGGCAGCCCTGGAAATCAGGGATTTTGCTGCTTGTTAATCCTGACATTAAACATTAGATTTATTTCAGCATTTTTGAACCCCTTTTTTGGTCTGTGTTCAACGCAACTCTTGTTGTAAAACTGGCATTGTGATACTTGTTTCCATTCTAGTTAGTTTGTTCCCTATGAGTGTCCTGGTTTATGGGATGGAGATTTGTTTGTTTTTTAATAACCAGCAACAGTTTCTCAAAGGTTGCTGAATGGAAAGGTGACAGAGGGTGGAAAATTTATGTAGTAGAAGATAGAAAGAAGAAAAGGGACAAGGGTAAGCATTGATATCTAGTCACTGATCTCAAATGTCAGAAATGAATTAGGACACTTCTTTTTGTGGCAGCATCTCTGGAGGGGTGGAAATGCCTGCTCTTGCCTGCTTTGTCCTGTCGGTGGAAGTGCTTTGCTCTTCTCACTAAGGAGCTCCCAGTGTGCTGTAGCACAGGTCAGCTCTGCTCTGGGGTGTACACAGGCTCATTTGCAATGCTGCAGGGAGCCCTGTTCTCTTCAGGGCTACTGATCTAACAAAGGGAAACAGGAAAGGAATGGAGTCTGACTCACCACAGCATACCAGGATTTCTGCTTCATCATGGACAGCTGTTTCTTTGTATGGCTTGAAGCGTGTTCCACTTCAAAGTGCTGAGAGTCTGGTTTACTGAAGAAGTCTGGCATGCTGAAGCACATGCAACTTGATCTGGGAGAGAAAATACAGGTTTTCAGTCAGTACAAGGTGGTAGGTACCAATCAGTTACACACAAAACAAAACAAAAGCAGATCCCAGACCAAAATAAAATCCCAAGGAGTTGTATGATTGTACAATAAGTAAGGTAGGATGGGAGCCTCTAGAGATCAGCTAATGCAACCCCACCAACACATCTGAATCTATCACTGTCCCAATATATCAGAACTTACTGCTGGCCTACCACCAAGTGATAGAGTAATTAATTTATCATTGTCCTTCTGTGAACACCTTGTGATGAAATATCAAGGCAATGGAAATGCACACAGCTGCCACAGATAATAAGCAACTAATTTGGAATTATTTTTAACGAAGTTGTTTATATAGCCTGGCCCCAAGGTTCACCTAAATGAGGATTTTATGTACATAAAGAATTATCCCAGAGTGATACAGGTTTTCCATTAGTTTTGGAATAGCTCTGCATTTAGAGTCATGTGTTCCAGAGATAAAGGACACCATATAAGATGGCATGGAGCTGAGCCTGCAGCACCAAGGAACTGGCACCATGCTTGGAGTCCTCTTTGCTGTGTTAACTCTGGCCTCTGCAGGTACGTGTCCAACTTCTGCTTTAATTTTAAAAGATCAAGTGAATTAAAATCTAAAAACAACTTTGCTTTTTTAGACAAATTGAACATTCTGCATCAAAGAAAAAAATACAGCAGAGGATGTTCATCACAAGGGTCTCTCAAAAGAATAAATGGCTGCTGTGCTATTTGATACCTCCCAGATATTTTTTTAAGCACACATCCTATTTGCATGTTTTCCAGCCTTTGGCTGCGGGGTTCCTGCCTACCCACCCCTTGTGTCCAGAGTTGTTGGAGGGGACAATGCAAGACCCTACAGCTGGCCCTGGCAGGTTGGTGACTCTGTGCTTTCCCTGGAGCAGCTGGGGCTGTGCTGTCTGTGCACAGCACAGCTGAACTGAGCAAAACCACCTCGTAGATTCCATTTGATGCATCTTGTCTGATGCATCAAATGGAAAAGTTTCAGTCTTCTTTAAAAGCTCTGAATGTGCTGCATTTTGCTGGGAATGTGTAGGTGCACAGTCTGTGGTCCTTGGGAGTGGGGCTGCTGCAGAGCCTCATCCCCATGGGCACAGCTGTGAGAAGCAGGGGAGCCATGGAGTGCCCAGGTACTGGCAAATCACCCAGGGAACAGAGGGGTGCAGTGCATCAACACGAGGGGCATAAAAGGCTGGGCTAAAGAGCAAGAAGGGCAGATGCTTGAAGCTCTCTGATGGTGTTACTGTGTATGGGAGAAAGCCTAAAGCTTCTGAAATTGCAGGGTGATGCTCTGTTCTGTGGCCCTACTGACTGCAGCACGTGCTGTGACTGTCATGCAGGCTCTCATTTAAGTCCAGGAGACTTGGGCTATTTAAGCAAGATGTATTTTAAAAATCATCTGTGGATGATAGGGAAGGAGAGAAAGCCTTTCTGTGGCCAGCAGTTGGGAACTTCAAAGCAAGTTGTGTGCTGGGTGCAGGAACAAAGCACAGTGATGACAAATAAGTAAATGAGTAAAAGCCTGAGCCTCACTTGGTTCCTTGATCCCAGGCCTCCCTTCAATACCTCTCCAATGGCAAGTGGTATCACACCTGTGGGGGAACCCTCATTGCCACCAACTGGGTGCTGACAGCTGCCCACTGCATCAGGTAAGTAATGAAGGTAAATCTGACCCAGGAAGCAGCTTATGAGCAGAGAGAGATGAAGGAAAACCACATCAATGCCAGTTCTCCCTTTCCCAGTTGAAAGCTGTGAGTTTTGCATCATATCTTCTGATTAAAAGTCAGGAGAATGACATCTCTTTATTTTCTGAATATAAAAGGGGGGGGAAAAAAACCCAGTTACCTGAATTATATATTCTTCATTTCCATAAACAAACTACAAACATCTTTCTGTTTTCAAGCTGCTATTAAAAATCAGCTGTGTTGCCCTGTTTCTGTAACATATGTCAGTCAGATCCACAAGTTAACCAATCAATCCACTCCCTGAAGAAATAATCACAAATATTTTGAATATACCAACCATTTTCAGGAAACTCTTCATATTGTGTGGCAGTGTAACAAATCAATTATCAGGTACAGCAATGTCATTGCATCATCAAAGCTGCTTCCACAAATACAACCCCATTTTGCTTGGGTAGCATCTGGTTATTGTAACATTAATTTGTAGCAAATATCATCATATGAAACATGAAGGATTGGCTGCATGTTATCATTATAAATCCTGCATATTCTGTCACACAGCTGGTTATTATTGAGGCTATTTAGGGCTGTCAAAATAAGTCCAAATTGTTACTGCATTGAAGAATATGAGCTGAATCCTGCAAAGATTGGAGGCACCTTGAGTTTGCTAAAGAAGCCTTGAGCAGGAGTTGAGAGGACAGCTTAGAGATGAAATGATTATGAGGTCTAGAACACAATCTTTGCCCTTAGCAAATCACTGGCTCAGCTCCAGACAAACCCTGTGAAGAGAAATTACAGTCAAGGGTGGTCTTATTGAATCTCTCAGGAGCCAAAGATGCAGGTGCATAACTGAGTGTTCATCCTTTTCTTGCCCAGTTCTTCTTTGACATATCGAGTGTTTCTTGGAAAATACAACCTAGCAGTTGAGGAAAAAGGATCAGTTGCAGTTTCTCCAGAAAAGATCATTGTTCATAAGTATTGGAACCCACAGGATGTTGCAAATGGGTAAGTTGGTGGCAAGTATTATTTTGGTTTTTAGGTGGAGGGTAAAAATCAAACTGGTGAATCCCACCCATCTGGAGTTTTGGTAATTAAATTCACATTTAGAGCCTCCTGTTACAGTGTCCAGTTTCTAGCTTCCCCCTCAAGAGAATACAAAGCAATTAACCATATTGATTTGTTACTAATTAATAATGTTTCCAGAAGCCATTTTGCATGTTCGTGCTTGGGTTGGAAGCTGTTACATGCAATGGTATCTCTTGCACAATGAAAGGGAATGAAGCATTTTATACAGCACCCTTTGAAGCCCCCCTGCCAGCAGAGAGACAGAATTATGGATCACTAATATCCATATTAAGGGCTGAAGGACCCCTGTGTCCTGCTGAGGGCAGTAACAAAGAAATCCCCTCAGTTCCAGTCCTTGGAGTGAGTCCTAACATAGGCTTGGTTTTGGTGTAAAAAAACTATAAAAGACAACTTTCTTCCATCAGGAAAACAGGCAGTTCTGCAGGGAACAGCCTTCCAGTCCATGAATTTCCCATGAACTGCTTGGGGGTGCAGGAATCTCTGCTGCTTGTGCACTGGCCTTTGCTCCTCTTTGGAACAGGCCTGTGGTGTTTGTGGGGTCCCCAGGACAAGGGGAGAGATGAGAATTGACTCCAATCTGACTCCATGTTCTCAGAAGGCTGATTTTTAATTTTATGCTATTATATTAAAGAATGCTATACTAAAACTATACTAAAAAATAGAGAAGGATACAAGAATGATCATGAAAAACTCGTGACTGACTCCTCAGAGTCCAGCAGAGCTGGCTGTGATTGGTCATTAATTAAACCAATTCACCTGAAACCAATCAAACATGCACCTGTTGGTAAACAATCTCCAGACCACAAAGCAGCAAATACAGGAGAAGCAATCAGATAATTATTATTTACATTTTTCTCTGAGGTTTCTCAGCTTCTCAGGAGAAGAAATCCTAGCAAAGGGATTTTCCAGAAAATATCAAGGTGACCCAGGCCAAGTGCTGTGTAACTGCTGAGTACTCAGGCTATTGTGTCTTATCCACTTTGCAAACCTTTTCACCTTCCCTTTCTCTCCCCCAACGTGTGCCTGTGACCACAGGTATGACATTGCTCTGATCAAACTCTCTGAGCACGTCACCCTAAGTGACCACATCCAGCTGGCCTGCCTGCCCCCTGCCCAGAGCATCCTGTCCTCCAACACTGCCTGCTATGTCACTGGCTGGGGAAGACTGCAGAGTGAGTACTTGGGTGTTTGCAGAACCATGAAATTTAAAAAAACACCTTTCAGAAGTTCCTTCTCATCTGAGATTGATGGCAAAGACAATTAATGGTGCTCAAGATCCCCTCAAAACTCAGACTAGTGAGGTAGTTTGTTATATTAGGCCCCACTTCACTCATACATTATGATTTTTCCCTTTGAAATTTATTTTCCTTGTAACAGAGCTGGTAATGCACCTGAGGGGCCTTTCTTGAGCTTTTAGGAGCTATTGTAATGCAAATGTTAATAGTGTGCAGACAGGTGCATTTGCTAATCCCACCACACCTGCTGAATACCTGGAGGCACATAAGGGAATAGATGTGCAGTGGAGAAAATCTCAGGGTTGAGCAGAGGTGTCAGCTTGGCTCAGGAGGCAATTCCTTGAGGGATAAGTAAATTGCAAACTCCTGAAATTAGAGTAACCCTTTGTTTCTCTAACAATGAGATGTTTTTTAATGGAATGCAAATTTTTACTAAGTGAGGGTGTATGTGAAAGAATGGAGCTAAGGGACATTCATACCTGTAACAGCTTCTCCTTTAATGTAGCCCCTGTGGAGTGCTTTACCTGGAGTGATGGTACCCAGGTACACTCAGCAGAGCAGTTTTATCCTTCCTTCAGTGCCTCTGGTACCATGGCTCTGTGTTTCTGCTCTCTCTCAGCTAATGGACCCCTTCCTGATGACCTGCAGCAAGGCCTTCTGCTGGTGGTGGATTATGCAACCTGCTCCAAACCTTCCTGGTGGGGAAGGATAGTGAAACCCAGCATGGTTTGTGCTGGTGGGGATGGAAAAATCTCCAGCTGTAATGTAAGTCCACTCTCAGGGCTTGGGTTTAGATTATTGAATCTGCAGGTAATCCTGATGAGGGGAGAGAATGATGCATCTGACTCCATCTTACCAGAAGGCTAATTAATTACTTAATTATACTCTATTAGTCTATATTATATTACACTATATTACAGTACATCTAAACTGAATCTGCCAAGCACTCAACTCTGCACACACTGCTCTGAATTTTGTGACTGTCAGTGACAGTCCTGACACACACACACACACACACACACCTGGCCCTGATAGCCAAGGAAACAAAACCCCATCACTGTGGGGAAACAATCTCCACATTGCATTCTACTTTGGCACAAACACAGGCACAGCAAATGATAAGAATTGTGTTTCCATTCTCTGAGGTTCAGAGAATGTGAAACCCAGAGATATTCTTGGGAAGAATTGTGCCTTGCTTTTCTCTGTGGAATGTGCTGACACTAGGCAAACAGGCCTGATGGGAAGGAAAGGTGAAAAACCCCACAGAGGAGCTGCTCACACTCTGATTCTGTTCCCCTTCCTCCAGGGAGACTCTGGGGGCCCACTGAACTGCCAGAGGGCTGATGGCAGGTGGGAGGTGCACGGCGTGGTCAGCTTTGGCTCCTCTCTCAGCTGCAACTACTACCACAAACCCTCTGTGTTCACCAGGGTCTCTGCCTACAACAGCTGGATCGAGCAGGTGAGCAGCTGCTGCAGAAAAACCTAAAAATCCAGGGTGGCATCCAGACACCTGGCAGTGCTGGGGCTCTCTCACTGGGATTTCCACCCCCTGCTAAGGGAGCTGTTCCACTCCTCATTCAACCAGTATCAATTGAAAGTATCCTCCTCTGAAACAGATATCATTTTTTTTTTTTCATGTACTCAAACAAGTTTTGATAGCAGGAATGCATTCTCCCTTTATCCTGGAGTTTTACTGTAGATATAAAGATTTACCATTTATTTCAGAAGTGATTACTCCAATTTGCATTCATCAATACATTGATAATTGCAATTGCATCCTAAAAGGTAGCACATGCAGCTCAAGTCTGGAATGTCAAACATCTTTTCATTTAGTATAGACTTTGACTGAGAAGCAAGAATCTTATTTCTCTTATTTAAATCCTTGGACACAGCCCATACTGCTCACCAATTCCTGCATCTCATAATCTGATTTTTCATTTGTTTTACATTTTTGTAGGTTATGGCAACCAACTAATCCACTGAGAACTGGATGAGAGATACCAAAAGGAAAACAATTTGAATAAAGTCATAACCATGACACCTTTGATCATAAAGAACTGGGAAATCATGCTTTTAACAACACGAGTGAAATAAACTGTATTTTCTGCAAGATGAAAACAAAATGTGTCTCTGTCACTTTTTCCTGGCTGTTGGCAAGCCCAGAGCTGTGTTTGGGGCTAACACTGGATATTTTCCCTGTCCCAGAGCCGTGTTTGGGGCTAACACTGGATATTTTCCCTGTCCCAGAGCCGTGTTTGGGGCTAACACTGGATATTTTCCCTGTCCCAGAGCCGTGTTTGGGGCTAACACTGGATATTTTCCCTGTCCTCTGCCTCAGGCTGGAGCTTGCCAGCCTCACCTGGGGGAAGGTGTGAGCCCCTCTCTCAGGTTTCTGTGGTTGAAATGGCTCCCAAGGTTAAAGTCTCTTTTTTCCCAGCCTTGAGACTGAAGAAGTAGAGATTAGTTGGCTCTATTTTTCAAGGTTGTTTATTTTCTCTTATCTGTTCCAGTCTTTCTCTGACCCCCTGAGATCTGTCCAGCAGGTCGGGTTGTGGCACAGTCCCTGCCCTTGGGCTGGTGTTGGCTTTTTATACTAAGAACTACCTGTGCTTTATTTACAATGATTTCCCAATTCCTATCACCTGTGTCAGACAGTCTGTCTGTGCTCTAAACCAATCCAGAAGTGTCACCATCCCAGCAGAAGGTGGAGGAGAAGAAGAAGGACAGGGCACATCCAGATTCCTCCATCTTGCCTCTTGAACTCCCATTCTAAAACTCAAAAATTCTAATTTTTCACCCTGTGACAAATTCCCTGTCATTCTACTCAAACTCTTGTGGCTTGTAAACCTTCACACAAAGTTGGGAATTGTTTCCATGGGCTAAAATCAAAGGCACAGGGGTCTTGGGCTCTGTGCCAGGGTCTCTGAGCCCCCTGCCAGGGTCTGGAGTCCCCCAGGGCAGCCAGAGGGATGTGCTGGGTTCTGACGCCCCTCTGCAGAGGGTGGGCAGTGGGAAGAGTCAGAGCATCACCAAACACCTCCGGGGGCTCGGGAGGAGGGTGCAGAGAGGCACCGAGGGCGGGAGGCAGTGAGCAGGAGCCTGAGGGACTCCTGGGAGCTGGGGATGCCCGGAGGGAAGGGAGGGAAGGCGGCAGGGGAGCCCGCAGGTCCTTGCAGGTGAGTGCGGGAGCGCCGCGTGATGCTGTTACAGAGAGCTTCTCCCACCTGGCATCTCGGAGGGCAAGGGCAAGAGCCAGCTCTGTCTGCTCCATGGCCCTGCTGCTCCTTTTTACTCATCCAGGTGAAGAGCTCAGCTCCTTTTTTAGTTACTCAGGTGGAGAGCTCAGCTCCTTTTTTACTCATCCAGGTGGAGAACTCAGCTCCTTTTTACTCATTCAGCTCAGAGTGGGCACTCTCAGCTGCCACGCTGGCACAAACCTGGGGTTTTGGCAGAGCAGGATCACCACTTTTAGCTCAGCACTCAATTAAAGAACCTCTTTATATTTCTTTTGTTGTAGAAGACAGGCAGTCTAAAATCAAGGTGGGTTTTTGTTGTGGTTTTCCTCTCCCCCCAGCATGAATTAGATGTTTCCAAAAGTAAAATGAATGATTATAAATGGGGGGCAAGTGACCCAGAGGGAAGCAGGAGTTAAAGAAAAGGTTGGAAGTTTGATGAGAGAACTGAAATCCTCAGAGACACCTCTTTTAGGCTTGCAGTTCCTTTTAGTTTGATATTTTGCAGAGGTTAACCTTTGGACTGAAAGTAAATATATTATTAAACAGAAACTGTATGAAGTTAGAAAGAGAAAGATGACTGTTCATCATCGTTGGGGACAGTTTTGTCATCACTTTTCTTCTACTTTAGAACCACTGATCACCATTCTGCCCAGCAAGAATTTGTTTTGCTTAATATCAGCCTCTGGTGAGAAAGAATATGTTTTATTGGATTTTATTTGCCTGATTAAAAGTGTGATTTCCTAGATCTGAAAGAGCAGGGGATCTGTGGAGGGCGTTTTTCAATCAGCTTTTCTTTTATCAGTGGAAATAAGGATTATTTATTGAGTTATTCAGGAGTCATCAGCTCCAGCAGAACATCCTGAGGTTTTTATTTTCATGAGCATCATTAGAGTAAGATTGTTAATGATGGACTAATAGTTTTGAAAATTAAAAATCATTAGAGGTCACTTTGCTGTATGGAGCATGGGTGTCCTTTATATGCAGTATGAAAGACACAGAGAAAGGTAATCATGAAGCTCAAACAATGAAAATTGGGTGTGCAAATGCTTCAGTAAAAGCTGAAAACAGAAATGTGATTCATTTCCCATCTGAAATGTGTAGGCAATGTTGTAAAAAATGTCTGAGCTCATTTGAACATATCAACAGAAATTACTCACCAGATGGAAATTCCTATTAAGAACAAATTCTCAAAGTCTGATTTTAAAAAATCAACAGTTCCAGTTTGTGATCACTGGAATCACTGAGGGAATAAATAACCTATCTTGTCTTACCTTCCTTAAGATTTGGAGAGGAGTATCACAGAGAATAAAACCTACAGAAAATGGTTTCATTAGCTTTTTTTCTCACAGAAAAAAGGTATCATTCCTCTGGTTTTTCAGATCAGAGGGTGTCAAGGAAGCAGTCTCTTAAACACAGCTTTTCTTTTAAAATAAATATCAGGTGGAAAAAAATACAATAAAATATATCTTTAAAAACCATCCAGATAATGCATGCTCCTTTTGCTTTGTTTCAGAATGCATGGAAATTGTTAAATGGCACTGCTAGATCCAGTTGTGCTTTCAGGAGCTGGAAGAAACACTCTCAGGATCAGGCAATGCCAGTGGTTTTTTAATTTTATTTTAATTTTTTTTTAGGTGCTTTCCCTCTTCTAATTCTGGTGGTAGAAAAACAGTTCAAAGGATTCTGACAGCATGCCTGATCTCCCTCTGCAGCCTCCTTGGGGCCATTTCTTTTGATTTGAGCAACAGCCTGGGAATGTGGAAAAGCACAGGCAAAGCCCTTGAGGAACTTGGCTCCTGTGAGAACCTTTGGGCTGCTCACCTCATCTCTGTGCTGCAGGAGGAGAGGCACAGCTGGCTGCTCCCAGCAGCAGACACAAGGGACAGATCAGTCCATCCTCAGCTCCTGGGCAGTTTAAACTCCCTCTGCATGGCAAGTGAAGCAGAGCTGTACTGTGAGAATTGCCAGTGCAAGGAGGAGAAAATCTCCATTTGTAGATTCTACACAACTGACCTGAGACACAAACTGAGTATCTCAGGGGTGGCTGAAGCCAGGCAGGTGCTGTCCAGAGCCATCTCTGAACTGCTTGAGCGTTTCAGGAGCCCCCATGAGGACCTCCAAGCCATGAGACACAATCCTGACTGGGCAGACAGCGTGGCTTTCAAACTCTTCCTCCAAATCAGAGAAGCTGTGCTCACAGCTCAGGCAGTGCCAGCACCTGGGAGCCTTCAAACCACCCTGCAGCAGCATTTGGCCACTCTGAGCTATGCTCTCTTCTCCTCAGAGACTGCACAGAAGTGCTGGACAGATAATGTCAATCTGTCCCTTCATCTCACCCCTTATGAAGGAATGAGTGTCTTTAGCCAGTTCCTGGGTGACTTTGTGTCCCTGGAAGCCACGGGGAGGGGACTGCACCGTGCACAGAGCTGTCTGCTGCAGGAGGGACAGGAAAAGCTGCACAGGAAATCCAGGGGACTCCTGTCCACAATAAGCCTTAAGATCAGTCTGTTGGTGCTTGCCTGTCTCATTTACCCCATTGTAGTGATGTCCTTCAAGCAAATGACAGATTGGATCCACAGTTATGCCAGGAACCTCAAGGAGAAGACAGAGGACTTGAAAAGGGAGAGGCGCCTGGCTGAGGACCTCTTGCACCAGATGCTGCCCAAGTCTGTGGCCAAGCAGCTGAGGAGATGCCAAAAAGTTGAGGCAGAAAACTATGACCAGGTTGGCAAATGGAAAGGATTTTGCCACTGTTAGGAAAATTAACCCACAAGCACCAGAGGTTTGTGTCCAAAAAGGAGACAGAGGAGTCCTTTGGCTTCATTCCAATCAAGGCAGAGGCCATGGGGCATCCCCTGGGGTCTCTCCAATTTTTGGAGGACACAGCCTCCTTTTTATCCCAATTTCCAGCCACATTTCCCTTCTCTCTTTCCCCATTTCTGAGGTACTTGAGAGGTTCAGACTCCCCAGAACACCTGATCCCAAAGATTCCCCTCTAATGTACAACCCTCCCTTTTCATCTTTAACTCTTACAGAATTCAGGGGTTTTTCTTCTCCATTGTTTCTTTCATCTTTCAATGTCCAATTTCATTTATCAGCAAACCTGAAGTTTATTTGTAAAAGCAAATCTCTTTTTCCATTCACCAATCAGTGGAACCCTTCCCATTGTTTCTTTTCTCTCCCAGTGCTGGTTTTATCTCCCAGCAGACCCACAGCTGGTTTGGAAAGACAAATCCACTGCTCCTCTCAATCCCAAGGGTAGAAAAGTATTCCCCTGAAACAGCACCTACCTTGCCACAGTTCTGAGGCTCCTGGGTTTGCAGCTGGAGTCGAGTGTGGGTGGAAATCCAAATATTCCTGATGGCTTTTGGAAAGAGCTGAGCAGTTTGCCATGGAGCACCCAGGCTGAGGGGGAAGGAAGAAGAGCTGAGATTGCCAAATTCATAGCTTTGGACATCAAACATCCTATTCTGGCAAATGGTCCTGGTGTTTAGGAGCCTACCCACAACAGGCAGCTAGCACCACTGGATCATGAGCTCAAAGGAGCAAGAAATTAATCTCCTCCTTGTAAAATATGAAGAATAAAAGAATTGCTGCTGCCAGTGCTGAATTTAGCAGCTGTGCTGCAGAGCCCTCAGCCCAAATCCTCATGCTGCCATAATTGCAATTCTATTCTCTCTTTTTCCCTGGGTACCCCCTTACTTTCAGCTGTGAAACACAGTCCTAAATGTTTGCATTTAATCTGTAGGCATCATTATCCAAACAACAACCTGTAATTGCACAATTAATTATAATCCACAATAGTCATGACATCAAAAGTGCTGAACCAAGGCAGAGTGAAAAGCTGGCCCTTCCAGATTGATTGGTATTAGCAAGGGTGGTTTGAGTTTAAACACTGACACAATTCAGACAGCACAGAGAAGAAAATTCTTTGCCAACAGCTGCAGCACTCATTTCTCTTCCTCAATTCTATTCTTTCTTGTATGTTTGATTTTTTAAGTGATTTTTTTCTGGAAATTACATGATCATGACAAACATCATTTAAGAATGAAACAAAACCCAGTTAATATTTTCTAATTCAACAAGAGCAGAGCCAGCAACTGAGATTTTATTTCACAGGGTTTTTTGGTACCTATTTTATCCCTATCACAGTCTAAATCACTTTTAAAGGAAAATGAGACCCTACTTCTATAAGAAGTCTCTTGATCATTGCTCAAAAGATTCAAAGCATTTGACTTTCAGTCTCCCATTAGCATGAGGTATTCCCAGAAGTGCAGGTGCTAAACTTTGGAGATAAGAATAACTTTATCTTTCAAAGTATTAGAAAACAATTCAGAGCCAGAACTTGTTAATTTGGGGTTGTTTCTATTGAGCTGTGCAGGACTGGTGCAGACTGTGGCTTAGGCTCAGGATTTCACAAATGCCCAAACTCCCCAAAGGCTGCACCAGTGCTGCCTGGAGATCCTGGCCTCATGCTCTCCTCCCTGTGACAGGTGACCATCTTTTTCTCTGACATCGTGGGCTTCACAAGCATTGCTGCCTCCTGTACTCCCCTGCAAGTGGTTGAGATGCTCAACAACCTCTACGTCTGCTTTGACACCAGGATTGAGTCCTATGATGTGTACAAGGTGAGTACAAATCCCCAGGAAAGCGATCTGCTAGCTGCTGAAATCTTTCTTACTCTGTTTTCTGCTGAATATCAAATACCCCAGCCCAGGAGTTCAATCCATGAAATACAAGACCTGCCATCCTACAGGGACTCCACACCACATTTTGGCGAGTGTTGCTTTAAGTTTTTAAGTTTTTCTAAGTTTTTTATATTTATATTTTTGTAACGAATTTTCTCACACACTTTCTGTAAGTAACTTATTGTTTTGCATTCTTTTATGGAGGAGGAGAAATTTGATGGACTGTTGGTTTGTCCAGTGTCATTGGAGAGGTGACACTGTCACCCTCCAATCCACTGTTTCTTTTGGAAAACTATAAATGTTGGAGTCAGAAATTAAAAGTGCCTTTTTTACCTCAAGAAGAGCAGTGTGTCCACATTGTGTTATTTTGTGTCTTATAGTGACAGGTGAGTGCTGGACAGCTAAAATGGATTTTACTCTGATTTTCTTTCCAAAGGAAAGCTTGTTAGCATTCAGGAGCACATAATCTGGAATGATTATATGCAGGTGCTTTTATTGAAGAGCTCTGGGTGTCAGGGGTACAGACCCAAATCTGACCCACCATGGGTTTGGGATGAACATGCCTTCATACCCTTATGTAAACTTTGTATAACTACTACTTATATTATTATATATATTAATTATTAAACTTATATTGTTCTATTGTATACATTGATTTCATCCAAGCATGGATTTTTGTAATTTCCATCAAATCCCCCAATATTGTTTCTCATGATTCTGTTACGATCAAACAATAATTATATCCAATTACCAAACAATCATATCATTTATCATAGTCATTAAATGATTATACAGGTGCAGCCTAACATTCTCACAGGGCCTACCTTAACATTTTCCCAGGGCCTACCAGTCCTATCCTTCCTTTCCAACTCCCCAGAATATTCCATGATTTTAGAAACATTTTGTCCCTATCCTGCCAAGCTCAGTGCCTGCCCCTGGGTGACATGTGCCCCTTCCTACCAGGTGGAAACCATTGGGGATGCCTACATGGTGGTGAGTGGCCTGCCAGAGAGGAATGGCACCAGACACGCCGATGAGATTGCCAAGATGTCCCTGGACCTGGTGGCAGCCGTGCGGCAGGTGGTGATCCCTCACATGCCAAGGGGCAGGCTGCAGCTGCGGGCTGGGATTCACACAGGTACACACAGGGCTGAGCTGAAGGCAGCAGGAGAGCACAGCTGGGCACAGTCAGTTATGTGAGAATGTCCTGGGTTGTCAAGCAGATTGTATTCTATTTGCCATCTGCATGGCAGTTCTCTTCTATTTAGTGGGCAGTTTTTCTTATCTCTTCCACAGTGGGGACACCTGCTGATAACAGGCCATGGAATGTCCCTGCATGGCTGATAAGAACTGCAGCATCCCAGTGGGAGATGTGGAAGGGAAGAAAATAAAAGGATAAAATAAACAATGCAGTGAACCAAACCAACCCTGGCAGAGGCAGAGCACAGCCTGACACCCTGTGGGTCAGGGGGCTGGCAGCAGTGCCACTGGAATTGTGGCTCAGCCCTCCTGCAGTGCCAGGGCTGGTTCTGCTGGAGCAGGGATCCTGGAGAAGGGAGCACTCTGCCTCTGAAGGGCCAGGGGAAGAGGCAGCTGCTGCTCCTCTGGGAAATCCAGTGGAGAAGCTGTGCTGGTGTTCCAGAATCTCAGATTCTATCCAGGTAGGAATGCCTGGCTCCTCCCTCTGGGCTCCCATCTCCCACTGGGATGCTGCAGTTCTTATCAGCCATGCAGGGACAGTCAATGGCCTCTTATCAGCAGGTGTCTCCCTGGTTGTAGAAGAAATAAGGAAAACTGCCCCTGAACAGAAGACAAGTGCCATCCATATGACAAATAGAATGCAATCTGCTTGGCAGTCCAGGACACGAATGAAATTGTGACTTCTCTCACTAAGTGAATGCTGTGCAGCCAGGCCCCAGGTGCACAGAGCTCTCCCAGTCACCACATCTCTCTGAGGATGCAGAGTGACTGGCAAAGGCCCTGGCATTTGCCATTGCCCTGCACTTACTTCTCACTGCTTCTTTTTGGGGTCTCTGTGCCTTGTGTTTTCTCAGGAGCCTGTGTAGCTGGAGTGGTGGGGTACAAAATGCCTCGTTACTGCCTCTTTGGGGACACTGTGAACACAGCCTCCCGCATGGAATCCACCAGCCTGCGTAAGTGCCTGGGCAGGGCCCCCCTCCAGCCAGAGCCACACCTGCACCCTGCACCTCGAGGCACTGCAGTGCAAGGAAATCCCCAAACACCCTCACATCAGGCACAGCCAAGTGTGAAATAAGTCTCTGGAGGAGAAGGAGTGTCACTGAGTGCTGAGAATGGCCAGGAACAAGCGGGAGGCAGGACTGTAGAAAGAGCAAAGAAGGTTTTATTCAAGAGAACCACACAGTTTTTATAATGACACAGGAACAGGTGAGAGACAGGATTGAAGAAAGAGTAAAGAAGGTTTTATTCAAGAGAACCACACAGTTTTTATGGTGACAC
The DNA here is from genome assembly GCF_022539315.1 of Serinus canaria. NCBI lineage: Eukaryota > Metazoa > Chordata > Aves > Passeriformes > Fringillidae > Serinus > Serinus canaria. The sequence goes on along the minus strand of NC_066334.1, from coordinate 3,019,278 downwards.
AGGAACAGGTGAGAGGCAGGATTGAAGAAAGAGTAAAGAAGGTTTTATTCAAGAGAACCACACAGTTTTTATAGTGACACAGGAACAGGTGAGGGGCAGGACTGTAGAAAGAGCAAAGAAGGTTTTATTCAAGAGAACCACACAGTTTTTATAGTGACACAGGAACAGGTGAGAGGCAGGACTGTAGAAAGAGCAAAGAAGGTTTTATTCAAGAGAGCCACACAGTTTTTATAGAGTGATACCATACATTCTGTTTGATTGGCTCATTAACAAAAGCACTTTCCTCACACCCTGTTCTTGAGAAGAACAGAAAGATGAAGCAGGAAATCACCACCTGCAGATTGTTTATACTTAACAAGTTATCACATCCTTACAACTCCCTGAAAATTCTCACAAGCTGCTGTGAGAAACGTGGTCATTTCTCTCTCTCTGTCCCATGGCATCCCCCCAGGAGCACTCTCTGGGACCAGCCCAGGTCACATCATCATCATCCATCTAAGGAAGAAGCCCTTCCTTGTCCTGCCAACCCCACTGTTCCTGCACATGCACCAGCTACCAAATGGACAAGAGAAACTCTTGTGGATTGGCACTGGCATGTGGAGTCACATCCCTTAATGCCAAAAGAGGATGTGAAAAGTGCATTTTCTATGGCTCTATGCAGATATTTACTACATGTATTATGTTGTATTGGTTAGTAGTGCTGTATTAACATTTTAATTGTTTGGTAAATGTGGTTTTGTAGTTAAAGGGTAACTTTTGTAGTTAAAATAGGAACTATGTAGGTGGGATATTTTTTAAAGAAAGGAATGAGGAACTCACAGCAAGATAGCAGCCACAGGACACCTGAATCTTTCAGAGAAAGGGAATTTATTGCCCCATTATCAGAAGAAAGGAACTTTTTCCTGCCTCACTCAGCCCTGAAGATGTCATCAGGATTCAGAGGAAGGAGCTGGCACTGCCCAGACAGAATCCTGTGTGTGAATGGAATTCGTGCACCATGGATGAGGTGTGTGAATATGCAACAGGCTGTTGCTTTTAAGAGTTAATCCTCTCCTAACATGGGTCCTTTTTGGGCTGATTTTGCCCAGAAAGAGGTACCTGGACTGTCTGTAACTCTTTGCTTCTATTGTCTCATGTTGTCCTAATCTAAATTGTACAATTATTACTACTCTAATTATATTGCTATTTTTATAACCATTTTATTATCATTAAACCTTTAAAAATTTAAAAAACAAGTGATTGGGGTTTTTCACAAGGAGGTGGAAACACTGGGCTGATGAATGCAGGAGGGCTGGTGTGTTTTCTCTGGGATTCAGGGAATCACTAATTCCTGCTCTGCTCTGAATCCTAGCACAGAAGATCCACATCAGTTCTGCCACATACCAAGCCCTTCTCACAGATGATGCCTATGAAATTGAGCTGAGGGGAGAAATTGAAGTCAAGGTAACAGTTTTTCTGTAACTTCATAACAATAAAGGCATTGAATGGGATAGGGAGGAGATGATAAGTTTGGCCATTGCTCTTCTGTGAAGAGCACATCAATTTTAGCTGTGTCCCCAAGGTTCTTTTGCTGCTTCAGTTGGATGTGACTACACATTGCTCCTCAAAGCTGAATAAAAAGTGTTCTGTGTGCTTTGAAACATGGCTGCTATGTCTGCACCTGCATGGAACCACAGGAGTGTGGCCCAAAGTGTAAGGATCCAGTCAGACACGTGGGTTTAAGGCTTATTTTAAACCCTTAGCAACACTGCCAGTGACCAGCAAGGCAGTGACCTCTGAACAGAAGAGATTATTAGCACTCAAACTGCAATTATAATCATCAATTATAATTCTTTCCCTGATCAGCAGCCATTTATGAGAGAAGGAGAGATAACAAATGCAGGACAGGGAGTAGCTCTGGCCATAGTGATCCCTGCTGGGTTTCATATCTCATGAAAACAGCTTTTTCTTCTCTCTCCTTTTCTTGTCCAGGGCAAAGGGAAAATGAAAACCTACTGGCTTCTTGGAAACAAGAACTACAGTGTTCAAAATGACAGCCTGGTGTGCCACTGGAATCCAGCAATCTCCAAGAAAAGAAAGATGGAAAGTAGCCAGGGATCTGTCCAACAAGTAAGGAGGTGAACATCTGGGGGAGCCTTCCTAGGCAACAAGGCAGTCACTACAGACTGGGCATGGAAATGGCATCTTTGCCCTGGGAGCAGGGGGCTCTGCTGTGTAAAACAGCTGGAATGTCTGTAAAACAGCTCTGCTGTGTGTAAAACAGCTGGAATGTCTGTAAAACAGCTGTAATGTGTGTAAAACAGCTGGAATGTGTGTAAAACAGCTGTAATGTGTGTAAAACATCTCCAGTATGTGTAAAACAACTCTAATGTGTGTAAAACAGCTCTGGTGAGTGTAAAACAGCTCTGGTGAGTGTAAAACTGCTCTAATGTGTGTAAAACAGCTCTAATGTGTGTAAAACAGCTCTGCTGTGTGCAAGACAGCTCTGGTGTGTGTAAAACTGCTCTGCTGTCTGTAGAACAGCTGTAATGTGTGTAAAACAGCTGTAAGGTGTGTAGAACAGCTTTAATGTGTGTAAAACAGCTGTAAGGTGTGTAGAACAGCTTTAATGTGTGTAAAACAGCTGTAAGGTGTGTAGAACAGTTCTAATGTGTGTAAAACAGCTCTAATGTGTGTAAAACAGCTCTAATATCTGTAAAACAGCTCCAATGTGTGTAAAACAGCTCTGCTGTGTGTAAAACTGCTCCAATGTGTGTAAAACAGCTGTAATGTGTGTAAAACTGCTCTAATGTGTGTTTCTGTCTGCCAGCAGGTTGGTGTGAGAGCAGCTCCAGCTGCACAGAGCCCAGCCTTGTCCTGGGATGAGCAGAGCCCAGACACTCCTGCTCAAAGGAGTTCCAGAGCAGACTGGAGCCCTGGGAGTGTCACCCATGGAGTGAGCCAAGAGCAGGGGAATGGCTTTCACCAGAGCTCCCAACACAGCCTCCAGGGGAACCTCCTTTCTCTGGGCTCACCTGCTTTGGAGGAAGGTGACAAAGGTGCCAATTTAGAACACAGGTCACATGGTACTACAGCATCATGGAAAAATGAGCTCCTTCCAGGATTTGTAGATGAGATGTGACAGTAGAAGAACAACTGGGCTGTCACACAGCTCCTTTAAATACCATTCTCCTTTTGCTCCTAGCCACAGTTGGTATTTTTAGCTAGTATGTTAATGTGGGAACCTAAAACCAGCAGAAATTTAGGAAGGTGTCTCAAAACAAGGAGAAGCTACAAAAGTGCAGGTGGGGCTCTATCAGGAGCATGACTGGGAGGTAAAAGATGCAGAGCAGAGTGACCCTTTCACTTCTCTAAAGCCATTCCAGATTGAGTCCTGTAGGTGCCACAGGATGCAGCCCCCAAAGTCCGGGGCTCTGAGACCCTGACACACTCCAGCAAGGTGCTCATTTCAAGATGGCCTTTACCACTCCAGGGAACCACAGCTTGGCAAATGTGCCACTTTAGATAGTAGGAGAGGGAGTAGCAAAATCCTGACGGAGAAGGTAATAACTGGTTTTGATTATTGTTTCAGAGGTACCAGTGAAGTAAGGAGAACACTGAATTTTTTCTAGTAAGATTCTGTAGCACTTTGTCTTCCCTGTTTCTCCCCCCTACAGTGGAATCTCCTCTCCATACATGAATATTTTCCATTATCAGTCTCCTGGAGGCAAAGATCAGTCCAGCTCTGTGGAAGATATGAGAGAGACTTCTCCCATTAAACTGAAATTTGCCATTCTTTCCGTGTTGGAGGGAGAGTCCCTGTACTGAAGAGCAGCAAATTCCTCTTCTCTGTGTGACTCAGAGGAATCAAAGCAAACTGAATTACTTCCCCATGTTGGCAATTAGTGACTCTGTGCAGAGTTCAATTCATTTGCAAGAGAGCTGCACATCTAATTAACCCCATCCTGCCTGCTGCCTTCTTTTAGCAATCCCAGGAAGAGGGAAGAGGAGCCCAAGTGTTGGGAGAGGGTTTGGCCTGGCTCTTCTCCCAGCTGACAGGTTCATGTAGAGCAAAAGAGATTGAGCAGATTGAAGTTCTTTCTAAAGGAGGCAAGGCAGTGCTCAATGGTTGCTAAAGGCAACACAATGAAGGTGTGAATTTAGGAGGAAGTCAAGCTTGGAAAGCTGCAATTCATCTTGATTTTAATAATTTCTGGGTCTTTGTTTTTAATAATTTCTTTTTTCCTAAACTAAAGGGGCTTTATGAGTTTCAAAGGAAGTTGGTTATATAAATTGAGTCCTTGCAGAGTAAAGCCAAGAGCTGTTTCTTTAAGTCAGGGCAGAGAAAGTCCCTGCAGGAGTGGGTGTGTGGCTCCAAGCTCAGCCTGAAGTAGGATCTCTGAAGGTTAGCTGAAGACCTGTTTGCTTTTCTACAAAAGTAAATAAAATTGGAGGCTGAAGTCCTCATGATAAATGGAACAGGCATATTTCCACATGAGAAAGAATGAAACACAGAACTAACTCCAGCATTGGTGTTTTATGAGTCAAGGTCAGTGTTGTTCTATAAATATATTCACCAGTTCAAGGAAGAAATATTTCAGGCAAATTCAATGCTTCAATTCATGCAGGATTTTGCATCAATGGCCACAATGGTCACTCCAGGCTTACAACTTAATAAAACAACCTAATAAAATACTTCACTAATCTCAAGCACAACTTTCCCTCCCACCTCCCCAGATCTCAGAACCTGTCTACATGGAATATTTACATCTGTACAAATACAATTTAATTCCTGTTAAAAGGTATCTGCAAGCCTGTGGTTCAGATTTTTCCACTAAGGTAGCTTGGAAGTTGCTCCAATACTTCCACACCAAAGAAAACAAAGGTAAATCACATTACAGCATGCTGCAGCCTGGAAATCCACTTCCAAAACAAACAAAAAAACCAAACAAAACTCCCCAAAATCCCTCTTTTTAGAGTCAACCTCTTGAATCCAGGGAGATGGTGGTGTGGTGTGTTTTTAAGATGCCTGATGAAGATATTACTGGAGATGTATGGAACCTGCAGAGGTGTGCTCATATAGATTTAAACACACAATCCCATGTACTCAAACATATTTAAATCCAGGCTGATGTCCAACATTGACTGAAAGGCTGGAATATTTCATCTGGTTCCTGTCACCACTCATGAAGTGAGATCAAATGTGGAAAAAAAATCCCAAAAAAACAGGAAAAGGAGAGACAGAAGAAATGTGTTTGAAGAGAAATGCCTTTCAGCTCAGGGCAGGAAAATGCCTCAGGTGCAGATATCCCTTCAGAGACAGGCATGAAAGGAAGTCCATGGGGAGAGGGACAGCTGGGAACTGTGGCTCAGAGGCACAGCAGCCCCATGCTGTCTCCAATTGTTATGAAAATCCTGGGTCAAGATCAGAAGCAAATTATTTGCATGGAAAATTGAGCCTGTTCTGATCTTCATCTCTTCAGAGGCTTCAGTGTGGATTTTTAAATTAGAAAAAATGTGTGTGCTGGATAGACAGCAATTAGTGTTTATTAACAAAACCCACTTTGGTTCAACTCTGAGCAGTCCCTTTCCCTGTCTCAGGCAAGAGGGAAGTGATGTGTTCCTTGCTGTGCATGTGGATGATGCTCTGATATAGTGGCTTGCTCCTAAAGATTTTTTGTTGTTTATGTCTAACATGTAGCAAGGCTTGGACTGCATGAAGGTTAAGGCTGTACCAGGTTGCTTGGCTTAACTCTGAGACTGACTTAGATGCCATGAAATGGATTCTGGACGGAAAAACCTGCTCTAGATTGGGCTAACTCAAAGTCTTCAGCTTATTATGGGGGATTTCAGGCTAGCCAAAGGCACAGATATATCCCTTCAATGAGAGAAATCCTGCAGGAATGAAGTCTGACAAACAGAGCCTGACAAACAAAGCCAGTTCTCAAAAGCTTCATTTCCATACAGACCAGACAGGATATTTTAGCCATCCTGCATCAGTCCTACTGCTGAGGGACACGGGATGCAGAGCCTGGGAAGTGCAGTGCCCGGCTCCTCTCGCCAGATGTGGAAACGCCACAGCTGGATCCTCATACAGTAACAAACGGCACTTCCCAGAGCGGCCGCCAGGTGTCAGTGCGGGCCCAAAGACGCGGGGAAAGGGAAAAGGGAAAGGGAATAAAGGGAAAGGGAATAAAGGGAAAGGGAATAAAGGGAAAGGGACTAAAGGGAAAGGGAATAAAGGGAAAGGGAATAAAGGGAAAGGGAATAAAGGGAAAGGGAATAAAGGGAAAGGGAATAAAGGGAAAGGAGGAAAGGGAATAAAGGGAAAGGGAAGCTAAAGGGAGAGGGAATACATGGGAAAGGGACAAGGGGATAAAGGGAAAGGGAAATAAAGGAGAAAGGGAATAAAGGGAAAGGGAATATGGACAATAAGGGAAAGGGAAAGAGGAAAATAGGGAAAGGGGGATAAGGGAAAGGGAAAATGGGAAAGGGAAAGGGAAATGGAAATTGAAAGGGAAAGGGAAAGGGAAAGGGAAAGGGAAAGGGAAAGGGAAAGGGAAAGGGAAAGGGAAAGGGAATGGAAAAGGGAAAGGAAGGTGAAAGGGAAGGGGAAACTGAATGGGAAAGGAAAAGGGAATGGGAAAGGGAAAGGGCCCCAGGAGACCTGGAACTGCCAGCACACACAGCCACAGCCAGGGAAAGGCAAAGAAAACACCTCTGGGCCATCACAGCATTTTCCTCTCGAGATGAAGGACAGAGAAGCTAAAAGGCCAAAACAAGTCTTTGTTGACAAGACAAATGGGAATGGGGACTTGAAACCAGAGAGCAGGGGAAAAAGAGGAAAATTGAAAAGATGAAATAGAAAAATGCACATACATGTTCTGGAGTATTTGTCAGCTTCTAGCTGATCCTTATTCCCAAACCCATTAGTAAGCTCCCCAACCTGCAAGCTCTGCACTGCTTCTCAGGGCATCAAGGAGCTGGCTCATAAAAATGTGTCAAAATGAGAGGAGGATGGGAATCTGGAAACAAAACCAGCTCATTGAAATCAATCAGTTTGACAAAATTCTTGCCAGTGACATTTCAAAGATCCTGCATAATCCTGCTAGAGTAGAGAGCAACTGCTCTGTCAGCCTGTGTGAGAGTTGGGGTAATTCAGGTGCTCACCCAGAGTGGATAAGTCCTGTCCCCAGGTCCCTCCACCGTGCTGGTGTGCTCCCAGCACCTGCTGGGATGCTCAGCACATGAAGCTCTACTGCCACATTGAAGCCCAGCTGGGGCCAGGGGTTTGACCCTCAGAGTACCCAGGAACACCAACCACTTTTCATTCACCTTGTGTGAGCCAACACTGCCTTAGTCCTCAGCTGCATGGGGCCAAGCTGGGCAGCTGCTGTGGCTGACAGCCCCCCACCCTGCAGGGGCTGGGCCACCTCACAGGGATCCTGGCAAACCCTGGCTTCAGCCTCAGGAGATGCTGCTCTGCTGCTCTGCTTGAATTTCTGCTCAGAAAAGGCCCCATGCACAAGTCAGGCTGGCATCTGGTGAGATTCCCCAAGGACTTTTTGACTTTTTCTATTTATCCTTTAAGTCTTAGTGGAGACCACAGGGGGTCCATCACCTGATCAACTGACCTGCATGCACAAGGAGTTGCTTAATTACCAGGTCTAAAGGAGCTTAAGTCTGTGTGTTACTCCCAAGAAGCCAACATAAAGACAGCAGCTGCCTGAAAACATTTTTTATCCTTTTTTTTTTCCTTTTTTCCTTTTTGTCCTTTTTCCTTTCCCTCTTTTTGTTTTTTTCCTTTCCTTTCCTTTCCTTTTCTTTCCTTCCTTTTTTCCTTTTCCATTTCCTTTTCCTTTTTCCCTCTTTTTCTTAATCCTTTCTTTTTTTTATGTTTCCTTTTTTTTGTTTCCTTTTCCTTTCCTTTCCCTTTTTTTCTTATCCTCCGTTTACCTTTTCCTTTCCGTTCATTAGTTTTCCTTTGGCTTTTGCCTTTCCTATGTGTTATCCTTATCCGTCTTTTTTTGCTGATTTTTTTCCTACTTTCGGTTTTTTATTTTCCCCCTATATTCCTTCCGTAAACCAGTGAAGGTCCAACGAATAGGTTTTTCTTTTTGGTCCTTTTTTCACTTTCCTTGTCCAGATAAAAATAGGGAAAAAGTAGAGGACAGACTTTCCTTTTTTTTCCCTCATTATGTGTCCGTTTCCCCTTCCGGATCCTTACTCCTTTTCCCATTCTTCGTCCTTTCCCTTGGTCCTTCCTTTTTTCCTTTTAATTTCCTTTTGTCCTTTCCTTTCCTTCCTAGCTTCCCTTTGTAGATCCCTTCCTGTTGTTCCTTTCCTTTGGGTATAATCTCATCCTGTGTCTCCTTTCCTTTCCTTTCGCCCTTACGTCCTTTAGTACTGCTTTCCTTATGTCCAATTCCTTTCCTTTCCTTCCTATATCTTTGCCTTTTCCTTTCCTTTCCTTTCCTTTGCCTTTTCTCTTTCCGGGGGTTGTCCTTTTCCCCTGATTAAAGCAAAGTCCTTTGCCTCCATCCCCTATGTGTTTCGCATGTGCATTGGGGGCTTTTTTTATTTTTTCCTTTAAGTGTCCTTTATAGACGACCTTACCTATTCTCTTTTTCTGTTATGTCCTTTCCCTATCCCTTTCCAATGGCTTATTGGAGTGAGTGTCGCTTTAATTGGTTTACGGTTCCATTTTGTTCTTAGCTTTTCCTCTTTTTTTTTCTTTTGTTTGAAAATTCCTTATTACTGCCTTAATTTTCCTATTATTTTCCTGTTTCTTTTTTCCTTCCTTTATTAGCCTATACCAGTGATTTTTTTTTTTTTTGCCTGTTGGTCCGAATGTTTTCCCTTATCTTTTCCTTGTTGTTTATTTTTGGCCTTTCCTTGTTTTTCCTTTTCCCTCTTTTTATTGCTCGCGTTATTTCGTTTTTTTTTTTTCCTTATATCCGGTCCTTTTTCCTTTCCGTTCCTGCCCCGTCCCCTGCCCCGGCCCCGGCCCCGGCCCCGGCCCCTGCCCCGTCCCCGTCCCCTTCCCCTGCCCCTTGCCCCTTCCCTTCCCCTTCCCTTTCCCTTCCCGTTCCCTTTCCCCTTCCCCTCTTCCTTTCCCCTTCCCTTTCCCTTTCCCTTTCCCTTTCCCTTTCCCTTTCCCTTTCCTTCCCTCCTTTAAAGATGTGGCTTTTTACACTCTGCTAATTAAAAACAGCAGCTCAGGCTTGCATTGATCATTCAGTACAAGAGCTCACATATTCACCTCCATGGAAACTGCAAAAGGCAAGAGCATGTCTCCTGTGATTTTGTGGTTTGTACTCCTTGTCCTCATCTCAATAATTCCTATTTCTCCTGTGTTTTCACTTGTTCTCAAAGCAGGTCACTGCTGCACATGCCCTTCAAGGACAGCCCAGGCAGAGAGGAACTGACCTCACTGTAGGATCAGAACCAGTTTATTGACTCCTAGGTTAGACCCCAAAAAATGAAAGGACTGTGATTAGAGCAATTGTTCTAGGCACACCACAGAGGACACTAAGCCCATTTATTGCACTTTTCAATGTCATATCTGGCTCCAGCCAGTCCAGAAAACAACAAGTTCCTTCTGTTGCAACATCCTTTAAATACAGAACAACTCATTCAGATTGGATCAGGTCCATACAACTTTGTGATGTGCATCACCTGAATGTGTGTCTATAGAACATTCCTGTCCTCACAGCTCAGGATGGCTCTGACAGTGACAGCATTTTTTGGCACGGGCTCCTGCTCCTTCCTACAGCTCACAGGCCTTAGCTCTGCACCCTACGGGTGAGGGATTTTGTTTTTAAACCCTCAAGTACATGCACAAGGCAGGAGAGAGTAAGAACTTATTTCAGGAAGGTGTTTGTGGCAGGCAGGTTAAAATTAGACCATTTGTTCCTAAAAAGTCTGTGTCGAACGACAAGGACTTGGCAAGAGGCTCTCCAGTGGGGAATGTGACACAGGAAGCGCCTCCACAGTGATGTCACCTGGCTGCTGAGGGTGCTGCATGGAGAGCTCCTGGGAAGCTCAGGGATGGAGCACTGGAGCTTGTTCAAGCTCAGGGATGGAGCACTGGAACTTGTTCAAGGCACTCTGTATCTGGGGGCAGCGAGAGAGGAGCAGGGTGTGAGGCAGACGTGCGGACAGGACCCCCCGCCCGCGCCCCCAGATAAGGGAATCTGGAGCCAGGACACAGAACTGGGATTCTTGCACTATTTGGGAGGGCCTCTTCAGCAAAGTATCAGCCTCCTCTTCCTGTCATGCCCCCCTCCTCTCACTGCTCCAGGAATTCCTGCCTTCTGAGCTTTCTGCCTTCCACACGTGGCTCAGCAAGTCTTGTGTTTGCTGGGAGTGTCTCGAGGAAGGCAGGAATGATGAGTTTGACCCCATGTTCTCTGAAGGCTGATTTATTACTTTATTATACTATATTATATTAAAGAATACTATACTATACTAAAGAATACAGAAAGGATACTTACTCAATGCTAAAAAGATAATAATGAAAACTTCTGACTCTTTCCAGAGCCCTGACACAGCCTGGCCCTGACTGGCCAAAGAGTGAAAACAACTCCCAGCAGAATGCAATGGAACAATCACCTGTGGGTGAACAATCCCCAAACACATTCCACATGGGCACAGCACAGGAGAAGCAAATGAGATAAGAATTGTTTTCATTTTCTCTGAGGCTTCTCAGCTTCCCAGGAGAAAAATCCTGGGTGAAGGGATTTTATCAGAGAGTGTGAATGCCACAAGCAACAGTTGTGCTTCACAGCCTCAGGCTGCTGGGCTCATTAGGGAACAAAGAAAAGCCTAGAAAAGCTCAGCCTGAAGGGTTGGGATGTTTCCTTTCCTCAGTGAAGGTGCTTGCTCTGAATCTCAGCTAAGGAGTGACAGATCTCTCAGACCTGCCCAAGCAGAGATCTGTTCTGAGGTTTAAAGACCAGTGGTTAGGGATGTGTGAAAAATAGCTCTGGAAAGCCACACACTGTTACAGTGGGGAAGAATGAAAGCTGGAGATGCAGACCCTCTCTTCCAGTAGAAACTTTCTGGTCATGAGGCAATTACTGAGTACCTGCAAAAGCCCTTTTTCATTCTGTGACTGTAGAGATGCAGAGACAACAGCCTTGCTTTGTGCCAGTGGGGTGCATCACACACATTTTTGTAGGGGAAGAAATACAAACAGCTGCTTAGACTGCAGGCCAGGTCATCAAAGTGTTACCTATTTCCACTCCTCAAAGCAATCCTGAAATCCTTGGCACACAAAGGTAATTGTATGCCCCCCATACAATAGAGGATAAAAGACCTTAAGCAGTTCAGTCTTGGTTGAAGTGATCCTGCTCTTGATCCAAGGTGAAGGATGAACAGTGATGTGTGCTCGAGCAATTCAGAGAGCAGAGTACCTACCAAACAGCAGCAAGAGAGCATGAGACTTATCTGGAAGTCAGCTCTCTTTGAGCTTTAATGAAGGTTTCCTGTGTTGTGGGAAAAATGAGTCCAAATGAGGCAGCCCATTAAAAAGAGAGCAAAGGTTCGTCTTGGCTCTCACTTCAGTGATCAGCTCCTGGAACTTTGGACCAAAAAAAGCCCTCAGCTTTGTAACCCAGCCAGTAAGACCTCACAGATAGTTTAGCTTATTAACCTCCCTGACTCCCTTCTAAAAAATTATTTTGAAACTATTCCGTTTATGAACCAATATTTATAATTATTTATTTTTGCAAAACACCATTAAATTTTCTAGAAAATATAGCTTGCTGGTTTTCTCCTATTGTCAGGAGACAACCTTCCTTCCCTTCTACCCCCCCAAAAAGCCATAGATAGCCATTAATATATGTTATTTTATAAATATTATTAATATTAATATATTTGTTAATATATATTATATTAATATTAAATTATTTATAATACCATTTTCTCACTGGTAGTTTTTATATATCTGGAGGGGTATTACTGTTCTAGCTGTGTTTGGAAGTTGGGACCCAGAATTCATTTTAAGCCTCCTGAAGTTAAATAAAGGTCAGACTTGGAGCTATTCAGGCTCATATTCTCTTTACTCCTCACTCTGTGAGAGCAGCTCTGCTTTATTAGCATGTCATCTAGAGGATTTGCACCCTGATTCACCTCTGCCTCTCACAAACCACCTCTCAGCACTAAAATATCATCATGTGCTACAGTGTGAAAGATCTCCTTGTCCTCTTAGACTTGTCAGGTGCATCTGACCTATCTAGGCTAAAGAATGTTCATTCTTCCCATGGCCAATATTTTTGGCCTTCATGGTCATTTCCTGTTCTGCTCTGGCCTGAGATATGATGTCATGGCTCACAATGGTCCTCACACTTCAACACTATGCAAAAAATGTGCTGTTATCCTCAGGGAGGTGACAGGGTAAAACAAATCCTCTTGGTCAAACATCACAGGAGTTATGTGAAGAATCTCCAGTGGGAAAGGAATACTAAAAACATTTTCTGCCTCTAAGGTTCTGCGCCCTCTCTATGTGCAGCCCACACTGTTGTGTTGGTTTTAACTGCGCAGTTAAGGCATTTAAAGGGAAGGCAACTACTCAGAAAGCAGTTTTTTTCCTAAGATGGGTTTTGAGGGCTCAAATGAAGGCCCTTTGGAGGGCTCTCCCATGTTTCAGCAAGCACTGAAGCACTATTTTCTATAAAAAGCAGATTGTATGGCTGTATTCTTATCCCACCTTCCCATTACTGCTTATTCTTGCATGGCTTTCCCATCTCTTGGAACCCTGGACACTGAGAATTTGAAACTTTCTGTGCTTAAAGGCACAGACCCACAGGAGAACACTGCATTTGATCTGAGGCTGTGAAGGCTTCCAGAATTGATTGATACTACCGGGATTACAGGTGTGTAGTTGGTTAGAAGTGTGTAATATCACATGGTGGGAAGTTGAGGGTTTGGGATTTTAGAATATAGAAATAAGATGGTGGTTTTAGGGTGGAGGCAGGTTGTTCTTCTTCACCTTCTTCTTCCTCCTCCTCCATGGGTTTGGTGGCATTTTGGAATTGGGCAGAAAAGTCTGCACTGCAGCTCTGTGGGATCAGTTCTTGGGTTAAAAGGGAAAATAATCCAGGTGTCAGCTCTTCATTGGACAGTTCAGTCTCACAAGCCCTTGGACCAAGAGATTGTTGGGCATTTTGTGCCTTGTAATGAAAAGCTGCTGAACTCCCAGCAGTGAGGCTGTTTGACTGATAAGGAATAATAAACACCTGAGTGTGAACATGAACTGCTGTCTGAGTGCCTTCAGTCCAGAGCCAGAGGAACTGATACCCATCCAACCTTAAAAGCAGAGCAGACAGAGCCCAGTCTTGGTGGATAGAGTGGATGGATACACAGAATAAATTGCTCCCAAAATCAGAAGTTCAAAGGGACACAGATCCATCTTAGGCTTGGACATTCTTCTCTCTGCAGAGGGGTGCAGCAATGTTACCTGGGGGGCTCAAGTTCTGCCTTAAGGGTGGCATCTGGGGCCCCCTTTTAGCAGGACACAGAGGAAAGTGAGTCCAGCATTTCCTACAGCCTGTCAGCACACACGGACACTGCACAACCCTTCCATGTGCACCTGCTGCTCAAGCCTGACTGCTCCCTGAGTACAAACAAACTGTAAAAATGCTAAATGCTGACTGGCACCCATGAAGCTGAATGAGCTCACCAGGAGCTGTAAGCCAATGGTGCAGTGAGCCAAAGCCTTCCCTGCATCAGCAGAGCTGTAACATTTATAACAGGAGAGATTTTAGTCCCTTGTAGGTTGAAAAGCTTTCAAGGTTTGGCCTGAAACACCTCAGGAGAGGGAGAGAGAACTGCAGCTGTACCTGTGCAGCTGATCAACAGTAACCAGATTCTTGGCTTCCCAATCCAGTTCACAGTCATATTAACTTGAGTAGCAGCCTCACCTCTCCAATGGCTTGGTGAGCAGAGAACCTGGGTGAAAAAATCTGATCATTTTCCCCATCCATGTAAGTCCATTTGAAGTGTGGGAATGACACCACTTGCCATTACCAAGGAGAACTTTTGTGAGCTGAAGCTGACACCACAGTGTAGGTGGAAGCCTTTGAACCTGCCCTCATCCTAAAGGACTGCTTTAAACTCTGGGTTTTGCAGTGATTAAGCTGTTTTGATTGCAGGAATGATTCTTCTGCCCATTGGTACAGCCACAATGGTTTCAGTTTTCTAGTGGCATTCAACTGCTTAACACAAGTGCCTTTTGTCCCTGTAAATTAATTGAATGAATTTCTGTAATTCCAGAGAACTCTGCCAGCCCATAGACACTAAACAATTGACTCCAAATTCACTTTTACAGAGTGAGACTGTAAATAACTTGGGAGAAATCACTGCTTTCTTCAGCATCCACAGGAAGATTTACCTGCCTGCCCACGGTTTCTGTTGTTTCAGAGAATGCATTTGGTGTTTGCACCAACATGGGAAGCAGCCATGGCACTGTACATCCCACAGCTCACCCCTGGCATACACCACTCCACCTGTTGGGAGGGATGAAAGTTTGACAAAAAGTCTCACAGGTGTGTGTGCTTGGCAGAAAGATTTTTGAATGTAGAATTTGAAGAAGGAATGGAAATGAAAGCAAGTTTTGATATAGAGGAAAAGAATTGCTGAGCCAGTCTGACTGGATAACCAAGGAGGCAAAGGGTCTGTTAGTTACAAGGGGGTTTTATGGCTTAGAGCAAAGGATAAACCCACCTCAAACAAGAAGATGTTTTTACCAAGGAGAAAGAGAGCACAGGCAAACAAGCCTGTCAATGCTGCAAGTAGGAAAAAAGTCTCAGAATTTTCTACTGCAAGAAAACTGAAAAACAACTTCTGGCTTAAACTGTAATGTACAGACTTTTAGTGACTGGAGAGCAGTAACATGAATATGGTAATTACAGGAGTTATGATAGGCTATAGATAAAAGTTCAGGTATAGATTGGTTCTAATGTATTAAGATGCACAGCAAAGAAAAGTAGATAATGCTTTGTAACCAAAAGAAAAGTAGATAATGCACTGAAACCAAAATTAAAGGGTCTCCAGGCCTGCCTGCAGCTGGAGGTGACAGCTGTAGGCACAGCTCTGTCACCCACCACCCTGGGCTGCTGTAACATCTTGGATACAATAAATTGCATTTTGAAGAGCCCCTGGAGTCCCACATCCCTCATTCTTACTCCACCCACTCCTCTTCCATCCAGACAGTGCATCCCAAGGGAAAGGGCTGGAGTCCAAAGCTGTGGGTGACAATCCTTAGTGACACATCCCTCCACCCCACAGCATTCCCTGTAAGCAGCTCAATGTCACCCCAAGGGCACAGGGAGCTGTGCAGCCCCCGTGGACACAGTTCAGGGCCTGATCCCCCAGGACTGAGGCTTTGCAAGTGCCTGGTGGGAATGGCAGGGCCATGGGCTGCCTGGTGTGACAGGGGAGGTGTGAAGGTGGTGCTGACAGGGGACTTTATCTCAAGCATGAGCACAGCCTCCAGCCCTGCAGCCTGAGCACCTTATCACAGCTTTAGGAGTGTTAGGTTTTGAAAGGCTGCTTGCCAATCACGCTGTGCTGAGAAGCAACAGCTAAAATATCCTGTCCCTCTGGCCCACAGCCATGCCACCCACCACCACAAAAGGCTTCAGCTATTTCCAGAAGCTTGGCAATCACGGTGAGTATTTTCTGGGAAAACAAAGAGAGGTTGTCAAATCAAGAACAGAGGGTGATAAGAGCAGCCACAACCACCCTGAGGTCCTGAGAGAGAGCAGCTTTTCCCAGCTCTGGGTGAAGCTGCATCCTTCCCACTGCAGCTCACCCACCCAAGGCAAGAAGGGGCCTCTGCTCACATGCAGCCTGATTGCATCCACTGCAGGATTCCAGGGTGGCCATCCTGGCACAGCCAACTGCTTGCAGTTCTCACCATGGAGGATTTGCCTTCTAATCACCATAAGCAAGTGGGTACATGTCACAATAGGACACGAAATGAATGACACGCACAAGCTGAGATGTCCAAGGTAAAAAGAGGGCAGTTTATTTCCAAACTCCAATATTTATAGACTTTCAAAAGTGACCATGGATTGGAGGATGAAATTGCCACCTCTCCAGCCACACTGGTCAAACCAACAGTCTATCAATTCTCTCCTCCTCCAAAAAGGAATGTAAAACAATCATTATTTACATGAAAAGTGTGTGAGAGGCTCCATTACAAAAATGTAAACATCAGAAGGCTCAGAAGAACTTTAGAAGAGCAGGGCAACAGGTACATGCAGTGTGCAGTTGTACCTGAACTGATGAGAAGCATTGATGAAAAGGACCATAAATGTTAGCAGGAAGAAGAAGAACACATGCAGGAATCCCAGACAAAAATCAGGGTAGCTTACCTCCCTATTCTCAAAACACAGGGACTGGCCTACACCACTCTCTAGTTAAGCACAATCCACAAATCTGAGATATGTCAAATCTAATGGACAATTGAGATCCTGCTCTGGGAATACAAAATTTAGGTTATGTACAGTGCCACTCTCACAGGCTAAAGAAAATCTGCTGAGGGCTTTGTGGAGGACAGGATTTATGTAATGATTACATTTTTAGTTAGTTAGGTTATTTTTAGGTTCATCACCAGTCTGTGAGGGGAGAGAGAAGGGAAGTAAACAACCACTGCAACTTCTAGGAGAGGTGCCATTTCATTCCTGTGGCTGTTTAGCCATTTCTAGAAATGGCTTCACCTTCTGCAAGCTCCACACTGACAAATGGCATGCAGCAATAAATAGCACAATGGGATAGTGTGACCTCTTGCCCCTTGATTTGGCTGCTTGGCAAGCAAACCTTGGTCAATGGGCACTGGTGACACTGTTCCCAGCTATGCCAGGATGAGCTGAGCTGCAAAGAAATACCTGGCAAGTGTTATCCCAGACAAAATGTTTAAGAAACATCCTCCCTACACGCCCATCTCTTCCTACACAAACTTACATTCTGCAAAATCCATTATGAGAGTCCAGATCAACATATCCAGGGTTGACCTCAGCCACCCGTGTGACACTGGAACTTTTCATAAATTTAATGTTTAAATAAACAACAATTCACCACAGACATAACAAGAGCCTTCCCAAGACATGACCACTCACACACACTTCCACCACTAAACCCTGAAAAAGAGACACTCAGAACCTTGTTGCAGTGCATGCACCATGCTTTTGATGATGAAGAAATAATTTTATTGAAGGCTCTCAATGGCTGCTCTATTATTTGCTCCGGTTTTAGCAGAAGTTGCTCTGGGTCTTGAGGCACGTTCTCCACTCACCAGGAGAGGTCACCACACACCTCAGTAACCAAACGAAGAGCCCAGATGGGATCTCACAGGAGGGACCTGGCTAAATGTCCCAGCTCAGAGCAGCCGGGGATGTGTCATGTCCATGCTGACCTTTGTGGTCAGCATGGACATGACATGAGAGAAGTTAGGAAGTGCAGTCAATGCCACAACTTTCCTGCCTGCAGCTGCTCCCACCGCAAGTTCAGCCTTGCTCCAGTGAGGCAATAACACAGACAAATTAGACCTCAGTCCAAACACCACAGATGTCTCATAAAACACAGAGAATGAAGAACTTGGATTCTGAGCAGTTTGGTGCAAGATCAACCTATGAATTTCTGAGATCCAACTTAAAGATCATGGGGAAGCAAAAATGTCCAGATCAACATATTTAGCGCTGAACTCAACCATCCATTTGAAACTTTTAATAAATTAAATGTTTAAATAAACAACCATTCATGGTGTTGATGCTGTACACTGAGCCTGCCAGCCCAGCTCCAGCCCACTCAGGGAGGGGAGGCAGGGGGACACCAGGAAAATGCTTGGAGATTGCAGCTAAATGTTAATGTCTCAGTGAGGGGCCCCTGGTGCCAGCTTCCCTCACAGACTCAGTGATCCCACTGTGATGAAAGTGCTGCAGAAACATCACTGCCCTTTCAGCCAGCCAGGGAATCTTGGCCTGAGCAGCTGGGAAGGAGAGGGAGGCTAAAGGGGTCAGTGTGCTTGGAAGGAGGAAGATGAGTTACTGCAGCAGTGCCCTAATGATGCCTTACCAAGCCTAGTAGGTGTGCTACCAACTTCAGTGCTCAGCTTCCTCATGGGATGAGGCAGGTATATCCCCAGAGTGTGGAAACCCAGGGCACAGGAATATTTCAGTGTCTGCTCTGGGGTGCCCTGACCCCCAGGGCAGCACTGACTCTGACCCTCATCCATGGAGAAAGTTTCCCAGACTTCAGGAGAGACTGGAACCCACAAAAGTGTGCAATAGATTCTAGAGAGCAGTGCAGGTGTGTCACTGGGTGAGAAATTGAGGGTTTGGGGTTTTTAGGATGTTGTGGATGGCAGCAAGGTGGAGGGCACAGGGTGCTGTCCTGGGTTTCTTCTTCATGCTTCTTCTTCCTCCTCCTCCATGGGTTTGGGTGGCATTTTGGAATTGGGCAGAAAAGTCTGCACTGCAGCTCTGTGGGATCAGTTCTTGGGTTAAAAGGGAAAATAATCCAGGTGTCAGCTCTTCATTGGACAGTTCAGTCTCACAAGCCCTTGGACCAAGAGATTGTTGGGCATTTTGTGCCTTGTAATGAAAAGCTGCTGAGCTCCCAGCAGTGAGGCTGTTTGACTGATAAGGAATAATAAACACCTGAGTGTGAACATGAACTGCTGTCTGAGTGCCTTCAGTCCAGAGCCAGAGACACCCACAGCTGGGACCTCCACACCAGAGGAATAGTTTGCCTTAATCTTGCTCTTTAATCAGATTTCTGATGATACAGGAGAAATACCTCAGGAATCTGGTAAACAACTTGTTGTTGGAGATGAGCAACACACATCAACCTGCTTCCTTCCACCCTATATGAAAGACTTGTCTTACAAAGAAGCACTTCAAAAAGGGACACAAAGCCATTTCCTAACTCTAAAATATTTCCTGCTGGCCTCAGGGGTTCCTCCTGAAGTCTCCATCCTAGCTGCACCACCCCAATGATAAATCTCTGTGAACATTCAGACCCTGAGTTTGATGCTCATCTGAGCCCTGAGAAAACCTGGAATGTAAAGCAGAGACATTTGCTGGAATGCTTTCTGTTTCCAGCTACTTGCCACGGCACCAAATCTGATCTGAACCCTGCTGGGGGTTACCTGGGCTGAAGCTGCCCTTGCTGTGTGGGTTATGGAGCTCTCTCTGAAATACAATCCCATGGAATGTCATTGTTTGGGGAGATGGAACATCCTTCACTTGTGCTTATGGACAGCATCCAGCTGCAAGGCATTAGGATGAGAGGCAATGACACAAATGGCAATGGGAAAATTCCAAGTAGATTTTAGTACATCATTGTTTCTTGAAGGTTTTCAAATTCACCTTGACAAGGCATTGAGAAATTTCATCGAAGTTGGCTCTGCTTTAGCACAAGATTGCACCAGAGACTCCTAGAAGTTCTGTCCAGCCTTAATTATTCTTTTACCAACAGAGTCATAGATGAGGACTGCACTAGTGCATGAATGTCCAACAGTATCCAGAGAGACAATTCTGCAGAACCCCAAAATGACTTCAGAGATCTCAAGGTCCAGAAGATTTATTATCCACTTTATGCAGACCTGTGAGAAGCCAATCAAAGCAACAAAACAATCCTGGAGAAAAGATGAACCTGAAACTGCCCTGACCTTTTCTTACTGTGTTGTTACCTTGAGTACACACCTCAAACCTCTGGGATGATGATTTCATTTACTAATAAGATTCATATCAAATGTGGTTTTCACCAACATCACCAACAAAAAAACCCCAACAATACAATAACATGAAACTTCTTTTTCTGTCACAGAGGGATGTTTCTGAGCTGTCTCCTTACAACACCCATTTCTAGAGACCCTTAAAATGATACCTCAAACTGATCTGCACATAAAAAACATTGAAAACATTAAACCTGCTGCCACATCACAGAATTATTTTTTCCAAGCTTCCAGGATCAACAAGTTGATACTGAAAATTGGTTTGCAAGCTTTCAGTAACTCAAATATCAGATGAAAAATACCAGATGGTCTTTAATTTCCATTTCCCTGTGTAGATCCAGCTTGATGGCCTTTAACTCTGTGCATCACATGTGTGCAAAAATGCCATGAAAGGGCAAGAAGTATTATTGCATTTCAATTTTCCAGTGAAGCCAAATTTCAAGCCTGCTCTTCCTTTCAGACTGATTGCAGATTTAATAGAAATTGTGTACAACAGACTGAGAAAGATCACATAAAGGAACTATTTTAAGCTGGATCCAGGGAAAGAGGAATTTCTTCCTCAACTCAAGCCTTGTAGAAGCTGTCTGTGCATGTCAGCTTGGTTTTGGCCACACTCACTGTCATTCAGGCCAATAACCACTGCAACTTGCACTTGCAATACTTGGTTTTCCCCTTCTCCTCCAAATCACACTCTTTTATCTCTTAAGTCAACAGCATCACATTAATAAGTTATATCATTAGGTTATGATAGCATTATTGTGTGATAACAGTTCTTACACAGCATGTTTTCTCACCCATCCCTCTGGTATGGAGTTCACAGACAAAGGAGCCAGGTGAATGTGTTGGGAACACCATTCACTTCCTTTCTCACTTCATAGCTCTCTCACAGTTATTTTTCTTTGATGAAAAAGAAAGGGTCAGCAGTCAGCCCAAGGAACCTTGAGCTGTGCTCACTCATGTACATCAGTGGCACCAAGACAGGAGAATGATGCTGCATTGCCTAAGTGGAAAATGCTCCTTTAATTCACCACCAGAAGAGAGAACTATTTCTTCCCTCCTCCTCCTGGGTGGATGAAACCAGATCAAAACCTCAAACCAATCCTTGCACTAGCAGGAACTCAAAAGGTAGATTTGGGAGGGGTTGGAGGAAGATATAAATGCTGATAGCTGGAGACAAAGCAACATTGAACTGGAGAGACTCAAGGAAAGAGGAATCAGACACCAAACATGAATCTGAAACTTCTTTTTTGCCCTGGATTCCTTCTGCTGCTTATTGTCAGTCAAAACCAGGCAGGGGCCAGATCCATTTCCAGCTTCCAGGTAAGTGACTGGCTGCTCAATAGAGCTGAAAGAAGCTGATGCTTCTTTAGGTATTGGACACATCAGATGAGCTCTGTTTCTTCCAACTCCATCTTAAAGAGGTAACATGATTGGCAGGAAGCTGAGACAGGCAGAAACAAAGTGATTAAACAGAGGAAATTAAAGTCATTGATCACTAGATTTAAATTTCTAATCACAGGAGGAGATTGAAAGGAAAATGTTTGTTTGTTTTGTTTTTCCCTGTGGATTCAGTTAGGGGACTGTACATTTAGAGTCATCCTGTGACTGAGTGTAGCAAAAAGATTTTGGAGTAAAGAAATTATTCTGGAAGGACTGTGATCTAAAGCCCTAGAGCAGTCACCTGCATGCACCCCCTAGTTCTAGCTGAAAAAGGAATGAAGGGGTTATGCCTGCAGGATCTCCTCCTCAGCTCAGCTGAGCAGCAATGCAGCCCCTGCTTGTGACTACCAGGTGTAGAATATAAGGAAAAGAGAAATTCTGCTTGTGTACCTATGTGTATTTGATTGTGCAGGAACTCAAAGTCATTAAGAGACATTTCAGTTACTGCACTAGGGAGCTGGTACTGCCATGTATGAAGTAACCTCTCACTGTGCAAAGAAATGTGTAAGATAATCCTTCAGAACCAATTTCAGCATGTCTCCTGCCATTGCATTAATTCTCTTAGATATCAACTGTTTTTTTCTTTTTCCTTATTCACACTTTATCAGGCCTTTTTCAAATTTTTCATAATTTATCCATAAGCCAGTGCCAGGAAATACTTTAATGGCAGTCTGGCAGCTCAGAAATATGTCCTCAAACTAAGCACAGAGTATAGTTAATATGGAAATCATGAGAGTTTCCAAAACCCCTCCTTCTCATCTCTTCATTTCCACCTTCTACCCTTCCCTTTTTCCAGGGTCTGTCCAAATTGTTAGATGAGGACCTGGAGCATCCCCTGGTCTCAGAAGAGTGGGACCATGAGCAAGATGAGCTGATGCCAGGAGGTGTCTTTGATCAGCCAGACACTGAACTCCAGTGGATGCAGAGCAGCAGGGAGCAGCCCAGGAGCATTTCCACAGGTGATGCTGCCATCCAGAGATTCCTCAGCCACCTCCTGAGCTCACCCCGTAGATACCAAGGCAGAAGAAAAAAGGGCCTCTCCAAACCAAACAGGGGCTGTTTTGGTGTCAGACTAGACAGAATTGGATCACTGAGTGGATTAGGATGCTGACTCTGCTGTGGTAAGAGAAAGCCAGAGGCTGCTGGTGTATGTATTCATGTATAACTTGCAGAAATATGCAAAAGAGCAGAGTTAATTCAGCTTCAAGGAAATGGTGCCTTGAAGTAAGTTTCCCCTTCCTATCACAAACACAGTTTATTATTTTACCTTCCTCAGAATTCACTGTCATCAGATGTAGACTTAAAACCTGAGAATGTCATACCTCTGTTTTACTTGCTTTCCCTCCTTCCTCTGAGTCAGCTGTAAGCATTTCATCTTGTCTTAGAGGAGCAGAGAGGTTTTCCACCAGCTCCCCAGGGATAATTGTTGTAATGCAAACAAACTCTAAGAACAGTGGAGCTAAACCTGAAGAACAGGAAGAAAACAGTTAATTTCCATGTGTGAAAACCTGCACACTTCTCTTTCTATTTCTTATTCATCTTCTCTATTGACAGGACTGACTTTGGGGTTTCAAAGCACCCCTTGCCTGCTATAGAACTGCTCTGTACTGAGCAAACACACCCACCTCTCCCCTGATATACTTGGCCAACAGAATGCACCTTTGCTCTACTGCCTGTTTGTATCAGAGTAATTATTTGTCAACATCTATCTGAAAATTAATTATAGAAAACTACATTGTACTCTTTGTTAACTGGATGTATAAACAAACAAGTCTCATTATGTCACAGGTAATAAACTGTTTTCCATAATGTAATGAGTTTGCTTCAGGGTTTGCTTCAGGGTTTGCTGTGTGATTTGTTCATATTTCATTCCTGAAACAGAGCCTTAGTTTGCAGTTAGACCCTGGAATTCAGGAGCATTTCAGAGGGCTGCTGTCTGGCAAACAGAAACCAGGACACAAAGCCTCAAGTCTCAGACCCACAATTTGAACAGGGCAGCTCTCTTAGCAGGCATCACTAGAAAGCAGTGACTCTGCATTTAGATCTGCCACTGATGGAAGAAAACAAATTTTTCTTAGTAGTATACCTCATTTTATTAACAAAAAAGAAAAAAAAGAAATTACCCCCCCCAAAAAAAAAAACCCAACCAAAACAAAAACAAAAAAACAACCCCAAAACAATCCTACCCTTCTCTGAAGGAAATTCAAAGGCACACCACTCATCCACAGGCAGATCCAGGTATTTCAAACCACTGAGAAGAAAATTGAAAAACATATCCTGAAGGCTTCTTTGTTTAACATTTTTTGTTAGGTCTTATGTTGTTTGCTAGTTAATCTGTTTAAGTTAACTTTATTAACAAAGCAACAGCAACTGTGAAAATGCACTGAGCAGGCATTTGTTGCCATATGCATACACAGCCCTGAGTACAAGCTCTCCAATGATGGGTTAGTTCATAATGAATTTATTACACTCTGAATTGCCATTCCTAAGAAAAAAATCACAAGGAAATTAAGATTTCTACCAATCAAAAAAAGAATTAAAGTCCAGAATGAAAACTGTTATTCTTTCATCTTCCAGCATAATTCCATACCAATAGCTAGTCTATAGATGGCTTAAATCAACTATTTAGGCTAAGAAGAAGCAGATCTGCTTACTTGGGAGAGCTTAACAGAAAGCACCCAGCTTTCTAAGAGTCCCTGTTCAGGTGTGCAAGCCCAGGGCTGGCCCAGGTGCAGCCCATGTGGTGGAAAGGTTAATCCACACAGCCCATGGACATCAGGGTGCCAAACAATGGAGATCAGCATCTTATGACACCGGGAGCTAATGGGAAGTTTGCAGCCTCCTTTCTAATAATCCTGAGTCTAAAGCTTGTTCCTAGCTCCCAGTAACTCTAGAGCAGGGATGTTGTCACAGACATAAAGGCTTCTTAATGTTGAAATTTCACTGAAACCCAGTGGAGGACAAGCACTACTGAAGTTTATTTGCAGAAAAATAACAGAGGTCAGAGTAGGTTGAAGTCTGAGCTGTGAACACTTGTGAACAGAATCCTACAGAAGATGAATAAGGAACAGATAAGAGTTGCAATTACAGAGATCAGGCTGGTAATGTGCCATCCCATCACCTGGCATTTTGTGGGAACATTTTAAAAAGGCACTTTCCTCAAAGCAAGAACAATTTATTTCACATGAAAGGCTCTATAATTAGATCCCCAGGACTGAAGCCAGGTGTGTTTGTACTGTAGGTAATTTGCTGAGTTCTATTAGCATTTAAATAATCAAAGCTAAGCTTTGAAGTGAGGATGCCAGTCAGATGAACGAAGCTCCTCTCTAGCTGTGCCATTTCCATCTTTGCTAAGATGAATTTACAGACCAGGGTGACAGAAGTTGCTGAGGACAAAAGCCTCCAATAAAAGTACTCCTACATGGAAAGAAACATACAGATATCTCTCTCAAATACATGTGCTTTTGGTGTACCTGTTTTGAAGTGATGTAAGGCAGTAATTGAGATTTGGTCTCATCCAAGACTCACTTCTGGCTAGCTTATTAATAGAATAATAGGGCCAGTTGTATTTATTCCCCTTGATCATCACACAGATCCTCTTCAGTCTCACTGCTTTATCCCTTTCCACTCCTGTCTTCAGTACACACAAAATTGAGGATAATGCACATCCTCACCAACATCTGCTTTCATTCTCTACCAGCAATAACCCTCCCACCTGACATGATCTTCCTTCACTCACTGCACTTTCAAAACACTCATCTCCTTTCTCAGCCAGGTTCTTTGCTGTGTTGCTTTAAACAAACCCACTTGCCAGCTGTTAAAACAGCTGGATGCAAAAATCACTGTCCCAAACCAGTTGATATTGCTGGTTTGCTTCCATTCAAAGCAAATGAAGAGGGCAGAAGGCAGAGCCTTAGTGAAATTGCTTTAGTATTACCAGACAGTGAATGAAAGGGACCCTGGCTGCTGTTCTGCCTCTTAGAGAGGGAAGGATTACAAAGGTAAGGAAGGGTTTGGTGACAATGCCAGAGAACCATCATCAGAGGAACTTTCAAAGAAAAATATCCTACACCCAAGTCTCAGGACATGGTCCACTCACATAGCACAGAAATTTGTATACCGAGAAGAAAAAGTTGTTATCCCAAAAACTGCTGCAGACAGATGAACATTTTCAATTCCTCCCACTTGTCTCCCCCAGAGAGAAATGATGATAGGGAGAGGGAAAGAGAAAGGGCTGGATATAAGGATAGGAATAGGGATAGAGATAGGTGTCAGAACCCAGGAAATTCCTCTGGCTGCTCTGGAGGGCTTGAGCCCCTGCCCGGGGGTCTCAGAGACCTTGGCACAAGCCCAAGACCCCTGTGCCTTTGATCTTGACCCATGAAAAAACAATTACCAACCTTTATATGAAGAATTACAAGTCAAAAGTGTTTAAGTAGAATAATAGTTTGTCACGGGGTGAAAAATAGATTTTTGAGGTTTTTAGAATGGGGGCTTGAGGTCCCAAGATGGAGGAATTTGGCTGTGCCTTGTCCTTTTTCTTTTTTCTTCCTTAGCCTCCATCTTCTGGGTGATGGCATTTTTAGATTGGTTCAGAGTAGAAGCTCACTGTCTAACATAGGTGATAGGTATTGGGAAGTTGTGGTAAATAATGTACACGTAGTTTTTAGTATAAAAAGATAACCCTGCCTCTGAGGTGGTCAGAGTGCCTCTGTCTGACCTGTTGAACGGACCTCAGCAGGCCAGACAAAGAATTTTATAGATAAGAAACAATAAACAACCTTGAGAATGAGAACAGAAGAGTTCTGACTCTTTCTCTGACTGCTGGGATGGGAAAAGAGACTTTGTGACACATCTGGGGGTCACTGTGAGCAGCAGAGATTCCAAGAGATGGATAGGGATAGAGATAGGGATAGGGACAGGGACAGGGACAGGGACAGGGATAGGGATAGGGATAGGGATAGGGATAGGGATCGGAGGCAGTTTCCCGGCCCTCCCTGGCTGCTCGCTCTGCCCCGGGCAGAGGCGCAGTGCGGAGCTGCGTTCTCTGCAGGAACCGCGGCCGGGGCCCCCCCACCCATCCCGCCGGGGCCAAGGGGTAGAAGAGGCGCTCTCGATCCCCCCTCTCCTTTCTTCTCCAGGACCTCCTGCAGTCGCTTCGGTGGCTCCGAAGCGGGAAGAGGAAAGGGAAGCGAGCCTGGGAGCCGAGCCGGTGGCCGGGCTGAGGACGGCTGCTCTGAGGGCGAGCTCCCGGGGGAGGAGAGCGTCCGGGCGGGGGCTCCGCTCCTGCCCTCAGACCTCCCCTGGCAGCGGAGGGACAGAGCCAGTGGAGGAGCCTCCTGTCCTCCCTCAGACAGAGACACTTCTGCAGCTTTGGGGCAAGGATGGAGAGGAGCGGAGCGCAGACGGGGCTGGGATGCGACCAGCACCGAGCCCGCGGGTGCCGGGGAGGAGCGGGGCAGCCCCGGGAGCTGCCGCCGGCTGAGAGCCTCGGAGCGGCTTCCCCGCAGCTCTCTGAGCTCATTTCACAGATTTCTGGAGCAGATGGAGAGGCTGAAGCCAGGATCGGCTCCCAGGCGTTTCCTGAGTCTCCGAGCCGGCGTTCAGCAGCCGTACCACCAGGCTGCCCTCATGCCCGCCACGGCAGTGGGCTACGGGGCAATAAACTCTGTGCCAAGCCTACACTGCCTTTTTTGAGAGGGTTTTTTTTTTTTTGGTCACGGTTAAGCAGATGGTCAGAGGATACAGAAACCCTCCAGAGCGCTCCTCTCCCTCGGCTCTAAGGGCTCTGTCCCGATCCTGGCCAGAACATCCCACCCGTTCTGGAAAGCCTTTGGCTGGAGGGTAGCAGCAGCAGGAGGGAGGGTAGCAGCAGGAGGGATGGTGGCAGCAGCAGGAAGGAGGATGGCAGCAGCAGGAGGGATGGTGGCAGCAGGAGGGATGGTGGCAGCAGCAGGAAGGAGGATGGCAGCAGCAGGAGGGATGGTGGCAGCAACAGGAAGGGTGGCAGCAGCAGGAAGGAGGGTGGCAGCAGCAGGAAGGGTGGCAGCAGCAGGAGGGATGGTGGTGGCAGCAGCAGGAAGGAGGATGGCAGCAGGAGGGATGGTGGCAGCAACAGGAAGGGTGGCAGCAGCAGGAAGGGTGGCAGCAGCAGGAAGGGTGGCAGCAGCAGGAAGGGTGGCAGCAGGAGGGATGGTGGCAGCAGCAGGAAGGAGGGTGGCAGCAGCAGGAGGGATGGTGGCAGCAGCAGGAAGGAGGGTGGCAGCAGCAGGAGGGATGATGGCAGCAGCAGGAGGGATGGTGGCCGCGTCCTTCCAGGACTGTGTCAGACCCTCCACGCTGTACTAAGGTGGCACTGCCAGGCACCGCTGCCAGATCTGGGAGCGTGGCAGTGAGCCAGCACGACTTTCCCGATGGCTTCAGTGCTGCCACCGGGGAATCCTGCCCGGAGGTGGGCACGGGGCTGGGGGTTAATTCCAGACAGTGTCCTACACACGCCGCTGTGCCGTGCGCTAAGCCGCTGGTATCAGTGCCAGGCTTGGCACGGCAGACCGCCATAGGGGGACGTCTTAGGACAAAGGGCTTTAAAAATCGCTTTAAACATCGCTTTAAAAATCCACCG
Source organism: Serinus canaria (assembly GCF_022539315.1). Classification (NCBI taxonomy): domain Eukaryota; kingdom Metazoa; phylum Chordata; class Aves; order Passeriformes; family Fringillidae; genus Serinus; species Serinus canaria. The sequence continues at coordinate 2,991,493 of NC_066334.1, read as the reverse complement.
GGTAGCGGCTGCAGCTGTAGGCGAAGGGCCGCGAGGGCTTCAGCACCTGGGACAGACGCCAATCGCCCCGCAGGGCTGCCCGCGCCTGCCCGGGGCTCCCTGCAGCCTGCACTGAGCCTCGAGGGTCCAGCACAGAGATAATGTATCATGATCACCGGGAGAAACAATCCGTGTTTAGGATGAAAATTAATTTCCCTCCTTGGAAAAAGTGAGGCATCACTTAATTGCAGGATGGCCACTCCAGACATTTTTACATTTCTGTTTTGATTCTTGTCTGATGGCCTCATTGATTAATTTCCCTCTCAATCTAACTATCATGCAGGGAAAGAGAGCCTGGGTGGGGTGTGGCATAGTTCTGTCAAAGGTTTTGTCGCTGGGAGATGAAAACAATCCAAATCTAGCCTCTTCCTCAGAACAGGAGGCTCTGTACAAGCAGTTCACACTCCCCAGCCCAGAATGGCAGCAGGAGAATGGACACAGGGGAAGGATGTGCAGCAGGTCAGGGCAGCACTTAAGGCAGGTCTGTCCATCAGCAGATGGAAACCCCCATTGTGCCAACCCCCAGGGTTATGGTCCTTAACAGGGCTGAAAAACAAGGATACAGAATCATCTTGGTGGGGAAGGGGCAATGTCACCTCAGCTGAGCTGTGTCCATGCTCCTCATCACAGGATCCACACACAGGCTGCCAGCAGCATCTCTCTGATCTGAACAACCAGAGCTGCTCCAACGGAGCCTCCTGTCACCACATCTCCCATCCCACACCCTGGGAAGCAGGGGAAATGTGCCAGATTCCCTCAAACAAGGCACAGTAAGCTTTTCAGAAGAACCTGCTGCCCTGTTAAGGCAGACATTTTACTGGGGAAATGACCAGCTGAGCATGGGCAATGCCTAGATCTTGACTCTCTACTGCTGGGCTATAAAGCCTAAAGTCCATATTAATTTACCAGGGTGATAAGACTGAGATAAACAAGTGACTTTTATAGCTTAACAATGATGAGCTGAGTTCTGACATTTCACACTCCATTTGCTTTGGCAGAACTGCAAGATGGATAATTGAGGGCAGAATTTGGCTGTGAAAATACAACTGCTACTGTGACAGGCAGCCATTTCATCCCATCTCTACACTTCACTACATTGTACATGGAACAGAGCAAAAAAGCTTCCTGTCTTAGAAAAATATTGTCAAGGCTGAAGCCATGCTGCTGCATCTCATTTATCAGCCATGGAACACAGAAGATGAAAAAGAATGAACCAGTAAAGAAGGGACTAAAGGACTATCTTGGGGTCTGACTTAATGACTAAAATGCTGGACAATTAGATTGTTTCACTGGGACAGGTCACTCAAAGCAAAATATTTCACATCTGAGATTAATATTGTGTCCCTCAATTTCTTGCTGCTGCGTGTGTGACCCAGAGGCTGCTGTACAGAAAAAAAAAAAAAAACCAAACACAAACTAAAAAAACAAAAAAAGAAAAAAAAAAAAACCCAGACACAAATGAAATCTCAGAGCAAGCTACAAAATGTTTTTGTACAGAGAGCATTAGGGAATACTTAGTGTGTGTGTGGGGGGGTGTGAAAGGAAAGAAACAAGAAATACAACAATAACCGATTCTAATTATCCTAATGAATAATTCTGGTTTATCTTCTCCCACTTTTGCAGTTTACAAAACAAAGTAACACCTTGGTACAAACAAACATACACAAACCAAGAGCAGCAGGATGAGAATACTTGTAACTAATTAATGAATTATACAGACACTGCAGTATAGAATGTTAATTATAAAAAATAAGTTGTCAGGATTTTTAAAAGCACAAAATAAGAAAGTGTTGGATTGCACAATAACACAAAAAATAGTATTGCTTTTATGTTCTAAAAAAAAAAGCATTGAGGAAAAACAGAGAGCTCTTATAATAAAGGGCTTCATCAGAACATAGACAGAGTTGGGCTGACTTCAGGCTATATTAGGAAGAAATAGCATTTGAGCATGACTTCACAACCTTGAGAATGTCCTTTCTAGTATAATTTTGGTAGCTGATCATGTGAACACTATGTGCACATGTTTGTACATAAACACCATGTTAAGACATTTAAGACATGGGCAATACTTTATCATTCTATTATTATTTTGAAAGTGTACTTAGGAGCTTCTTTCAAGATCTATGTTCATATGAAAACTCAACAAATTATTACTAGACTGATATTCAACTTACTCCTACATTTGTTGTTTCAATTTAAAATAACAAGAAACTTTAGGAAAATGGAAAATAAAAAGCCATTGCTTCATGATTTAGAAGTCTCTCACATTTCTGTAAAAAGATTAATTTTTAGTTATATGTACAAAGACAAAAACAGAAATTTGAAGCATTTCTGTACTTTTGCAATTTCTCATCTAAGCACAGGCAGTTTCTAGCTAATTTTAAGACATTCAGCACTTAAACAAATAATTACTTTTAGTTTTTAATACATTAAATTTAAGAGTTGGTTTTAACTCCTCACAAAACTCATATATATACAAATTCATCCATTCTTTCTTTGGGACAGATTCTGAATAAAACCAGCTATCTATATAAGTTCTCATTGAACAAGTTTCTTTCTTGTATGACGGTAAAATAAGATTATTGCTGAAACTGGCTGCCTGTTCTTTAAATTTTATTGCTGCAGGGTCAAGCCTTACCATGAATGCTTAAAGAAATCCCATTTTTAAGCTTTTGGCAGTTAATAAACTCTAGTGTTTCTCAGTGGTGCCGAAGCCGGGTGTCGCGGAGGGCTGGACGTGCTCGCTCTCCCCACGGTCAGTTCTGCACTGAGGTGCACATCGAGGTGCTGCTCTTGTTGGTAACACACAAATACAAAGTTTCAGTGCTGATATCACCTCAGCAGCAATGGGAAAAATGGCCCAAATCTGGGATTTTCAGCACACTTTCTGGTAGGCAGTGGCCGTGCATATTCCATATAAGAAGGAAAGTGTGCACAATGCTTTAGGTGTCCTGAAAGACAATTTCTCTTCATTCTTGACTCTTCACCAAATACTGATCTGAAAGCCTATTCTTTCCCCTGTAAAAGGCATTTTCCTTATGGAAATCTCCTAACTGAGCAAAGTTTAGAGCAGTTTTGGGATTGTTTCCCATCTCTGTAAATCTGACCATAGGGGTCTCTTGAAAGAGAATTGCTAAGAATTTCCAACTGGACTATGTAATCACAGCGCCTGGTATCAAGAGGAGGGGGAGTGACATGAAATCACTGACTTGTGACATACATTCCTCAGCAACAGCAGCTGCTGCCTAATGACAGCTAATAAAGGGAATCTTCCCTTGACAGAGCTGCATGCCTGCAGTGGGACTGGAATGTGCCCAAGATAAACCCACTGATAACCTAGGAAGCTGGGATCACCCAAAGAGTATAAAAGACAAGCTTCAGAAGAGAGACAACAGGACAAGGAAGAAAGAGACTTGAAGGGACATCTCAGAAGAAACAGCTTGAACTTCCCTACTCCCAACGAAGTCAGTGCCATGGACACTAAAGGCTCATTTTTCTATGGCTTCCTTTTGCTGCTGCTCATCCAGCTCCAGCCCAGCAGAGCCAACCCTATCTACAGCCTCAGCCCTGCCAAAGAACTGGCCAGCATGGAGGTGAGGACTCTCATTTTGCAAACTTTTGGGGTGCTTAGCAGAGTGTGAGGTAGTGCTTTGCCTTCCTTTTGCATGACTGGATTGCAATAACCACATCAGCCATCACATGCTGGGGGACAGAGAGTCAGCTTTTCAAAGGGGCTCAGAGAAGCTCTGTAGGGCAATATCCTCCTGTGTTGGGTTCACCCAAGCTCCCGGGCAGTAGTGGGAACCAAGATTGTGATGTTGTAGGATATCTGCTTTGGTGTTTTGCTTCTTTTTCTTTTAAAGATAGATCTTCCTGGCAACAAAGTTGTAGGGAAGGAAAAAGTCATCAGAGTAGCTCTGTAAGAACAAATAGAAAACTCTGAGCTGGGGTCCTGTCTATGTGCTTACCCCTGCTCCACAGGGCAGCTATATGGCTCTAGCTTTGTGAATTTCAGAGATCTGGTTGTGTATGGATGAGAGATGAGGAGGTAAAATGGAGCACCCAAAGACAAACTTTTAGAAATATTACTAAAGGAATTAACACAATCATTTAGTGTGGATCATCCAGAAAAGCTTCCAGAGCTATAAAATTACCACTAAGCATTTTAACAAATAATAGAGAAAATCCATTGTTACAGCACAGTGCAAGCTTGAGACTGATGGGATCTGAAAGCTCAAACCTTTCCTTGGGCTGGTTGGTACCAGTAACCAGCTTCTCAAAGCTGTTCTCAGGCCCCAAGAACAAACTCCCTGAGTTGATAAGGAAAGTGAAGCTAAAGCTGCCTCTGGGGTGTTTCCAGCAGCCAGGAAGAGTGGCTTCCAAATGCACTCACTGTCAGGCAAACCATAAGGCTCATTCCTCTATATTAATATTCTAGAGTTGGGTAATTGATTCCTCTAATTGGTTGAGCTGCCTTTGACGAGGTTATCTGACCCCAGTTACACAAAGCTCTACAAATTACAAAGAAAGGTACCCAGGAAGCAATCACACAGCAGGCATGAATTTACCATAGAGGTATTTTCAGTTACTTTCAGGAGTAGCCATCCTGTAATCCCTGGGGCAGAGATTAGTGAAAACACCTAGAGCTTCTCCAAGTGATGTCCATTGGAATAGCCAGGGGTGACAAAGCAGCAATGTGAGGACGGGGGAGTGGGCTATGTGGCTAGAGCTTCTCTCAGACTGTGTACCACTGGTGGGCTGAGTAGACCCTGAGCAACCCACATCTTACATTTTCTTCTCTGCCAATGTGTTCTAAACTTGCCAGTAAGATACACATGATGGCAAGCAGCTTCACTCAGTTCACAAGGTGAAGCTATGCCTTCCCAAAGATGGAATTAATATGAACAGGGATATAATGCAGAGGACAGAACCCAACCGCCACCAGTGAGGCTGGGATCCAACCTGTCAGTCTCCCTAGGGTGGGCTATGGGACCATTGACGAATACAGAACAGAATGACTGGAAGAGTTAGCAAATGACCACAAAGCAAGGAATTCCATTAATTTAATCCTTCTTTTATAGGCTCTGCTGGAAAGACTGGAGGATAAGTTTGCAATGATGGAAGCCCTGGAGTCCAACCCCGACCTGCAAGAACCCAAAACCCAGGAGGAGATCCTGTCGGAACTTGCTGATGATGGTGACAACCAGAAGGCTGAACCCAGGCTTGCACCCAACACCCCCCTGTCCTACAGGGACCCCTTCCTCAAGAGACTGAGGGGGCTGCAGATGCCCAGGATGATGAGAGATTCTGGCTGTTTTGGGAGGAGGATTGATCGGATCGGCTCCCTCAGTGGGATGGGCTGCAATGGTGAGTCCTGGCTAAGCCATTCCACTGACCAGCACAGAGCGTGTCCCTACTGTGTCACAGGGGAGGAGCTTCTCATTAAAGTCTTTAAGATACAGTTTCAGAATGGAATTAATTTGAGCCTAGTATTTAAGCTAGTGTTGGTTTTTCAAAAGCATTGCTGATAGTGGTGACACGTACCAAGACAAAACCAGATTCTAGTAACATTTGTTTCATGTTTGGTTTGCAGGTTCCCGGAGAAATTAGGATCAACCTCCCTAGAGCCTGCTCTGAAGAATGCTTTACAGTACCCCTTCCTCCCAAGATGAAAGCCAGATGCTTTCCAAGCTCCTCAACAGAAAGTTATTCCTATTTTTATTTATTTATTTATTTATTTATTTGATGTTTTTTAAAGAACATTTCTTACGTTAGCACTGACAGACCATCTTTAAATAAAACTAACACATTAGACATCTGTGCTGGACCTCTCTCCTGTCTGTTGCATTAAATTTTCTTGTATTTGCCTAAAGTCAAAATCTTAAGTTTTATTGATATTCTGGTACCCACAAGCCTGGATCTTACTTACATGAGACAGAGAAAATTTAGAAAAAATGAAAATGAGTTTTTGACTAGAGGCTTTTCCTCTGCAGTAAGAAATGCTAATAGGTTAGCAGGAAAAAACAAAAACTTGCATAACATTGAAAGATCATTATGAGTCCTCATATAGACAGGGTTTCAGTGATAAGAGAGTCCTTTTGCTGGTTTAAATTATTTAGTCATGGGAACTGCCACAAATGCCTCAAGTAAGCAAAAGTTACATGAAAAGAAATAAATAAAATCATAACACTTGACAAGTTTCAAGATAACCAGAGGGAGGAAAGGGAATTCATTGTATATGCTTTCTAGCAGTGACCCAATAAAGGTTACGAGCATCAACACAAAGATCCATCCTTAACTGTGTCTTGTCTCACTCTGCACCTGGCTGAGATGCTGATTCCCAGAATTTCTCAAAGGTTTGAATATTATCATGATATTCCTCATGAGAGGGTAGGTGGGATCACTGAACTACACAGCAGCTTGGATGGAGCATTTATCCCTTTCTGGGAGTGGCCCCTTGCAAAGTTGTTCTAACAAGGCTAATGGGAATACTGGAAGTCTGATTAATTTTTATTTAACCTTGCTAGATTTCACACCTAGGAGCTGAATTTGACTCAAAACATATTCTAGCACCCAACCAAAGAAGGAAATATTGCCAAAACCACATTCAGTCAGCATCCCAAAAAGAGCTTGGATCCCCATGTGAGCAATGGCATCAAGCCCAGCTCAACACAACTGTCCTGTGGTTGACTGCATGTACTGCTAGGAACTGTGTTATTTTGAGCACCTCATGAGTCTCATTCCCAGAATCTCAGTGCCTTCCCATGGAGCTGAGTACCCTGAGAAGCTTGTTCAGGGCTTAAGAAAGCAGCACCAGGACAGACCCAGCTGGAACAGTCCAATTCTGACTTTGCTTATGCAAATGCACATGGCGACAGAAACAGTCCCTGGTGAGGATAAGGAATTGGAAGGCAGGTGTTCCAGAGCTGCTGACAACAGCTCTCAGGGGCCACAGCTCCAGGGAAAGGGTAAATTCAAGCACACACCCCTCCTTGCACAAGGCCAGGCACAGCTAAGGGTGCTGCAACACTTTGATAGGGCTCATGTCACACATCACATTTGTGACAAGCCCCCTCCCAGTCACTCCCTGCAGTGCTGACATGGCCTCCAAGTGGGATCTGTGTGCTCCTCTCCACACTGGGTCTTGTGATTCTTTCCTAGGGAAGAAGGGCAGAAGTCCAATCTGAGGGACTAATTTTGGTACACTCCAACAGGAAACCACAGTGTGATACAAATCCTCTCCTTTCAGCAGCACCAGCTACAGATAAAATATTTTGGGGAATAGTGTCCACACAGGTTTCCCTGACAGAAGAATAAATTCTCAGACTAAGTTTCCCAGCACCATCCATGGACATCTCTGCAGTGAAAGGTACAGTGACTTTGCATTTACTCAATTTCACAGATCATGGGGGTGACTTGGGAGCCCTCGGGGGGACAATGGGGCTTTGTATTCTTAAGAGGCTTTCCAAACACACCCACTGCAGCACCATGCAGGAGGATCCCTCCACACCAGCAATGGGCAACAGCCTGACTTCCCCTGTGCTGCTGAAAGTAAAAACAATTCATGTACTCTAGTAACAGCTCTTGCTGGAGCTGAATTTTACCCAGTCAAGCACAACTTGCACAGACACTGTAAATTGTCCCTCCCTGTCAGTCCCTCAAGGCACAAACCACTGATTAGTTCAGTGGAATGTGCTAAAAATGGCAAGAAGAGGCAATGCTTCCTGACCTAAAGCCAGGTGGGTCCAGTATTAGCAGCAAGCCAGTTCCTGGTGGAACAAGTCTGTATTAGCTTGCAGACAGTAAGTTAATAGACCCTGCAGTCTGGGAGAACCTAATTGAGGGTAAGCAATCGAGGAAAAAAGCATCTCTGACTGGATTTTTACTGCTACTCCCATACACACACTGAGCTGTAAAGCACCCTCAGGGAAATCTTGCAGCCAGGTCAGAATAGTGCTGCACTCAGAAGGAAGCACTGGGAAAAGCTGAATGGGAGAAACTCGACACTGATCAGCTCTGCAGGCAGAGAACATCACCCCCAAGGATGGAAAAAGCTGCCACTGATGCTGTGAGTGCTGGATCAGAGAGAGCAGGGAACAATCTTGTGGACAGCCATCATGCAAATGAAGAAATATCCCAGTGGGACCAGAGAAGGACCAGGCTAACACCCTCCACACAGCTGTAATGACATTTGCCACCTCCTGCCCTGCCAGACTTCATTCTAACTTCTGAACAGTGCTTGGCAGTACTCATTATTGGCCATGGATAATTCAGCAGCTTGCTTTCCTTTGGACTCTGAAACCCAGTAATTCCATTAGCATGCTCCATGCACTCTGTAAGGCAAGAGCCTTGTTTGGAATAGGAGTCTGCTTAGCACAGCAAGCATATTTGCAAATTAGATTTGATGGTTTCTCTGCCCCTCAGACACTGCACTATCCCTATCCAGCTTCCCACTAAACAAAATGCTTCCACTGAAATCCAAGCTGGCAGGCAAGAATGCCAAGAGGAGCTGTCAGCACTGCTTGGTTTCTCCAAGAAATCCTAAGTGAAGTACAGGGTACCCACCCTCCACTGCTGCAAGGAGACGTAGAGCTGGGCCAGTTCACATCCCAATCTGGCCACAACCAGCTTGCTTGATTTACTTCTCCTGAATCTTGGCCCCCAAAGGCCTTTGCTGATTAACATCTGCTTGATAAGTGTGCACCACACTTCTGTGTGGGAAGGAAGGAAGATTTGTAAGACTTTCCCCCTCTATTACCATCTCTCAGAAAACCAGCACAATCCCTCTGGGGAGGAGGTAAAGTTTATGACAACAGAAGGTGGTGGGAAGGCAACTAGAGTCAGGCCTGCTATGCTGGGAATTGGAAGACAAGAAAAGAATAAAACTGGTGTTTTATATACTAGAGAGATATTCTCTAGTATAGGCATCAAAGAGCTGCTGGGGGAGTCAAAGGTCTCAAGGATGTAATGTCTTAGCTGTTAGTCATGAGTTTTCAACACAGTATTGATTTCTACTGAAACTGGTATATAACTGAGTTCCAGTCTCTGCTTTAAAATGCCTAAAGTATCAATAAAATGTGTGTTAAACCATACACAGCCCACACAGCAATCAAAACAGCCTGGAGAAAGGGACATCCTACTCACTTTTAAACTGTTATCTTGTTGAATTCGTGAGGGTTTCCAGGACAAGGTGAGAAATGAGAATCTGACTTTATGTTCTCTGAAGGCTGATTTATTATTTTATGATATTATATTAAAAGAATACTATACTAAAACTTTACCAAAGAAAGAGAAGGATACAGACAGAAGGTTTAACAAGAATGATAATGAAAAACTCGTGACTGACTCAGAGAGTCCAACACAGCTGATGGTGGCTGGTCATTAAATAAAACCAATTCACATGAAACAAATCAAACATTTACCAGTTGGTAAACAATCTCCAGACCACATTCCAAAGCAGCAAAACAGGGAGAAGCAATCAGATAATTATTGTTTTCATTCTTTTCTGAGGCTTCTCAGCTTCCCAGGAGAAGAAAACCTGGCCAAGGAATTTTTCAGAATATATGACAGTGACATTTTCTCAACATCCAAACCTCACTGACTGACTCCCCTCCCTTCCCAGACAGCAGGGGAGCTCACTGATGTCTCATCCCAGCTCCCAGTAAGCCTTTGCAGACACTGCATTTGAACAGTGGATGCAGAGGAGACTGAGTGTATCCCACTGCTGCTGACAAGCCCTTCAGCACCCTGGACAACAAGAGCAGCTTCTCTTCTCACAGCCCTGCAACAGCCAAAGCTCCAGGCAGCCATCCTCTGTTCCTCCCAGTGCCTGCTGCACGACTCATAACTGTGAATGCCTATGCCTGTATGGGAATGCACACACACTGAAGAGGCAGCTTGTATCTGCTAGCAAAGCAAAAATCGAAAAAATAATAATAATCTCACTGAACACCACAAATTTTTTTCTGCTAGAGCCCCAGTGTGTCATTACAGGGCCAATGATGCATGGCTAGATTCAATGAGTCTATAAACCTCTCCCATTCCCTCCTATGTTGCTGCACTTACAACCAAAGGCAGCGCAGAGCTCCCCCAGTCCTTTCTCCTGATGACTCCTTCCCACCCCAGCCAGGGTATCCTTCCTATTCCTTGCTTAGTTAAGCCCTCTGTGGCATTTCTTTAGCTCCTCAAATCAGACTTTCTGCCATTCCCTCCCAAGAGATGGTTTTACCCATCTCAGGCTTCCCCTGGCATTACACACCCACCAAGGGAGAGCCAGAGGGCAGCAGCCAGACAAGCTGCTGGCCAGCTCTGTGTTAGAGTGCCTCAGAGAGCTACTGCATTAATCCTGCACAACATCTGCATATTCTGTACAGCATCTGTGCTGCATGAACCCTGCACAACATCTGCATATTCTGTACAGCATCTGTGCTGCATGAATCCTGCACAACATCTGGATATTCTGTACAGCATCTGTGCTGCATGAACCCTGCACAACATCTACATGTTCTGTACAGCATCTGTACTGCATGAACCCTGCACAACATCTGCATATTCTGTACAGCATCTGTGCTGCATGAATCCTGCACAACATCTGCATATTCTGTACAGCATCTGTACTGCATGAATCCTGCACAACATCTGGATATTCTGTACAGCATCTGTGCTGCATGAACCCTGCACAACATCTGCATATTCTGTACAGCATCTGTACTGCATGAACCCTGCACAACATCTGCATATTCTGTACAGCATCTGTACTGCATGAATCCTGCACAACATCTGCATATTCTGTACAGCATCTGTGCTGCATGAACCCTGCACAACATCTACATGTTCTGTACAGCATCTGTGCTGCATGAATCCTGCACAACATCTGCATATTCTGTACAGCATCTGTGCTGCATGAATCCTGCACAACATCTGTATCTTCTGTACAGCATCTGTACTGCATGAATCCTGCACAACATCTGGATATTCTGTACAGCATCTGTGCTGCATGAATCCTGTCCAACACAGCCCCCAGTGCACAGAAACAGGGAAAGGCAGTGAGCTTTTGGGTCAGATATTTCTACAGTGCTCAAAGACTACTTACATTTTTGGCTTGTAAGCCAAAATGAGATGAAAGTTCAAAAATTGTCACCAATTCTTTTCTGTAAGGCAGACAGCAGGACAAAGCAGGAAAGACAGCCACAAACTAAATAAACATTCAAGATGAGATTAAGATAGATCCTCCATCCCCTGGAGAAGCCAAGTGTAAAACAAGAGGCGACACACTGTAGTTTAAACCTCTTTCATTAACTTACTGGGAGGAAGGTGAGTTCTCAGGTAAGAAAAGCAGCACAATGGGCACAATTTAGCTCCTTATCAAATATGGCAATTCCCTCCTTTGAAACAGCTGCTGTGAGAATGTGGAACCACAGTGGTCACAGCCTAATGGATCACAGCCATTCCTCTCTGCCTAGTCTAAGAGAACCTTCTGTACAAACTGTTAGATCCAGACAGCTCATAAATAGCAACAACTCAGCTACCTCAAATCATGCTCTTGGATGTTGCCATGTTCTACTAGTTTTATTATCATAAAGGGCAAAAATAAAACAATACTAGAAACATCAAAAGGCCTTGAAAGTGCTGAAGGAGACACACAAACATTTTACTCTCAGACATGTTACAGCTACATGAATACTTCCCAAGTGCCATAGTTCAAATAAAAATATATTCATACAAATTATAAAAAAAATACAATTTATATACACACACCATGGAATTAGCTTACATCATTTCATAACAAAAACAGTGCAAAAAAAAAAAACAAATGGAAAGGTAAGTTGATACCATTGGAATGGTTCACAGTAATTAATAATTCAAAACTGCATAATTAACACTGCACAGGAAACCACAAGGCAAGGAGGAAGGCCCCAGACTAACCCCCTAACCTTGCCATCAGAACTAACCCAGTTCTGGGTTATTTTTCCCTTAGTGTTGCTTTGTTAAAATGTTCCTGGCACCTATGTTAGAACAGGTTTCTTAGTAAATCACTTAGCAACTAGAGCCAGGGTAGAAGCAGTAAGTGTGTTGTAAGAAAGGAATTAAGTAACTGAAGTGTGAGAAGACTGATTCAACACAAACCCCTTGGCATCAGTCCTCATCAGAAGGGAAATACTGCATCTCCAAATGTCAGGTGAACTTGTAATTCCTTTTCTGCAGGCTACAGAACAGTAATTGCACACTGAGATTTCCCTTTAAAGCAGATGACAGGGTCATCCACCATCCTCATTGAAAATGTCTTTACTGAAAGAATGAAAGGGTGTTTTTCAGCTGAAACATTTGAATAAGATGCCCAGGCAGAGCAGACAGCGCTGCCAACAGGTTGAAGGCAAAGTGCCTTCTCATGGGGAAACACCTGGTGCCCAGAAAAACCTTGATAAGATTCTCCAGCCTGATTTGTCTGGATTGCCCAACTCTAGTGTCAGCAGCAATGACAAAGGCATCCTGCAGCAAAACTGCCTGCCATTTGTGTACAGAAATAAACAGGAGCAGCTCCAGGCAAACAACCTAAGGGGCCTTATGTGCAGGAAGAGGAGGAACCTTCCCTTCCACACACTCTCCCTCAACATGATCAAGAGGAGAAACATTTGTCATGGGGAGACAGGACATTCTTGACAGGTGTTCTAACAGTACAGGACTGCCAATTCCACCCAATTGATCTGAAATCCCACAAAACCAGGATTCCTGTGATTCCTAATTACCCAAATCCTTTGAATGAAAGGTAACCTAGCATAAGCATATTTCAAACCTACAGCCCAGCTTCAGGGAGTGCAAATGGGTGCTGGAAGTTTGCTGGGACAGCTCAGTGTAAGACCAGAGCTCGGGGAACACAGGCATTTCAGACAACACCTGCAGAAACTACCCAGACACAACAGACATCCTCACTCTACTTACAGGGAAAGAACTCTCAAATCAAGAGTAGGAGCTGATGCCAACTCCTATGCTCTAAGGAAATACAGAAAATCAACAAAGTCTGCCTTCTGTCCCAATTCCCACCTAGGCAGCTCCTTATGGCAGACAACAGGTTAACTGCAGAGCTCAGAGGCTGTGTAGAAGCTTTTCTGGAATCCATTCCCCATGTAGCTTGTCCCAGTATCTTGGCTGAGAGAATGCTCTGTGCTTTATCAAGCCAATCAGCTCTGCAGTCCCTGAGGCACAGCACTGGCTTCCCACTGAGGGTTATCTGCACAGAGAACTCAGGAGGGCAGGTGCCTGCTGGAACAATACAGGTGCTGGCCAGGATGGTACCTGCTAAAGCACTGAACTGGCTGCAACTGGCTCCTGAGTGCTGATTTTACCCTTACAGATTGCTGCAGTTGCAAACATAATCTCATTTTTAGAGCACAGACAGCCCCACTTATCACCTGCAGGAGATCCTGCCTTAGTCACCAGCACCAAGTATCCCTCCTCACGGCAGCCTGAAACAACAGCAGCTCCTCTCATGACACAGAGATAATTCAAGCAAGCCCAGAGACCAACAGCTCTATTTGCTTCCACAAAGCAACACTTCTCCATGCCCTCAGGTTGTGGAGTTCCATGGTCTCTGACTCCAGCTGGACAGGTGCCCCAGGCTCTCACTGTTTGAGCAGTGCAGGGACAAAGTGCCTACAAATGCCAAGAAATGCAGGAATGTCAAAGTGGAGTGCCACCAAGCATCTCAGAAGAGTCTCTTACAGGGAGATAATAGCAACAGCTAACAGGGAAGAGATCTCCTTTTTCTGAGATGTTCACAAATGTATTAAATATTTATAAACCCAAACAGTAACTGAAATGTAACCATTTTGAACTCAGAATCTGCTGCTCTCAAAAGTCATCTGCTGTCAAAAACATCAAAACAGAAACACTTCCCCATGAAAGAAGGAGAGAAATTAAGAACAAATGAAGCCAGAGTGAAAAAATATAGGCAAAGGGGAACACTTGCAAAAACAGGCATATTTCCAAACGCTGGATTTTTTAATACTGCTTTTGCAAGAAACCTTCCTGGAGAGCAGCTATCTGACATCTGCAAACTTCAGTAATCTCCTCTCAGTGGTGACAGTAACTCCCTTCTCACACAAATAAGGCAACAGTTGCAGGAACAAGGGAGGAAGAAGAAAAGGGAGTCACACAGGAGGAAGGGAAAGACACTGCCCAGTTCTTTGCCCAGGACACAGTGGAGGGAAATGGTTCTTTTTTCCAACTCTTCAGAAAACCCCAAAATAAAATGGCAGAACACACAGTGTCAGGACAACATCCGGCAGAAGGAGATAACTGGGGGAGAGGGGAAGAAAACACCTGGATCAAGAGTTGTCAAACCAAATGCCTGAGGCCAATCAACAGCTCTGGGCTCAGGCAGCTCCTCTAATTCTCTGGCTAGCAAAATGTTTTCCAGTTCCCCAGGCTTGATATGCACGTGAGAAGCCAAATGGGAGGTCTTGGGCCTTGTGCGGTCCAAGCAGAATGCAAGCATGTGTGCCAGCTTGGAGGAGGGAGGAAGCCACACTGAGAGAGGGGCAGGGGCATCAAATGGTCTGATAGTGTTGTCTCAGTCTTGCCTGCAGGAATTCATGGGTCAGGTTGTGCCGAGTGATTATCCCAACAACCTTAAACAGGAAGAAAAGAAGAAGAAAAGATACAAGTCTGTATCAGAGATGTGCCACTGAAAGACATCCATAAAGTGCTCATTCTTTTCAACACCCCATAAAAGAGGAAACCTGAGAGCAGTTCTTGACCAATGCTGAGTTAGAGTGGATTCATGTTGAAATTCACAGAAACAAAGTTCCTCCCTCTACCAACACTTACTCTTCAGGCAAGAACACTGATTTAACTACACCCAAACAAACAACTTACAACCAAACAACAACACCCAAACAAACAGCTTCACCATTGCTGTGGTGTCTGGCACCAGCAGGACCCTCTGCCTAGGAAGAGAAATCCTTTCCATGTCAGACAGCATAAGGATGTAAAATCCTTCAGGAAGTAAAAACTGCAACTGGAAATAACAAAGCTGTCTTTTAGGGCTTCATTCAAGACATTTCTGGTATTTCACATGGCATGACTTAGATAGCTCCTGTCAGATACATTCAAGGAAGCTCTAAAGACCAAAACAGAAATGGTCAAGACTAGCTAAGAGGTGACTGCACACTGCCAGGTGACAAGAGGGACCCTCTCCCAGCCTGCTGTGGCTAAAGTCAAAGCAGGCATTTCAGCTGGTGAAACACCTCTCTGATTTTACACATGCAAAGAGTTTAGAACTAGGCTGTTCTCTAGTACCGCAAGAGCACCTTGTACTAAAATGGAATAAGCTAACATCTCATTTGCAACTCACAGGCCCTGCAGAGTCACTATGGGGAACCCTGAGGCAGAAAAAGCAGTGCTGCCTCACAGAGACCAGGTAAGGCTTAGGGGAAACAGTTCCTCATAGTGGTTACAGGAGGTTGCTGACATCTACTGACTGTTTCTGAGCATTATAGATGGCAAAAGGACAGGAGTCAAGCACAGACCATTTAAACATTCCTTTGCTTTGCTGTTCCTGTAAGTAGAAATAGAGTACAACTCCCTTCCTACAGAAAAACCTCTTGCCCCAACATATAGGAAATTTTGCTCTTGGGCTTAAATAAAGCTGTGAGAGGAAAGGCAAATTAGTGGCCTCTGATGAGCTCAGGGCCTCTCAACAGATAGAAAAATGGGACAGCTTCTATAGGCTGCACACCTGAGACAGAAGAGATGCATGTCCTGCTCTCTGCAGGTAAAGGGGAAAAAGGCTTAGACACAAAAGATTCCAACAAAGTCGCAGTAGTCAAGCCTTCAGGGCCCTAAAAAAATCCTATTCTGATCCCTTTAAATCATTTCTGTTTGATGTTAAAAGAGATCTTAATTGTCCTAAAGATGGAAAATGTTGCACAAACACTGTGGCTACCTTGCTCAGCTAAGCCAAGACAGGGACTCACCTCTCCAACTGCATTCACAACTGGTAAATGCCTGAGTCCCATTGTCCTGAACAGGTTGAAGACTTGTGACACATGAGTGTTTGGAGAGACAGTAAAGGGTGATGGGTTCATGTATGGGGTGACATCCTGAGAAAGAAAAACGATGTTATTTACAAGAGGCATTTTCGATGTCTCTGGGAATCACTAACATGCAACTCCTACAAGTCCTAGATGGCACTGATGATTGGACAGAGTATTTGACTGTGGTCATCTTCTATTTCTGCACAAATATGACATTATTTTGGTTTGGTTTGTTGAGAAGTTAAACTGGACAGGTAACGCCTTATTCTAGAAGTAAAGCACCAATGGACACCTCATAGCAGGGGATTTCCACATGCAGAGAAAGCTGAGTGCTTGAGGAGCACAGGATGTTGGTTGCTGCACCAAAGAGTATATTAAAACATGCCCTCAATGTTTTTTAAAGGCTTTAGACAGTTATCTGAGGAGGGACAGTCACACTGCAGTGCATATCTTACCACTATCATACGAGGGTTCAGCAATGTGAGGTCCAGATCATGGATATCTGGGTAGCAGGGATAATCCTCCAACATCTCTGCATGGGACAGACGAGGCTGACTTGCACTCTGCAATCAAAGAAACCCACTGAACCCATGTGTCACCGTTCCAGACAACACAGGGGCTGCAAGCAACACAGCAAACCATGCCTCCTAATCACTCCCCCAGATCTCCTTCTCCTCCCACACCCACACATCCACCTTCTGCAGAGGTGCTGTTACCCAGACCTATGCAGGCCTTTAGCTGAGAGAGAACAGCTCCCCAACCTCTGTCAAAACTACACTAGACATTGAGGGCAGCAGAAACCAGCCTTGTGGGAGCTGGGCCTCAGATACTCTCACTGATCTCAGTGACACAGCTGACATTTTTCTGCTAGGACCTGGACACACAGCAGTAAAACACAAAGTATATTCTGCTGGATGCTCTATTTGCATTTAATATCTGCCCTCTATTCTCCAGTTCTGCATATCTTTAAGTTATATATTCATATCATATATTCTTCACAGCTTTATGCAACAAAGAGGTCTGCTGGATTACTTTTTTTACAGTGGCTGTCCTTTTCCTGGGGATATCTTCAACTTCCTTTCCTCTAAGAGCTGCAAGGGAGAATTCACATTACCCGTCTGCAACTTTAAAAACACACATGCATTCCTTAACGTGTAAAAATAGATATCTTCATTTTGGCAGCCCATGAATATTGTTCCCAACCTCCTGAGAAGGCAGGGATGTGTCTGCTGCAATTTCTGAACAGGAAGACTCACCGACTGGCTCTCAGAGTAGCAAACCCCCCGGTCAAGGAGGGTGACCAGCTGTGAGCGCAAGATCAAGCCATGGAAGGTCAAGGGTCTGAAGCGTTCCTCCATGGTCCACTCCTCACTGGGAGACTGGTCAGGGTACAGATTGGGGTAAGGAGTGTATCTGTGATGGATTTAACACCATGTGTTACAAGGTTCACGTACCCCAACTCCCAAAAGAGCAGCTGTTTCAGCTCTTTGCAACCTTCCTCTGAATATTTCAGGGACTCTTGCTAGGGACAAGCAAGAGTCACAAAAAAAAAATTAGGGGAAGAGAGGTCAAGAGCCATTATGTAGTCAGAGCACCAGAACGGGACAGTCTCCTAACTCAATTTCACACCACTTGCTATTAAAGCAATTTTCAGTCCCAAATTACTCAGATTCTAATAAAAGCTGAAGCATCTGGCAAAAATATTAGGGTGGGGATGCCATTCATGAAAGTCACGATCACTGATGTAGAAAATTATTCCCTAGACTGGGCTTCTATGTGGAAGTAACAGCAACACAAGCCTGGTGACTCAGCCCAGTTACCAGAAAGGTGGGATAAGTATCATGGCACCAGGTCATTAGCTGGGAAAAGGGAGCTTTCCAGAGCCCTCACATTTTTGCAGACAAGAGGACATTGATTTCTACAGAAATCTTCCCAGGTACTTCATCCTCTCAAGGACATATGTCTGTGTAAGTGTTTGAAGTAAATGTAAAAAGCTGGACATAACCCACTTGCCTGGGATTTGGTCACAGGTGTGAGATACAGCATTGGCTCCTCAGACCTGACAAATCACCTCTAAAACATGGATACCAGCACTGTTTCCGCTGCCATATGGAATGACAGAGACTGATGAAACATTCTTTACAACACAACTCAACATATGGAAAAACCCTGCTTCTGTACATTTGTGCCTACCAGGACCTCACCTTCTCTCCAGCATCTGTTGCAGCAGATCCTCTTTTTCAGGAGGCTCCTCTGTTGCTATGTGCTCATCACACATGTTACGCAGCTCACTCGAGGGGTAGGATTTCATGGACTGGCTACGCTTGCGCTGCTCTCCAGCTCGGGTGAGGATGCTGGATTTCTGGATACAACAAACAATTTTCAGCAAGTCAACAGTTATCCAAGAGTGACTATGAACTACTAATCATAGCTTTATGCCACCACATAACATGTTCGTTAGCCACTGCTGCTGCAGGACTTGCAAGAATAGCCAATAGGACTGTGCAATTCAGTAACAAATCCAAACATTTCCATGTCTATGTTAAACAGATTACTTTTTCCTCTTAACTTTTTCCTCTAGGGATGCAGCCCACTCTTTTGTCTCTATCAGCACCCAGACAATAAAATTAAAGGGAGTTCTTAAAAATTTTTTATTGCAGTAGGTGCTTACATCTGACCCAAATTCTGCCCAAAAGCTTAAATAACTAAAGCAAGGCCATTCTGAATGCAAAACAAAGCTCTCTAGTCTTCAGCCTGTCAAACAAGCAACCCTTTACCTTGAATTTGATGTTGTTACTTATCAGCTGATTTCCCTTCATGAACTCCCTCTCATTGCCCCGATTCTCTGTCACCACAGGGAAGGCATGGTGGACAGTCGTGCGCAGGATGCTAACAAGGGACTGGATCCGGGTGTGTGGGTACACGTACGTCAGGTTGGGCTCCATGATGTCACTGGCTTGTAGTCTGAAGAAACAGAAATCCAAGATTGCTGCATGTATCACTTCAGTGACAGAAGGCTGGTGATGAACAAACATGGAAACAAACCAGTCCCTAAACAAGATCCTGAAGGAGTCTGCTGCAGTTAAATTCTGCTAGCTCTTTTTACCTGTGTGCTCACCTTCACTGTGGTATCAGTAGTGATGGTACACCTGATTTTTTAATTTTTTTTTTTAATAACATAACATTGTATCAATGATT
Source organism: Serinus canaria (assembly GCF_022539315.1). Taxonomy (NCBI): domain Eukaryota; kingdom Metazoa; phylum Chordata; class Aves; order Passeriformes; family Fringillidae; genus Serinus; species Serinus canaria. The sequence goes on along the minus strand of NC_066334.1, from coordinate 2,972,222 downwards.
TACTAGAGGAATGGTAGAATGTTCTAACTTACAATAAAGTTCCTAAACGCCACTGGGAAGAGACAACAGGTGGGAAGATGACATTCTATAAGAAGCAAAGTCCAATGGAATGTTTTCACAAAGCTCTTGCTGAACTTCCCAAACCCACCCGGCAGATTTCCATCCATCCACCCCCTCAGAAAGGGCTTCAGCATCTCTTTCCTTCTGCAGGCCTGGTGCACGACTCCTTTCCCAGCAGCCCTCACAGTTGCTCCTCACAGCAACCAGGTTTGTTGAAGATGATGCATCATCCCCCCACATTAACACATTTCTGAGCAAGAATCCCCCCCACAAACTCCAACCCACAGCCTGGCCAAGAGGAGCAGCCTTACTTATCCATTTCCATCCCGGTTTCCCACTCCAGAAGAGGCACTCCTCGCAAATTCACATGGATGTCATAGATGCCTTTGTTGAAAAAGTCTCCTGTCCACTTGGCTACCTGCATAGCAAACATGAGGTCTACTGAGTTTCTGTTCCAAGTGCAAGACCACTTGGCTTATGACAGCCCTGAAAGTAACAAAGATTCATGTTCAAGCAGTCTGCAAAAAGCCAGAGCTAGGGTCCTGCACTCACCATGAGGGTGATCATTATGGGGAGCCCATAGGTGATCTCATTGGTGGACTCAATGAGGATGACAGTCAGGCTGATGGTCATGCGGACCACTCCTCCCAGGAATGCTGCTGCCCCAATCAGCGCAAAGGTTCCTGAGTAGATGTGATCCAGACCAATGTAACTAGAGCAAAGCACAGAGCCCTCAGATTAGAAAAACCAGCCTGAGAGCTCATGGTGCACCTGCAGCATGTCCCTCACACGCACACTTGATGCACCTTTTGAGGAGGTTGGCGACCAGGCGTCCGAAGGCAGCCCCACAAAGCAGTGATGGTACAAACAGACCACTGGGCACAGAGATCCCATATGTCCAGCAGGAGAGTAAGAAATAGAGAAGGAAGAACAGGGATAGGGTGACTGGGCTGAAAGTACCTGCAACACAAGAAGAATCATGACTAAAGGGGCACATGCCTGTCCAAGATAAGAGTCTTGCACCATCCACCCCTCAGCTCACAGCAGGCTCATCTCACAACAGCTACTGAGTCTCCCATCCAAACACACATGCAGACAATGAGTAAGTGAAAAGAGAGGAAAAACAGGTTTTTCTTCCCATCAAAGAGACTTTCACCAGTTTTACAAGCAGTCCTCCAGCGCCATGAAGGCCTGAAGATGCTGCTAGCCTTGTGGTGCTGTTCCAGCTAAGATGCAGCTCTGAAGCTTAAGCATGGGATGAGGCAGTCTCCTAACTACTTACCATCCTGGTGGAAGAGCTGCAGGATAGCTGACTCCTGAGGGTTGAAGAAGAGTGTGGCCATGTCATTGTACGTTTCATTTGGGCAAAAAAAAGTTTTGATGCTTGAATTTACATCCTCTGATATATCCTAATGCAGAACACAAAAGACACAAAGGGTTAAAATTCACCTTCTCCTAACATTAGCCTTTGGGAAGAATGGAAATAACACTTCTGTTACTGGTAGGCCAGGACAGCCATGCTTTGGGAAATTCACACCAAACACCATTAGCAGAGATGGGGCCTATAACATCAATGGGCTCCTTGACTCAGAGCCTGAGATGCTTTCTACAAAAGCACAATGTAGGTTTCATTATTACCCTAAGCTCTTGCAACCCTCCATGGGCTCTCACTGCAGTTCTGTCACGTACTGCACACTGTCAAAAGGTCACTGCATTCCTGTGCTTCTCTGCAGGGTGAACAATGTGACAGGGAATATAATATTCACATAAGAATCCCTCACCTGCAGGCTCAGGGTGTCATTGCCACCGTGCCGGCTGGAAGGTATCTGCCGGCATTCCCCTAGAACCATGGAGGCCACGAAGACCATGACAGTGGTGGTCAACGACACAAGCAAGCTCTCCAAGACTCTGAAAGACACAACAGAAACCATACACTGAAGCCACACTCAGCACTGTAACCTAGTCCCAGCTCTGCAGATGACTTTGATAAGGCTGCAAAAAGCAGCACTCACCATAGCTTAGCATCAGAACAAGGGACACTGGAAATCAAGCTGAATTTTGACTTGGTTCCCAGGGATTGCCTTAGCTCCCCTTTTTAATTGGTTGTCCCAAAAAGAAGCTATTTCTGCCCAGAGAACACACAGCAGTTACACATGAAAAGCCCCCAGGGCTCAGTAACAAGGCTGTTCATATGGAAACAATGTTCTGTACATCCTTACAGGGTAAAAGGGTAGATAGGACTGGGCAGAGTGATGCACAGCCTCTCAATCTGTTTTCTAACTGCTGAAATGCACTTATTTTTCTCTTTAAACCTGGGATTTGTGTTTAGGAGCTGTTTAGAGCAAACAAACAGCTGCTTTCAGAATAACACAGAAGTTCCCTCTCTAAACAGCATGCATATTGTGAATTTAATTAACCAACATGATTTTAAAAAGTGAGATCAGCTATTCCATCCACATAAGTTTGGACAAGGTGACAAAAAATCCTGTATGGAAATAAAGCTCTGGTTTGTTCAGCCTTTATGATAAAGAGCTCCCTCCACTGCCCTCATAAGAGGGATAGCAATTCTCTCTGTACCACCAAAGTTATCAAAAAATTACAGGGACTGTAACATTTGGCTTCTGGTGTTCACTTTTAAGTTCTATGGAGGATTCATTTAGTGATTTTTGAAACAACCAGTCTGAGACTTCCTCCAATCCTACTCAAAGGGTCTTCTAGACTGATACTATTGCTTTGGGAGCAGAGATCCCTCTACAAATTTGAGAGAGCACAAATACCTGACCAGCTTTGGCTTGGGATGCACATTGCGCATGCGGTACTTGGCAAGCCTCTTGTTCAGGCAGTTAAAGGTGGCTCCAAGAAGGCCTCCTACAATCCCCATCAGAATGAAGAAGCCCAGGTCCACAGCTGTCCAGAGGTGGCATTTCTTATCAGACTCAGAGCACTGTGCAGAAAAGTGTACAAAAAAAGCATTATAGTAGTTGCTGCAATTTCCTACCAACACTTCTGTCTCCACACCTAGAGATTCTGAGTAGCTAAAATCAAAGGGTGACAATTCTGTCTGAGGGTATCAATGTATTCCAGCTAAGTATAAAGTGCCTTGAAATACAAGCAGGTGTCAAAATAAACCTTCAAACTAACAGACAGAAGCACAGGACTAACAAGAAACTGGGGAGTGGGGAAATAACAGTAAATCTTACCTTAAACTCTCCGAAGTTCAGCAGCCCAGGGAGCTGGAAAGACCCCCAGCTTCCAAATTGAATCCCAGAGCGGAAAAAATTCAAGGTGAAAGTGGCAGCCATGGAACAGAAAAGCTGTGGAACAAGAAAACAAAAAACAAAAAAAACAAAAAAAAAAAAAAAAAAAAAAAAAAAAGGGGGGGGGGTGGGGAGGAAGCAACGGTTCCCAAAATTAAGATTGGCACAGTCAGCTCTTCCTTGAGACCTATGCCTGGGCAAAGGAACTGACTGTGGAAGGGATCAGATTGCAGAGAGCCCAGGCACAAAAGCTCACTCTCCCAGGTACACTAAATCTGCTGCCTACAGCTGTCCCACAGTTCCAGATAACAGCAGGCTCATCTCTGCCTCTGATCTGGAGGTATTAGTTCTGGAACACTGACAGAGCAGGCAACCTCCCTCCTGCCAAGACAGCTCAGGAAAAGGCAGGACAATCAGAATGGCCTCATGGACAAGCCCTACCAAGGGGAGCCCTCTTCTCAAGAAGACACACCCAGAAAGAGTCAGAATCACCACTCACCACTTTCCATGTAAGTCCCTGGTTCCAGAAGGAGGAACCTTCTTCCAGACTAAAAAGAGTGCCTCCAATTGGGGCTCCAAAGGCAGCTGCAACCCCTGCAGCTGCTCCAGCAGATACAAAATCCCTTTTATCCCTGAAATGAAGAGAAAAACAACCTCAGTTTAGCAAATTAGAGCTCTGGAGATGCTTGGCTTCTGCAAAGTAAGAGATCATCCCCATTTATGGACTATCCCAGGGATTCAAGAATGAGAGTTGGGAGCAAAGCTGGCCATGGCAGACACCACCATTTGTTCACTAAGCTGCAGCATTGTGCTCTTTCTGTAGAGCACAAACACAGAGCAGAATTCTGGTACTACACAACTGCCCAGTATATGAGGAACCATCCCAAACCATGGACTCCAGCATCACTTGAAAGAATTACAGAAGCAAAAGGGAAGAATTTGTTCACATTCAGGAGAATTAGCCTTCTCTGTTGTATATCCTAATCAAAAGGGGTGAGCTTTCAACCACCCACATTAAAGGTTTGAAATGGGTAGAGATCTGCTGAGCAGCACAAGAGAGCATCTATGAACAGGAAGACCAGAGCAGCTTGGAAGAGTGAGACTCTGGTGTTGTCTCGCTGCAGAATGAAACTGCAGGACTCTAGAAAGAAACTGATAAAATAACTGACTGGTTCACCCCAGCCCACCACCCTTCTCCCTAGGGAGTCTGTTCACTCATCCTCCTCTCCCCTCCTCCACATCCTGGGTACAGTACCTGTCACTGCAGAAATAGGGAAAGTTAAATTGGATCTTCCTCAAAGAGATGCTCTGGAACTACAAACAAAGTAAAGATTTAGAAACACAGGAGATGGGAACTTACTCTTACAAAACAGTGGCGTGACTAGGACCGTGGCTAAGGCCAGCACTAACCTGTGGCAAGCCTGCACCCACAACAGCACCACTGTGAATCATGGGACCCTCCTTCCCGACAAAAAGACCTGGAAAAACAGAGCTTATTGAGGGAATGCACTTTCCCCACTGCCACCCTCCCTTGCTGACAAAGCCAGAAGAGATCAGCACAACACCCCCATGCCATGGCACATCTCTCTGTGCCAAGCCTGCAGCTCCTCACAAGGAGGTGCTGACCTCCAGCTCACTCAACAACCCCAAATGTTTGCAAAGACTTGCATAGATTCTGCACTCCAAGCGGGTGAAATAACTGAAAAACAACTGTTACAAGGACTCTGAACTCTCCAGGTTATTCTGCCCTTCTGCCCACAGGCTGCTCCTGGAACATTCTCAGGTCTCTCTCTTGGATTCTGACCCAAAGAGTCACATGTGACAAGCCCACTCAGAAAATCACCTGTTTCCCTGATAGTCCTGATCCTTCTGTTTATTCTCTACTCTATAAATGCATTCAGGGCTCATGACTCTGCTCCAAATCACCAAAATTATTTTACTGGAAAGGCAGGGCCTTCTGTGCCCTATATAAGCAGAGAAAACACCTTTCCCCCTTCAGTGACTCCTTCACCCAACAAGCTCAACCCACCAGAGCCCTCCTTACCTCCTGCCACACTGAAGAGCACTCCTGTAGCTTTGCACACCACAGTCCGCAGACGCACAACCCCTGGAACCTTCACTCCATTGAGGTAGCACTTTATTTCAGGAATTCCTGACCCAGCTGCTACAGGCTGCAGAAAAGAAACACTGGCACTATGGTGCACTGATTTCATACCTGACCAACAACTTCTCATCAGAGAGCAAGGCACCAAGAGACCCTGCTTAGCTAAATCACATAGAACTGTGATGTTAGTTTGATGCTTTGGGGCAGAAAGTGTTTCTAGCAAGGATATTTCATATCAAGGATGTGTGTGAGAGGAAAGGAAGGTTGTGTAAAGAGCAGCAATGGACCGAAGGCTTACTTGGATCAGGACCAGAAGACTGGCAAGAAAAACAAAGGTCAGGTTGAACCCCAGCAGCTCCAACAAGGACAGTGCAAGGCAGCCTTTCTCAGTGCACTCCTCCACCGCTGCAGGGATAGTCAAGGAAAACAACATTCCCCACACCAACACACAATTACTTGGTAATGCCTGAGCCTCCCACTGGCCTCAAGAGCCAAGCCCGTGCTTCCTAATCCAGCCAGAGCAGCTAACACAACCTGTCAGGAAGCCAGGCTTCCTTTTCAAAGCTCAACACTGAATTAGGAAGAAGGAAAACCACTCATTCTTTCAGTCTCTGCTTATGTACCCAACACTGGAAACATTTCTTGGTTTAAAGGGCTGAAGTACATAAGCAAGTTGAAAACTTGCTTAATTATGAACAACATGCCCAATGGCAAAATTGTGAAAGTCAGCTATTCTGAGCAAAAGATGGGAACAGAAAAGAAAAGGTCACTTGAGTCCAGCGAGGCCCAAGGTAAAAGATACAGCTTTGTACCACCTGAAACTTGAGCTGGGTAAAGAGCCGCACGAAGAAATCTACAAAAAGGCCCACCTGGGAAACAGAAGACAGAACTACCATCAGTAATTTCTACATACAAATGAAGACCACCCTCTAGTTAGTCCTACCACAAGTATGTACACAGGGGAGAACATAAAATGAAGAAGATAAAAGCATCATTCAGAGTAAAGCAGCTTTGAAAACTCAGATTTCTTCCCTTTCTCTCACTAGGATGCTAGGAATGCATCCTAGCATTCCTCCTGAAGAGATGCACTTCTGCATCTCCTTAGTACCCATTAAAGTACTAATCTGGCACCATTTTTAACACCCTCAACATACTTAAGGGTACAAAAGAAAACTGGTATTTAATTGAGTTATACAGTCAGCTGAGCTGATTTTCACAGTTCAGCCATAAACTGTCATCTTTTTTTACTAAGTTGTTTGCTTTGGACAAGTTTTCCTGTGTGCAAAATTAAAGGATTTGCCAGACTTACAAAGAAAACACAGCAAGTTCTGAAAGAAAAAAGGCTTCCTGAAAAATAGTCTATAACAACATTCCCAAAAGACAACTCCATTTACTAAGCTCTCAACACCATGGAAGAGAATGCTCCCTCTTAAATTTACTCCTTAGCCATTAACTTCTAAATTATTCCTGCTTAGCCTCCTGAATTTTCCTCATTCCCCAAACAGCATGATCCTTACCAGTCCTGTACAGACTCCAATAGCAAAAACCAGCACCCACTTCATTGCTTCGTATCTCTGGGCTTTCTGTTTGGAAAGAGGATGGAAAAAAAAAAAAGTAAAATAAAAGCAACACAGAAACAGGGATTTTCTGGAAGGTGGGTTTAGCTCCAGAGCTCAACAGCCAGAAGGATAAATCAACAGAAGACTGCGTTGTGACAACAGCAAATTGAAAATAGCAAACTGAAAGACTCAACATCTTGCTCACTTTAAACATGAGGATCACAAGAGATGCTGGGAGCTATAATCTCCTTTTTTTTTTTTTTTTTTTTTTTTAACCAGGAGAATACATAGAATTTCAGTCATAAATAAGAAAAAAAAATCCATAAAATTTCCTGCAGTGCATATTTAGAATCACAGAATGATCTGGGTTGGAAGGGACCTTAAAGCTCATCTCATTCCACCCCCCTGCCAGGGACAGGCACACCTTCTCCTTCCAGGCTGGTCAAAGCCACATACAAAAAGGTTTTGAACACTTCCAATCCACAGTTTCTCTGGACAATTTCCACGGTTTTAGCTTATGAAAGAACAAGGTCCTACCTTGTTGTCCATGCTTTCCAAAATTTCCAAGTACGGGTCATTGATACAGCGATCATAATCCAAGCTCTGAAATGCAAAAAGGTCAATTTAGGAGAATCAGCTGCAACAGGCTGTGAAAAAAATTACATCTAGAAGACCTCATTAAAGACTACAGAAGTCATTGCTACCCCCACAGTAGATTCTGCAAACAACAGTAGGAGAAAATACTCCTGGAAACAACCTTATTTAAATATTTAAATCAGTCAGACCCTGAAAATCACAAAGTGAAAGAATAGAACAACTTCAGCTGAGAGAGACAGTGAAAGAAACAGAAGCACAACTGATTTACACATCTTTATATTAGAGAAGTCACATTGTACAGTTTTAGGCTTCTTTATGTGTCTCCACTTTGACAGTGCAGGGGATAACACTGGATCTTTATATTCACCCCCTCACTGCAACAGGAACACTAGCTAGGAACTCCTGTGCAGATGAACCATATCAATTCTTCAGTTTATCATAGCAAGGAGTTAACAGCAATAGTTTCCCACTCACACTCACAAAACTCCACTAGTTCTATCCACATCTCCACCTTTTAAAGCCAAGCTGTAACAGGCTGGGCTGGTGACACCAATACTGACTGCAACTGTTCTAAATACTTCAGGGCCACCAGACAGTGATGAAAAAAGCAAAAAACTCCTATAAGCAGCAGAAGCCAATATATGGGAAGATCTGTTGTGAGCCAGCATGACAACACAGACAGCAGAAAGGCAACTGTGACCACCTATCTACAGATACTTTCTATAGTCACCAGAAAACAAGGCCACCAGAGCCTATAAATCTCACACTGAAGAAGTGGGAAAATGCACAAGGCTCTGAAAGTGAATTTTCTCAACAACAGCCTGACTTGAGAACAAATATTCAACCTACTCACAGAGGTTTATCCGAGAAACATACAAAAACGAGGAACAGCTCTTTGCAAGCACAGCAACTCTCTAATTTCTGCTGATGCCAATGCAAACTAATGATCCATATTGAGTATCTGCCCCATTACAAACTCAAAGAGATCAAAAAATGTCTACAGTTCTTATCACATTAATATCAAAAGTTGCTATTAGTTAATTCCCCACCTCATAGTCTTTGCGTGGAAGGATCTCATCCTCCTCTTCATGAGTTTCTCCTAGGATCGTCTGCAAAACAAATGCAGGAAAGGAAAACCATGAAGGGAACGAATCCATCTACAGCTGTTCATGAACACTGGTATCAAAGCCAAAAATTACAGAAGCCCTATACCATTGTTGCTTATAAATTGAGAGTGTGGATTTCCAGACCATCACTTACTTTGTGGTAACGCTAAAGGGTCTTACCTTACAGCTTGTCCCTCAGCCAGAACACACATCACTGCTATATGGGAGCTCCTGAGAGCAAACTCCTACACCCATATCCCGTTTCCTTCACAGCAACGGGTTACAGGGGAGCACAGGACAACAATTTTGCAGAGTACTCTGCAGTGCTAGAGTCAGGGAGAGCCCCTGCCAGGACCACTCCCCCTTAGGACTGCGAGGGGCAGCGGCTTCAGGCGCTGGGATGCGAGGCCCAGACAAAGAACGCGGGCCGGGCTAGGGACAGCGGGGCTCCGGCACTGGCGGGGAAGCATCAGGCCCGGCAGCAGAATGGGCGGGAACGGGCTGTGGCGCCGGGACGAGCATCAAATCAGAGACTGGGCCAGGAGCAGCACCCTAAGGGCCCTGAGGCGCGGGGCCCAACATTCCAGCACCGCTCCCCGCCCGCCCTCAGGCGCTGCCCACAGCCGGGTGGGGCCGGGCCGGGACCGGGGTGAGAGGGCTCCGCCAGCACGCACGAGTCCGGAGAGGGTCAGAGGGCGGCTGGGGCAGGGCAGGGCAGGGCAGGGCAGGGCGGTGGCCGTACCAGCTCCTCGGGGGTGCGGCTCTCCCGCTCGCCGCAGCAGCAACAGCACAGCCCGGCCCCGCACCCGCACCGCGCCATCTTCCGCCGCCGACCGCGCCCCGCCCCGCCCCGCGCGCGTCACTCCGCGCGCCAGCCCCGCCCCGTCTGGCCCCGCCCTCACAGCATGGCCGCGGCCCCCGCGGCCCCCGCGGCCCCCGCGGCCCTAATCGGCCTCGCCGGCGCACGGCCGCGCTCCCACAACCGGCCCGGCCGCGCCCCCGCCGTCCCACGGGCCACGCCCCGTCCCTTGCCGACAGCGTTCCCGCAGTTCCCGCAGTGCCCGCCGGTCCCGCCTACGGCCCGCTCTGGCCGCACCCCCGAGGCCCCATCCAGCCCTCAGCCCCGCCCCGGCCCGCGGCGCCATGTCGGGTGAGGGCAGCCGCAGGCCCACACGTGACCCGCCCGGCCGCGGCCGCCTTTAAAGTGCGGCGGGCGGGCGGCGCGGGGAGCGCCCGACAGCAGCCGCAGGTGAGCGGGGCTCGGGAGCGGGGATTCCGTCACTGCCCCAGCGCCCGGAGCTTCCCCCGGCCCGTCTGCCCGCCGGCTGCTCCAGCCGGGCCGTGCTGCCGGCGGGGTTAGCTGAGGTGAAGGGGCCATCGGGCTGCAGTGACCTGCCTGGCTCCGACCCCCTCCCTGGCACTCGGGATCGCAGGTGCTGCTCCTCGCCTTCTTCCCCGGCTGCCGGGCTCACTACGGCCCTTCCCCCTTGGCTGTCCCGTGTCCCCTCAGCTGTTCCGGCGGTGGATGCAGCCACGGGCCCCTGGGTTGCCCGCCTGGCCTCAGCCTGATGCCGTGGCCCTGGAGCGGCGCCGTGCAGCCTGTGCCCCCTGTGAGAAGTGTGCATCTGCTGCAGCCGAGTTTAGTCTGGAGGGTAAAACTGAGCTTAGGGGAATGCAGACTCCACGCTCTGTGTGTCGGTGTCAGCTCAGGGCTGGAAGGTGTTGGAATACCACCAACATCATAAAAATACAGCAGGTACATCCATGGTAAGCATCAGAAGTGTGCTGAGCCACGGATGTTTGAGCTCTGCAGCGTGACAAAGACAGGAGCAGGAGTGTTGACAGGTGTTACAAATGGTCTTACTTTACTGCTGTTGTCATTGTTTAGGCTTATCTTTTTTTCTCTTTGCAATAACTAGAAGTATCTGCCAGCAAATCTGTGATGCGTATCACGGTAAGGAAATTGTTCCAAATGCTGCCTGTAGACAAAAATCTAAGTGTTCCTTTTTCATGTCTTCATGATTTGACATTGCTAGTAAAGTAAGGAGCTTTGCTCAACAGCCAATCTCATTTTATAGAAACATAGAGACCTGAACCCTTTTTCCATGTGATGGGTGTTAAAATCTCAAATCAAAAAACAAAGCTCCTTTGATTTGCCTGCAGTGCTGTGCCATGCTTGCTAGGATTGCAATGTTGGGAGCTGGCAGCATGTGATTGTGAGCTGTTAGCTTGATCAACGTGTGCTTGGGAATAATTCTCCCAGATTAGTGCATGTGGCTGTCAGGCAAAGTCCTCTGAGCTTAGTCAGGGCTGTGACTGTGCACCTAGTTGGGTTTGCTTCACTTGTCAGTAGGTCTGTGGTGTTGATTTTTACTGCAGCTGCTATGTTGGTACACAGGAGATCTAAAGCTCCCAGTTCCTCTTGGAACAGAAAGCCTGCGCTTCTTTCTCACATCTCCTGCCAGCTGGACAGGTTCCTCAGGTGATAAAACTAGACTTTCTCTCAAAGGGTTTTGCTTGATTGGCAGCTCGAGTGTAAACAGTAGAAGATGAGCTCAAAGTCTTCTTGGCTGAACTAAACCCACAGACCTTATGATAAGGACTGAGAGTGTGGTGGTTCACGCAACTGCTTCCTCCAAAACAGACTCCAAAGTTATGTAATACTTGGACATGCTGCTTCCCAGTGAGAATTTTAAATTTTGGCAGGTACTAAAGCAAATAACACAGATCCAAATATTGTGGTAGCTCTTCCGTAACCATAATCCCTACCTCATTTTAAAGGCACAGGATGGGACATTTTGCAGAGCTAAGTGGGTTGGGCATCCTAAACCTATTTGTACCACTGACTTGCAGTGCTGTTTTGCTTTCTGTAATGCCAAACAAGCACAGCTGATCTCGCTGCAAGACAGTGAGATGAGGATGGTCCCTGCTGGCCTTGTTTCCAAGCAGCCACAATTGTTGACAAGGGAACAGTGTGGCTGGTAAAGAACTGAGTGTGTGCAATGGGACTGGCATGGGGACAGTTGTCTGTGGAGATGGTGTGTCTTGTGGAGAAGGCTGATGGTTGGAAATGCTGGTGTGAAGCCAGCAAAGAAAACAAAGGACAGTTTGTGGGGACGGCCTGGTCAGAGGGGATTCTGTGCTTTGTTTCTGACATAGCAATAGTTTGTACCTGCCCCGTTAGCACTGACTTTCCTACCTACACTGTAAAGCAGTGCTGCCTTTTGGGAACAAACAGGATGGAAACTCTGAAGATGGATGCAGTCTAAGAAGCAGCTGTAGTAGACAATAAAAATATCTGCTGGTGTGCCTGAAATAGGGGTCTCCTCAAACCAGGTCTCATAAGCTCTTGGAGATCTATTTCACACCCAAGATAGCTCAGCTGCCTTAGAAGGCATAAAATCAGCAGGATGGCTTCTGTGGTAGTGTTGGAAACAAATTTAGGGTTTTAATAAAAGGAAAAATAACAAACTCTTTACAGAGAAAAACCAAATCAGGGCAAGAGGTTCTTGCTCCTGGTAAAACACCTCACAAAAGAGATTTGTTTCTTTGTTCTCTTCTTTTTCTAGTAAATTGCTCAGGGGGAACTTTTAGGCTCCTCTCCAACTAGCTATCCTTAAGTTTGAGGTGAAGTCCCCCAGGTCCTATGAGATGTCTTTTCACCTAATTGAGGAGAGAAACTTCTGGGCTTATTTTCTTTTTAAGGGGACAAAGGATAGTTTTGTCACTCCATTGGGGGCACGTTCCTATGCGTGCCCAGCCCAAGGCTACAGCACTATCTAAATCTAGCACTATCTACAGTCACTATCAGCACTATCTGAACATATGCTTTTTCCTGTGTTTTCTCCAGATTTCCTACTACAGCTTACAGTGAAAGCTGGCAAAAAGTGATGGTGATGAATGTTGGGTCTCAGCATAGGCTTCTTCATTCATCTGCTGCTCACCCCAGCAGTGCCCGCTCCGTGCAGAGACCCACGTACCGACCATCCTCGTTCTGCTCCCCTCTGCAGAGCTCCCACTATGGTTAATGAGACCCAGCATAGCTGCAGTGCCAGCTCCAGCTCCAGGTCTGATGGCGGCAGCAGCAGCGGCAGCGAGAGCTCCAAGGACAACTCGCGCTGCTCCACCCCTGTCCTCGATGCCGACCGGCACGAGCGGCTGCGGGAGAAGATGCGCCGCCGGCAGGAGGCTGGAGACAAGTGGTTCTCCCTGGAGTTCTTCCCTCCACGCACAGCCAACGCTGCTGTCAATCTCATCTCCAGGTGAGGGCTGCAGGGTAGGAGAGGGGAGGTATCTGTGGTGGAGGGCAGGGAAATAGCTAACGAGGCAGGCTCTGCTCCATGCTCTGTCTCCCCTTCCAGGTGACGAAGCAGGTAGTGGGGCTGTGCTTTCCTGCTGAGGAAGGTAATGGACACCAAGTAACTTGTCTTCCTTGGAGGCCCTGAAGAGTTAAGTGTCACGGTGGGATTACTAAGGGGCCAGGTTGTTTCCTCACTCCCATGCCCTGGGAAGATGGAGTAACCCCAATGTCATATTCTGGGTCTGAAGCACAGTGCTGAGGCAGAAAAGTACCTAGTAAAAGCAGAAAATATTCCTTGATGGACAGAGTGCCAAAATCTCTGAAACAGATTCCCATTTCCTTTCAATATTCATCCAGCCACTACAGTTTGTGCCTCTGTACTACAGTTTTAGCCTCTGACATAAGTATCCACATCTGTGTGCTAAATGAAAGCTGATAGATCACAGCAGAGCTAGGAGTTACTCTGGAGCCCCAGGAGCCACCATGGACTTAGCTGGAGGAGAAAAGGGTATTTCATAATTTTTTTTATAATTGCTATAAGCCAATGCCATATATTGAACAGAAGGGCCTGTTCCACCTTGGAGCAGGAGAGAGAAGTCCAGGAAGCCCTGTGGCCTCTACAGTTCAAGCTGGCAACAGAGGGCTGCAGCATAGTCTCCTATCTCAAAAGGAATGGGACTTGCATTGCTGTCTGTCAGAAGGTGTATCAGTCTATTAGAGCAAGCAGGGAGAGAGTCTGTTGTACAGAGATCACCTCCATTGCCTCTTCTTCTATGAAATTGTAAGCGCTTCCCCATACAGCCTTCAAGGATGGCTTTCCTTATTTACATCAGCCACTTGTTAAACTCTTAGTGCAACACTTTTGTGGTCTATCCTGTTGCTGTCATCTGCCTGCTGCTGGCATTCTAGCAGTGAGCAAGATATTCAAGGCACGGGGTGGGGGGATTTAGCTATCTGGTGTAGGCTAACACAGCTTTAAACCCCACAGGTTTGACCACATGGGAGCAGGTGGTCCCCTCTTCGTTGATGTGACGTGGCACCCTGCAGGGGACCCAGGATCTGACAAGGAAACCTCTTCCATGATTATTGCTTACACTGCGGTGAACTACTGTGGCTTGGAGACCATCCTGCACATGACATGCTGCAACCAGACCAAGGATGACATCACAGGGCACCTGCAGAAGGCCAAGCGGCTCGGGCTGAAGAACATCATGGCGCTGCGTGGAGGTGAATCCCTCTGTCCTGTGATGTGTAGTGCAGAGGCTGTGCTGCTCTTGTGTCCAATTCCAGAGTAAAACCAGAGAAGATTTAGAGGCTCCTTCTGCAGGAGTTAAATGCTGAGACTGTGTTTCACCTGAGCCCTTTGTTAGCAGTCCCTTCAGCTCAAGGGCAGACAAAACCAGTCCATAGATAAAACTGCAGATTTGGGAGTTCATCTGTCTTTCTTTTGATACCAGGTTTTACAGAACTACCAGATCTGAGTTCAGCAAACAGTTGGAGAGAGCTGAGGATGTGTTCTCTTTTCAGATCCTTCTGGTGAGGAATGGGAGGAAGAAGTACATGGTTTCAACTATGCTGTTGATCTGGTTAAGCATATTCGCAATGAATTTGATGATTACTTCGACATCTGTGTGGCAGGTAAATGCCTTCTATTGCAGAGTGTGCAGGGTCTGAGAGAGAGAAATCAGCTCAGCAGTCCCTCCCTGAACCTGGGCTGTGACAGTACAATCAGATTGGATACTTCCTAATTTCTGCATGTTGCCCTGACTGCATTTTTAATTTTTTTTCCCCTTCTCCCCATAGGCTACCCCAAGGGTCATCCTGAAGCCGAGAGCTATGAGGCAGACTTGAGGCACCTGAAGGAGAAAGTCTATGCTGGAGCAGACTTCATCATTACACAGCTTTTCTTCCGACCAGAAACCTTTCTCAAGTTCATGAAGGATTGTCAAGCCATTGGCATTACATGCCCCATTATTCCTGGCATCTTCCCTATACAGGTAAAATCTGGTAATTTGGATTTAGGGAGGGAATAAGGATCTAGGATGTTAGGTATTTGTGGGTCAAGGCTTGAGAGAGGTTTGTAAATATCCTCCAGAACATTTCAGGGAAGAGAGACTTATGAATGTAATAAATCTGTTGGTGGTACGCCAAATTAAACTCTTAGGCAGTTAATAACAAGCTGAAAAGGTTTCTTGTGCCCATATGGCAAAAAGGAATGTAAAGGACAGTGGCCTGCAAGTCCTGAGGTCACTAAGTATGCTGGGCTCAGGCAAGGATGTGGGGAAAAATCACCTAAAGTGACATGACCTGGACTGTGTTACCATCCTAGATGAGATGAGGCCTGGGAGTTGATTCCAAGAGCCCCAGTTCAAAATCTCCTGCCACAAAAATCAAGATAGAGTACCTGTGTTAGTGGGATGGCAAAAAAGGGTCTTGGAAAAATTATAATCTGCATCCTCATCCAGGGTTACCACTCCCTGCGCCAGCTGGTGAAGCTCTCCAAGCTGGAAGTGCCCCAGGAGATCAAAGATGTGATTGAACCCATCAAGGACAACGATGCAGCTATCCGGAACTACGGGGTGGAGCTGGCAGTGTCCATGTGCCGGGAGCTGCTGGACAGTGGGATGGTGCACGGGCTCCACTTCTACACCCTCAACCGCGAGGTGGCCACCACTGAGGTCCTGAAGCGCCTGGGCATATGGAATGAGGACCCAAGGTGAGCAGAATGTGTTGGCTTCTCTTAGTTCCACTTTTCTGTCCATCTGTCCATCCATCCATCCCATCTACTGAATGTACAAATAATGGATGGGGGTCACCATGATATGTTCTGAAAAATCCCTTCACCAGGATTTTTCTTCTGAGAAGCCTCAGGAAGCCTCATGAAGGAAGTGTTAACAGTAATTATCTGATTGTTTGGAATGTGGTCTGGAGGTTGCTTACCAACAGGTGCATGTTTGATTGGTTCCATGTGAATTGTTTTTAGTTAATGGCCAATCACAGCCAGCTGTGTCAGACTCGGAGTCTCATGGGTTTTTATTATCATTCTTGTCTAGCCTTCTGAGGTCTCCTTTCTCTTTTAGTATCATTTTAGTATATAATTTTCTTTTAATATAATATCATAAAATAATAAATCAGCCTTCTGAGAACTTGGAGTCAATTCTCATCTATCACCTCATCCTGGGAACCGTCACAACAGCACTACAACAGATGGGCCAATGCCTCTACTCTCCTTTTCTCCTTTTTTCTTTTTTCTTTTATCACCTTTTGCATTTAGTAGTTCACCCTTCCCGCAGATCTCCAACAAAAGCTGGGAGGAAGAGAGGAGACAGCTAAAGGAGGAATTTGTTTTAGTCAAGTACCTTTAAAGCAGGCATTGTGGTACTTTAAAAATCCAGAGCTTAGAGCTGCCACTTGGAAGAAGCCTGTTTTTGATGCCCATCACAACTCCTTATAGGCCAGGGGTAGGCTCCTGCTGTGGATTTCTAGGGTTCTCTGCAGCTGAGAAAGGGAATATGGACTTCTCTCAGAGTCCACAGGATTCAACACAGACAAGAAGAAGCAAAGGAAGATTGACAGCTGTTTTTTGTTTTTCCTTGAAGAAGCTTCCCAAAGTGCTTTGCCCTTACCTTTTCCAATTTCAGGTGTCAGTCCTGTACCTTAACATTAAATAGACCCTACTGACCATCCTGTGAGGGAACTGAGTAGGAAATATTTTCCATAAAGAAAGAAGAGTTTCCTGTCTTACTTTCTGACAATCAGAACTCTTCACAGCCTCTGTTACCTCTACCCAGGGGCAAATTGAACCACGGGAAAGGCTTCCAGCCTTTAATGGAAAGTCAGCAGAGGAACTGTGTTAACATCTGCTCATCCCATGCAGGAGGCCTCTGCCCTGGGCAGTCAGTGCTCACCCCAAGAGGAGAGTGGAAGATGTCCGGCCGATCTTCTGGGCCTCCAGGCCAAAGAGCTACATCTACCGCACCCAGGAGTGGGATGACTTCCCCAACGGCCGATGGTAAGCTGGCACGTGCTGTGGGGGTCCCAGCTGTGGGGGTACCCATTGTGGGTGTCTCTGGCTCTGGACTGAAGGCACTCAGACAGCAGTTCATGCTCACACTCAGGTGTTTATTATTCCTTATCAGTCAAACAGCCTCACTGCTGGGAGTTCAGCAGCTTTTCATTACAAGGCACAAAATGCCCAACAATCTCTTGGTCCAAGGGCTTGTGAGACTGAACTGTCCAATGAAGAGCTGACACCTGGATTATTTTCCCTTTTAACCCCAGAACTGATCCCACAGAGCTGCAGTGCAGACTTTTCTGCCCAATTCCAAAATGCCACCCAAACCCATGGAGAAGGAGGAAGAAGAGGCATGAAGAAGAAACCCAGGACAGCACCCTGTGCCCTCCACCTTGCTGCCATCCACAACATCCTAAAAATCCCAAACCCTCAATTTCTCACCCAGTGACACACCTGCACTGCTCTCTATAATCTATTTCACAATTTTGTGAGTCCCAGTCTCTCTTGAAGTCTGTGAAACTTTCTCCATGGATGACGGTCAGAGTCAGTGCTGCCCTGGGGGTCAGGGCACCCCAGAGCAGGCACAGAAATATTCCCAGTGCACTGGGTTTCTACAGCGTGCAGGAAGGCAGAGCTGTGGTAGGAAAGCCTGATGTCCTGGGCACACCTGAGGTATCTTTAACAAATGGTCCCCTGCTGCTTGGATTTGAGTTAGGTGAATAGCACCAAGATGTTGAGACTTTTGGTTTCAAGGTGGTTTTGTTGTGTACTTCTCTTGCTGCTTGGCTCTCTTCCTGCATCACCAAATCAGCTCATTTTTCTCAGTGACTCCAGGTCTGTGTCTTCTCCCCTTACAGGGGTAACTCCTCCTCTCCAGCTTTTGGGGAACTGAAGGACTATTACCTCTTTTATCTGAAGAGCAAGTCTCCCCGTGAGGAGCTTCTGAAGATGTGGGGAGAAGAACTGACTAGTGAGGAAAGTGTCTTTGAGGTGTTCACATGTTACATCACTGGAGAACCCAACAGAAATGGGTACAAGGTGAGAGGCCAAGAAGGTCAGTGTGCCACAAATAATAGTGCACATTTTCCTCTTATTCCTGGTACCACATTGTTTTTCTAAAGAAGAATTAGCACTTCTGTATCCAAAAGCATTTCCTGGCACACTGGTTGAAGGGGGGTCCAACAGCCAGAGCTAAAGCTCAGCATAAAAGAAAAGGTGCTACAGTATGACAGGACCAGTATTGATTGAGTTCAGCAGTCATTCTTACTGTTGAGCATGTCCTAACCCTTGAAGCAAACCTGGGAGTTCTCTCCTGAAGCAGGTGTGTTTGAGACTGTTAAGGCACTGCTGAGTTACTTCAGCACCCAGGTGGTACTCAAAGGGTTGTTACACCCATTGTGAGCCATCCTTTCTCCTCATGGTAGGTCACGTGTATGCCCTGGAATGATGACCCTCTTGCTACTGAAACCAACCTTCTGAAGGAGCAGCTGGAGAAGGTCAACAGACGAGGGATCCTGACCATCAACTCCCAGCCAAACATCAATGGCAAGCCATCCACAGACCCCATTGTGGGCTGGGGGCCCAGTGGAGGCTATGTGTTCCAAAAGGTACTGTACTCTGGGCTAGGCACCCAAGAGTTTGACCTACTTTGGTCTCTGTTAGGCTGGGAGGTCCCAGGCTTACATCCACATAATCCTTCTGTCCACACCTTATCTTATTGCATTCTGGGTGAGATAAGGCAAAGCTCTTTTGGTGTCTTAAAAGCCATAATGCCCTCTCTATGGCTGACTTCACAGCTATTTTCCCCCACTTCAAAACATCTATTGAACATCTGTAGAGTTTCATGGTTTTATTCTCTGCAAGTAATTATTGGTAACTTACTTCTAGAGCAGGACTGTGACATTTTGTATATACACACAGGTGCCTGTCCCGTACATCTGATTCAGTGATGCACAAAGCACCCAGATTTCATAAAATGGGAATCAATTAGGTAGTATCTCTACCACCCAGTGTCTCATGGTGATAAATAGATATTTAAAAACTTCCTCTGTCCTTCTGTATGTCAGAGTTCTCCTCAGTTGCCCTCAGCCAATGCACTGTGCTGTTCAGACAATGGTTGTGTTCCTTCCCTGGCCTGCAAACAGTCATGCCTGCCATGCCTGTCTCCCCCTGTCAGGCATTTCAGGCACTAGAGCCTTGTCTAATGGCTGTGATAGGAATATCCCATCAAGGTGAATGCCAGGAAGTAGCTCATACTGGAAGACAAAGCATCCTTGTTCAAAAGGGCTCCAAACCTGGTAAAGCCAGAGACCAGCAGATGGCAAATGCATCTATGTTTTCAAAGGAAGAAATTCCCCTGAGGTGAGGGAAATCCATCATCTCACTGCAATTGCCAGAAACTGGGGGGAGGGGAAGCAGTTGTTGGGGGCAGCCAAGCACAGAATTTGGTTATATAAGCACACGGGGAGAATTGTGAACAAAAGATGAAGACAGGGAGTGGTGTTTGGGAGAGGCCAGCTGAGACCCCAGAGTTCTGCTCTCACCAGGCTGGGCTGCCTTGGCAAGATACTGCTGTAAAATGAACATTAGGCTCAGGCTTCTTCCAAGCATTCTGGTAGCCTGCTTCCTTGTGCAGCAGTTGTGGTAACACTGGAGTTTGTTCCCCCTTGTGGACTTCCATGGATGCAAATCAGGCAGTGTGTAACTTTCTTGAGTGCACTGCTCCTGGGCTGTTCCTCTGCTCTCCTCAGTTATTTTTTTCCCTAGCTCACTTACTACAGTAAATTAGTCTGTGTTTCTGGGGATGAACATACAAGGCAGCCCAGACTCTACAAATGTCATGTTTACCTGTATTTGTCCAGTTCTGTTGTGATTTAAGGCTCTGATTCTCTTTCCCCTTCTCCATCCCTCCCTGCAGGCATACCTAGAGTTCTTCACTTCCAGTGAAATTGTCAGGGCACTGCTCAAAGTGCTGAAGAAGTACGAGTTGAGAGTGAACTACCATATTGTCAATGTCAAGGTAAGGCCATTATTCACAGGACACTTTCCTTTCACCACCTTGGGAGAGACACAAATACCAAATATTCAGACACAAGGGCTGATAAGGGAAGGGAGAGTAAAGCACATCAGCTGTGGTGTGCAGCAGCTGTCTGGTCCCTAAACAAGGAGAGGGTAAATACACTTTTTCCAACTAACTCAATTCTTTCCTCCAGCATTTGCTTCAGAAAAGTTTTCCTTCCTTTGTCAGGGTGAAAATATCACCAATGCTCCAGATCTGCAACCCAATGCTGTCACCTGGGGTATCTTCCCAGGAAGGGAGATCATCCAGCCCACTGTAGTGGATCCTGTAAGCTTCCTCTCCTGGAAGGTGAGTCCTGCCTTCTGTTGGATACCTTGCTGTGATGCCCTGGAAGTTCAGAGTGTCTGGTTTAGTTTTAGTCTCTAACACTCCTCACAGTTGAGGGCTGTTGCTATATTGGCTTGCAGAGGTACAGGTCTTGTTCCTCCTGCTCCCTCAGCTCCAGCAAGAGCTGTTGCCAGACGCAAAGCACCCAGTAACAGGGATTGAGAGCTGCTCCTGTTACTGTACCAGGCCTCAGAGTGCTGGACAGTGGCTCTTCCTCCCTTCTTACACATACAGGGGCAGCATTGAGCCATCCGTTGTACTGCAAACGTGTCTCCTTTCAGCTCTGAGCACTTTCTGCTGACTGGAAAGCACAAGGCTCCTTGCTCAGCTCTTGCCATTTTTACTGTGAAGAAACAAGCTACAGTCTGGCCAGTGAAGTGTAACACTGGGTATCCTAAATTCAGTAACATGAAGATGTCTGACAAGTGCCAATTTTTTGTTGTTCCTGTGGCAGGACGAGGCCTTTGCACTGTGGATCGAGCAATGGGCCAAGCTCTACGAAGAGGAATCGCCCTCCCGCATGATCATCCAGTACATTCATGACAACTATTACTTGGTCAACCTGGTGGACAATGACTTCCCACTAGAAAACTGCCTCTGGCAGGTTGTGGAGGATACTTTTGAGCTGTTGAATGCTCCAATTCAGCAGTGAAAAGTCTTCTAATCTCATACTTCCTCCTCCCATCCACTGACTTCGGGCAAAGCAGCAGCTCCTGTGTTGACAATGAACACACTCCTACACTGTGACCAGGGTGGTTCTCTGATCTACCCACACTTCCTGCTCTTTTGTCCCCAACACTAAGGCTCCCTGAGCCATTCTTACTGAACATTAGCCAGAACTACCTGAACCTCTGAGCTCAGGCTCCAGACTAAGCCCAAAGGCCAGGGTCTGCAGGATGAAGAGCTGCTAATCATGGTTAAGCTAATTACAGTAACAGAAGAACAGGAGATTCTGGTAACTTTCCCCTCTGGTAACTTTCCTGTGCCAGAAATGCTGGCAGGGGAACAGAAACACTCCTGTCATGCAAGGGGATATCAGCAGTTACCAACCTGGAAAAGAAGGTCAAATTGCTTTTATATTGCACTCTTAAAATACATTTCACAGTTGATCATCAGGCACTTTTGCACTCACTCCATAAGAAGGTTCAAATTTTATTCCTAACTTTTCTCCTTGTATTTTATTTCCTGTTTTCTTTTTAATAGGACTACAGGAATTTCCATTCTGGATAAGACTAAGTAGGAATCATAGTATTTCCTAGATTTAAATACAATAAAATACATGCATACAAATGTCTCCTTTACTAGGCTCTAGCAGAGACTCTTGTTGTTTGCTAATTAATCACCTGGTACAAGGGAAAACTTTAGGAAAATCAGTTGTTTCTGGGGCAGTTCTGCCTTCACTTTCAATGCATGGCCTGAGTATGGCCCAGGTTCCGTGGCAGAGTGGAGAAAGTGTAAATCCTAGAATTTACCAAAAATAAGCAGCTACACTATTTAGCTCAATTCTGTAAGGTCAGGAATTCTTTTCCAATGCCTGTAGGGCAAGATAGGTTATCTTTCCTGAGTAAGCTTATCTTTCCTGACCTAATGACTCTTAACAGCCTTAGGCCCCAAGGCATTGGAGTAAAGGGTTGGGGAAGCTGAGGCTGCTTTGTGTACTTAACAATCCTGCAAAGCTGCCACAGGCTAGGAAAACTACCTTGGAGTAGTTCCCAGTGGGATTTCAAGATCCCTGCCATGCTGTGAGCATCTCTTTGAAACAAACAAGGAGGAAAAGCCTTTTCCAGATTGTTCAGACCCTCTTGTTACAGCTGAGAGCGGGCTCATATATCCAGGGTAATTACAAGGCATCAATCATAGAGGCAAGTAATGGGAAGGCTGGGGATCAGACACGCCTGTCTAGCCTCAGCAAAGCTTTTGGTGCTCAGCTGTTCCCAGCAGGTTCCTTCATACCTTGCCCATTCAGCACAGAAATGAACCAGCAGGAAGCAGTCAGGAGGTTGGCCACCCACTGAAAGGCTTAATGAAGAGCTGATGGACCTAGACAGGGGGAGGAGGTGGGAGCCATGTGGAAATCTGCCCCCCTTCCAGGGTAAAAGCCAAATCTAAAAATAAAGAGCTGTGTTTGCATCTACCCAATCCAGACTTCGAAATCAAAAGGATCCAGCACCCACAAATTCCTGCTCATCTCTAAGGCTGTATTTGCATACTCCCCCCCTTGACACCAAGCTCCTGGCCAGGGAAAAAACACTGAGTAAAAGGAAAGCCTGTAAGGCTTTTTCATCCTTTAATCAGAACTCCAGCAAAAGCATGGTCCAGAGAAGAAGAGAATGCAACCTTACAACTGTAAGTAACTTCTCTGTTTCTATTGCTCTGTTTGTGTTGTAAGATACAAGTCCTTTTAAGAGAACCTTTAACTAGGTACAATCTCTTCCTGGTTGTTCTTTGGCTGTCATCCTTCTGACTGGCAGCACTGCTTTTACTGTAAGAGCAGAGTATTCTTTTTTGACAGCACAGGACCACCTCCTTGTTGTGACAGGAGCTGTATCCTCCACGTGTCCTGAATTGAGCAGCAGCTGCAGGCAGGCCCTTCCATTCAGCAGGATCCTTTGTCCTTACACTGGAATGCTGTGAGCTGCCACCACCTCCCAAAGGCCTGAAAGAGGAAAGTACAAATCAAACACTCGGGTTACCCTTGAGGGGCTACAGCCATTCTTACAGAACCCACAAACATGGCTTTCCTTCTAGCAGTAGCTCTGCCAGCTGCCTTACCCTTCATTCAAAAGCCTTCCCTGTCTCTCCTGGAGCCAACATGGGGCATGCAGAGTACAAATGAATGTGAGACATGAAAGACCAATGCCCTCTAATTTCAGTAGCTGCTCCTGTATCCTTAAAGGAGGCCCTAATCCTGCATGAATCTTCAGGAGGCAGGCAGAGGAGCAATTGGATATGAGTTCTAAGGCTTTGCCTGCTCACTCAAATTCATAGTGATTTGCTTGCCCCTGGGTGCAAGTCAGCAGAGTCCTCCTGCACCAAAGTGGAGCCTGTTTCTTCCCTGAGTGGGGTCTCATGAGGCAGGGGATTAGGGGATTAACATCACTAATAACAGGGAAGGGGGCACATGTCAAGGAAATTGACTCCTGACACAAAGCTTTGAAAAACACCCATAGATGAACCCATGTTAAGCTGGAAGCTTTTCTCCTTTTTTACTGGCAAGTCCCATTCCTTGATGTATTCAATTTCTCCCTAAGCAAGTGCATTGTGCAGGGAGAGAGATACAGGGAACACCAGTTGTCCCTTTGGGGTGCTTTTTGTATCACTGAGGTCCACTCGACTGAAGAAGGCATAAATGCTTACCTGAGACAGGAGGCTCCTGGCTTCCTCCTTCAAAAGATTCTGCACCACACAGCTTTGCAAATATCTTTGTCTCCACACCCTCCAGGCCTTTTCTATCAGCCGCTGCTGGTCCTGCCAGGAAAAGAGGCAGCACACAGATTAACTGGGCTCTGGCAGGCAAATTACCTCACTTCCCTCCAGTCCCACCTTGTTCCAGTTGCTTTCCTGAGTCCCTCTTAAAAGACTTTGCACTGGTAACAAACCAGAGAGGACTAATAGCAGAGCTCTTGCTGAGCTACTCTCTCCAGCCCAGCGTGGCTGTCCCAGTACCCTGGGGAGAGGACAATGCCCCCCTGTGCTCCAGCACAGCTCCTCAGTGACTATGGATATGATCACACTACACAGGCATCATCTTGTTACCTGGGCAGGCCAGAGCACAGCTCACACAGCTAATGCCCTGGAACCAGGCAGAACACAGGTATAAAGAGAAGGGGAAGCCAAATGACAGCTCTTGGTAAACTGTGGACACCAGAGGGATGTATCAGGAACACAGGTGAGGACAAAGATTTTAACAACTACTGTGAACTTTTTGTACCGTTTACAGACAATCTAGACAAATCCTGTTTCAGCTTCTCATCTGTAAGGGTAAAACTCCACTAAATCTGTGGATATGCCAGTCTGTCAAGCTGACATTCCAAGAACAATGGAAAAACTAGCCACAGCAGTAAAACAGGATTTTTGGTGCATACTGGTATTTGTTAAACCCCCAGGTGTCATCTCCCAGGATGTATGTGAGGCTACAGGCAGAGCAGGCTTGCCCAGTAACACCCATCACTGCCACCCCCATGGCACTGGACACTCACCAGCACCTGAGCCAGTATCACCACCCTGCTGGCTTCCCTCCACTGATGCCATCCCCTTGCCAGACAGAGCAGTTTCCTATCATGCTGGCACCGGCGCAGTACCGCTGTGTGATGCCACCTCTTCAGGTATCTCCTCCTGCAGGCAAAAGAAGCAAATAAGCTTTACCAGCCATACACAGGAGCCCTTCCCTGATGGTATCAGCAAGAGGAAGCCGGGAGCCCTGCACTCCACTCACCCAAGTGACTTCTTAGCCCACTCCTCCAAGTCCACCTCTGCTGCGTTCTCCTGGATCTTCGCATGTGCATGAGAGGGTCCTACCACATCAGGTCTCTCCAGCAACCTCTCAGCCCTGTTTTGGCTCCTGTAGATCACCAGCCAGCGCTGAATGGCACTGGGAAAATGTCCAGTTGGTGCTGAATCTTCTTCTCTGCCTCTTCTGCTTTCTAAGAAATAAAAGAGGAATCACACAGGAGCTAACCTTGGAGCTAGAGAGGGAGACATCAGAGCTGCCAAGAGCGCTTAGTCCTTCAACTCCTGAACACAGAAGAAATCAACTGAGTTTGATTGCCATGAGCTCCTGCTCCACAGAGGAATCCCAGTCATTAAGCTGGTAAACACCAATCCCCTTTCCCTCACACTCCCCACATGTGTGTGTGAAAGGAAGAGAGGAGGGAGAATCTTCTTACTTGTGGGCCAAGAGAGGGACATCTTTCTGCTTTTCCTGACACCTATGAGGGTACTGCGCTGCCGTAAGCACTGGGAAAAGGCAGCTGCTCTGGTCCAGTAGTTGCAGGCCTGCAAACAGAAATAACACAGCTGCAGCCAAGAGTAAACACAATGCACACAGCACTCACACAACCCAGAGAGGCAGACTCACAGCTCTGCAGGTAGCTTAATGTGCTAGACCCCAGGCTGGAAACTGCACAGATGAGATCCCAGCAGGACTGATTCAGCCCTTCCAAATCAATGGACCTCTTTGTAGTTTGCTAGCTGTGAGTCTTTTGAAAAAAGCTGCAACTCTGGCAGCTCACTCTGCTCTGCGGGGACAGTGATTATCCCATCTTATCTTTGAGCAGAGAGGAAGGAGTGCTCTCATCTCTCTGGTCAAAATGTCCCCTTTCCTTATTGCTGTGCTCCATATGGTTGCTGCAATCAGTGCCAGATTATGGTGATGAAGTTGTGTGCACAGTTGGTGAAGAATTTCACAGCAGGGACTAAGCAGTCACCACAAATCAAACCAGGTTTTTATACAAGCCCTGTCACACTATCTCAGTGCCTCATGACTCACTGAGTTAATAATAACTGTCTCATAGGGACCTTTATCTTCTCATTCTTAGGGAGCTTTATCTTCTCTTACTTGTTTGACAGTAGCCACAGATCCCAGGCGCAGGGCTTGCTGTCCTCTTGCAGCCACTCGCCAGCGGTGACAGGCTTTACCTGGAGAGGGCTCCTGCCACTTGTGGTTTCTCCCTCCTGGCACTTGTTCAGCTCTCCAGAGTTTGTCCCTCCACTTAATGAAGCTCCCAACCAGGAGACGGTGCTCTCTGACTCTTTTAAAATAGGAGAGGGCTTCATGCTGCCTTAGTTTACATGCAGTGACCTGGGCCCAAGCGACAAGGCACCTGAAAAACAGTTCCAAGCACATAAAAGAAACAGATGCCTGAAATAACAATTCCATGTCAGACCAAATTTCACCTTCTCACCTGCCCTGCAGCATCCCACATAAATGGCCAAAGCAAGCCAAAGAGCATCCAACAAGAAGAAAGCCTGTTCCTATTATTCCTGCAATAAAGATTTATGCATTGACCTCTATGCTACGTGTTCTTCCAGTGCCTCATCTCTGGGAGGTGCAAGTTCAGACTCTTGAAATATCTTTCTGCTGAAAACCTGCCCTCATTTTACTTCAAGTTCCCAGCACTGTTACCTGTCACCTACTCAAGAGACTCTGCTTCCCTCTGGCCATTTTAGCATTTCCTCCTATTCAAAGGCCTCTGCAAACTGAATCCAATCTTATACTACTCTTTTCCTCTGCCTACAAAACAAATTCTTTTCCTAGGCTGCCTTGCCAGTACACATACTTGGTCCCCCACACACACACAAAAAAAAAAAAAAAATTAATAAGCCAGTCTTCAGTCTATCTCTGTGCTACCAGCTGACCAGAAAGATGGTGCTTGATGAAGGCTTTTTCATTTTTCCATTATGGGATGAGAGTAAAACTGTTAAAATCTCCTTCAGCATGGAACCCAGCAGATTCCTGAAGCCTGCTTGCAGCATTTATGACAGCCACTTGCTGTCAAGATTCAGATTTTGTTTCTTGGCTGTCACAAACTAAGGCCCTGTGTATGTGGGATGTACAACTAGAATCTTTACAAAGACAATTTTATTCCAAAAAGTCAACAACTTCAGGAGTTACTATAATCAGCACTGTAAATCTGCACCCACAATAATCTCTCTGTATCTCACAGGCTGATGCACAGGAGGCCAGTCTTCCTCTGCAAGCAGAGAATGCAATCTGCTTTTAATTCTGGCTTATCCTTTTGGCTCCTTGTTCCATTTGTACCTTCATTATGCAAATCACCCCACTGCACCATAGGGCAGAGGTGTGAATATTCTGTGCCTGGCAGGCTTTCTGGAAGATCAAAAGAAACTGTTCCAGGTTATCCCAGCACAAAAAATGCCCCCCTCAAAAGAGAGAGAGCTCATCCAAGTGAGAAATTAGAAGCACTCTCATCAAAGGAGACTCAGGAGGAAGATTAAAGGTGGAGACATACTCAACAGGAAGGAGCAACATTAAGGGCTTCTCCTGAATACAATTCCCATGAGGGAGCCACGCAGATAGATCTGCAGAGGAAAATGAATTGGGTGGGGTAAGTGCAGAGTCTGAACATCACAGCACCCAAGTTTTACTGGGTTTTTAGCTGCTCTTTCCTCTGCAGATCTTTGAGTCCTCTCAGTCTGAAGCTTCAATTCAAAAGAAAACCTGATAGGGCCACACTGCACTTCTCATACCTTAAATGAACCCTTGGCATAAATAATCTTATTCATTCTTATCCTCCTGAATTATTTTAGAGAAACACTTCAGCAATCCTGGTTCACTACAGCTGGACACTTCTCTGCACTTCAGGCAGGCTCTGGCCTCATACAACATAAACTACAAACAAAACTGTCTCCAATAAGAAGACCACTGAACACAGTTAAGAGAGGAAAAAATTTAAATTCTTGTGGTTTTGAGACCTGTAAACATAAGATTCAAAGACAGACTACAGCTTCACCTATATTGTAATAACATCAAGATGAGTTGAATATCATGATTCTCCCTTCATAAGCTTTATACTGCCTTGCTCCAGGAACAAATCAATCTCAATTTTTCACATTAAATTAAAATCAACACACTGTGTCCAGAATCCTAAAAGACTAACTTTGTAAACATCAGATCTCTGGAAGCTCTCTGCCCATTATTCCTTTCAGCAAATACTGAAATGCAAATAAGGCTTTCAAAGTTTAAACTGCACAAATTTGCTGGCATTTCTCCCTTGCTTGGTGCACAAATACCACCCTGCATAACTAAGACTGAATACAAGATCTGGAAGGAAAAGAATTTCTGAATGGGAAAAATGAAGTGGGGTGTGAGGCTTTAGGTAAGAGACCCCTTAACAGAGACATCCTCAGATAAGTGCTCCTACAGAAGCTCCATTTATACATGAGCTATCCCCACTCTGAAATCCAAGCTCTGCTCAGAATACTGGATACTACTACATAAACTGCTCTTCCTGCAGAGCTTCCCTTGGAAATGCTCTCAACGAGCAAGAAACAAACCTGTGCAGGAGAAAACGTTCCCAGAATAACACAGCATATTTCTGCTTCCTTGTTTGGTGATACCATGTCTGCAGGACCAGCCTCTTCTTCTCTTGGCAGCTGTGCCAGGCCCATTGCTGCTGCAGTTCTCCCAGAGCACGCTTCCCTGTGAGAGAGCACACCTCCCTGAGCTCAGCCAGTGAATGTTTCTCCATTGCAGAGTCCAGACAGGAGCAAAGAATACATCTCCTGCAAACACCAAATGGGGCCAAACTTGCTAAGATTCTCTGTCCTCTCTTTAGCAGCTAAAGAGACTTTTCAATTCACCTTGTAGTTTTTTGTCTGCAGGGCAGTCAAATTTTCCCTGCAAGAGATGACAGATTACTTCCACTCTTATCTGCAAGTCAGTTTTCCATTAAAAATTGGGAGTTTTTCTTCCCTGGCACAGTGCAAGTACTTAGAGCATATGGAATTCCTTGAGGGATCAGGATTGTTTAACCACCCCAAAAGACACACTCTGTTCCCAACCTGACTGCTTGGTCTGAGGAGACATGTACAAACTTGGAATGCTGCATGGAAGTCCATTTAACTCCCTAGCACCTAAAATACACTGCTTGAACACTCTTTTGTGCAGGTAGAAGTGTCAAAGGAACATCTTCCCTAATATAAAGCATGACAAAACAGTAGGTCACATGTCCTGCTGATAGCCAGAAGAATGCAGTGACACATGCACCTACTAACTCCTGGTATGTGCCTTTCCAGAGGAGCAGTGCACAGAATTACAGCCAAAAGTGTGACTTTCTCCATCCCAACTATTCCCAGAGCTGCTCTCTGCTACAGAGACAAGTGAGGCAGTGGGATGGGGTAACTCACTTTGACAGCAGGAATGCCAGTGCCACAGAGCATCAGCAGTCATCTGGTGAACATGACACCTGAATCTTCGGTCAACTTCCACTTTCTGGGCCAGCCTCCTTTTCCACAGGCTGAAAGCCATCTGCACACAATGAACTCCATGTTTTAGGGCTGCTGCTGCTTTTTGGTTCTTATTTTCCATGACCCAGTGGTGCCAGCTGAGAAAGGCTCTGAGAAAGACAAAGGTTGCTGCACTGACTGTAGGAACAACTCACACACACCTTTGTAACAGTAAATTTAACAACAAACATACACGAGGAGAGTTTTGGAAACACATCTGATCTGTAAACATCCTTTTCCCATTAAACGTCAGGGGAAATGATGAACAGGACAAGCTGTTCAGAGTAAGGTTTTCTGTCCTGGCTGTGCCAGGCCTGTTGTGCTCTTCAGCTTTGGAATCAGTAGAGAGCAAGGCCAGTTCAGTGGATAGGAAGTTACCAGGACTTGTTATCAGCAGAGCTGGGCTTCCTCTAGTTTGTGAGGCATTCCATCAAACCAGAAATTACTGTGTTCCTACATAGTAATTTTGAAGCTGGAAAAACCCCAAAATAATGGGCTGCAAAACTCCCACTGAAGACAAAATAAAACAGCTGGAGGAAGAATATTTTCTTTTTTTTTCTTTCTTTTTTTAATTAAAGCAAGTGTAAAGCTTTCAAAGCAGAGAGCTTTAGGAAACTTCTGGAAAGCATGATCCCTACCGAGACAGCTGAACGCGCCTGCAGTGCTGCTGGGCCTTCACATGGTGTCGAGTTTGAGCTGACCAGAAAATGAAGCACCTCTGCAGGCAGCACTGCTCTGCTTGCTGCCAGCAACTCTTCACCTCCTTGTCAGAACTGCAGCCCTGTAATCCAGAAAGGCAAAAAAAAAAGGCCTTGAGCTGCTGCTATATCAGTTACTCCACACAGCTTAGCTGTCTCTGCTTGCCACTGTCACTACTGTGATTGCCCAGCTCCATCCCTAACCCATCCACCCCACATGAACAGCCAGACATGAGGGTCTAACACATCCTTTTTAAATCCTTGACACCAGCCCTACTTCCACTCAGCTGACAAATGGTAGGGAAGAGTTACCCTGAGAAAAGCCTCAATCTCCCAAATCTTCTGTTGAAGTGACAACAAAATAGCAGTGAGACCTTCCATATGCTGATATTGAAACTCAAAAGCTCTTTGCTAAATTTGAATATGCTGAAAACACTTGTATATTTACATTTTACACAACACTTTCTAGCCTTACCTCTTCCCATGCAGAGTAACTGGTGAGAGGCTGGGAATTATTATCTGGACTCTGTAGCACTGAAGAGTGAAACTGATTTCCCACAAACCAATTTCTTCTGCAAGACAAAAGTGTTGGGTGAAGAAGGAAAGAAAGAAGAAAATAAAGTCCCCTAGAAGGCTGGTGTGACATGGCATAAAGGATTATCCAGAAGGGGTAATCAAACAAGGGGTCACTCCTACCAGCATTCCAAAAAACCAGTCTCCAACTCACCCAGATGCAGGGAAGGAGCTCTGCAAGCACAGCTCAGCTGGCAGCTCTGTGCACTGGTGGAGTTGAAGGAAAGAACTGTGACATGACATATGTGTGACATCCTCAGCAGTCAGAGGGGAGGAGAAGCCATGCTGGCTGCTGTCACTCAGACTGCATTCCTGCAGGTATGAAGGGAGGAACATGCTGTGAGGTGAGTGTCCTCACAGTGGAAGAACCCAGCTAACAGCTCTGACCACGCCATTTACTCCTTTTTTTATCAAGGATTCAGGCAAATCCGAAATGCATCCAAAGGAGTTGCAGGCCAGCCATGACACCTCTGGAGAGCAAACATGTAAGTGATGGGAAAGTTATTTCTATACTAATAATTTCCATACTGAATCCAGAAAAACATGTCTTTTTATATTGAGAAAAGGGGAAATTAGCATATGCACTGTCTCAGTGAGGAAGCTCTTTATATCTCATCCCTTCCACCTTGCAGCCACAAACAGAAGCAACTGTACAAGGGAAACTCACTAGCTCAGCTTCCCACATCTCTAACTGAAGAATCAGAAAAGGCAGAGAGCATTGACTTTACACCTTTAGGATTTCATTTCAGCTTGAACACCCCACAGATTTAGAACTAAATTTTAAGCACAGTTTGCTGATGACAATATCTTTTTGAAGCAGAAATTTTCCCCTGAAAAATCCCAGCAATTTAATACCTCAAGGCAGTCTAGGCGTACCAAGACCTTCTCACCTTTTCCAATGAGCTTTGAGAGGTCAGAGTAGCTGGTGCACTGCTGTCAAAGCCAGATGATGTTGAGAGGTCCTCAGAAAACAGCCTGGCAAGAGGTTCCTCATTGACAGCTCTATGCAAGTGCTTAGAACTTTGTTCAATTGTCTTCAGCATGAGATACTTTTGGTGCCATAATTTCAGAGTTTTTCTGAGTTTGTTCTGCTCCAAAGTCTGAGAGAAAGAACTGAGACAGAAGGTAGTGAGACAGTAAAGTGAAAGAAGAACACCAGAGGGGATGACTAGCACAGACATGATGGACAATAGGTAGGGTAAAAGGGGCTCTAGCAAAAGGTTCAGAAAATCAAGTGGACACTACTAATGAGGGCAGGGCTCCAGGGACTGGCTCTTCTGTGCACTCACTCAGCCTTGTGATGCTCACACAGCCTTGTCTTCCACAGCAGATATACTCTCTGCAGCTTCAGTTTTTGGCAGAAATCATCAAAAGAATAGACTGTTTTCTCCAGAAACTGTCTCTCTCCAGTCCATGATGTCTGACCTTCATGCCTCTTTGTCACACTCTTGTCAGCTACTGAGCTCATAACTGCTCCTTAACCAGTTACATAAAGGAACAAGAGATTGTCTCAAGGCATTTCAACTCAGCCCAGCCCAACCCTCACATTGCTTCTTTTCAGCAAGGATTAAGAGTTTATGTTTGGTTTATGATGAAGAGCAACAAACTTCCCTGTAGCTTCATTGACACACCCAGAACCAGTCCTCTGCCCACGCTGCTTTGCTCATACCCTGTATCATCTCAGCCCCTCTGTTTTCAAGCTGTTTTCAGGCTGTTTTCAGGGTACAAGAAGAGGAAGGAGCCTAAGCACCTCTAAAGCTCAGATTCTGCATAGACCCCAAACTGCTCACCATAATGCTGCCTCCATCGTAGGAGGAAGAGGTTCACCACTGCCAGCTTGTCACCTCCTCTGACCTGCAGCATCTCAACCCACTGCTGGAAGTGCTTCCTCAGTGATACTGCTCTGAGATGGGCCAGGTTGCACCTGTCAAGTGCCTTCTGCTCAACAGTCTCCTTCCATGTACTGAAGCACCTGAAAATACCAAAGGAAAAGGCTGAAAAACACTTATACAAGCTTGTGTGTCTGTCAAGCTTATGTTATGTGAGACTAGGTTTAGTTCAGGAAAGACAGACACAAGCTGTCCCCTGAGCTTCTATTTGTTTATTTCAGTAAAAAGTCACTGTCACACTTAGAGCACAGCAGCACAGTGGCTGGTCTTGGGTTTGGTCTTTCAGAACATCAAAAGTCAGGACAAAAAAGTTTTGGCAGTGCAAGTCACAAGATCTCTGGCCACAGCAGTTCCTTTTTATGTTTCCACTCCTACCTTCATCTTTATTAACTCCTAAAACAAAAGGATAGATGGCTTTAAGATGGAACAATTATTACTGTTTGGGTTGGCTCTGTTATTTCATGGACTTTCACAGAGAACAGGTTTTTCACATGAAAACCAGATCTCATCAACTCACCGGGAGACCAAGTTTCTTTGGATTTGAGTTGTCAGTCTTAGAATCTCTTTCATTTCCAAGCTTTGAGAATGCCACATCCAGAAAATGTTTCGTAGCTTCTTCTTTTCCAGCAGAGCATGGGCTTCCAAAAGCCTGGCTTCCTCTTTGCTCAGCAGCTCCTTCTGCAGGCGCCACAGTCTGAAAGCTGCTGTGTGGCAGGGCAGGAAGAGATTGACAGGAAGAGAAATAGCAGAAGAACTTCAAATAACTTTGTGTCACACAGCAAGCATTCCCTGGCTTAAATCCAAGCTGCCAGAGGAAGGACACTTAAGGAAGGCAGCTCACATTGCTGGAGCAACACATGCTGCAGCTGAATTCATACAAGGAATGAGGCAAAACTTGTATGACATGGTGAGTGGCCATCCTCCACCATCACACATTCTGGTCCAGCTACTTTTGTCACCATTACATTTTCTGAAAAATCCCTTTGCCCAGGATTTTTCTCCTGGGAAGCTGAGAAGCCTCAGAGAAAAAATGAAAACAATAATTATCTGATTGCTTCTCCTGTGTTTTGCTGCTTTGGAATGTGTTTGGAGATTGTTTCATTGATTCTGCTGTGAGTTGTTTTGACTTAAAGGCCAATCAGTGCCAAGCTGTGTTGGGACTCTGGAAGGAGTCACAAGTTTTCATTAGTATCTTTAACCTTCTGTCTGTATCCTTTCTGTATTCTTTAATATAATATAGTTTATTATTCTTTAATGTAATATAGTATCATAAAATAATAAATCTGCCTTCTAAGAACATGGAGTCAGATTCATCATTCCTTCCATCATCTGAGAGCCACACAAATACAACACACTTGCAGGGTCACATTCTGAAAGAGCTCAAAGCAGCAACTAGACACAAAGAACAAAAACTGGTGAAACAGTGAATACCTCCAAGCTGTTCCAAGGCCATGGAATGTGTGCTTACCAGCCAGCTGCCTCATGTCTCTGATTGCTTCAACTCCCCAGCAGAACTCATCTCCTCTCTGCCTATGACGTAGTTGTGTCCACAGCTCTCCCTCCATCCTGAAAGAGCCACACACATGCCTTAACATCCAACTGTCCAAAGAGGCACTCCCAGAACAGAATCCAGGGCTTTCCTCTCTCTTTTTGTCTCAAATTGTTTGTCTGTTTTCAGAATTAGAAGCCTCAATAAAAGGTTATTCTTTTGACACCTCTACTGCCAAACTACTGCTAGAGACTCTAGTATTGCCTCACTCTAACCTCATTTACCCCATATCACATATGCAGCTGACAGCTGAAGCAAAGAAGTAGTAGAGGAGTATTTCTGTCAGACAGTCAGACTGCAAACACTGGTGCACAGAAGTTCTGAAATAGGACTCTTTAGTTCTTAACATTAAACTGCTATTCTTGCAGTTTTTATCCACAGCAATACATCCAAGGACATGGAAACAAGTCTGCCATCATTTGAGAAAAAATTTGCCCTGTGTTTGTAACCCTTCCTTTGTCCAAGATAACAGAAAGAGAATCCTCTCTGCTTACCTATAAGCCTGCTCCACTTCCTTTGAGTACCCTGTTGCAGGCTGATGCTGAGCTGAGGTTGTCATAGTGGCTAATCTTCCTACTCCAAAAATCCCAGCTGATAAACTTTGGGTATAGGAGTAAGGCTCAGGCTGCAGAGCTTTCTTCTGGCTCTGTTTTGCCATAGCTTCCTTCCACTGAAGAAACCACATGATTAGAACAAACTGCAGACAGAGCATTGGTACCAGGGTGTACATGACAGAATTTCACACAGGGTACCCCTTCCTCCTCCCTATCCAAACAAGATTTGTGCCTTCTCTGACTGCACAGCAGAAAGTTCATGGCACCACTGTCCCCAGCCAGTGCTCACCCTCTGGAAGCTGGCAGCTAGCAGAGTTGAAGCATGTCTCTGCTGGGCCACCTCCAGTTGTGACCTCCTTTGGTGCACAAGCCACTGCAGAGCACCAAAGCCCTTCTGAAGCAGCTGGTGTCTGTAAAGCTGCGTGGCTGCCCTCTTCCAAAGGATATATCTCCTCCAGGCTTGGAAACACCTTCTTAGGATTTGTTTGTCACGCAAGTGCCAGAAACTTAAAAATGAAAAACAGAGGTGAGTTCCTGTTAACAGAAAGGAAAGTGAAACCAGCCAGGAGGTGGCAAAGTTCAGCCATCAAGTTGTAAAGAGGTTATTTCAAATCATTCTCTCTAAAGAATGGAAAACATGCAATCTCATACCAAATGAAAGAATCACTGTTGCTAAATAGGTAGCAACCTCATTCACATCTTATCCACAAATTTGAATTCCATCTCATGGATAAGTCTAGCTCTTGATCTTCTCTAACTGTGCAGTGAACACATCAGGACTTGCTGCATTGAAGAGTAGCACTGATGACACCAACACTTCTTTATTTCTAGCACCAACCAAGGCGGAATTTAGAAGACAGCATTGAAAAGATACAGAAATTATATTTCAGGTCATGCTCCATTCTAAATGACAACCCTTTGAAAAGAAGTGGATGCAGCCCCTCAGCCAACCACAGCAGATTAATGAAGGCTAAGTCCTAAACCTACATGTTCCTAGGGACATGGCTCTTTAGCCACTTCCCAGAAGTGCTTTTTGGTTAACTACCAGCACACTCACACTTAAACAGAGTCTTTTTACCTTTGCTCATTCACCTTCAACGACCAGAAGCTGTTCTCTGAGATCTGCAAACAGACAAAAGACAGTAATTCAACATTATTCACACTGCTCCACTCTATTGAAGAATTTGTCTTTGTGGCACACATCATTTTGGATGGAGACCAGAGCAGGACTGCCTCAAGATCACGTATTATGTGGGATGCCTTGGACATTGCTCCCACACCACTGCTCTGTGAATATTCTTATATACTTCAGATATAAAAAGGCACAAAAAGCCTGAATCTCAGGGCCCTGCAACAATGCACAGAGTAAAATCCAGTTTAATGCCTTCCCTTGGCAAGCAGATCAGAGAATATAAACAGGTGTTTACACTGCCAAAACAACCAAGTTGACGTGCTAGTCTTTAGGAAGAAACATGTGAGATGGAAAGATGCATACGTTAGGATGAAGAAGGACTGCAAGAGATGAGATTCTGGCTATTCTGTGACAAGAAAGAACTATAGGACAAGCATCCCCATCACTTGTACCTCAACTCTGCACCTCTAGCAAGTGGCAGAAACAAGCACAAGTAATACCTGTGAACAGAGATGCTTCACAGTGACCACACCCTCACCTCTCTGGGCAGAGTTTTCTGTGTCTGGTTCCTTTCTTCACAGCACCATGGTTCTTTGGCATTCCTTTCTACAGAATATTCTTCAGACTGCTCAAGATTGCCATCAGCTTCCAAATTCCACCGGCTGCTTTGGTAGGAGTATTTGTTTCTCCTTCCTTCTCTGCTCATGTTCATACAATCTACATCAGAATGTTCATTAAAACCTTCTTCAACTGGTGTACCCAAAGGACTGGACTGGCTGCTGCCCACTGCAGCTGTTCTTCTGGCTGCTGGTGATCTGGAGTGACACACCTCTTCTGACTCTTTGCTGCACTTAACATGAGAGCTGCTGACTTCTACAGATTTAACACTAAGCTGCTGGCCTGGTCTAAACTCTTTATCTCCAGGATGAGAAGTGATGCTCACACACACTTCTGCAGGAGTCCCACACATGGCTACACAAACATTCCTCTGAGCGCCCCCCAAATCTGTCTCCAGTAACACCTGCAGAACCTCTGGATCCAGCCTGGCTGAAAGGTTTTTCTTCCAAGACTCAGCACATGGAGACCCCCCATTAGATGTCTGTTTGCCTTTAACAACGTTTCCAGGAGAATTACTTTGGCTTTGAACATAAAGACTACCAGTTTCCAGGGATGGCTTTACCAGGGACTGGCATCTAAAGAAAGGGGAGCAACGGAAGGAGAAATCTGCTTCTCTACCCACTAGCCTGCCAGAGCCCACTCCAGAGGCAAGGGTTTGTGGCTGAATGCCCCCTGAAATTTTGGTTCTCCATGTGTTAGAGCCAATGTATCCATATCTGTAAGAGCCAGAGAGAGGCTCAGCAAGACTGAAGTCTCTTGTCACTGCACTAAGGCTCCAGTCTTTAGCAAATGGGACACTCCATCTCAATCTTGCCTGAGGAGCACTGGTTTTTACTGCAGCTAGCTGTTCTCCCATGGTCAGGATACTGGGACCTAAATCATCAGGAGCAAAGCATGAATGGCCAATGACTGGAGAAGATTCAGACTCCAGAGGGAGGGAACCCCATATCCCCATCAAAGCACTTTCTTGCTTAAGCCTCTGGACTGAACAGTACAAGCTAGCTGAAATCTGTGAGGATTGCAAAAGAGACTGAAAAGACTCCAGATTAGATGGATCAAGATTCCCCAGAGTGAGGGCTGACTTGTGACAAGTGTTCACACTTTCACTTGAGCTCCTTAAAGAAGGACCCACCACTAATTCATGCCTAAGAGGGGAATCTGCAGCATGAGATGACAAATGTGCATTGACCAGTAAAGAGCTCACAGGATTCATACAAGAAGCAGCAGAAGGCTGATGCTGTTGGCTTTCCACCAGATAGTCACAATTCTTGTTCCCTCTTTCTGAATAATGATGGTGAACAATGGGTATGGAGCAGCTACCAGCTGTCTTGGCTTCCTGATGGTGTTGTTGAGGCAAGTCAATACTCTCACTCCTTCTCCCTTCCAAAATACAAGCCTCAAGGTCAAAGTGCCTCTGGGGGAGATACACAGCAGGGAGGAGTGACAAAGCAAGATGGGGACTCTATGAACTACACACTTATAGAGCTGTGCTGCTACAGCCTAGGGCACAGATTATTCTGCTGCAGCAAGTAGGAACTGCAGAACTGGCTGGCAGTGTCCAGGAAGGGCTGAGAAGGGCAGGAGAGATTAGTCTGTCTTCAGACTGGGATCTCTTCCCATCTGACAGAGGTGTGGTACACAGCTAACCCTGTGCTGCTGCCTCTGTGCTTATACTGAATGCTGCAGCCTCAGGCCAGGGATGAGAAATGTCTACTTGACTTCTAGTGCCCAAATACAGATTGAAATTCATGTTCTTCTGAATGTGTCTTTGCTCTGAAGAAAAACAAGAAGAAATATAAGCAAAGGACCATGAGTATTTCCTATCTCATCTTGCCTAGTTTGCCAAAGCCTTTGGGTACTTTCCTTGTGAATTTCTTGTTTCTGATCCACCAGTCTCAGTCCTGAAAGTGTTAGGGACACTACTGTCTTCCTGTTTTTCAGCAGACAATCGTATCTGGCAGAGCAGGAATGAATGAAAAGGACAGATTCAGTTCTCCACAAAAAACCTGGAAAACAAAGACTTCCAGCATTATACACCAGCAGCCTCAGAAGGAGTCTGTTGCTAGCAAGGCTGAATTATCCCAAGTTCAAGGCTATATAGACTTATTTCTTTTTGTCTGCACTAAAGGATGAAACCATGTTTACATATTCATAAAATCCACACTGTCCCCTAATCCGGAAGATTTACAGCATAGCTGGGAGACCTACTATGCAGTCTAGCCACTAAGTCTGATGGTTATACATATAACATTCATGCTGAAAATGGATTCTTAAGTTGCTGCTAACAGACAAGTGCAATTTGAGAGGACTGTGGTTCCATTCCCTCAGATTTTAAAAGCAAGTTGTCAATCACTGTCACTCTAACCACCATTCTTTTCCACCTCTCTTTTAAAAATGAAAATGGTATTGTATAAAGACACACACATCTCTATCATCTTAAAGCCCCCTAGTTAATCTGAGAAGAGACAGCAACGAAATCAATGCCCATTGTCTTTTTCAAACACACTCTAATCCCAGAAAGCCTCCTGCCAAATTGCACTGTTTCTAAGCTGTGTTTATCTCATTCTCTTCTAAGAGAACATTTGAGGCTCAGTTGTCCCTGTTTGTAGCAGCTCATTTTTCCCTCTCACATGCAAACTCCTTCAGTAATCACCACAATCTGGGGAGCAAACACAGTTTCTAAAGCAGCAGGAGACAGTCAGGCGGTGCTGCAATTATGCCTGGGAACTGCTGTTACTGCCTTTCATATATCACCAAGGGTGCCATGAACAGAAAGATCCCATTATTTCCTCCAGACCAGTTGAAGTTGGCAACTACAGAGTGAACAGACAAAGCACAGCTGCCTTCCTTAGGGTGCCTATCACTGTATGAAGTATAACCACAAAATGCAGTGGACTGGTGTTCCATGGAAGCACTCCTTGCATCCCAGAAATAGCCAATCGACAAGCAATGTATCACAAAAGGGTGTTACAAAGGATTTAAATAGCAAAAGGACCTAAACCCACCACGTTTTTCAGTGCTATTTTGCTCTGTGAACACCCAAAACCTGGCTCTGGACTACCTTATGCTCAAGAATTTGGACATAATCTATTTTCTTGATAATAATCTATTTTCTTGATAACTTGTGGTTTTTTTAGCTCTCCATTTCAATTCTTTGTGCTAGGTACCAGGTTCTCAACACATCACCATGGCTATTTCAGGTGGTGTCCTTCACCTCACTCATTCCTAATTTCAGTCTCATTGAGATCTGGAAGAAATAGTATCCTTTCAAAATCACGTTTGTCTGCCTTCTGAAATTGCTACTCACATCTTTACCATAACAACTTTTAAGCAGTAGGGTTATTCTCAGTCACAAGATCTTATGAAGATCTTTTTCAAAACTTCTTCTGAGGCCAAAAGATAATCAAGGCAAACTGCACATTTTATGAACTGCAAAATCCATGACCAATGGATTTTATATTAGTTTTTATGATTCCAATAAAACATTTAATGCATGCTTACCATATACACTTTGCAGTAGCACACAAACACATTAAAACCTGAAACAAATTCAATTAAGCAAATAAAAATTAAGATGATCAAGTTATTTCTTTTGTTATACGCCAAAGGAAATAAATAGCACAGTTAATGAAAAGTAAATCAAGCTCTTTCAAGCAAATACCATTTCAGCAATACGGTAACAACGCCAGACCCATAACAAACACATTTACGCTGCACACACACAGTGCTTATTCCCGATCCCTGCAGACCAAGACTGATCCATTTCATATTCCAAGTAGGGGCCAGTGATTACTCTGAGCTCACACTTCAGCTGCCTTGGCAAGCAGTTTTTTTCCAAACACTGCTCTGCGTTACAAACCAAACCAACCATCGCTGCCGCCGCACGATGCCCGTGCGATCAACAAGCACACACAGGCGCTCCTCCCTCCGCAGCGCTGCCATCCAAGCGCCCAGGACGCAGCACTGGGAGTGAGAAACTCCTCACCCACGGCCGAGGCTCCGCTCAGCAGCCCCGACGGCTCCACTTACCCACTGCGAGAGGCACCGGCACTGCTGGGCCCCGGGGACCGACCACACTGAGCGGCTGAGCCGGCACCTCCTTCGCGGCCGCGGCCACAGCCACCCTCGGCCCCCTCAGCGCCCGCTCCAGCTGCGGCTCCATAAGCAGCTTATCCCCCCGATTAGGTCGGTCACCGGGGCTACAGATGGCCGGGGAAAGCCGCTCTGGGCCATGGCTAATTAAAGCCGGGGCCCGGACCTGGCGAGGGGGGCTCATGCCGGGCGGGAGCCGTGCC
Source organism: Serinus canaria (assembly GCF_022539315.1). Classification (NCBI taxonomy): domain Eukaryota; kingdom Metazoa; phylum Chordata; class Aves; order Passeriformes; family Fringillidae; genus Serinus; species Serinus canaria. The sequence continues at coordinate 2,931,543 of NC_066334.1, read as the reverse complement.
TGTCCCGAGCAGTGCCTCAGGACAGCCGCCACGTCTTCATCCCCAGGCGGAACCCGAACGCCAGCGCTGAGGGAGGCACGTGCCCTGGGCGGGTTAGGCTTAATGCTGAGAGCTGCTCACCACCAAAACGGCGGGCACAGCAGAAGCCGAGGATTGAAAAAAAAACAAAGCAAAACCAGCCGAATGGAGCATGGCAGCTGTCTGGGTGAGGAGATCTCACTGAGACCCCACCGAGAAGGCAGCAAGGCCGTGCTCTTGCACAGCAGCTCCGTGAATCCCCTCACGCCCTCCTGAGCCAGATACAAACATTCTCTTCCTCCTCAGCCAGGAAAGGGGTCTGTTTTTATCATCACCTCTGCTTTACTGCCCAAAATAGGTATTCTTGAGGCACTGTAAGATCAGTGTTATTCACGCCTTGCTCTGCTTCTTGGAGCTCCCAAATGTACCAAATTTTTCACAGAAAAACGCATGGCAGGTCAGCTAGATGGGTATTTCCAACGTACAACATCTGGGAAGGCCTCCCTAGAATCTACTGACTGTGCCAACACCCAAACCCCACAGCATTAAAAGCATGATTTTCAGTCTTTGGTGCCTGGATGTAGGTAAAAAAACACCCTGAGCATTTAGATGTCTTATTCAGGGCTGTGTGCTGTCACTGTACAGTTCTGAAGAGCTGAAAAAACCCATTCACATAAAGGCTCTGGAACTCCACAAGCCCCAGCAATTTCTCCCTACTCTTTCCTCCTTTGCCATCTAATCACGTGAACAGACCAATTCCTAGTCTTGTGCCCTATTATATTTAAAGCCTGTAAAAAGAATGTACAACACTTGTATGGCATTTACCATGTGCTTGGTTCAGGTACACCAAGAGGTCAATGTCGTGCTTGTGCAGCAGAGGAGCAGAAGCACCTGCTTACAATTGATTGAAGTTGGAAGAAAACTGCTTGGTTTTAAAAATACAAATGGCATGTTTCTGGAGCTTAGAGCAAAGCCAACAGGGGTCTTGGTTACTGAAGAATCAGTGCAGCAGAAGGTCTTGTCAGGAGAAATGCAGTTGTAAAATAACAGACAGAAACTTTGACAATGAACTTCCTTCAGAAAAATACCTATCTTCCTAGTACTAGAATTCTGCCAAAGCTAACATACTAATTTTCTTCTATAAATGAATCCTGTTGAAATGTGGTTGTTTGTGTGCTTCTGGGGTTTTGTTTGTTTGGTTTTCTTTTTTTAGAATCTTACCTGAAAGCCACAGCAGGACAGATTTATCGTGCATAACAGAGTCTATAGTTTGCCACACCCAATGGAACTGACATCTAAAGCGTAAATAAGTCCATCTTTCCTCAATCCCCATTTTACTAGCCCATCTTCCTACCCACAAAATTATATGCAGTATCTTCTACTCCTCAGAGTAAAGCTTAGGCTAAAAACCATGAGAGCCCTGTAGACCTTCCCCCATAATGACCCTCCCAGACTGCCTGGCTCCAGTCCCAAGCCCTCAGGAAAAGCTACGTTTTCAAATGAGACATAAGCAACCAGTGTAACTTTTTCTAACACAGAAAAACTGTGTTGATTTTATAGTTTTCTTAGAAAAGTCTAACATTTCAAGTTCTGTTAAGACAAGCAGCTGAAGGCAAAAGGATATTTCAAGGCACAAAGGATCTGTAATCAACATTCAACAGTCATTTTAAGAATCATGAAGGACATTCAACTTGCATAAAAGCATCAGTTAATAAAACCCAATACCAGATACTGGGAGCACAAGAAGTTAAATAATGCCATCAAAAACAGCTCTTGGGAACTCCCAGGTGTTTCCTGGAGATATAGCTGCATAAAATCAGGCTATACTGTATTGCTTTAGGGCAGTCCATAAGCCTTTTAGAGATTGCTTGTCCAGGAGTACTTTGAGTGGTTCTCTTATAAAGAAGAGGAAGCACAATGGAAGACTGGAAAACTGCAGGAGGTGCATCCAGTCACATGTACAGAGGAGGGATTTATGGGGAGGGAAGAGAGGAGAGTACTGGGATTACGCAGTGCTTAACATGACACCTCCAAGATCTTCTGGACTTACTGCAGAACCCATCTGCCTAACCTTTAGGTAGGCAAAAGAAATATCAGATCTTCTCCGATTTTCCCAGTAGCAGGTGCTGCTCAGTGGGAAGAGTGGGAGGCTGGGCTGGGCAAGGGCAGTGTCTGTCCTGGCTGCAGGGTGCCTCAGTATGGTGGCTGGGCTGCCTTGCTTGAGGAAGGCCACTGTGGAGGAGCATCTGGCTGATCAATGGGCTCATAGGTGCTGCTGTCCCGGCCTGCACTGGTGACACCTGAGTGGAGATGGAAGAGAACAAGCTCAGCACAAAGGCAAAAGCACAAGAACTGAATGCTCTAGAGGAAACTAACAGCACAGGAGCACACATTTTACCAGCTCCCCCAGCACCTGTGGTCTGTGATCCTCACTAGACAGGAGGTAAGAAAAGTCATCCTTCCAACATGCCTGTTTTTTCCTTGAGAACAGCTCTATTAGCAGCCGCATGGCTGTGTGGAAAGCAAAACCCACAATACCCCATAGCAGCACAACAGGTTCCTGTAACTGTCTTTCAGCAAGATAAAGTGTATGTGAAAAATGAACAGACAGAGCCAGAAGCTGCAGGAACTGTGGCTAGCTGACAGCATAGATTTAAAGGTATGATATATCCATGAACCACTCTTCTCAACAATGCAGCTATGCCTCAAGTGTGGTACCAAATTTGAGTCCAATGGTGCTCCTAACTGCACCATGAACAATTTGTCTGTGCAAAATCATGTTACTATCCAGGAGATGAGCAGGGAAAGAGGAAGCAGAGAATATCCATGGACAGCTCTTTATCTGTGGTCCAGGCATTAGCCATGAGGAGAAGGCAACCTGAATCACAGACAGCCATCAGACTATGAGGGATTTGTTCTCAGCAGCCAGGATGCTCCCAGGCAACAAAGAGGGACATAGTGTAGAAGGAAGACAAGACAGAAAAGGCCAGGAAAATTTCAACACTGGTGGGTTCAAAAGAAAATGCCAGATAGCAGGAAAATAAGAGGAAATTTGTCAAGCACATTCATTACAAAGCAACACACAGTAGTGAAAATCTTTTAAGAAAGACAATTCAGGAGAGGATATGAAAGTACAAAGTGTCTTAATTCCCACCTGTGCCTGAGAGGAGACTCTCGGTTTGGCATAGTGTGGTTGAAAAGAAGTGCTGCCAAATTCCAAGCAAAGAGATGAACTCCTCAATGGTACCAATACTTTCTATACACATATTGAATCCTAATGACAAGCACAGTGAGCAGCTAATAAAAACTGACACAAAAAAGGCACTGCAGGTGACTTGCATGAATCCTGACCCAGGAGGCATAGGACATATCCATCTGGATTTTCACAAGTAGCTGGCAGAGATGACATCCACACTCTACTAGCAGCGAGGTGCAAATACCACACAGTGCCCTAAGCCATGGTTTCTTTCCATGGCTTCTCCTCCCCTGCAGGTTTCCACCTCTTTTCACAGGAGTGTGATACCACCAAAGCAGTCTAAGAGACAGCTTCCAGACACTGTAATGCAGGTGCACCATCTTTTGTCCTGCACAGCCTTCTCAAGATGACATACAGAACTGTGACAGGCTGCAGGTTTTGCCATCATGAATTCAAACAACAATCCCTGGCAAACAATCAATCCCTGGCAGCTGTTCAGGCATGAGCTAGTACCAGGAATGCTTGGCAAAGCTGACCAAGACCCAGAACATCTAGCCACAGCCCATTCTCTCTGGCAAATCTTCCACATTATCATTTTCAAATACAACCAGGGGAAAAATTAAATGTCTTCAAGCTAAGTCCCATCAGGTAAACATTAGTCCCATTTTCCATGTGAGGAACAAAGTCCAAAGCAATCAAGGTAAATAGGACATATGAGGCCCACATGGGGTTAGAAATCCAGCTTTATTTCCCTCTTGTTCATATTCCAGCCAGAGGAAATACTGCCTCTACTTTCCCCCAGAAGGAAAAAAAAGGGTTGACAAAGAAAGGACACCCAAAAGTTTCCAACAAATGCAGGAGGAGGAAGAGAGGAAAAGCCTCTCAACACCATTGTGGGCAAAATGGTGTTGAGATGTCAAAATGTCAAAAAATGCAGTTCTGCAAGGGGAGAGAGGAAGAATATAAATTTAAGGCCAAAGACATAGCAGAACAACAAAATGGGATAACAAACATGAGCAAGACAGAGCGAGCACCCTGTCTGCCTGGAATGGAGGGCAGAATGCAGTTGCACAGAGCCCAGGCTGAAGGGTCCAAAGTGCAAGGCAGTCCTGAGGAGGTGGCCCACACTGACATGGAAGCAGAAAAAGCATCCTACCTATGTTCAAGGTGTACTCTCCTCCCCGCTCCCGATACATCCGATACACCAAGTAGCAGGACCCGGGTTTGAGGAGGAGGCTGAAGATGGCCATGCCTATACTGAAACGCTTGGCATCACTGAGGAGGTCGTGCGAAGGGTAGAAGATAGAGATGTGAATGATGTCTGTGAGGACTGTGAGCAGCAGGCCAGTCAAGAACTGGAAACAAGGACAGAGAATGGGACATGAACAGAACAAGGGTTTAACCACTAACAGTAACAGTCGGTATCTGTTTCCTGCAAGATCTATGTTGCACAACCATCTTTCACCCCAGTATCACACAGCACTCTTGGTATGGCCCCAGGCAGATAGATACTCCTAAATGAATGATCTTGTATTTCATGCCTTTTCCTGTCAGATATCTTCTCATAATTTATTCTAGAATTATTTTTGTTTGCCAATCTATTCAATGTTCAGAGCCCCTCCAACTGAAGCATATCAAACACTTTGAGTCCTCATCTGGCATTACAAGTCACAACAGCAGATTGTGAAAAAAAGGAAGAAACAAGCATGTCTCATCTCTGAGAAGAAAAATAAATGACACTGAATGCTTCTCACCATGGTTTACAGAGTTCACAGATTTATATGCTGTCTTAAAAAAAAAAAACAAACAAACCCACCCAAACAGGGAGCTTCTGTATTGGGAACAGCTGAAAATCATCACTGGCTCAAAGACTCTGCCCTCCACCCTTTTCGTGAGCAGCGTGGGGGAGACCAGTACTCTCTCTTACACTCACCATCGTTATGGCATCAAGGGAATCTCGCTGCACAATGGCCCAGATCCCCACTGCAAGGACACTGAAATTTCCCCAGGCATAGGAGAGTGGCAACATGTAATTCATGCATCCCCTGCCAAATGAGACAAAAAAAATATCCAGCTCACATTCACAATAAGCCTGCAACAGTTTGGTTTCATCCCTGTTCCCATACAAACATCTCACTCTTAAATTTAGGATTTTCTTGCAAACAGGCACAAACAGGGAGTGCTGATTCCCAGGGAACATCCCATTCCTAGTTTGAAGGAATACCCTCTTCTCCCCCAGGCCAGACACTAATCACTCACCACACTGTGAGCAGCCAATGTACCAGAATGATAGCCTATGGAAAAAAAAAAAACAACAAACAGGAAGACAGGTTAGCATGTTGGGAGAACTCTGGGAGGATCAACATGAAATGGCACCATCTTGTTCCTAAGGGATGGGTGGAAGAGTGGCTTGGACCCATGAACCAGTGCAGAAAGATGGTGAAGCAACTGGGACAGTGAAGACAAAGCTATTTTTCTCCACATCTATTGCTGAGTATGTCCTGTGGTGCTACACTGTAGTCATTCACTCTTCTTGTCATCTCTGTCAACATCTGATTCAGGGACCACTTAGCCTTTTCTAAATGGGTTATTAATTTTGGAACTCCAAAAGAGTTTGCACAGAAAGCCAGGCAATCTGATTAACACTGTGCTAGCACAGTTTATACATGACCAATCTGGCTTCCCATCATCAAAAAGCCCATAGATAGCCATGCCTACAGCTCCCAGAATTTCCCTCCAGTCCTCAGCAAATCCTTCTTTTGCCTCCTTCCAGTCTGTTCAGAGCAGTGGTCCAATCTCACTGCAGTATTAACAGACCTGAAGGCTTCTTCCAGGACTCTGAACCTGACCCTGCCAGAGCACACAGCTCTTTTCACTCCCAGGGAAGCCACTAGGTCCAATTGCCAACAGTGCCCTGAGCAGCAGTAAGATAATGCTGTCACAAATTCTGTACTTTGCAAGTGTCCTTAATGATCCTGGTCCTTGTGCTTAATGGGACAAATCCAAGAAGAAAGGATCATACTGTAATAAGTGATCCAAGGATTCTCTTCACCACCACTTGCCATTTTTGTAACCAAGGAAACATACTCTACATGTTTATTCAGAGAGCATATGGGAACAAAAATATATCACTTCAGGCTTTTTCTACATCTATAGCCTGTTGGTCACTCCAGCAAAGGGAGATCACTCATTTTTGCTCTCTAAACATTTGTGAAAGCAAGAATATGGAAGACAGGCTCTATTAACAGCCTCACTAAAGAAAGGCTGAAGCCTGGACATAGCAGAGGATCTGTGGGATACAGGTGCACTTTCATTTTTTCCTAGCTGTGAGAAAGGCTTCAAATTGGCATTTCTGCTGACCTTGGTATTAAAAAAACCAAACCTACACTACCAAACCCCTCTAAGCATATTCCCCCCACCCCCACCAAAGGGAAAAAAAAAAGAAAATTGGGAAATGAGTACACAGCAAAAGCCTAAGTTACTCAGTGGACACAGGAAAGCTGTATGCAGATAGAAGCATTAAAGCATTAAGACACAAAAAAAAAATTAAGATCTACTGACACCCTGCTAGATTCCTTGACTTAAAACATCTCTCTATGCTCTAACTTAAAACAAAACAAGTTACTGGAGAAGAGAGTGAGGCTGTGACATAAGTGAAGCACAGTCAGGAAAGCACAGGAGTGGCCCTGCTGCTGTGGCTCACACTGCTCTGCCAGGACACCACAATGCAAATGACTTCCTGCTCTTCCTTCACTGCAGTGCCCTGTCACAGCTGCTGAGCACTCACTAGACTTTGCTGTAACTTCCAACACCATTTAAACAGATTTTTACTAATTAAATTTTTTAAACTGTTCATGAAAGCTTACAAAATGCTTCACCACCCCTCATACTTCCCCTTCTCCCAAACTGTACCACAGACACACTGGAAAAGCTGTTAATCAGTAAAATACAAGATGTTCCTGGATAAGAATGGAGACATGCAAATAGCATTTACTCAAGAGACTATCACAACATCAGGAAAATTCTTAATTAGGTAGTATTTAATTGCATGCTACATACCCTCAAGACCCCTCAAGGCTCACCAGTTAACATAATTAGACAGGGTGGGTTTTTTTAAAGCTGTCTAGATCAATACTGCCGTTACTAAATTATGAAGTATGTTTAGTCATCAGCATAAAGTCAGGTAAACTAGGGCTGATACTATGAATGACTGCTGAAATAACAAGATATTCCCTTTTTAGTTATTAGTCCAATTTAGCTGACAGTTCTTCAGCACACCATGGAATTGGCTGGTGGTGTTAGTATGCTTTAACATAAAAAATATAGTGTTAATGAAAAACTACAAGTTACTATGTGAGATTAGTTAATTTGCAGGCAGTCTCCTGATAAGACAGCAGAAGAATTTAAAATATTTCCATCTATCCAAGGACTTAGGTCTGTAGCTAAGACAGACATACATTTCTTCTTTGGAGAAAATAACTCCAAAGTTATTGATGAACTAGTGGTGAGAGCAGAAAATAAGAAAGGTGGGTCCTTTGTCTCCATCTCTTCTGGGAAAAAGGATGGCTATGTAATTAAAAGCACCCCATTGGAAACTGGGGAGAGCTAAGGAGAATTCTTACCTCCTTTGCAAATCCCAGCATGTGATGGAACTAATTGCCAAGCATAAAAAGAGCCTAGGTCTGCCAGGGTCTCATTAGATGGGAAACTCTGGAATAGGAACTCCTTTAAACATGCTTCAGCACAGAGCTTAGCACAAGATTGAATTTTGACCAAGTTAAAAATGAAACAGTTTTGAACCAGTTCCAAATTACAATTATTTTTTTGTTGTATCTAAATTTCTATTTTCGAGTGAGCTCACTTACTCTATGAGTGACATTCACCTGAGAACACACAAAACCAAAATATGAATCTGAGTGGCCACCTGTGAGGATGCTCCTCATTATTATAACAGTGATCATAATGAGAGTGCTTAAGCAGTGGGACAGGCTGTCCAATGGGGCTGACATGGCTCTGTTCTTATTTTAAAACTCAGCTGATTTTTGAGTTGAGCTATTTGATCTAACTTTGCAGTTTGCCTTGCTTTGAGTAGGAGATTTAATCACATGGCATACAGACATCTCTACTATTCCTTGATTCTGTGACTTAGCATTTAAAAATGCCTAAGCACAAAATGTGTGTTTCCAGGCATATGAATTGTAGGGCACTGTGCAGGCTTGATCAAAGTCAAACGTTGTATTTTGAGGCTCTGCATGATTATTTCAATAATCACAGGTGTCAAGCTGTCATGGCAAAAGCATGGCTGTGCTGCTTCCCCCATGTTTTTCTGAGCATGGCTGTCAGAACCAAGCCAGTGGATCCTGTTCAATGAGCATGTTCCCCACCCACACCAGGGCAAAGCCTGCTACTTTAATTTCATAGCTCTGCAAGTAGCTTAGAGCTACCCCAAGGCTAAGATACTGCTACATTCTGGCACAAACACAGCTCAGTCATGCAGCTTTCTTGGAACTACTTCTATCACAAGGCTCATCTTTATAATCTCACAGAACCAGCAAGTAGATCATGCCAATGAATAGTAGCAGTGTGTGTTACTTCCAAGCCCCTTCTGAGTAAGAATCTTCCCCACTTTTGTGGTATTTTACAGGGAGTCAGGCCCTAACTCAGGAACAGAATGAAGTGTAGGTACAACTATTAACTCCAGATTCCAGTCTTTGCAGCTCAGAGCAGAAGTGGCAGACTTGATAACAAGGAATTTCTTAATGCTGAAAGCAGTTTGAGCAAGACAAACTCACATTCATCTAGCAAGAGATTGGGGAATGGTTGTCTGAAACAAGGAAGAAAGGTAACATTTTAGTTTTGTTGTCTTTGTGACTCATTCATTGAAAAGTCAGTATTTTTCAGCTCCCCTATCTCCATTTCCCACAGTAGAACATGTATTTCGTGTTGGCAAACTTTTTAATTAAATGTCCTTAGATTTTACTGTTGTTTCAGCATGGAAAAAAAAATCAAACCAAGTTAAAAAACAAAGCAGAAGGTAAGAACTTTTGATCTTCCTAGTGCCCTGGGAATCACACAGTAGTCCAAACTTGTCAGAGCAAAGTATCAGCTAGTTTCCAGAATGTAACATAATCCACAAGCTGGGCCTTGAAAAATCCATTTGCTTACTTGCCTCTAATGAGGGAAGCTGCTTGTCTTGGTGAACTAGTAAGAGGGGTATTCATCATTATATGAACACCAATCTTTTTCTTAATACAGCCACATGAAAGCTGTCCTGTACAAAGCTGAATTAATAATGGTAGCTGAGATAATACTTTTCTCCCCTCCAACCCATAGGCAGCCTGGTCCAAGGCCACTGCTCACAGCTTAATGAATCAGCAAAAAAAGCCCTGATGTGATCTGTGATGCTTTCAGTCTCTGGGCAAAGCTTTAACCAAAGAAAGCACCTGAACCATGCTGTATTAAATGAAATCACAAAGTAGTGAAACTGGGAAAGGACACAAACACCTAGAAATCTCAGGGCTCTGAAAATGTGAAAGACAAAAAAGAGAGGGAAATGTCACGTGTCTGGTAGCACAGAAGACATCAGAATCAAACTTTACCATCAAAAGCAAACAAAGCGTGATTTTAACATGCACTGGCCAGAAGCAAAGAAGTACTTCTTCCAAAAGTGAAAAATTGTTACGTTACTGATTAAGTCTCTTATATCTCCTTTCTGTGGTTATCAGATATTCAGTGAAATTTCCTAAGTGCCCACAAGTGGAGCCTGCCCTACCCAGCAGAGAAGCAATTGCAGTTATGTATCAGATGATAAGCCCCAAGTAAGTGGACTTATTTTTCTAAGATACTTTGCCTGACAAGCAAAAGCTTTGTCTCCTCAGGATCTTGTGCAGTGTTTATCTTGGCTTAGCTCTGGTCAGCTGATTTAGAAACCTCTATGGACACTAGATAATAGCCAGCTGTTGTCTCTGCCCAGTCCTTGGCCACTTTAGCAATACCCATGAAGTAGGGGCAAACTCTGGAGTCATCACCTGGTGGATTCAACCAAGAATCATAGAATACACTGAGTTGGAAGGGACCCATCAGGATCACCGACTCCAGCCCCTGCACAAGACATCTCAAGGATTCCAGCCTGTGCTTGAGAACGTTGTCCAAATGCTCCTTTACCTCAGGCTTGATGATGTGACCACTGCCCTAGGGAGCCTGTTCGATGCCCGGTCACCCTCTGGGGACAACGTTTCCCTGACAGCCAACCTAAACCTCCCCCCGACTCGGATTCATGGCGTTCAGAACTTCTGCATCCTTTGCCCATGTGACAAAAAAAGCAGAAACTTCAGTTTTTCCTCCTCAGAGGGCTCCGCAGCTCCGAGCAGGGCCTCAGCCAGGATGTGGAGCAGGCATAGGGCCGGAGAACGTGCGAGAGGAGAAGGGTACAGGGGGGGCTGATTCGAGCGCCGGGGCCGGCTCAGCCCGGCTCAGCCCGCCGCAGCAGCCCCCAGCCGCCCTCCCGCTCCCCCGGCCCCGCTCCCGAGCCCTGGGGCAGGGGAAGCCCCTACCTTGAGGCTGACGGCCGGCAGCTCCATGGCAGCAGCCCCGGGACCGCCGGCAGGGCCGGGCGAGGGGGCGGCGAGGGGCGGGGGGAGCCGGGACACCGCCCCCGGCCCCGCCCGGCCCGCGGCCCGGACACGGCGGGCGGTGCCCGGTGGTGCTGGGGCGCGCTGGGGTGTGGAACTTGCGTGGAACCCCCGACGAGGGGAGAGGATGATGCCTCTGACTCCATCTTATCAGAAGGCTAATTAATTACTTTATTATACTGTGTTATTCTATACTATATTACATTACATTACATCTAAACTGAATCTGCTAAGCACTCAACTCTGCACACACTGCTCTGAATCTCGTGACTGTCAGCCGACAGTCCTGACACACAGACACACACACAGACACACACACAGACACAGACACAGACACACACACACACACAGACACAGACACACACACACACACACACACACTCCTGGCCCTGATAGCCAAGGAAACAAAACTCCATCATTGTGGGGAAACAATCTCCACATTGCATTCTACTTTGGCACAAACACAGGCACAGCAAATGATAAGAATTGTGTTTCCATTCTCTGAGGTTCAGAGAATGTGAAACCCAGAAATATTCTTGGGAAGAATTGTGCCTTGCTTTTCTCTGTGAAGGGAAATGTGGTGACACAGGGGGCCCTTGTTGGAGTTCACTCAGTGGCAGCTGGTTAGAGATGTCCCAGCAGAGCAGGCAGCCTGGCTGCTCTGCCTGCCTGATGTGAACTGCAGGGCTTCTGATCTCCTTAATGCCTCGAAGGTGGGTGCCACGAGCATGGTGCCAGACTCTTCTCAGTGGTCACAGCATGGTGGGCATAAACTAAAACACCAGAAGTTCCAGCTAAACATGAGAAAGAACTTCTTTACGTTGAGGGTGGCAGAGCACTGGGACACGCTGCCCGAGAAGGGCATGGAATCTCTCTGGAGACATTCCAAACACAACTGGACACGTTCCTGTGTCACCTGCTCCTGGTCACCCTGCCTTGGCAGGAGGAGGGGGTGGCTGGGAGCTGGACTAGATAATCTCCAGAGGCCCCTTCCAACCCTAACAATTCAGTAATTTTGTTTCAAAAGCCACCATTAAGTTAAAAATATGCATATATCAGTTTCTTGGCTGCAAACACTCAGCCAAAGTGTGCACAGATCAGTTTGTTGCCTCCAGAAATCCAGCCAAATTCTTCCATCTGCTTGCACATGCAATGTAGTGAGACAAGGTTGGACATTATACTTTGATTGTAACCAGTGTCTGGGTAAGCTAATGTGTGCAAAGGACTTAGCAGCTTTCTGCAGGAAGAGAATTTTTGTGCATATATCAGTGGTGTGACCAAAAAGTAAGGCGTGACAAAGAAACTGTTGATAGACACCAATAAAAAGGTTATTTTAAGGTGCTCTCTGTGCTCAGCTATGTCACCCAACAGGCTAAGTCAAGTTAAAGTCAGTCTTCGGGGTTGAGCCAGGTAGCTAGGATGGCTGGCAGGTCCTTAGTTGCTTCCTTTGGCCCTGGATTTTTTCCTAGAACTACATGACTGAACCCTCTGCCTAAAAGCCTGGTACCAATAACAAGTTCTTAATTTCTTGTTCCAAAAGAAATCTGGTTTCATTTTAGAGCTAGGGAAGTTGGTAAGTGACCAATTCAACCCCACACAGTTCAGCTGTAACTTACCATTTCCTGTCCAGTTCATAGCAGCAGCCTTCTCTGCAGGTCTAGCAAATGAAATGACAGAACCCAGAGGTCAGGATGACATTTCTCCTACCCTCCCCATCCTTGCCTAATGTATGCTGTCTGCAGTGTAAGGCTGCAATGTCTTCTAGGTTAGTTCCTTTCTTGTCATTATTCCTTAAAGAAAAGATGGGGCCTCTAAGAACCAGCTGGGTCAGAGGTTCATTGCAGAAGTTGGATGTGGAAATGCATGAGTCATCCTTCAGTCTCATTTCCAGTTCAAGCAGTGAGAATTGTGCAGTGAAGTTACTGTCGGACATTCTCAAACAAGCCACAAATGTAGTGCAATCCAGCTTGTCCTTGACCTGTCCTGAGTGCTATTGACTGCTTACAGCAGCACACTTCAAGATTTCCCAAGGCAAAGCATTAAATGCCAAAATGAAATTACCTAGAAAATGCTAGGAAACATCAAAATAAAACTGACTGGCTGCATAGCTCGGAACAACAGTAAAAAACCCAAAAAGGCAGTGAAAGTCCCCTCAGGAATCTCTGAATATGTCACTTTCAAATGAAAGACTGAAATATAACTCATCTATTGCCACATGACACATGAGCTGTGCCTTCACTTCCATTATTGTGTCTTGCATGGACACATTACTGTGTCTTGCAGGGAAGTCCTGTCTCCATCTGCAGAAGTAGTGGTATCAAATGAAATCAATGCTTGTGGTTCCACTAATGTCAAGTGTCACTGTCATATTTTCTGAAAAATCCCTTTGCCCAGGATTCTTCTCCTGGGAAGCTGAGAAGCCTCAGAGAAAATGAAAATAATAATTATCTGATTGCTTCTCCTGTGTTTGGCTGCTTTGGAATGTGGTTGGAGATTGTTTACCAACAGGTTTGATTGGTTTTATGTGAATTGTTTGGACTTAATGACCAAACACAGCCAACTGTGTCAGGACTCTGGAAGGAGTCATGAGTTTTCATTATCATTCTTTGTAGCCTTCTGTAGATATCCTTTATATTCTTTAGTATAGTTTTAGTATAGTATTCTTTAATATAATATAGTATCATAAAATAATAAATTAGCCTTCTAAGAACATGGAGTCAGATTCTCAATTCCTCCTTCATCCTGGGGACCCAGAAAATTCCACAGTCAAGGAATGACTGAATTTCAATGTAAATAACAAAAATGTAGGAAACTTGGGATGGGGGGAAAGACAGAGAGACTGAATAGCCATATTGCTGGCTCAGTGCTGTGTGTGAAGTGCACTAGGATGCCCTTCTGCCAAGACAGGTATCTATCAAAGGAGAACTGTTTGTTCTGAAGATAAATTCCACTGTCCCAGGTGAATGATAAGCACTGTTAGGATGCAGCATCATGTGGGTGTCACTCTGGCTTTTTAAGTTTTTCTGAGTCTTCTGATGTTGACATTCTTGTAACAAACTTTCTCACACACCTTATGTAAATACCTAATTGTTTTGCATTCTTTTATGGAGGAGGAGAAATTTGATGGACTGTTGGTTTGTCCAGTGTCATTGGAGAGGTGGCATTGTCACCCTCCAATCCACTGTCACTTTTGGAAATCTATGAACATTGGAGTCAGAGATTAAACTTCCCTCTTTTTTACCTTGGAGAGTTGTGTGTCTGTGTCATTTTATTTCACTGTCCTATAGTGACAGTGTGGGTGTGCAAAGGTCCTTCAGCATTCTCACTCAGCCTGAGACAGTCTCATTATCATTTATGCAGTGTGAGCCATAATTTGAATTGATGTGTCCTCTATTTAATGCAAAGCATTTCCCCTTGTACAATAAAAGCACTTGATTTCATTTTGTTCATCAATGTATCATGCAGCTAATTCATCCCTGCTTATTATATCCTGGGCTTGCATGTCATGGACTCAAGGGACTTAGGAATTATCTCATGGATATGAAAACAATGAGAGCTATGACTGACATTATGCATTTGTATGTCTCTCACACCTGTGTGATCTGGGAGTTGCTTGTTTTTTATTTCTACTTTGTGCTGGTGTACCTTGTAAATGCCCCTCTGTGTAACCCACTGTCTTTCTTCCCTTCCCCAGTTTTGATAAAGCAACACAACATGGTGAAGAAGAAAAGCAGCAAGTTAAAGAAGGCCTGCAGGGAGAAGCAGGTTACCCAGGAGACTGGATGCAGAGATTTTTGTGACTAGAAGATTGCTCCAGGTGAGTTCAGCTCACTGCAACCAATACCCAGCAATTAGCTGCTTTATGCAGGGTGTGTAGTTTTCAAAAATCTATTGGTTTGCCTTGTGCAGACTGAGTAAAAGCCTAATACACAGCTGGATCCCCTCCTGATAGTATAAAAGTGAGGCTAATAAGGCAGAAATGCTTTCCTTTGCATTTTCAGGACACTGTACCTTTGGTGTGTAACATGATAGCAATTCCATAGGGTTAATTCCATAGAGTTAATGCAATTGCTCCTGCTGGCCCTTGGAAGTGGAGACAAGCTCACCCCTCATAGTTCTGCCTTTCTTCCCCTCTCTAGGGGTTTAGTCTGAAGACAACTAAAGGCTGCAGCTGACACCAGTATCTCTGAGTTTTGCCCCTGGCTATGGAGTTGAGGGCAGTGAAGGCACCACCTCAGCACAAATACATATATATTAGCCACAGAGCCTTTCTGAATAAATAGTGAGGAAGGGCATATAGAAGTTGCCTGGCTCTACAAACTCCCTTTTAAATCCCAGTGGGAAGTCAGCAATCAGAATCATTGTCTGGATTGGAGGGGAAACTGAAGGCATTCTATAATGCTGGTGGAAAGCCTCCTCCTGCAATTTCACTGCAATTTCACTGGCAAGGTGATTTGGGGAGTGGAGAGGGTCACATTAATGTGGTGTCTTGACAAATGCACTTGGAAGTCCTTCCCATCTCAGCAGCAACGAGCTGCTCCTCTGATTTTCTGAAATCTAACTAAAGCTTTGAGATGTCATTAAGAGACCACTCTTCAAGGTTCACTGGCACTCCAGAAAATGAACTGACACACCAGAAGTGGTTTTATGGAGTACATATGCTCACTCAGAACATTCCAAGAAAACAGCAGCCCTCGGGGTTTTTTTCTGATAAAAAATATGAAAGCAATGTTTTTTCCAGGCTTCATGTAGCAGAGAATGACTGGCATGGATGTGAACAATTTGGTACAGCTTGGGTTTCAAATTGAAGCACTTTCACACACTGTGGATTTACAACAGGGTAATTACTGGGGGAGGGAGGGAAGAGGGAGAGTTTCAATAAAACACCTCCAAGCAAAAATGAATGCAGACTATTACAGACTTGAGACAGAATGATTCCCAAGTGTTTTAATTTGTGCTTCCACTCCTTGCCTCTCTTGCAGTCATAATTTTGGCAACTACCTGCAACATCCCTGAGATTCAACAGCATTTGCAGAGCAGGCTGCTGTTGAAATGATTATGTCAAAACAGCATGCTGTTCTCTCTTTTCCATGTTGAATAATTCTCACCCTTGGAGAAGCAGTTTAAGGTGATGCATAACCCTTGGACTCTCAGAGGCTACTAACAGCTGTAGCTGTAGAACAGGACTTTGGGTGGGACTTTGTCACTCACCTTTCTTGCATGCATGCTCTGTGATTAACTTTAGAAATTATTGCACAGAGTCTTGCTATGGCTGGTTTGGGCCTGGTCCAAAGTCCTTTCAAGACAATAGACAATCTTGCAAGAGCTCTGACTTAAATTCTCTGGGCGCAGCAGAGAAGCTGAGCTTGTGTGAATTCTTAATTTGAGTTTCTTAAACAATCAGTTGAGAAGAATTTATAAATCAAGTCTTGCTTGACATTTGTATCTCTCTCTTGTTCAGACCTAATGCCCCCAAAGGCAAAACTGTTACTGACAGCACTGTGACTACAAGACACTGGGAAGAAAGGGGAAAGCTGCTAAAAGTAACCCATGATGGTGATGCTCTGCAGCTGCTGTCATGCCTTCGAGACAGCACAGAGTGGCACTAAGAAGCTTTGCTGTGCTCAAAAGTGGGTTGGACTTGGACAAATGTTGCCCTGAGGTTTTATACCACAGGCTGCTCTTGCATTCCACACCTTTGCACGTTATTACTCAACAGCGTTCCTTTGCTCTGCAATTGTGAAGTCAGTGTTGATCTGCCTGAGCCATATTTCAGGCTGATTATTTTCATGCTGCTGTGGCTATGTAGCATGTGCCTGTACCACTGCTCACCCTGCCTGCTCCACTTCTGCTTGACTCAGCAGGAATGACACTTGGTCACAGGCTCTCTTTCTGAAACTCCAATGTGAGCAATCAATCCAGTAATCTGTAAATTGTATCAGTAAACTTGACTGGTAATAGTTAACGGAGTTTTCCATGACCTTAACTAATCCCATCAATAAGAATAATGTTTTCTTTATATTCAGAGTTAATAGCAGACTGAAGGCTGAAGGAGCAAGAACTGAAGGAGTAAGTCTCCTTTTAGAGTCTAAAAGCTGAGAAAAAATTCAGACTTGCTTGTATTTCATGATATGCAACAGTCTTGCCTAAAACACTGTCCATGATCCTACAAGGATCCCATTTGTAGTGTAAGAGGCAAGACCCCTGCAAAATTTCCTTCTCACTTTCAGTTGCTCTGTTCCCCCCAGACCTTGGCTCCTACACTAAAAAACAGTGTGATATCAAACCTGGTTTTGATAGTGCCTGTGCATGTGGTTGTCATCAGTGTCACACAGACCAGAGGCAGAGAGCTCTGCAGTTGAATGTGATCAATTAGGAGCCTTTTTCCCTTTATGCTTCCACTGACAATGGCTCTGGCAGCACCACCCACTATTCACATCTGGGCTGAAGGAGGGAGGGGCTGCATTGCACTATTGCACTCCCTGGGTTAATAAACTGAATCCTTGCTGCTGTGGCATGGAGCTGAAGGCAAACCACCTTTCTTTACTTCTGCCTTTTGTGCTAAGACTGTCATGCTGTAGACAGAAATCTAAACAGCTACATCCAGCTCTGTGGTAGGTTTTGCCTAAGTGCTCCCATTAAAAACTCCTCCTTTAGCAGGTGTGCACAGGTCAGAAGTGACATTGTGACATTCACAGCATTTCCCTGTGGCCATGAGTGGGCACTCAAATTAGAGATGTAAAGTGTAACACTCACAGTCTTTGAGTGAATACACAATGCAAAGTGGCACCCTAGCATAAACAAGATTGCAAATTGGAGTTTTGACTAACTAAATGGAACATAGGGGGTTTAGGGAAGATGTGTAAAGAGGATTCTGCCCACAGCACCATGATTAATATTTCTGTTCCTAAAGAAAGTGCTATGCATCTCCAGGCTCTTGGATATAAAAAGCATCATAGCTGCCTCCCTGCAGAAGTCAGGGTTTTGGGGTGTTAGCAGTAGCAAAGAACATCTTCACCAGCTACCACTACTCCAGGTTAACACTCGTAGCCTTTGTTGCTCCAATATATCCAGTAATTAAGTGTTAATATAAAGAAGTTTAAAACATCTGGCTGGCTACATTAGGTAGAAAACACTTATCTCCAATTTGAGTGAGAATACAGGCAACCTTGGGCAGAGAAATTTTTCTACCAGTGGCACAATTGTTCTGTGTGATTACCTCAAGTGGTTACCAGTGTTACCTGCTGACCAACTTCCTTATAGGCTTTTCTGGCTCTTCCACATCCTTGGGTACAGTCAAAAAGCAGAAGAGTTGCACAAAGGATATCCATCATATCTTTATTTACATATCACAGAAACACACATGCAACATGTCACAGGTTTTACTACAATGGAACAGCCTGTCCCTATCTCCTGTTACCAAAAACTTTATTTTTGGCTCACTAGGAAAACTATCACTTCCCCAGAAAGCTCCTAAAAATAATAATTAAAAATAACAGACCTGGCGGGATAGATAAATGAGTGAGAGCTACAAGCTGGGATATCTTGCCACATCCTTGCAGAAACCAGGTGGTCCTCTGAAAGGAAGGAAGGCTGGAGTGGGAGTGGATGGTCCCAAAGATGACAGGTCCCAAGATGCAGTGGTAGTGTGTAACAGCTAAGGAATATGTCTGGAGCAGTGAAAAAGGGAGAGAGCAAGAGGTCTGCCAGAGGGTCCTCTCTCACCTAGGCACGCAGCTGATCCGTTTCCCATCTTTGATTCCACCTGGATGCTACAAATTTCCTCTTCTCTAGGAACTTCCAGTTCTTAAGAGGGATCTGTCTACCTTTATTTTCAAGCAATAATTAAGGGGTAAAGTTTAAGCTCATATCCCCTTGGCCCTGAAGGATTTCCAATTCTTGCCTCTCTTGAGAGAAAATGAAACTGCAGAGCCTTTTCCTGCCAGGACCATCAGAATGGGAGTGATGATCATTGCTTGCTAACTAGGAGAGGGGGACTCAATTCAGTGGCAGGAATATGCTGAAGGAAGGGACAGGGAGTGCAGTCCTGCTATGGAAAAGGCTGATGTCAGTGTATTTATAATGAACATGAGTTTCAGTCTAGCTGGGACCTGGCATGTTCAGAGCCTGCAGCTTCCACCATTTGCTCAGCTTTTCCCTCTAATTCCCACTCCTAGATATAAACAGTTTGACCCCAGCTCCTGACCATCCAGGCAGGAGTCCCACCCTCCTAAACATTAATAAAAGATCCCTGCTCTCCGTTGGCTGATTCAGGCTCCACACAGCGCCCCTTCCTCCGGGTCACTCTCCGGTTCCGGTGGAATTTGGCGTAACAGCGCAGCCCTATGGAAAAGATATTGTGAAAAATGTGGATTTTATGATTGGCTTTTTGCAAATATTGAAATGAATATTATATGTCTTATGTTAGAAAGTTATGCTGTGTTAATTTTCTTAAGCAGTGTGTTAAATATAGTTTAGGTTATAACATAATGTTAAAATAGAAAGTATGCTATGTGAGATACTTTTTTAAAAGAGAGGACTCATACTGAGGTAGCAGCCACAGGACACCAAAATCTTTCAGAGAAAGAGAATTTACTGCTCCCTTATCAGGAGAAACGAACTTCTTCCTGCCTCGCTCAGCCCTGAAGACACCATCAGGATTCAGAGGAAGGAGCTGACACTGCCCAGACAGAATCCTCTGTCTGAGTGGAATTTATGCATCATGGATGAGATGTATGAATATGCAACAGGCTGTTGTTTTAAGGGTTAATCCTCTGTTAATGTGGGGCCTTTTTTGGGCTTATTTTGACCAGAAAGAGGTACCAGGACTGTCCCTAACTCTTTGTTTTTATTGTCTTATATTGTCCTAATCTTAATTGTCCAAATTTTTATTACTCTAATTCTAGTATAATTTTTATAACCATTTAATTACTATTAAACTTTTAAAATTTTAAAAACAAGTGATTGGGGATTTTCACAATGTGCAGAAGTGAGGAGGGAGCAGGGCTCACTACAGCAGTAGCACCAACTATTTCTCTGCCTCAGATACTGCTGCACTGGGGACAATCCTGGTGCTGTGTCAAACAGGGTGGGAGAGAAATGCCTCCCATAGACAAGGCCTATTGCTCTCTGGGCACTGCTGTTCTGTTTGGCTCACTGTTCTGATTTGGGATTCATTGTTCAGTCAGCTTTCCCTGGATTCTTGAAATACCAAT
The DNA here is from genome assembly GCF_022539315.1 of Serinus canaria. Classification (NCBI taxonomy): domain Eukaryota; kingdom Metazoa; phylum Chordata; class Aves; order Passeriformes; family Fringillidae; genus Serinus; species Serinus canaria. The sequence continues at coordinate 2,911,483 of NC_066334.1, read as the reverse complement.
GAATTATTCCAATTGTTTCCAGTGATTTTATGGAAGCCCTGCTTGGTTTCCTCCTATTACTTCCCATTACTGTCTAAGTAATCTCTCCATTGGGAAATTACTACAGATTTAATGTGCAGCAGCAATGACTAGGGACCTCCCCTTGCTATTTATTTCTCTGAAGCTTCAAGAGAGAAGGGAAGAGCCTTTGAAGTGTTATTACTGGGAGGTCCAATCCAAAGCCCACTGCTCACCTCCTTTAATTTCTCTGTTTTAGATGCTCAGTGTGCACGGTCTGAAGGAAGCTAGCTAATATAGCATGAGTGAGTATGAAGGGGAAAAAAGGCATTTTATTTGTAAAAACCATGAGTACATATTCTCCCAAGGCAGTGGAAGGTAATGGGAGCCTCGGTCATGGTAATTATTTGTTTTCTGGCTCCAAGAGGTTGATTTTATGGTGTTTCTTGTCTGACTTTGTTACACCAGAATGTGTAGCTAGTTGGGCCAAATAGGGTAAATAATTCTCATGAAAACTCTGCTTTTCAGTAGTGCAGGATCTTGTCATTGGGGTTGGCAGGAGCTGATTTGATCATTATAGAAAGTGCAGTTCTTTTCACTTCTAGAGCAGGCAGCAGAGGATTTATAGCTTTTGTAATAAGACAGCTCAAAACTTTCCTTGGTTGTACAGTGGAGATCCAGATGACGTCACATAGCAGTCCTTTGGAATTGTGTCCCTGGGCTACACTGAGAGCAGCTACCTTAAAAAGCTGGGTTTGTGCCCCTCATTACCAACCACCCCAGGGCAAACTGGCCTCCTAAAAGGGGAGCATGCAAGATCAGAGCTCTACTCCTATCTAAGCCTCTTGTCTATCTTACCTGGAACTTCCCTCTGGGGATCTTTTTTGTGCTACACAGGATGCACATTTGCTATCAACTTATGACTGGCTTAAGGATAAAGCAGGGCCTGGGGCAGCCTCATTAAGGATTGCTGAAACATGATTCTAGGCTAATCTATCAGAAGGTCATCTCTGATTAGGACCTTGTGGTGTTACACAACACGCCCAGGGTGAGGACTATCATTTAACACTGCAACTCCAGGAAAGCTGCCCATTGGACTGGGTAAGAAGTAGGCAAACAGCCTTTTCAAATCACTGGGTACCTGATGCAGGTCACAAAATTTGGCAAACAGAATGTTTTCTGGCAGGCAAGACTCAGTGCCTGGAGCTGATCCTGAACATGTTTAGACTAGAAGAGTGCCTTTTAACACTTTCATAATGCACCTGCCTAATAAAGGCTGCTGTGGATTCTTCAGAAATAGTTTTAAGAAACAAAAGCCTGAGTCCTTCCCACATCTACTAAATTGCTACAAGCTTAGTTGAAATTAACCTGGGAAAGTCATGTTAGGCACAAGGTCATACAAAACAGTGTTTTCATAGTCTATGATACTTGAAAATACCACTAAAATGTTAATATATTGTGGCTTCTTCTGTTAGGTTGGTAGACATCAGGATCTTTGTTTTCAAGAGAGAAAACAAGATATCCTAGAAGACTCAATAGTCACACTGTGAGTCATGGCAGAGAGATGCTAAGAGCAGGAAAGCTTGGCTCCTGCTTTCACATACAAACCACTATTCCAAGTCAGTGCTACAAAGTTGGTGAGTGTCTTGGGAATGGTTTATAGCCCATAAGCATGTTTGCTTTTGTTTCATGTCCAGCATGGTCACTGTCTCCCCAGCTCCAGCAATATCACGATGGGTGAGGGGCAGCCCAGGATCCTGCGAGAGTTGAGGACCAGGGGCTGCACTCCCTTCCAGTGGCTGCTTGACAGCCATGCAGTACAGTGGGTCTGACTGAGATTCTGCTGCCCTGTGGTTTTCTCATTTTTCTTTTTTCCCCCACTTCATTTTTTTTCCCTTTGGTACTGTGACTAGGGCTTGCTGGCTTGCTCCTCTGCCACTTAGGAGCCCAGAGCTGGTGTGTGCTGTGCCAAGACCCCATCTGGGTCCTCTTCACCAGTGATCTGTGCCAAGCAGCTTTCCCTGTCCCTCATTTCTTGCAGTTTCTTGCTACTGCTTTGGGCATTTTGCTATACTTCAGCATAACACTCAGTGTCCACCAAGACCCACCCCCACTGCTTCTGCTTCTGCTACTGTTTGGGGCTTAGTGCTACAACTTGCCACCCTGGGGATCTGCCCGCCCCTGCGGTGCCAGCCTGCGGCTCCGAGGTTCCTGCTGCAGTCCCTGTTGCCGTGCAGAGGGCCCCGGGCCCAGCTGCCCCCGGGAGTTTGCAGGGAGCCCCTTTGTCTCTGCCTGCCCGCCCGCCACAGCCCCGGGAGGGAGACCCGGAGCCGCCACAGCGCCCCCTGCTGGCCTGGGGGAATCACCGCACCCACCCTGCCCGGCCGGGAGCCAGCAGCGCCCCTGCTGGCTGTGAGCGGAACTGCACCAAGGGGAGGAGCCCGAGGGGCGGGGCTGGGGCTGGGGCTGGGGCTCTGCTTTTGGCTGGTGTTGCTGCCATCCTTGCTGTCTTGCCATACGTATAGATTTATATGCATATAGATATAAAGATAAAAATATATATGTATCTATATATATAGATATATCTAGATATAGATATAAATATATATATGTATCTCTATATATAGATATAGATATAAATATATATCAATATGTACAGATATATCTTTATATCTCTCTATATCTCTATATGTATCTATATATATAGATATATCTAGATATAGATATAAAGATATAGAGAAATCTTTATAGATATAAAGATATAGATATCTCTATAGATAAAGATATAGATATCTCTATCTGTATCTCTCTATCTATATCTAGATCGATTTATATAGATATATAAAGATATCTATATATAGCTAGATAGAGATAGATATAGAGATATATCTGGATATAGATATAAAGATATATCTCTATATATAGATATATCTATATCCATATCCATATATCCCTATATCTATCTATCTATCTATAGATAGATAGATAGATATAGATATATATAATGCGACCTCTGGCTGGGTTTCAGGGTATCCCCAGCTGGCCGGATTGCACAGCCTTGTTCAGCACAGCTTGCCTGGGCTCCCAGGCAGTTCCCAGCCGCTGGCTACCTTAGCAAGCTCAGCTCTTAAATGCGATCAGCTCTTAGTGATTATCAGCTCATTTTGTGATTTCAGCTCTTTTGCTTGCTAAGTGCCTTAGGCAGACGCAGGGAGAGAGAGGAGAAGGCTGTGTGAGTTTCCACAGTGATGCATTTATTTGCAGCCTCTGCGAAAGTCTCAGGGACAGCTCTTCTCCCAAGCTGGGCAAAAATAAATCTTTATATAGGATACAAGAGTTTTAGAAATTGTCCAATAGTAAGGGTCAAAAGGAAAGTAACCTATAGTCTTACAGAGAGATAAGCAAGGGTCTGAAGGCAGAAGAGGGGCTTCTTAGGTCCAGCCATCATGACTCAGCATTTCCTATCTTAGGCTGCTGCCCTCCACGGAGGCCTTTCAGGCCATGTGCCTGCTACAACTATATATATAAACAGATAGATAGATAGATAGATAGATAGATAGATAGATAGATAGATAGATAGATAGATAGATAGACACACAGATAGATAGTAAGTAAAGAACTGTTATTCCTTTCCTCATATCTTTGCCAGAAAGCCCTATAATTTCAAAGCTATAATAATTTGGAGGGAAGGGGTTAATATTTTCCATTCCAAGGGAGGTTCCCACCTTCCTTGGCAGGCACCTGTCTTTTAAACCAAGGCAGGGAGCAAAGAGCTGCACTCACCTTCAGTGCACATACAGTCATCATAACACTTGTTGTTAAGGCCTCGATTGTGTGGTTTGCAGAGGTGTTCACGTAAGTCACAGCAAGAGCCTGCAACACAGGACCAGGGGTCAGCACAGCTCAGGTATCCCCCTACCTGTAGGGCTACTGACACCCATGACAGCTCCGTTGTACAGACATCACCTGGTCCCAAAGCACGCCTAGAGAGCCTCTGCCCTTCCCTTGCATACCACTGCCTATCCCTAGTAGAAATCAGAATGCATGGAAATCTTAAAACCTGGGCTAGATTGCAAACATCCCATGTTTGGAGAAATGACTCTGCCCAGCTGATCCTGACCTGGGAGGCAGTCAAGGTGGTGATCACATGGCTCTCCTTCAGCTGTCGTGGTTTCATTTCCACTGTTGGGGCTCTTACTGCGGCGTTTTTCTATGGGAAAAAAAAATTATATGCTGATAGAAAATTTCATGCTAGTGTTTTCCTTTTGGAGAATATATTTTTCCAGGATAAAAACAGCCTCAAATTTCAAGAGTTTGAACTCTAAACCTTCATAGTCTACTCTCCTCCCTATTTCTCCACTCTCCATTTATCATTTTTACTCTGCCCTCCAAATATGCATCCAAAATGAGAAACAGTCTGTAACCTTGCACAAAACTCAATCAGCATTATGCTGCTTCTCTCTTCCTCCACTGCTGTGATCTCCTGTCCTTCAGCACATCTTTGAATACTAACCATAGACAAGCCTTACAGGATGACTTTTGGGAAAGATCACAGGGAGGTTTAGCACCTTTCTTTTTAGCAGATGGCCACATTTCTGGTTTGAGATCCTCATAATCAGTCCAGTCAAAGAGTGCCATATCCAAGGTGGGCATCACATCCCCATCTTGCCTGAGGCGAGCCTGCAAACCACAAAAAAAACCCAGACAGACAATGAATTACCTGTCTGTAGAGACACTGAAGTATTTGCAAATTTTCACATTGCTTTTACATTAAAAAGGCTTTATGATTGCCCCTCCCCTCCTCCACTCCTGTCTTATCCACGGGGGATTCCTGGCATCTCATTTTCAAAAGCAAAGAACTCTCTCTTGTTGAGGCTGAAGCCAAGAGGGAAGTTTCCACTGCTTCTGTGTGAGAATAACAGATGAGCAAGGAGTGTTAGGACCTGCTGGCACTTCAGTCAAGAGCTCCTACTGTCTCTCTGGTCCTTGAAACTCAGTGAAGTTGGATAGCTGAGGGAGAGGCAAGGCTTGGAGGTACAGAACAGTTCCCAGCTGTCTCTTTACCTGTGACCGTGGTGAAGTGGCTGGAAGAACAGGAGGCTCTTCTGTGGAAACAGCTGTGTCCAGTGCAGCAATGAGGAGTGTGCTGGGAGTCAGACTTGTAGCTTCCTCTGCCTGAAGATTTTGAAACTGTTCTTCAGAGCTTTTGGGTTTCTTGTACAGGGAGCTTGGCCCAGCACCAGGAGTCTTCCCTGCAGAGGGCAACAGGTACAGTGGCATTACCTCTCTCATCCCTTTTCTCCATGTGACAGATTTGAATCAAAGGAATTCATGTTTCATCCAGTTGCCAACCACTCTTCCATGATCCTGAGCTACTGTTTTAAACCACTGTATAACAGTCATGAGCTATTACAGTGATAAATCAGGTCCAGAGTTTATGCTTAAGACATACAAAATCACACTTCCTTGAATGTCTGTCTCTTGTTTGAGAAGCAAAACATGGTTTTTTGTGGTATCAAAAGTACAAAATGTACCTGTTTAACCATTTTTAAACCAAAGGATTAAGCTATTGCAAATACCTGTGAATACATTCTTATTTGATCTTAGTAGTGAGTTATTTCAATTTAGCTCAAGTCAGGACTTACCTAACTTGAAATTATCTACACAGAAATGTCCCTCTTCTTCATAAGTATTAATTTAAATATAGACCTTAAGTTAACCTCAAGAAATAAGCCCTGTTTGTAGTCTGCAAATATTGCTTCAAATCAGCTTTGTTGCATACTCTTTCATATTTCTAACACAAGCTGTTTAGTCAGTCCTCTGAAAAAACAATAGAGCTCTTCTTACTGAGGCAGGGAGGAGTGAAGGATGGAACTCAAGGATGTGACACCCAGCTTGTCACATAGTCTAGATTGACACAAATTGCCTTGCTTTAACAGAACTCAAGGTTTACCACATTGAGCTCATACCACAGCAACACCCACCCACAACTTGACCTGCAAAGGAAAGCAGTCCCGGTCAAAATCAAGCAATGTTTTAAAGTTATCTCTGCAATTTCACATAGGCAAAATCTGAATTTTTTGTTGTTGTTGTTCAGCATAAACATAGAAGAGTACAAGCTCTGGTGAGAAGAAACTGGTCTCCAAAGGAAAATAAAGGGGTTGTGTTTTTTCTAATTCTCATTATTTTTGAAGTCAGTGGACAGATTGGGCATGGCTCAGACATACGTGTTCCTAAATTGGGCCATTTGCTAAAAAGGAAAATAAAAACAAAACAGACCACCCTAAAACAGCCCCTCAAGTCTTAGGGTCTCTCAGAGCTCCCCCTGTAAGACAAACTAGGTCATTTTCACAAAATTGCAGCCAGCACTAAAATCCTGGTTCTGCAGTTCCCCTTTTTTCTTGTGCCTCTTTTGTTTGGCGGATTTCTCCCCAGAGCAGGCACACACTCCACACCCTCCACACATGCATGTGGCTCCACCACAGCTGCAACTTCTTGCCTTCACACAAGAGATGCTCATTCCCAGTGCCACAACAGCCCCACCTTCCCTTGGAGCTCAAATACCTTGGTGATGTTTCAGCCTGTCCCTGCGGCTGTGCCGACGATGCTCTCGGTTCTGCTTCTTTCCTTTCTCAGAGCCTGGGGACTGGTTTTCCTTCTCAGGATATGACAATTCAAACCCCAGGAACACATCTTTATTCTGGTTCAGGGCTGCTGGCTGTCCCTCTGCCACCAGCTCTTCCACAGCTGAAGCTCCACTGCCCATCTTGAGGGTCTCTTCCCCAGCCAGCTGCCCTCTTGAAGGCATGGTATGGACCCTCTCCTTCTTGGCCAAGCCTTGCCTGTGATGTCGCCCAGACCTGGGCTGCTGCAGCCACATCTCTTGATTTTGAAGGTGGTGGTTGTTTGGGGCATTTTTGAGCTTTGTGCCAGGGTTCAGGGAGATTGCAAGACTGATGTCTGAAAGAACCAGCACACACAGGAAAAGGAAAGAAGAGAAGGTGGAAGAAGTTTCCATAATCATGGGTGCTCTGTCTCACCTGCAATTAAAAAAAGGGGGGGGGGGAAGGAACCAACACTTAGGAACTGGAAAGGTCATCAAGATTCAGTCCTAGGACACTTAGATAAAAACCATTATGGTATCCTGAGGTGGAAGCAAGTTATTCCCTTTGCTTATCTCCTCTTCTCCCAGCCCTGGTTACAGCAGCTGAGACACATGTGCAGGGCCTGCAGGGCTGAGAGGTCCCAGTTTCATGTGCAAATGAGGTCATCAATCAGCAGGACACTTCCCTTTGATTCCCCACTAGCCCCCCTACCCTCCTATTCACAGCCCACCATCTGAGGGGCTGGGGGGCTGGCTCCTGCTCTTGAGCCTGGCACAATACCAGCTGCCAGGCTGGCATCCTGGGCTAGGGGCACTGGCCCCTCCTCACAGCTGGTTTTCTTGCAATGAAGATGTCAAAATGAACAGAACTGGAGGCAGATGGTGGCCACACAGAACCAGTAACAGCCCTGAGCAGCTCAAGACAAGAGACTTCCACACGTGCTTGCAGACTGCTTCAGAGTGGTGGAAATTGGTCAAAGAAAGAAAAAACACTGGAGATTTTGTGCTGATACCCCTTGGCATAGCAGGGAAATAAAAAGGCTGTCAGCAGAGCAGGGGATGCTAGTCTAAAGGACCAAGGGGCAGAGGCAGACTGAGGTTTCCTTAGCTTGAACACTTCCCCTCCTTGATCCTGCACAGGTCACCAGGCAAGGCTGTCACTGGGAGGGTAATTTAAGTCCCAAGAACATCGAGACCAAGTTCCATTGAGTCCACCAGCACAGTGGCTGCAGACTGTTCTCGTTCATTCTGCTTCTCTGTTATATTTTTGTGGGTCTTCTTTCATCCTTTTGTTTGTGTTCCAAGACATGGCTTTGGGACACTGTGGCTTGGTGCTCTGTACAAGTCAGAGCAATCTCTAATTAAGTTACTCAGTCATTCTCCCCTGTCCTTCCCCACAAAATGGGGGAAGGAATTTGCAGCATTTCTAGTGCAGCTTTTCCAGACTGTCCCTCTCTCTCTGGGCAGCATGAGGACATGCTTAAAAACAGAGCTCCCTGGGATACTGACTGCCACAAAAGCAGCACAGAGTTACAGCCACTGCTTTTCACTCAACCTCATCTCAGTCTTTCTGCACCTCAGCACTTGGCTGCACCTGATTCCCATCTGTTCACCAGGAGAACCACTTTGCTGCTTATCACAAGGGCTCATACTCCCTCCTCCAGGTGATTTTCTGCTTGGCCAGGGTGTTGATTTGGCACAGCCTGGTTTTTGGTAGCGGGGAGGGGGCCACTGGGGTAGCTTCTGTAAGAAGCTGCTAGAAGCTTCCACCATGTCTGACAGAGCCAAAGGGAAGGGAAGGAGATGTGAGAGGAACAGTGGATTTGTTTTTACAAACAAGCTATGGGTCTGCTGGTAGAGAAAACAAATATTCCACAATAAGGAATAAAAGAAATAAAATAAATTCTCCACAATAAGGATTCCACTGATTGATGAGTGGAAAAAGATATTTGCTTTTACAAATAATCTTTAGGTTTGCTGATAAACGAAATGAGACATTTGAAAGATGAAAGGAACAGTGGGGGAAAAAAACCCCTAAATTCCATAAGAATTAAAAATGAAAAGGGAGGGTTGTTGAAAAGGGAATTTCTGGGATCAGGCATTCTGGGAAGTCTGAACCTCTCAAGTACCTCAGCTGATGGGGAAAGAGAGAAAGGAAATGTGGCTGGAAATTGGGATAAAAAGGAGGCTGAGTCCTCCAAAAATTGGAGAGACCCCAGGGGAATGCCCCATGGCCTCTGCCATTATTGGAATAAAGTCAGAAAGGACTCCTCTGTCTCCTTTTTGGACATAAACCTCTGGTGCTTGTGGGTTAATTTTCCTAACAGGTGTTCCAAGCGTTGGAACTGAGATTCCTCTGCAAGCTGTGGTGAGGAGCCCAGTAAAACAAACTGTGCCCTTGTGCTGTATGAAGCCACAGGGCATGCAGAGATCCACTCACAGCCCCTGGGAAAAGTGCTCACAGTGGAGTGGGTGGATGGCAGAGGAAGCTGTGATCCAGCAGGAGACCCGGACAGAGAGAGGGCCCTGCTCCCAAACCAGAGCAGCCTGTCCTTTGAGGACTCACCCTGTGGAGGAGTGACCCACACCACAGCAGTTTTGGGATGGCTGTTGCCTGTGGGAGGGAACCCATGGCAGAGCAGAGGAGCCTCCTCTGCTCTGTGCTGTTAGTGAGAAAGAGGGAAGGGCTGGGGAGGGGAAGAAGTTGTCTTAAAGGCTTCTTTTACTTCTCATTATCCTCCTCTGACTCTGTTAATAATAAATTTACCTTATACCTTTAAATTTGAACCTGTTTTGCCCTTAAGAGTACTTTCCTGCCAGTCCTTATCGCAATCTCAATTAAATTTGTTAATTTTTTCTCCTTCTCATCTGCCCAACTATGGCATAAGAGTGTGAGCAAACAACTTTTGTGGGTGCCTGGTGTTTGGCCAGTATCAAACCATGACACCAGCCATTGCAGCCTGTGAAGGGCAGCAGGTAACAGCCTTTCAGGCCAATTCTGACTCCACTTTTTGTTGAGTTGGCAGAAGATATGCTATGAGTAGCTTGGGCTCTTCCTTTGCCCTTTTCTTCCAGCCTGAGAGACAGATATGGAGAATTTTGAGTCAGTGAAAACTTTGCCATCACAGCAGCCCAGCATCCTGGAGTTAAGAGAGAGATGCCTTCATCCTGTTAATTGAAAAAACCCTGCTGATGCACTCACCAGCCAATCCTGCCTTTCCAAGATTCCTCTCTGTTGCTGCTCATAGCCTGGGAACATGTTTTCAATTCAGCCATTCCCTGGAAAGAGGCAGGCAGCACAGGGGCCTTCTTTTCATGCAGTTTTCAAAAAGCAGGTCTTTCTACTGGCCATAAAAGACAATAAACTGTTCCTTGAGGACTGATTTAGGAGGCACTGGGAAGCTCACTTGCAAAGGTGTAACACTAGAAATGCAATTTTATTGGCAGCTACCTGGAACAAAGGAAAACCAGACTGACAGCTAAATCTATTTTAAAAAAATTAATATCTTCTTCCAAACTACTAAAACAAGTAGCAACACATAGCTCTGCATGGGGTCATTTGCTTTTTCCCCAGACCATGGGGTCTTCGCTTTTTTCCTAGGATTTTCTCTTTAAGAACCAGAGCGAACCAGCTGGATTAAGACATCACTCAGAACAACTCAAAGAGCTGTAAAGAGCATCTTACCTTTTCATCTGTAGGCAAAATACCAAGAGGAGAGAACAAGTGCAAAGAGAATGCAAGGGTGTCTCCAATCTCACTCTCGCAGACGTGTCCCTTTGATGGTGAATCTGACAGACACATTCTGATTTTCAGTGGGAGCTGGGAGACAGCTAAATGCTGCAGGGCAGTAAAACAGAAGGTCTGCTTCAAAGCAGAGGGGGTGTTTATTTAAGCAGCCCAGCTGTCTTGTTGGCACAAACCAGGATGAAAATGCAGGTAGGAACACAGATTGCCTCATCTCTGCACTGCCAGGTTAACGTCACGGTGTTACCGTCACTGGGAATCTTGCATTAATAATGCAGATTACCTGCATTGCCTGACAACCTACACTGCTGCACTGTTGTCAGGGGAGGTCTGAGCTGTTTGCTAAACCAAACCAGTGCATGGACAAGTTTTGGGTTAATGCAACACTGCTGTGCTAGAGGCAAAGCAGTCCCAGCCTTCTCCTAACCACTTGTCTCCATGTCCTGATCTACCTTTAATTCCAGAAAACTCTTCACACCTCCTTCATTTTTCTTACCCTGTAGAATTTACCCTTACAAAAGACAGCTAGATAACACAACAGTATCCCTAGTTCTCAGTGCTCAGGTTTATTACATTTGCTGGGAATGCCCAGATGAAGGCAGGAATGATGAATCTGACTCCATGTTCTCAGAAGGCTCATTTATTATTTTATGATACTATATTATATTAAAGAGTACTATACTATACTAAAGAATACAGAAAGGATACTTAGAAGGCTAAAATGATAATAATGAAAACTCCTGACTCTTTCCAGAGTCCTGACACAGCTTGGCCCTGATTGGCCAAAGAATCCAAACAACTCCCAGCAGAATCCAATGGAACAATCACCTGTGGGAAAACAATCTCCAAACATACTCCACATGTGAGCACAACACAGGAGCAGCAAATGAGATAAGAATTGTTTTCCTTTTCTCTGAGGCTTCTCAGTTTCCCAGGAGAAAAATCCTGGGTGAAGGGATTTTTTCAGAGAATGTGAATGCTACACAGATGGCTGAGCACCAAAATAAACTTCTCCCTCTTTTCTAGCAGGACCACAGTCCAAAAAAGAATCCCATGCTAGCCCTGGGATCATTGATGCAGGTGACAGGAAGGTTCTCACCCTGCTGATGCAGCCTGCAAAGGATGAAATTCTGCCTGAGATACACACCAGACAAAAAGAAGTCTGGCTTTATAAGGAGTTGCTTTTCCATTTAAGATGCCTTTAAATTGCTATAAACAAACACACATGTTACAACAAAGCCCAGAATTCATAATCTTCTTAGGATTCATATATTAGTGAGGGAAATAGATGGAGTATTTGCCACATTAAGCTGCTCCTGTAGTTCTTCACAACACCAGACCGACATCCTTATTGCTCCACCCCTCTTCCTGCACTGCCTTACAGACCCTCAGGATTACAAGGCACCTGAGGTAGCAAATCTGCATCTCACATGAACATATGTACAGCAAAGAGCTGCCCAGAGTATGGACTCAGGGCTGGTAAGTGAGTTGCACTGCTGTTTTCCAGCCACAATTTCTGATCCATTTTGGGTTAGTAGTGGATGTTTACCATCCCCTAAGTGAAATCCAGGGGGGGTGGGGGTTTGCATCTTGGATCATTTTCTCCGGGGGAAGTCTTCTCTGGACTCATTAATATAATTGCTATTTTTCTGCTCTCTGCTCGTAATCCTGCAAGACAGCCATGGACTAAACAGGTACATGGAAATTCTCTCATGTTTTTCTGCTATAAATATGGTTGTGTCACCTTGGTTCTGAAATAGACTCAGAAAATGTTCCTAGTGTATTTGGTTTGGATTTGACAAAACAGGAACATTAGACCATCTGCAATCATTCATGTGTCTCACTTAAAACATGATATCTGACAGTCCTAGCTTTAACTTTTCACATTTCTTCATGTCACACCCAAGAGGAACAAAACCCTTGAACTGAGAGACTGTCAAGATCTTTGATACATTTATTATGCTCAAGGGCTGAACCAAGCTGGACCCAAGCAGGTGTGCTGAGCTAGATTTGTTTTTGGCTCTGACAAGACTCAGAGCCAAAAACTCAGACTTTGGCAGACATGTGTAAAGATTTCCTGGACTCCAGACAACCCCAATCTGCAGCAATACACAAAATGTATGGGCATCTGCATGGGTGTTGTGTGTATGTGCCTGTGTGGCAGGGATGGCAGACAATAAACCCACTCTGTGTGCCAGGCTCCCTGTAAATAAGGAGCCATGGGGTGATGGATGGGCTTGAGAAGGCCTGGAGCAGAATGGATGGGGTAGGCTCTATGGTGGCTGACATGCAGAGAGCTGGCTGGAGCCATGAGGATGGCATTGTGCAGATAAATGAGATTTGACTTCCCTGCTGGGTCTCTTTCCATCTGTTTTTCTGTTTCTGGAGGCAAATGCTGGGAAGGTTCATAAACAATCTGCCAAGAGACTTTTCTATTTCTAAAAGCTCAATCCCAGTTTTGTAGGGTCTCCCAAAGCAGGCAGGTAATATTTGCCCTTCTCTTTTCCTTTCCAGGGCAAAAGTACTAACATTTTATTCTTTCCAACATTTCCTGCACACTAGATTTGTAAAGAATTTCAATTGTTTTTGCAGTTGTCCCAGACATCCTTGGGATGACAGAACAGCTCCCTGCTCACAGATTTTCATTCCTTTTGTGTTCCTTTTCAGAGCTGCCCTGCTTTTTAGGTTTCCTGCTTCCATCATCACCGTTCCTCCCTATCTTGCCTTTCATACTTATTGGACTCCAAAGTTTCTTTGTCCCTCCTGACTGTGATGCAAGAAATTTCCTCTCTGCAGATATTCAGGCTACCTGAACACCCCCTCCACTTTGCCCCTTGAAACACCTGGTTCCTTTACCTGTGCTGTTTTCTCTCACTTTTGCTATCCCGAGACAGCACTCCAGAATAGAAAGGGCCAAATTCAGTAATATACCAATTGCATTAGTGACAGGAGAGACAGGACGTAAAGATTCAGGCTTGTAAGGCATTAAGTAGTAGTTGTAGCTATCCCTGTGCCTTCACAAAGCCTCTCCCTGGGGCAGTTTGTATCCAGTGACCACTTGAAACTTGATTCACTCAACACTAGTTGGAGGGCTGGAACTGGGACTCCCCTCACCCATCACCTCTGGCTTACCCATCTCTCTGTGCTCTACTCTGCTGATGAGGACAGAAGTCATCTGTTCACACAGCACAGCTCAGGGAACTCCCTCTGCTGCAGCCCAGGCTTATGAGCTGCCTGAGTCCCTGCTGAGCTCCATCACCCTGGTTTTGGTTGACACTGGACGCCTTCGAGTCAATACATGCCCCTAGGCACAGCTGTGCCTCTCTTTCTCCTGAGCCTAGCCCAGCCTGCCCTGAGAGCTTCCCAACACAACATCTGCCAGGGACAGCCAGCCCAGCAAGTCGCTGCATTGAAGGGTAAGAGGGGCCCATGAATGAATATGCAGAACCCTCTGCTCTGCTTCCCTCTGGGACTTCACAGCCATCACAGGCGACCTGCCATCAAACAGAGTCTGCTCTACCCAATAAAGAGACTAAAACAGCAACGAGCCTGAAATTCACACCAAAGATATAGCTGCTTGCTGTCAGCATGGCAGAGAAGACTCTTTGGTTTCATGTGTGATGCCAGGTGACAAATGGGACACAATCAATAGGAAAGGTCATTGCTCACCCAGCTGGAAAGTACTCGCCAGTGTTACTGGGAAGAATGGGGCAGATTTGCCCTGATCTTTGCTGGGAGGGAGACATGGATCTGTCTCGACTGGCAAAACAGTTAGGCTGTGCTTTCAACATTCTTCCTTGCATGACATTCTCACTCTGAACCGTATATATAGAATTAATGCCTTCTTCAAGGGAGAGAACATGGCAATACAAAACCACTTCCATGAAACCCTCCAGCTGACAGAAAACTTCAGGTGTGAATTGGATAAGTGCCACTTAAATTCTGTGTGATTAATTCCTAGTTGCAATAAGCCATTAACTGATGCCAAGTTGATTTAATTCAGAAATGAGACCTCACTTTTAGCAACAGAGGAAGAACAGACAACAAGCCGCGGGTAGCCAGGGGCTCGGTGCACGGCAGCGCACGGCTCTGTAAACACAATGACTCGGTGGGAAAAGCTTCTGTCGCCCCTCGGCATCGCTGGCTCGGAGCCGGGACGTTCCCCTGGGGTGTGCGAGGGGCTCAGACCCTGAGAGAGGGACGGTGCCTCTGTCCGAGGCGACTTTGCTTCTCAGAGCGACCTGGGGAGGAAGGTGGCAGGAGTGACCCACAGCGGGGCGGTGGGACGCGAGTCCCAGACCCGAACCGCGCATCCCTGCGAGGCACGCGGCGGAGGGCACGGAGGCGACCCGTGTGGCAGAACCGCGGCGGGACCCGCGGAGTCCGGAGCGCGTTCCCCTGCACGGGTGACAATAGGTCCGGCCGAAGGCACCGCGCCCCGGTACCGGTGCTATCCAAGCTCTCCGCTCGCCCGCACCGCGGAGCGGTGCCGCCGTAACCGGAGCTCCGCGCGCATCCCGGCGGCGGCAGGACCGGGCATCCCCGTCAGTCCGTGTCTTTGTCTGCTCCGGGGTGCACGGAAAGTGGGAAGGTGTTCCCCACTCCTCCCCAGTCCCTGCGACAGCAGAGGGGAATCAGCTCGGCGGAGCATCCACCGCTGGCCCCGGGACGGGTGAGCACGGCGCGGGCAGCGCTGCCTACCTGTCCGAAGGTGCCGGTCCGGCGGAGCCTGACAGACAGGGCAGGGCAGGGCAGAGCTGTGCGAGCGGCGGAGGGGAGGCAGGTCTGCGGGGGGCAGGGGGTGTTCAAACCCGAAAGGAGAGGAGGAGGAGGAGGAAGAGGAGGAGGAGGAGACAGGGGGAAGGCAGTGGGGGAATGTGGAGAGGAATCGGGGACAGGGGGAATCCCGGGGGAGACTGGGGTGCATGGTGCCGGAGGAGGTGGGGCTGGGAGGGGCAGAGGGGCTCTGGGCGTGCGGGGGTCACAGGAGGAGTGCAGGGCCATGCCAGGGCAGCGTGCTGCGGGGGTGCACGGCGCTATGGAGGAGGTGGGTCCGAGAGCGCAGGGTGCTGGTGGCAGCAGCGCTCCCTGCCCCCGGCACGGACGGGACAGACAAAGACCGGAGACAAAGGCGTGGCAGCCCGGGGAGGCGGGGAGCGGGTGAGCCGGTGAGCCCCGCTCACCTGCGCGGTGGGGCGGGCTCCGCTCTCCCGCGGGCTTCCCCCGCGTTATGATCCCGGGGAGGGCGAGCCGCTGGTGGCTCAGCGCGCCCCGCTCCCCGCACCGAGCCCCGGCCCCGCCGTGCCGGGGGAGCTGCGGCGGTGCCGGGACCCCGCGGGGCAGCGGGACGGGCGCCGCTCCCGCTCCTCCCGCCCGCCGGGGGGCGCTCGCCGCTGCCATGACGTCATCCGCGGGCGCTGCCGCCGCTTCCCGCGCTGGGCGGTGTGAGGGGCGGCGGGCCCGGTAGGGAGCGGCGGGCGCCGGTGCGAGGGGCGACAGCGGGGCGGGGAGCAGCACCGGGCGGACACGGGGAGACACGGGAGCAGGTGGCCGTGCTGAGGCGGGGCGCTGGGCGGCAGTGGAGCCGTGCGAGGAGCCCCGTTTCGGGAGGGAGCAGCGGCGAGCGGGCGGTTGCCAGGCTCGGTTCCCAGGCTGAGGAAAGGCGGTGCCGTGCGGTGGGTGGCACCGGGGCGCTCGAGGGCTCTGTCCCCGTCCGCCGTTCCTTCTGGTCGTGCGGTTGAGATGAGGAGTGGGCAGGGGAGCGGCGGTGACGAGAGCCCGGGCACGGGCACGACACGTCCGGGCTGCTGGGGCGGCCTGTGCGGGCTGCTCTGGGCTGGTGCGGGAGCTCCCGTGATAGGCACGGCGAGGGCGCTGGGTTACGCTTACATGATGTGCCCCATCCCCGGAATGTCCAGGGTTGGATGGAGTTTGTACCAGCCTGGGGTAGTGGAGGGTGGCCTTGCCTCTGGTGGGGTGTTGTAATAAGATGAGCTTTAAGGTCCCTTCCAACCCAAACTGTTCTGTGATTCCATGATCTCCCAGCCTGCACGGTCCTGGAGTGTGTAGTGCCTAGTTCATACTTTGTGACTGTGTGGAAGGGTGGATCCCTTGGGTTGCTTGGGCTTGTCTTTAAGAAGGAATGAAGTTTAAGTGAGGACGTGAACCTAAACCTCTAAAAACACAGATTGTTTATGATACTCTGTAGATCTTTTGTACTAATTTGAGCGCCACTGTGGCTGGGGTGCTAGAGAGATGCTTAACTATCTTAACTTTATTTAGTGTAGCAGATCACTAATATTCCAGCTAGTCCTTGTAAACAGGGGTATAACTCTGTTTTAAAAACTGGGGATGCAAGTGGCTCCCTGTTTTGTGCAGGTTGGACTAATTCTTCATAGATCTGAAAAACTTGTTTTATTGCAGCTGAAACAGCTTGAAAATCAGTGTCTGTAGAGCTTATTGGAACATCTGTGGTTTGTCAAAAGTCTTTGTAGAACACCTGAGTTACTGGTGGAGCCAGAGTGCTCCCGAGGCATTTAAAGACCTCTACAGTTCATGAATGGTGCTGCTGTTAGTGGTTGGAATTTGTGAGTCAGTGGAAGATGCAGCGCCAAGCTTGGACAGGCAATGGCTCATGGAGATGAAATAGAATAAACCCAAATAATAGAATAAACTCAAAAGCTTGAGAGTTCTTGTGTTATATTAAGAGATAGGGCTTAGAAAAGGCAAGTACTATGAAGCTTTAAAAAAACAGTGTTTCTTGTGTTACTAAAAAGTATTTGTCTGAATTTTCCTGTATCCCAGAAAGGGAGAGAGACTGAAAACCCCAGGAATTAAATTATGGATAATCTCTCATCCTGAGGTGTGAGCACTGGTTTGTGCACTGCTGTAATCCCTGAGGACATGCTGGGCTTATGGGAGGTGCTCATACCTCTCACTGTGGGCTCACAGAGTCTTCTGGTGTACAGCTCCATGGACTGACTAGATGAATAAAATAGGAGCCACAGGATAACCATTCCTTTTGTGATTACTTCCAGGGTCTGTGGAAGATGACCACTCTCACACGGCAGGACCTTAACTTTGGGCAAGGTAATGTGTTGTACAAACCTGCCTCTGCTGTCCTTGTGAGGCTTCTCTGGGATACTGAGCTTGGGGGAGTGTTGTAGGGTTGCTCTGTCTCTAAACTCTCTGCAGCTAAGAGGAGGCAGGTGAAATTTATGCAGAAAAAAATAACCTGTAAAAAAAGGTCCCCTGAGTCTCTGGTATTGCTCTACTGTCTCACACCCTATTCCAGCATCCTTTGCTTCTGTTTTTCAGTTGTTGCAGATGTTCTTTCAGAATTCCTGGAAGTGGCTGTTCACCTCATCTTGTATGTCAGAGAAGTTTACCCTATTGGGATCTTTCAGAAGAGGAAAAAATACAATGTACCTGTCCAGGTAGGAGATTTTCCTGGAAGCTGACAGCCACGTGGACAAGCAAAATAGCAAGGATCAATCAACACTCACCAGAAAAAACTAACACTCTGCAAAGTGATTGTTTAATGTACAGACTTATTTTTGAGAAGAGCTTAGTTCCTGTCATAAGAGAGGATCCAGCAAATGCTCGTGGGACAGGCAGGTCATGGATAACAGTAGTAGAGGCTGCCCCAGCTCTGTGCAGTGAGGTAACAGGAATGATATTTACTAGGAAGTAGAGATGGTTGGAATATGCTATTCCCAATATGCTGTTCTGGGTATCCATTCCAGATGCACAAAAACTGTATGGGTGCAGTGATCTGCCTCAGCTGATTAACCCTTTCCTGAAAGAGTTGCTGATTTGAATGGGCAACTCAGCATTTTTCAGCACTATTTGAAGCAAGACTTGAATGCCTTGTACACACTGGTGCTTCTCTTTAAATCTTCCCTTGTAGCATTGTCCTGGCTCATGTCAAACACAGCTCTGACTCTTCCCTGTGTTTGCTGCAGATGTCCTGCCACCCTGAGCTGAACCAGTACATCCAGGACACGCTGCACTGTGTGAAGCCTCTGCTGGAGAAGGTGAGCTCAGACTGGGGACCTGGGCAAAAGTACTGCAAGTAGATTTAAAAGAAAATAAGAGAACATAAATATTATCTTAATTGCCACATTTGTTTACAAATTTACCATACACGATACACGAGCTGATAAAAGTTCCTAACAAAACTGAAAACATCATAACCTTTCCTGGCAGGTAAGACCCTGCCTTGCTTGTCTCCTATAGCACACAAGGACACGTGTCTGTGTATTTTCAGTTACATCATCCTACCATTCTGCTTTACAATCCATCCGAGTTTAAGCCCCTTTTGTGGCAGAACAGTTTGAATGCTTTGCTGTGAACCAGGAAGCAAAGGTAGGCCTGGACTCCAGGTTTTGTGACAGAAGGATGTGACCAATGAAACACTCCAGCAGGCTGCTGGCAGGTTTTGTATGCCTTGCTCTTTACAGACAATTTTAATGCACATGTAGAAAATGGAATTGGGTCTGTTCTAAACTGGGGTTGTACAGAGCTGCTCTGTTTGGACAACAGTCTGAACGTATCTTAATTTCATCAGAGTCCATCCCAGAGTGATGCAGTGAGATGGCTGTGCATTTCCAAAACAGGATCTAGAGGAACATACAATTTAGCACACTTCATCTCCCTCAGCCTTAGCCACAAGCTGGCAGCTTAACACCCATCAAGAAATGGCTTTGCAAAAACTTTTTTTTTCTGATTGCTAAGAATAATCTGAAGTCAGGTTTTAGATAAGGGCTTGTGCTGTGAGCCCCAGCAACTGAGTGTGCTCCACTGCATCAAAGAATGTGAAGCACACTGTGGGCATCAGACAACTCATATTAAGGAAGGGATTTTTCTGTCTTGGTTCCTGCAGAACGATGTGGAGAAAGTCGTGGTCGTAATTCTGGATAAAGAGCACCACCCCGTGGAGAGATTTGTCTTTGAGATCACCCAGCCACCTCTTCTTTCCATTAGGTGAGGTTTTCACTCTTGTTTTCCCCTGGCATCCAACACCCAGCCCTGGGAGATATTCTGGGAGCAACTTCAGGCCTTTGCTGCATGCCAGTAACAAGTGCTGTCTCCTCCACAGTTCTGAGTCCCTGCTGTCCCATGTGGAGCAGTTACTGCGTGCCTTCATCCTGAAAATCAGCGTGTGTGATGCTGTGCTGGACAACAACCCCCCAGGTAAATGTCACCTGGATCCAAATAGCCTCATGCCTGGCATTGCTGGGCTTGGCTGATCCTCTGGGAGCTGTCCCCTGAGCTGGAACCTGACACTTCTCTTAGGTTGCACCTTCACAGTTCTGGTTCACACACGGGAGGCTGCCACACGCAACATGGAAAAGATCCAGGTGATAAAGGTGAGTGATATCCTTGGGCACCTGATTGTGAGAAGCTGCAGAGCAAAGACTGGGCAGTGCAGAGTTTTGGCAACTTCAAGGTTAAGGCTGAGAGATATTTTGAACATGTAGGTTCACATGAGGCACATCATAACTGTACTTGAAATGTGGTGAAATGGTTTATGCTGGTGAGCTGACAGCACATTAGCCACGCACAGCCACCACTGCAGACACTTCAATTGAAATAGATTGTAACAATACTCACTGTCCAGTGCTTGCTCAGATACTTAAAAATACTCAGGCATGTAGAATAGGTACTTGAATTTAATCAAGCAAAATAGCAGCCCTCACCCACCATCCACTTTTGTATAAAGAGCAAGAAAGACTAAGATTAAAGTAATGAGTAGGTTTGGGGGCACAAATACATCGTATTTTACAGGAAACTGTGTGCAGAACACTTTCTAAAGGAACATTATTTTTAAATCCTTGCTTAGATACAGGGAAATTTTTTTCCTGAGTCAAGTTATTTTAGGTGTTCTAAGGCACAACAAATAAAGCTAGCAAAGTATAAAATTGTTTCAAAATGAAAGTCTGTTCTGCACTGCTTAGTAACAGAAACTTGTTCTGTAATAGACAGACCTTTAAACTTCCAAGGCAGGATGGAAAGCCATGCCCTAAGCATTCTAGAGTTGCAGTTAAATCTTGGTGTAACGAACTGGGCATGGTAGCTCAGGACAGCTGAGAGTGTATCTTTTAAAGAAGTGAGGTGTCACCTTTGCAGTAAGTGCAGTGGGCATCACTTTGACGCTGTAACTGAAGACAATTATGCTGAGCGTCAGGGACAAGTGTGTAAGTGTTAAATTTTGTTGTTGTGGAAGGTTCTGTTCCTTCCCTCAGCCACTCTGTCTCTCTTTCAACTTAACACAAAACAAGTGCTGAGGAGGAGCTCACCTTACAGCACTGCTGGGTTCTGCCAGTAACACCTTGTGTTCCTGCCCCCAGGATTTCCCTTGGATCCTCGCTGATGAGCAAGACGTGCACATGCACGACCCCCGGCTCATTCCCCTGAAAACCATGACATCTGACATCTTAAAGGTGAGCAGGGCATTCTGACCAAGAGGTGCTGAACCTGCTGTGGTTCTGAACTTTGAATGCTCTGACATCAGCTCTGCAGTTTTCTGTGGTGTAACAACTTTAAAACGTACTGCTGAGCAGTAGCTTAGACTTGCAGATGTCTGTGCCAGTAATCAAAGCAGGGCAAGACTCCTCATAATAAAAAAGGAAACCTGGTTATGGTGGAAGGTGTAAGCACTTCCTGTTCAGCCTGTTGCAGGCTTTTTTTTTATTCACCTACCTGTATACCAACAGGACTGTTGCTTGTTTCTCTCTCCAGATGCAGCTCTATGTAGAAGAGCGAGCTCACAAAGGCACCTGATTTCAAATCTTCCTCGCCTTCAAGCTTCATCTGATCTTCCAGTGGAGTAAGATCTGTCACAAACTGTATCTTGATAACCATCTCTTCAGCTGGCCTTCTGGGTGAATGTAGAGCAGCTGCTGCCTCTTTATTTCAAGTGCTCTTACCACTGTATAAAGAACTGACTTGGAATGGGGAGCCAGAGCCTGTTCCCATCTTGACTTGTGTGAGAGTACAGGTGTTGATACAGTGCATCCCTGGGGAGTCAGTGCTTTATTACCAGTCCAGTTCTCACCTGAAAAGGGCAGCTCCAGTGCACACAGGCAGTGATAGACAGCTAGGAGCTGTCACACAATCCATGAGAGCAACACTGTGCTAAAGGGGAGTGAGGCCTTATGTAGTGTCTGTCCACTGTGACCATCCCAAGCAGTCTTCAATAAATACCAAGTTTTACCCCAGTTGAACTGGGCTGATTTCTGTCAAAACCAGGCTCCTTTCTTCAGTGAAGAAGTATTTTTATTTTCTGTGGAGCTTCCACTGCTTTTCTGGCCTGTATGTGGACTCTATCAATTCCTATGAAAGGCTGTACCACCTTGGTCTCTCCCCTTTCACTCAGAGGTGGCATTAGCAACGTGGAATTTGCCTGTCCAGTAAGGACACCTGCCAAGTATCCTACTCCTAACCCAGAACAAGCAAGGAAAGCACTAATACTCCTACACCTCTCAGAGCAGATGGAACATGGCCTTCACATCATTTCTGGGTATATAAGGGTGAGAGACACAGTTCAAACAAGCTGAGCTTGTTTGTCAGGGATTTTGGTACACTAGCCTGTCCAGCACCTCCTGCTTCCTCCAAGTAACAAGTGTAGAACATTAAGGATCCAGTCTGGGCACTGCTTTAACATTTTATATTGGGTTACACTGCTCAGTATAAACCAAAGGTGATGTGGGAAAAGCCCAGCACAATCAAAAGGCACTTGTGTTGTTAGGCAGCTGCCTGAAGGGACTTCTTACCTCCTCTTTCTCTACCTGTTTATTCAAACACCAAGCGACTGTTTTGGATCATTTTGAACATACACACTTAGAGAAAGGGTAAGGAATTCACTACCAGTGACACAGCACTTAGGAACAAGAGGTGACAGTTTCCTGATGCTATGAAGGGTCTGATGCAGATCATAAATCTTAACACTGAAACAGGAAAGAAAATATACAGAACAAGCTGTGGCAGAGTCCTTGTAGATACCACTGATAATCTGAAATTAAGCATTTTAGCCTAATCTTTCCTATGTTCCATAAACAAGAAAGTGTCTTTAAGACTGTGTGTGTTAGCATAATAATGTATTAACTAGAAAAGATAGATCTCATATATAATTGTCCCAGTTTTTCTCTGGAAGGGCACCAGAAACTGGAGTAGCATCCTTGGTAGAAGAGAATGGAAGATGAAGACAGAACACCCTTCCAAAGGGCTGGGCCTGCTGAAGTTCTACTGTGAACAAGAGCTGCAAGACAAAGCTAGGACACACCCAGACAGTACAAGCAAATAGTGCACCTGAGGCCACTTGGTTACAGTCCTGAGGTAACAGCAAACCCTTGCACAGTGCTTCACAACGAGGTCTGGGGCCCAATGGTGATGCTGCTGTTGGTCACACGGATGCCATACCATCCTGCCCAGTACTGGGTGTCGTGGCCTCCGTGCTGGAACCAGATGTAACGAACTCCTGCTGGATAATTCTGGAAGGTGTGAGAAATCTGCACAGAAAAGAGAATTCCTCTTAATTTGCCTAAATAAACCAATGCTCACCTAGAAGCTCAGAAAACTGCAGTGTGTGAATCTTAGAATGAGCTCTTCCTGAACCTAGATAGCTTTCACTGAAAGTGCACCATACCCTGTTTTTTTGGGAGGAGGGGGTGATAGGGGGAGGAAAGAAGCCTTTCTCACTCAGCCTTCTCCCCAAAATCCTATCTGTGTTAAGCTAATATTAAGCTTGATTTTTAAGTGCATGTATAAGTAACATCTAATGCAGAATGTACAGCAAATCAAACCAGTTAAACACCTGTAACAGATTAAGAAAAGTTAAGTCTGCAGTACTTGGCTATCCATGCAGTAGTTTTAAAAGTTTTTTGATAAAAAAAACCATGAAATCTTCTATTGTTATTTAATTATTTAAACAGAATCTTATGTTAAACCAAGAAGCAATTAAAAATACTGCATTAAAACAACACAGAAGCCCACAAGATACTCTATAGAAAATGCAGGGCACCTAAAAATAGTATCTGTCTCATTCAGGACACTACTGCTTCTTCAGCATCATCAACAGCAAGGGCTGACTCACCTTCTCTATAGAGCAGAGGAGGCTGTGGAGCAGAGAAAGTCCACTGGCACTTCTGGCCAAGTGAGACTTGCCACACACCAGTGTCACAACACTGCTGTAAAGCTCCTGCCTCCCTGGCTGCTGCTCACCTCTCTCCACTGGGCATCACTCCACTGCTCAATGACCACTGGCTCGGGATGGAATTCCTCCAGGACGAGGTAGTCTTTGGAGAGCAGCCTCACGGTGAGCTCGTAGCGGCACCCGCAGTCAAACCTGGCAGCGTACCTGGAGAGGCAGGAGGAATCAAGGAGCAGGGCTGTATATACAGCATTCAGTGTTCTTTATTTTTCAAAAGCAGGCTCCAAGGAGATCCCTGTCTGCAGAGGAAAAGGAGTGAAGGAGTGTCATCCCCATAGCTATAGAGAAGTTCTAGAACTTACAGCCATCCCACCCTTCACAAGATTGCAACCATGTAGTCCCCCGAGTAAGTGTAGATTTAGCTTATTCTTCACTCAAGAACTACAACTCCCAAAGAATGAAGAACTGATTTTATGGCATGAAAAGCTCCAGAAGTCTAGCTTACCTCTAGACCAACACTAGAAATTCTAATTTTCAGTGCTTCCACTCACCAGTCCTTGACTGTAATTTCAGGCCGTTTCTCATCCATCAGCTGATTCCAATAGCCTTCTTTATCCAGGGTAATGAGTTGAGACTTGAAGCATGGCCTGAAACAGACATAGAAATACTCACAGTTCTACAGAACACCCCTCTCTTGCTGTCCTTTCCCTGACAGCTTTAATACCCACCCAGATCCTGATGGCCCTCAAAGCTGACCTGGCTAAACCCTGCCTTATCCATAGCCAGAACCTGACAAGAAAATGAACTGAATTAGCTTCACCCCAAGATAAAAAGAATAGTTACCTACAAGCTGGATTAAGAGGAGTCTCTGGATTGATGTATTGGTAACAGGAAACCAATGCCTGGTGCTTGTAAAAGCTGTTGATCCTCCTCTGGTGACAGCTTTTATTACGAGTTGTTTGTGTGACACACCCACCACTCCTGAAGGTTACAAAGCTTTGACCTTCTCAGGTAAGTACAGCTGACTGAGTTTGCAAGATCCTTAACCTTTCTCTACCACCTTTGGGAGAGGAGAAGCAGGGATCCCATGTGGATTACCCTAACTGTAAAAATTACAGGAAGTTCCTGGTAGGCAGAGAAATTTAGCACCTACTGTGATCAATTCTCTCAGCAGTACCCATCTCTTTAGATTAACTGGCATAAAGGGTTAATGAAGCTCCTTTCCCACAGGTGATCTAAGGTTCAGCACCTGCCACCAGCCTTCTAACCATGGTGCCTTTTCAGACAGATGGGAGGAAGCAGGTTTCCCAGTTCCACATCACTGGAATCCAGTTCTTACCCATATGAAGTGACAAAGTATTTCTGTACTTTGGGGTCTGGCATGTGACTTCCATGAGCTCCAGGCAGCTCCTCAATTTTCCACTTATCTCCTTCATTGTGATCAATTGTCCAGTGCTGGAAGTTCTCTAAAAACACAGGTGGCCAAGGTCAGGGTTAGGACTTCACTTCAGCTACCAGCAGTATCTCAGCTTTTGTTAGAATCAGCAACAGGAGAATTCTAGGAAGCTACTTGATCTTTCAGATCCACTGTATTTTTCCTGCAGCTGTGACTCCTGTCATTATGCTGCCATTACCTTTATGTGGCTCCCAGCATCTAGGACAGCAGGTAGCAGATTTCTGACTGCATCAGAAAATCAGCAGCAGCAATAAAGTAGGATCCCTCTAGTTATATTAGTCAAGTCTTTGGTAACAAAAGTTCTCCAGCTCCCCAAATGTTTAATCCCAGTCCCTGATCGTTTCAATACCACATTGTACTTGCAGTGCAAATTAATTGTCACTGCCTGTCGTACTGGGGCCTTATGACTCCAGATTTTTCTGGCTAAAACCACAAATTGCAGGAGCTGAGCTATAAGTCTGACCTAGCAGAGCTACACCCAATAGCTGGACAGTCCCACAGCACTGGCAGTAGCTGAGGCATGACTCATTCAGACTGCTCGGAAACTCTTAGTCCTTTATTATAAATAATGAAACCAACCTTCAGCACGAGGGTTTTTGATTAAGTTTTTCTTCAGGAGGAGCAGCATATAGAAGATCTTCCAGTCAGAGATGCTTCTGTCCAAGCTCTGATGATAAAACCCGTCGCGCTGGCACTTGCGCTTCCACAGGGTGTTCAGGTCCACCACGTAGCGCCACTGCGAGCACACCAGCCGGCAGCTGCGGATCAGCTCCCGGGCGGGCAGCAGCGACAGCAGCTCCACCAGCACATCCTCGGGGAGGTCCCCGATGGTTGTCATGGCAGGCCGCGGCCCGCAGGAGGGCGAGGGGAAATCCGCGGCACGACGGGCCGAGCTGCCGGAAGCGAAGGCAGTTTCCTCTCGTGACTAACAGAACACCGGAGAGCCCGTCCGGCCCCGGCCCCGGCCCCAGCCCCAGCCCCAGCCCCAGCCCCGCTCCCCGCCGCAACTCCCGCCCGGCCCGGCCCCAGGCCCGCGCCCCGGCCCCACCTGGCCCCGCCCATCGGCGCCTCCGGACGCGGATGTGCGGGGCCGCGGGGCGGGGCTGCCGGCCTGGGGCGGGGCTGCCAGCCCCGGAGCGGGGCGGGGCTGGGCGGGGCCACAGGGCGGGGCCCGGTCCCTTCTGACAGCGCCCGGGCCGCTCGCCCAGCTCCGTGTGCCGCGGCTGGCGCAGCGCAGCTCGACTCGACTCGACTCGGTTCTGCTCGACTCGGCTCGGCTCGGCTCGGCTCGGCTCGGCTCGGCTCGGCTCGGCTCCGGCCAGCCCGCGCAGCAGCGGCTCAGGTAAGAGCGCTCGGTGCTTCCCCTGAACCTCCGCGGGCTTTCCGGGCTGGCTCCTGGGGAAGGAGGAGGGACACGCGTGTGCCCCGAAGGCGTCAGGGGATGCGCGCTGCCGGGAGCGTGTCCGTGATGCGGAGCCTTCCCGGTTTAGCTGGGGTGGGAAAGGAGAGGCACCTCCGTCCCTCTCCCGAGTGCGGGAGGAAGCCTGGCTAACAGCGCTCTGTCAGCAGGCAGGGAGCAGGAGAGGCTTCTGAAATTCCTGTACGAGATGAAACCAGCATGATCCCTCCCTCCTACTTTTAAAAAATTACGTTTTGTCTTTCGGGACTGTGCATGAGGGTTGGAAGTGTGGGGAGAATAAGAAATCACTAATGCTGTCTCCATAAAAGCCAGGGAGTTTTAAATTACAGTTTGCCCCTGCTGGGTGCAGTGCAGATAGAGGACACATCTGAACCTCTAGATTTAGGATGCTGCTACAGCAGTGACTCCCAGTTTCTTTCCTTCCTTGCCAGGTTTGGCACCCCGGTATTTTGTTTAGTTGCATGCCAGGGTATTTCACCTCTGTTCTTAGAGCTCTCCCAGGCTCAGTGAGTCATTCCTGAGGAGTTTGGCTGCATCCATGCGGTGTGCTGCAATCTCATCAGCTTCCAGCACCAGGATGCAGCTGACACAAAAGCAGTGTGACAGTGCATCCCTCACGGGTGCCAGGGGCTCTGAATCTGCACACTCATCTTTCCATAGCCCTGCAGCACCTCACCTGGGCCTCAGGGCATCAGAGCTGTATGGAGTTTAGAATTAGCACATGAAGTTAGAGCAAACACTTCTGACTTTATTCCTCCAGTTATGAGGCCACAGACATTAGAATATTAGAGAATATCAGCTGAGTTCTTTTCAGTTATGCTCAGACCTTAACTTTATACAGGCTCCTGATTAAGTGCCAGCACTGTGAGGGAAAGACTGTCAGACATAGAATGAACCACTGCAAAGGTGGCTGGCAAGAAGCTTAACACTGATACTTGAGTACTGCTTTGCAGCATTTGTTATCAGGGATGTTCTTAAAGGCAGAACAAGCACCCATGTGCCTTCCTCTGCAGAGGAAATCTGTACTAGGAAGCTGATTTTTGCAGCAGCAGAGATTCTGGAAGGGCTGGTTCCAGCCTGGATAATGAACAAACTCAGTGGTCAAATACATACATTTTGTGGGCAGATTTAATTTAGGGCTTTTACTTAGAATATAAAAATAGTAATCTGCTTCAGGCTATTAATGTAATGAGGAACAGGAGACCTTGAGGCTAGGAATAAAAAATCCTTCAGATAACATATTTATTTTCCCTTTTTTTCTACTGCATCAGTGTCTGGCATTGCTGAGAGTGGGAAACCCTCACCATTGCTTTCTACCCTCTTTCAGACAGCTGTGCCCAGCCCCAGGGATGGAGTCCCTCCCTGAAGCAGTCCTGATCCAAATCCTGGCTTCCATCCCTGCGGTGGAGCTGGTGCTGGTGTGCCGCCTGGTCTGCTGCCAGTGGAAGAACCTGGTTGATGGAGCTGCACTTTGGATCCTGAAGTGTCAGCAGGAAGGCCTCACCAGAGCAGAGGCAGATGTAGAGAACTGGCAAAGCTTCTACTTCCTGAGTAAGAAAAGGAGGAATCTCATCAAGAACCCATGTGGTGAAGGTGAGAGGCATCACAAGATGCTTCAGGGTGTCAGAGAGAGATGACCAGCCACTGAGAATTGTGTTAGTCTAGTCTTTGAAAATAGATCTTAGTTGCTGTCAGGTTGTAGAATTTTCCCCCTGCCCAAGAGTCAAGTCACTCAATCTGTGCAGCCAAATCATTTAATGAGCACAAAGGCCCTCGATAATCAGCCTTTGCAAAGGGCTTCACATAACATTAACTTTATCTAACCTCTGCAAGGATCTAAATCATGTTTGAGACACAAAGATGTCCTTTGTAAAAACCATCCAACCCAGTAATGGCTGTGGCATTTGTTTCTGTATTGCTTCTTGCTAAGCCATGACAGGAGAGATGAAGCCTTTCCCAGCTCAGGGGTGAGTCTGCCCTCAGCTCACCAAGCCCTTCAGGCTTCTCTCCTTGGAGCAACTCAGGCCAATCATGTTTTTGCCCTCCTCACCTCAGCCCATGTTAGAGAGTGGGCACACACCCCATGTGCCATTATTTTGAATCTGTGACCTTCACTTGCCCGAGCTGTAAGCTGCTTAGCAATAAGCAGCAGTAACCAAGCCTCACAACCCAAGCAGCAACAATTTCACACATCATAGACCAAAGCAGTATCAACACAGCCTCCCCATTTTGTTTACAAGTGACCTTCTGCAAGCTTTTCCAACATCCAGGTTTACCTCTTGAAAACCCTGATGTTTAAGATCTTACTGCTTCAGAAAACACCACTTAGTGCTTTAGAAAACTTAGAAATAAAGCAGTCAGCATCTGTCCCCAGAGTCTTTGTGTGCTGTGGCACTGTTCAGAATACCTAAATACTTTCCCTGGAGTACTTTCTTAGACCCACACATACCCAGCCAGTTTGCTGGGGAATGTTCAAGTTTGGTGTGATTAGGCTCAGTCAGGCTGAAAGTTTTTGCCTGAGCTCTATTTAACAAACATATCACAGTCTACATGGATATGTTGAATTTCTGTATAAAATCAGTGCTGTGTCTAATATCAAACTTTGACAAGCCAGAGGAAGGTTCCAGTGGGAGATGGTCAAGTTGCCCACATCCACAGGACTCATCCAAGTCTCTTTTCTGCCATTTGCAGAAGGCTTGGAGCACTGGGGAGAGGTAGAGAATGGAGGTGATGGCTGGAAAATTGAAGAGCTCCCAGGGGACTTTGGAAAAGAATTTCCTAGTGAAGAAGTCCATAAATACTTTGTCACATCTTATGAGTAAGGCTGCTTTCTTCTCTTGCTCAGGAAAGGGGGCATTTTTGGTTCTCCCAGGAAGGAGAACTGTGATCCCAACTGGCATCTTGTGTTTCAGGTGGTGTCGAAAGGCTCAGGTCATTGACCTTAGGGCTGAGGGCTACTGGGAAGAGCTGATGGATACAACCCAGCCTAAAATCATGGTAAGAGACTGGTAAGTATTAAGGAAGGCTCTGAGGACAGGCAGAGGGTTAAGAAAGATAAGGAAGAGAGGGAGGGCAGACAGCTTTTATATATATATAAAAATTAAA
The DNA here is from genome assembly GCF_022539315.1 of Serinus canaria. Taxonomy (NCBI): domain Eukaryota; kingdom Metazoa; phylum Chordata; class Aves; order Passeriformes; family Fringillidae; genus Serinus; species Serinus canaria. Next base: position 2,882,003 of record NC_066334.1, on the reverse strand, counting down.
AATTATTAAAAAAGATAAAATAGAGATACAAATAGATTATATACAAATAGATTAAAATATATAACTATATATAAAAATATATAGTTTATATAAAATATATATTTTATATATATATATATATATAAATATGTATATATTGGGCCTTAAAGCCTCAGCTGCCAGGACCCTGGATGTGGGACAGGGCTCACAGGCAGCTCCCACAGGCTTCAAACTGTTTGAGCACATGAACTCCAAAGCCCAGGTTCCTGTGGTCAGTGAGGGGAGGTGGTGGGCTGGGCTAAGAACCATTGCAGATTTCCATCTCCAAGCAAGGCTGCAGTAACTTGGTGAGCATGGTGGAGCCTTTGCAGAGCTCTTGCAGGTAATGCCAACACCTGGGCTCTCCTTGTAGGTATGCAGGACGTAGTGATGCTGGCTGTCTCTATGAGCTGTGTGTGAAGCTGCTCTCTGAGAACGAGGATGTGCTGGCTGAGTACAAGAGTGAGACTGTCACCATCCCACAGGGAAATGATGCCAGCTGGACTGAGGTGAGTTACAGGTATGGGCTCAGCAGGTGACACCCGACCTACATGAATCAGGAATATTTTTAAGCAGAGGAATTCTCCAAGGGGAGGAGAAGGCTCTGTAGTGCATTCTCTGGAGCCATGATCCTATGATTGGAAAAGGAAAAGGGAGGCTGCTTTACAGGAAACTTGCTGAGTCACCACTAGCAGGTGTAAGGTGCAGGAGATGTCACAGAATCACAAGGTTGGAAGAGATCTTCAGGATCATAGAGTCCAACCTGTTCCCTGATACCTCAACTCGACCCTGGCACCCAGTGCCACATCCAGGCTTTTTTTAAACGCTCCCAGGGACGGTGACTCCACCACCTCCCCAGGCAGACCATTCCAGTACTTTATCACCCTTTCTGTGAAAAACTTTTCCTAATATCCAACCTATATTTCCCTTGAGGCAGCTTGAGATTGTGTGATCTGGTTCTGTCAGTGCTGCCTGGAGAAAGAGACCAACCCCACCTGAGCACAGCCACCTTTCAGGAGCTGTAGAGAGTGATGAAGTTACCCCTGAGTCTCCTTTTCTCCAGGCTAAACACCCCCAGCTCCCTCAGTGGTTTCTCACAGGGTTTGTATTCCCAGCCCCTCTCCAGCCTCATTGCCTCCTCTGGATGTGCTCAAACATCTCAATGTCTTTCCCAAACTGGGGGGCCACAACTGGACACACACAATGTCCACCTGGGAGTGATTCAGTGCCCTCTGAACAATGGGATCAAAGCTCTCCCACTGTAAATGCCCCCACTGTTACCCAGCCTGGCAGGTCTGACCATGCCCAGCGGGGCTGAAGGCTCTGTGCACTGAACAACAGCAGGTTTTGTGGTGGTCTGACACTTACTCACAGCTGTTTTGTCCCTTGTCCCACAGATCTCTCACACCTTCTCCAGCTACGGGCCCGGGGTGCGCTTTGTGCGCTTTGAGCACGGCGGCCAGGACACGCTCTTCTGGCAGGGCTGGTACGGCGCCCGCGTCACCAGCAGCAGCGTGACAGTGGAGCCCTAGCTCTGCTCAGCCAGCACCTGCATGCTGCAGTTGACTTCCCTCAGGGCATCCCGCAGCCTTTGGATGGTTTCTGCATGGTGCTGCTGCTGGCTGTAGAGCATTTGGCCTTTCTGCATAGGAACGTGTGTGCGAGATGCCAGGAGCCACCACCCATCCTGCCTCAGGAGACTATGCAAAGAATGGGAATGAATTTGGGAATGCACTGCACCACTTGCACTGATGTCCTCTGTCAGACAGGAGATCACCTAAAAATCCTGCAGAGCTCCTGTCTTAGTCTCTAATGCCTAGCACCCAGCCTGAGGCAGCTGTCTCCCCTGCCTGCTCTCCTGACTTGGGCACTCCTTAACTTGAAGGGATACTTAAAGTATATTTTCTGGAAGTTAGAGTGGAAAGAAAAGAATAAAGAAAACCACAGACCCTGCATCTCAAAACATACCAGGGAAACCCAGAGTCCTGTCCCCAACTGTTTCCATGACCTGCAGTGAGAACCTTGGCTTCTTCCATTTATAAAAAGATAACATTGTTTACCACAGAGGAGCTCTAGCTTGGCTGTCAATACTATTAGTTTAATTTTTAGTGATAATGCAGAGCAAAAGAGAGCAAGAGAGGTTGAATCCTTTTCTCTTATACTGTTCCCAGCATCCATTTATCAAGGGAAGTGTTGGGAAGAAAAACATGTCTGGTGTCCAGCCCTGGGGCTTCATTTGGCTCCTTCAGAGAGATGGCATCTGGGAGTAATTGCTGGCAGAGAGAGAGAGATGACAACAACTTAGAGAACTGGGTTAGGAAAAATTTGGGATAGGGTCCAGAAACAAATGAAAACAAACTCATTTACCCCTTCCTGGCCTCTGCATGCTTCAGGCAACAAGCATCCTGTTCATCCAGTGTGACTCTGCTGGCAGGACACAGAAAGCTGCTGGCCTTGCTCCACCTCTGCTGACCATGTGTGCAAGAAGTACACATCTGCCTCTGCCGTGTGCTTGCTGACAAGACAGCATTTCAGTCTCCCACTTGAGCTTCTTGACATCCCTCAGGGCTGTGTGTCCCATCCTGAACAGGCCCCTAAGCTCTCCTGAACCAAGACTGTCCCTGCTAGTGTCGCTAGAGGACACGAAATAAAACAACGCGCACGCTGGAATCTCCAAGGTTAAAAGAAAGGTGTTTAATTTCTGACTCCAGCATTTATAGACTTCCAGAAGTGACAGTGGATTGAAGGATGACAGTGCCACCTCTCCAATGACACTGGACAAATCAACAGTCCATCAAATTTTTCCTTCTCCAGAAGAGAATGCAAAACAATAATTATTTGGAGAAAAGCGTGTGAGAAAGTTCCTTACAAGAATGTAAACATCAGAAAGCTTAGAAGAACTTAGAAGAACAGAGCGACACTGCTAGTTATTCCACTCAGAGGAGCATCCCCTAACAGAGCTGGTGTTGCCTAAAGAAAGTCTATTTTGGTGTCCATGTGTCTGCCTTCCCTCCCTGGGCTGCCATTTAAGTGCCCCTTTGCACATGTAGTGCCTGCTACTGCCTGCAGCCAAAGGAAGGAGCTCCCACCTGGACACTGTGCATGCTGCTTCCTCAGGCTTTCTGCACAGCTGCACCTGGGTGCCACACACACGCCACAGTCCAGGCAAACATAATAAAGTGACACAATTGTGTGTGGATTTCCTCTTTTGTACTGGGTATTTGTCCCCTGTGCTCAAGCATCCATCTTCTATTACATGGAGCGTGTCAGGCAGTTCTTTCCAAAAGCAGGAGTCCCTGTGCTGTGTGTAATTCCATGGGTGTCCCTGAAAGAGGAATGTGCTCTGTTCCCCAGCACCCTGGACCCATGGGAAGCACTTACTGTGCAGTGGGTCTGCAGTGTAACAGCAAGAGAAGTGCATTTCAAACATAGTGAGAATTCATTCAAGGCACAGAGAAGGTACAGGAAAGCTTCTACAGAGCCCAGCCCTGCTGCACACCTTCCAGGTCATTTGTCACTACTGTGAGTTCAACATTGGTTCTGACCCAGGAGGCACCAGAGTTAGTTCAGAATGTAATTGTTTCCCTTGCCTTACCCCTGCACACGCTGTCATGCAGTGCTGCTTTACCCACCCTCAGCTTTTAGTGCAGCTCTTAGTTAATATTCAGCTCACTGCCAGCTCCCTGCCCCACAGGGAGAGGATAAAATCCTTCCATTTGTCCCTAAGGAATCAGCTCAGTGAAGGGATCAATATTTGACACCTCCATGCAATTGTTAAACTGAACCTCTCCCAAGTCACCATCTTACAGGAGGATAAACCTCAGGACTGAGCCTTCAGATCCTGTGGCCCTTGGACATATGAGGCAGGACCATGGTCCCCATTTTGGGTCTATCCAGGCAGCACTAAACTCACACAGCCTTCCCAGCAGCTCTGTTGACATGAGCACAGCTGCCTGAGGTCTTCTCCTGGCACTCCCTCTTTATGCTAGCATCCCCCTGTCCTGGTTTAGGGTGAATGTGGGAGAAAACCTCCAGAAAGCAAACCCACACAGACCCTGCCCCCAGCCGGTTTGGGAAGGATTCCTGGGAGAGAAGTGGAAAGAACCTGTTTATAGAACAGGCACAGCACCCCCTGCACACAAAATGAACAGTACTGGGTGACAAAACCCTTTCACTGCTCTGAAAAAGATGACACCCCCACACCTCCTTCACTGCTGTCCCACAGCATACAGGTACCTTAGGGGACAAAGTAGTCCAGATGTCAGCAGCCCTGGCACTGAGCTAGACTGATTCCTGCCTCTCCTTCCATCCAGTTAGTGACTTCTGATGTCCTCAGAGCAGTGACTCCCCTGGCCTCAGTCTCCTTACCTGGTAGGGAAATAAGGACCTAAAGATGCTTCCCCACTGGGGTATTGTATTTGTGGGGTGCCCTGGTGAAGCCAGGAATGATAAATCTGACTCCATGTTCTCAGAAGGCTCATTTATTACTTTATGATGCTATATTATATTAAAGAATACTATACTATACTATACAGAAAGGATACTTACAGAAGGCTGAAAAGATAATAATGAAAACTCCTGACTCTCTCCAGAGCCCTGACACAGCCTGGCCCTGGTTGGCCAAAGAGTGCAAACAACTCCCACAGAATGCAATGGAACAATCACCTGTGGGTGAACAATCTCCAAACACATTCCACATGGGCACAGCACAGGAGAAGCAAATGAGATAAGAATTGTTTTCCTTTTCTCTGAGGCTTCTCAGCTTCCCAGGAGAAAAATCCTGGGTGAAGGGGTTTTCCAGAAAATGTGAATGGCACACTGGGACACAGTTTGGAATTGCAGAGAGAACAGCTACAGTGAGTTCATCTGGAAAGTCTCACAGGACCTGGAAGCACAAGGATTGCTCAGGGAGCTGAGCTCCTTACAGAGCAGCCTGTGTGTGAAGCAAAGGTTCACAGACAACCAGCACAACATGCTCATGGTCAAGACTGACACTTGAGGAAGAGATGTCACAGGCACAGAGAAGCCAGGCACAGCCGGGCAGGCACAGCTGGGGGCTGTGTCACCCTTCTAAGACAGAGTCAAAATTTTCCAGAGTAGAAATCCATTTTGATTTAGGTGAAATGTACATCTATGAACTAAGTCTGTAGCTTGCAAACATAGCTGTTTGCTCTGCCTGCCTGTTCTTGCAAAAAATCTATTCTCAAAGAAACTGCTTCAGCTGAAGGACAGAGATAAGGGAGTGTCACCCTAATTTTTAAAGATTTTCTAAGCCTTCTGATGTTTACATTCTTTCAACGAACTTTCTCACACACTTTATGTAAATAACTTCTTGTTTTGCATTTTTTTATGGAGGAGGAGAAATTTGATGGACTGTTGGTTTGCCCAGTGTTATTGGAGAGGTGGCACTGTCACCCTCCAATCCAGGGTCACATTTGGAAATCTATAAATGCTGGAGTCAGAAATTAAAAAGTCCTTTTTTACCTTGAAGGGAGCAGCATTGTGTTATTTCGTGTCCTATAGGGACAAGGGAGGGCCCCTTGAACTCTGAAACAGACACAGAAAAGCTGCAGGAGACAGGGCAGGATGACCCAGGAGTTCTTTCTGTTTAAAAAAACTAGCAGCAAATATAACATGAAATCAGTAGAATGAATATGTATGAACCCATTGTGAAATTGCATGCATATGGATTAGAGAGGGAGATTAAAAAGGATCTGGAGTTCCCAGAGGTACACATGTCATTTAAGGGCAACGATCCCCACATGCATCCAGGGCTGTAATAAACACCCCGGCTTTACAACTTCCACAGAGTTGAGGAGTTGGTTTGTTCTGCAGATCACTCCTCAGGCCGGGTCCCTGGGTGGTGACAGCAGAGGGCACTCAGGCTGCAGGCAGGAGCCACTGCTGGCTCTCTCCATGCCAGGAGACACACAAGAGATGTAATCACACTGCTCTGGATGCTGCCTCTGGCTCTGCTCCTGAGCCCTGCACCTTGTTTTCTCCAGCTGCAGCTCGGCTCCAGTGAATGTTTTCTTCTCATTCTCTTGCAGTGCCTGCTGGCCTGGCTTGCAGTGTGGCCTTTGTGTCCTGGACTGCCAAGCAGATTGTATTCTATTTGCCATCTGCATGGCACTTGTCTTCTGTTCAGGGGCAGTTTTCCTTATCTCTTCCACACCCATGGAGACACCTGCTGATAACAGGCCATGGACTGTCCCTGCATGGCTGATAAGAACTGCAGCATCCCAGTGGGAGATGTGAGCCCAGAGGGAGGAGCCAGGCATTCCTACCCAGATAGAATCTGAGATTCTGGAACACCAGCACAGCTTCTCCACTGGATTTCCCAGAGGAGCAGCAGCTGCCTCTGCCCCTGGCCCTTCAGAGGCAGAGTGCTCCCTTCTCCAGGATCCCTGCTCCAGCAGAACCAGCCCTGGCACTGCAGGAGGGCTGAGCCACAATTCCAGTGGCACTGCTGCCAGCCCCCTGACCCACAGGGTGTCAGGCTGTGCTCTGACTCTGGCAGTGTTGGTTTGAGTTACTGCATTGTTTATTTTATCTTTTTATTTTATTCCCTATTAAAGAACTGTTATTCCTGCTCCCATATCTTTGCCTGAGAGCCCCTTAATTTCAGATTTATAACAATTCATAGGGAGGGAGTTTACATTTTCCATTTCGGGGAGGCTCCTGCCTTCCTTAGTATACATCTGTCTTTCCAAACGGAGACACTTTGCTGCACAGACCCTAATGCTTGTCCCTGCCATCTGGGACACCTATGCACATTTTGGAAGGATTGTTTCCTCTTGGGCAGCAGACACAATACCCTTCTATTGGATGCAGGCAGGCTTTTAAACTGCAATGAGTAATCAGAGCAGTGAAAGCTGCCTGAACACAGACCAAGGCCTTTCAAATTCAAGTGGAAGCAGCACAATTTGCTCAACACTATCCTAGAGCATTGAAGTATCACTCAAATTAGTAACATGCCTTTCCTTGCAGAGTACTTTCTAACCTTAATGCAGCCCACAAGACTCAGAAGAGTCTGGTCACATTCATATTTTCTGGAAAAACCCCTTCACCCAGGATTTTTCTCCTGGGAAGCTGAGAAGCCTCAGAGAAAAGGAAAACAATTCTTATCTCATTTGCTTCTCCTGTGCTGTGCCCCAGTGAAATGTGTTTGGAGATTGTTCACCCACAGGTGATTGTTTTATTGGATTCTGCTGGGAGTTGTTTTCACTCTTTGGCCAACCAGGGCCAGGCTGTGTCAGGGCTCTGGAAAGAGTCAGGAGTTTTCATTGTTATCTTTTCAGCACTGTGTATAGTATAGTATTCTGTATTTTTTAGTATAGAATATGTATACTGTATATACAGTATACATACACTGTATTCTTTAGTATAGTTTAGTATTCTTTAATATAATATAGTATCATAAAATAATAAATCAGCCTTCAGAGAACATGGAGTCAGAATCATCATTCCATCCTTCATTGGGGCACCCCCCAAATACAACAGACTCTCACCCAGGGCAGCAGGGCTGTCTGTGTCTCACAGTGCACCATGCCCAGCTACTCCCACCCCCTCTGCCCTCCTCCTCTGCATGCAGAGCTCTGCAGCCCTCCCAGGCAGGCAGGAGTCCCAGACAGATCACACTGCCCTTGGCTGACCTCCCTTGCAGGCACTCAGAACAGCTCATCTGGAGCTGTATCTGTGCAGAGCCATTAAGCACAGAGCAATCAGTGCTCCCAGAGAGGCTGCAATAAAGCCATAAGAGCTCTCTTTGGGCTGATGGATGGTGGGGAAACACATCTCACTGCAGCAGGAGCACGGGCTTGTTGCAATAGGACACAAAATAAAATGACACGCATGCTGGAACCTCCAAGGTGAAATAGAAGGGAAGTTTATTTCTTGACCTTGATATGTATAGAATTCCAAAAGTGACCCTGGATTGGAGGATGAAATTGCCACCTTTCCAATGACACTGGTCAAATCAACAGTTCATCAAATTCCTCCTCCTCCAGAAAAGAATACAAACCCAATCACTACTTACATAAAAGTGCATGAGAACTCCATTACAAAAATCTAAACATCAGAAAGCTTACAAGAGCAGGGTAACATTGGCTGGGCACTGACAGGGAGGGGAGGGAGCTTTGGCAGAGACACCTCCCGCAGAGCACACTGCAGCTGTACCATGCTCAGAAGCTCTGAAATGCAGTGGGAGATCTATATCTATATCATCTACATCTATATTATCTATATCTATTTATATCTATATATCTATATCATCTATTTCTATATAATCTATATATCCATATCTATAAATCTATATCTATATCTATATTTATATAACTATATCTGTATCATCTATATATCTATCATCTATATCATCATCTATATAATAATCTATATCTATATAATCTATATAAATCTATATCCAAATATCTATATCTCTATAATCTATCTATATCTATATCTATACCTATATAATCTATATCTATCTATATCTATATATCTATATCTCTATAATCCACCTATATCTATCTCTATCTCTATCTATCTATATCTATATCTATATCTAGATCTATCTATATCTAATCTATATCTATATCTATCTATCTCTCCAAGTTTCCCCCAGCATGAAGATTCTTTTTTGAAGAGCTGAGAGTAGAGAAAGGATGGTATTGGAGCTGTGCTCCTTGCAATCCTTCAGAAGGTCCTGAAGTCAAGCAGGGAAATTTCTACCTCACCACACATAATGCTGCTCCTCTCGTTAAGCAAGCAAAATGAAGCACTGCAAAATGAAGCAGACAAAGTCCTGATCCAGATATGAGTAATGACTTTGCATTTTGTTTGAAAATTAAACCTAATCTTGTGTTGACTGTGCTATACAAGGAGAAATAATGAAACAGATTAAGATGAGATCTTGTTCACTCTTGCTGAACAAAAGCCAATTAATTGTCAGCAGGATTATTGTCAAGCCTTTCTTCTCTCAGACAAATACAATCAGACAGAGTGTGTGTGCTGGTGCAGGAGATTGGTTTGTTGGTAACTCTGCCAGGACAGATGAAAACATGCAAAGACTCAGTTACCCCCACAGACACCTTGCTTTTCCCCAGTCTCCCCTGCTAGCTTGCACATAGGAGAGAGATGCTTTGCAACCAACACACAAACTTCCAGCTATGCAACCCCAGCCTGCCTGCTCCAATTCCCCTTCTCCTGCCTCCTCAGATCCATTCCCACCTGTGCATCTCTCCTGACACAGATTTGTCCAGTCTTTTTTCAAAGCTCCCTGGCTAGAAAGGCTTTACACTTGCAAATCCTTTGTTACCCTCCTCCACCATGCTGAGATGTTTCCTCTCTCACCCAAAATCCCTGTTTCAGTCTGTCTGCTATTTGCCTTGTCCACAGCAGAGCCATCTTCCACCTGTCTGCCATGATGACAAGCAGAGAAGTAATTCCTGCCTCCTCTCCTCTGTCCTTTTCCCAATATAAAACAGAAATCTGTGAAAAGGCCAGGACTGTGGGAAAAGTTTCTGATATCACTGCTCTCCCAGAAAAAGGAGGGAAGACTCAGCACAAGGACTGATGAATGGAATATCACTTGGCAGTCATTCATGCACTGCTGGGTACATCCAGCACTGCCTGGCAGCCCTCAGACATCACTGGGACACAAGGAAAGGTGCAGCAGATGTTGTGGCACTGAAGGGTGGTGGTTCTTCACAGAAATCATAGGAAGGAAACCAACACCAGCATAGCTGGAAAAGGGAGAGCACCAGTGCTGAAGTCACTGCCCCACTCCTATGGCAGAGTGAAGTAAAACACCCCCTGCCTTGCCAAATCCCCCTTTTCTGACAGTACTGAGAGCTCCACACAGCTCAGAAGGGAAGGAGCCTGCAACAGCTGGAAATGAAAGGCATTGAGGGAATTTGTGAACAATTTACTTGGAGAAAATACTTCCTACTTTCACACCAGGTTAAAATAAAAAAGTAAAATCAAACCCCACCAAAGCCTGCAGCACCAGCATTGACAGACAAAAATGACTTAACAGAAAAAAACACGGGCAGGGAAAGTGATTTTCTTTGCCTGCATTGCCAGGGGAATTAAATCTTGGTTTTTTTCCCTGTCACCACCAAGTTGAATAATCTAATATATTAAAGTTAATGTGCTTCTTGTATTTATTGCTGTGTATTTGACCTAACAGAATTTTATTTCTACATCAAGAATAAAACCATTCCGGAAGGCAAACTGCAAAGCTCTAGATCAATTACTCCCTTCTCCAGCAGCTGAAAAGTGAGTTATTTCTTGTAATAGAGAAAAAAAAAAAAGTAGGAAATAATAATAAAAACAACGAAAAAAATCCTTTTCCCTGTGCAGCAAGTTCTGCACTGCAGACCTGTTGAAGTTCAGCAATATTGAGTTTGGTTTTGTTAGGAAAATTAACCCACAAACACCAAACAGGAGACAGAGGAGTCCTTTGACTTCATTCCAATCAAGGCAGAGGCCATGGGGCATCCCCTGGGGTCTCTCCCATTTTTGGAGGACACAGCCTCCTTTTTATCCCAATTTCCAGCCACATTTCCCTTCTCTCTTTCCCCATTTCTGAGGTACTTGAGAGGTTCAGACTCCCCAGAACACCTGATCCCAAAGATTCCCCTCTAATGTACAACCCTCCCTTTTCATTTTTAATTCTTATGGAATTTAGGGATTTTTCTTTCCCATTGTTTCTTTCATCTTTCAATGTCTCATTTCGTTTACCAGCAAACCTGAAGTTTATTTGTAAAAGCAAATCTCTTTTTCCATCATCAATCAGTGGAATCCTTCCCATTGTTTCTTTTCTCTCCCAGAGCTGGTTTTATCTCCCAGCAGCCCCACAGCTGGTTTGGAAACACAAACCCAATGCTCCTCTCAGTTTCTAGGCATCTTTTTGAGCAATCAGGCAGCATCCCCAGTTACCCCTGCCAGATGTTCATGTCCCCAAGTGCACACAGCACTGAGTGAGCCCTGAGCAGGGGCTGGGCAGAGCAGGGTGCTCAGCTCCAGCCCACACTTCCCTCTGTGCCTTCAGGGACCACACTGGATCCAAACACCTGGCACTGGCAAATGGAAAATGCCCTGCCCAAGGCAACCCATCCCCCTGCCCCTCCTTCCCTTTGTGAGCTCCAGCCCAGGCAGGACCTTCCCAAATTGTATTTTTGAATTGGGCTTCAGTGTCACAAGTGATAGATTGAGCTGAAGTTGTGCTGGGCAGAGCTCCAGCTGTTTCCCCTGGGTATGGAGGTAACAGGAGGAGCTCCTGACCTGGGGGACTGTGAGCTCTGCCATAGAGCACTGAAAACACACACATGTCTCAAGAAAATTCAGGCAGGGTTTCATTCCTGGAGATCAGGAGGTGATTTGGAAGATGCAGCCCTGCAGGTTTTCATTGTGCCCAGAGGCCACTGCAATTCAGAGGGCCAGACATTACAGGCTTTGGAGAGCAGCACTTCCCCAGCTGTTCCACACAAGGGGGACACTGCCTCCCTTCCTCCACTGCTCTCTGCCTCCTCAGCAGCCAGCACATCCAGTGACTAATGGGGAATGCAAGGCAGAGACAGCAGGGACACAATTTTGAACCACATCAGCAATTCCCACCATGTTCTTTGAGGTTTTGTTAAGTTTAAACAGAGGTGCAATCAGCCTTGGCCATGCTTGGAAAAAGGAAACAACCAACAGTGAGAGCTCATGAGCATCAGGGGATTTGGGGTGCCCTGGGGAAGTGGGAACACAGATGTTTAAAGGGACAGAAGGGGCAAGTGTGGGCTGTGGGGGTCCCAGCTGTGGGGGTCCCAGCTGTGGGTGTCTCTGGCTCTGGACTGAAGGCACTCAGACAGCAGTTCATGCTCACACTCAGGTGTTTATTATTCCTTATCAGTCAAACAGCCTCACTGCTGGGAGTTCAGCAGCTTTTCATTACAAGGCACAAAATGCCCAACAATCTCTTGGTCCAAGGGCTTGTGAGACTGAACTGTCCAATGAAGAGCTGACACCTGGATTATTTTCCCTTTTAACCCAAGAACTGATCCCACAGAGCTGCAGTGCAGACTTTTCTGCCCAATTCCAAAATGCCACCCAAACCCATGGAGAAGGAGGAAGAAGAAGCATGAAGAAGAAACCCAGGACAGCACCCTGTGCCCTCCACCTTGCTGCCATCCACAACATCCTAAAAACCCCAAACCCTCAATTTCTCACCCAGTGACACACCTGCACTGCTCTCTAGAATCTATTGCACACTTTTGTGGGTTCCAGTCTCTCCTGAAGTCTGGGAAACTTTCTCCATGGATGAGGGTCAGAGTCAGTGCTGCCCTGGGGGTCAGGGCACCCCAGAGCAGACACAGAAATATTCCTGTGCCCTGGGCTTGCATAGTGGGCCTGTGTGGAGCACAGGGGTGCAGGCAGGGTGCAGCTGGTCAGGCACAGCACAATCCAGCTGTCAGTGCATTTGGAAGCACCAAGCTGTGCACACAGAGTGACACCTGAGGGCAGCAGCATGACAGCAGCACCCTGTGCACAGGTCTGTGCTGGCGGAGTTGAATCCTCTCAGTCTCTGGCTGCCCCTGCACACTCAGCAATCCCCAAAGGGGCTTCCCCTTTTCCAGTCTAATGCCTTATTGGTTTCTTCTCCCTTTGCAGCAAGTTTTAAATTCACCCCTGTTTTTAAGGAAACACTTAAAGAACAAAGCAGAACTGATAGCTAAATTAAACCTGCTCAGAGTGCTTGTTTAATTGACAATGCCATCTGTAAATTAAATGTCAGGGCTGGGATGGTTATTAAAACCTCCCTTGATTATTGCACCTCATTTCACAGTTTCAAAACAGACAAGAAAAAGTTGCACGTGGGTCACACAACACAGAACCACCAAGCAATGAATAAGCTGGGAGATCATAATACCATTTCTTCTATCAAGAACTGATTTTTTTTTGTTTTGTTTTATAATGGGAAGATGCACATTTCAGAGTCTGATCTCAGCAGCATAGGTGAGCTATTCCTTAAGCTCTTTTAACTTACTACTGTGCACTGTATGTAGTTAAATCACTTTTATTATCACTTTTGAAAGAAGCCAAGCAACTCAAAGAACATCCTTCTCTTAATCCCAAAAAATACCCAGAGGATTTTTCCATTCTGCACCTGAGCATGTATTTACATGGTGGATTCATTACACCTCATTGAGGGGAGGATGGTGCATTTTTAAGCACACTTATAAATATGTATTCATCTGATAGAATGGAGGAACTAATCTAGGTTTGAGAAGGTCCACAATGATGAATTTTCAAGCTCTTCCCTAATTGCTCCTTCAGGGACAGGGTATGGATGGAAGAAGAGATGAGCAGCTGGGAGATTGCACACATTAGTGATGCTTCAGAACTCAGCAGCTCAGCAGAAGCACCCAGTTTTCAGAGAGTGGGGAAAGAACTGCCAAAGCACAGGAAAATGGGAAACAGGCTGATAACCTGGCACAGAGGCAACCCACACACATACAAGGGATGCAAATAATCTGAGTTTCCAGCTCCCTTTCCTCAGCATCTCTGAGCAGTGCCACCTTTCTTAGAAAAGACAGGAACAAAACCACAGCCCAGCTCTCCTGCTAAACAAGCCACACAATTAGCAGAAATTTGCTGTACTTCTGGTTCTTCTTGTCCTAATTTGTTTTTATTAGAGATTCTGCTTCTGGTAGGTGACAGCAGACTGACCATCATGTGAGAAAGAAAAAAAGCCAGTTATCCCTAAAAATATTCCAAGTTTCTCCCACCATTGCCTCCTTTTGAAGGAGAGAGGAGATTTTGGCCCAGTCATCTCAGCATTGGGACTCCAAGGGCAGTTGCCCAGTTCTACTCCTGCTCCTTCCAAGCACCTCTCTCACATCTCAGTTAAAGGCAGAGCAGAAGGTCAGTGCCAGGAGAGCTCCAGAGCTGCATGGCTGGATCAGCAAAAGGGGCTTGATCTTTGAGATCAGAAGGTGATCAGACTGATCCCTTTCCTCCTTGGAGCAGGCCCCTCCATCTTCCCTCTCCTCCTTGGAGCAGGCCCCTCCATCTTCCCTCTCCTCCTTGGAGCAGGCCCCTCCCTCTTCCCTCTCCCTCCTAGGAGCAGGCCCCTCCATCTTCCCTCTCCTCCTTGGAGCATGCCCCTCCATCTTCCCTCTCCTCCTTGGAGCATGCCCCTCCATCTTCCCTCTCCTCCTTGGAGCAGGCCCCTCCATCTTCCCTCTCCTCCTTGGAGCAGGCCCCTCCATCTTCCCTCTCCTCCTTGGAGCAGGCCCCTCCATCTTCCTCACCTGAGAGCAGCCAGGAGTTGGGAAACCCTCTGGACATGTGGCAGTTCAACCTCTGGTGCACTTGGTGCTCCCTGCACAGACAGCTGGACCCTTAGGATCCTGCATTTAAAAATTTCTGCAGAAACTGCATCACCCTTCAATTTAATTTATTTTTTATATTTGTGAACCTCAGTCAAACCCAGATTTTATTCCCTTCCTAATTTCCCTGAGATGCTGGAGTTTCTAATTAACCAGAAAGGCTTTTTATTCCTTAAAACTCTCCAGTTATGATCAATTATACTAGCTCATAAATGAAAATTGTCTCTCTACTTAAATTCTGTAATTCTGGGGGGTACATGGGGAAAAAAGCAAGCATGAAGCAGTGGCCCTTAGGTCATTTGCAACTTATTAATTTCAAGCAGAGCTCTTAGCTAGCTTATTAACAGTGAGTATACTGCAGTGGAATTTAATGGCTGGGATATTAATTACCTTGCAGGCTCTCACATATAGAAAATGGTTGATTTTTATTTTATGTTACAAAGCAGCTGCAGCAATGGGATCATTCAGCACTCTCAGACCTGGGCTGGGCAGGTCCTTTCAGGTCTGGCTGTAGCCAGGAGGAGCTGGGGGTGCCCTGAGCCCTCAGCCTGGCACTGTGCCCATGCAGGATGCACTGACAGTGCCTCTCCAGTACCTGGTGCTTTTCCCCAAATAGAGGCAGCCTGCAAGTGAGGTGCAGCTCCACTCTTCACCAGTGAACTGGAAAGGGCACAAACCACACTTGGTATGTCTGTGGCAGTGCCTTGTGCCCCTGGAATAGTCCCTCTGGAAAGCAACAGGGGATTTGTCTTTCCAAACCAGCTCTGGGGCTGCTGGGAGATAAAACCAGAGAGATAAAAGAAACAATGGGAAGGGTTCCACTGATTGATGAATGGAAAAAGAGATTTGCTTTTACAAATAAACTTCAGGTTTGCTGGTAAACGAAATGAGACATTCAAAGATGAAAGAAAAATCCCTAAATTCCATAAGAATTAAAAATGAAAAGGGAGGGTTGTACATTAGAGGGGAATCTCTGGGATGAGGTGTTCTGGAGAGTCTGAACCTCTCAAGGACCTCAGCTGATGGGGAAAGAGAGAAGGGAAATGTGGCTGGAAATTGGGATAAAAAGGAGGCTGTGTCCTCCAAAAATTGGAGAGACCCCAGGGGAATGCCCCATGGCCTCTGCCTTGATTGGAATGAAGCCAAAGGACTCCTCTGTCCCTTTTTGGACACAAACCTCTGGTGTTTGTGGGTTAATTTTCCTACCACTCTGGAATCACTCCACAGCAGACCACTGTACATGCACAAGCTGTTTTGGTACAGAAACAGGACAAACATGAGCTGCTGCCTCCTACCTGTGCCAGGACAGTGCCCACTGGGACTGAGCCCTCAGGCCACCTGCACCAGCCCAGGGGGGCTCCAGGGTGCCTGTCAGGGTGACCATTAACAGCCACAGAGCACCTTTAAATGCCAGTGCACTTTGGATGTTTTCTATCACTTTGGATGTTTTCTATCACCAGCTGGGGTCTGTACAAATCTCAAACAGGACAGGACTGCTGGGAACGTGCCTTGAGCTGTTTTATTTTTCAGCATCAGTCTCATTACATGGTTATGACAATGGGAAGATGCCATCAGCTCACATCCCAGGCAGCAGACAAAGAACTCAATGTTACAACTTACTTTAAAACTCTTTTGGCCAATCCCACAAAGCAGAAGCATATTGAAAGTAGTTCCATCCAACCACTATAAGCACACGTACCTTTGATTATTACAATGCTTGCTTATTTCAAATACAATACCTGCTTGTGAGCCTTAAAACACAGTGCACAGAGCTCCATTATGAGCTTTAAACTTCCTAATATCTCGCTAGATATACCTTTCTGCAGCTTAAGGAGTTATTCTAGACAAATGTTAATACACAGACCATTGTTCTGTTTGTTCTTAGTTTTCTACTTCTTACATAATTTTTCTGCTGACCTATCTCAGGCTACTGCTTAGCTCTGATCACAGTTCTGTCTCTGAGGGCTGCCTTCTGCAGCTTTCCCAAAACCCTCTGAATTTTATTGGTTCCCACAATTCCCCCTCTTGGTTCACCTAAAAAGAAACCTTCGTAACCATGTCGTTTATTAACTGCTTTGTGTTTCATACCTTTACCATAATATTTCTGTTTATTTCCTACTTAAAGCATCCTTTAGCTTGCCCTAAGCATTGCAATATTACAGCACAGCAGTTTAATGCTGTGAAAGTCCAGTCAGTTCAAAGGGCATAAGTCAAACCTGACAATAATTACAAGTCATTGTTCAAAAAGGTCTTGTCAGTTCCAAGCTCTTAATTCTCCCATTTCTTCCAGTTCCACCAGTTACCTACAGGTACTCTCTGCCTCTTGCTGGACTTAGCTGTGGCAGAACTTTTGGGTGCTAACAAAGAAGGGGAAATCTGTACAGCCCATACAATCAGTGACCAGGTAATTTCCAGTCTCAGGGCACTGATTTAAAGGCAGTTCACAGCATGGAGTAAAGACAAGACAACTTTTCTGAGCTAAATCAGTTAAGCACAAGGCCTTTGCTCTCCTGGCAGTGCCAAGGAGCACAAACAGATCATGAGCATTGATTTTCACATCATTCATGAGGCACATAAATGGGCCTTTCAGCCATGCTTAGAGGAGACACCTGCCTCTGTCCCCCTTGCCACCAACTCATCAAGTTCTAATCCCAGGCTGTTCCTGGAGAGTGCAGGTCAGTCAATTGACTGTAAATGGAAGAAAATAAAATGCAGCAGCACTTTACAGTCACTGCAGTGATAGTGAAGATATGATGTGACTTTTCTTGGCAATTTCTCTTGAGGAAGGATCCCACCTGCTTTAGGATGCAATACAGGAACAGTAATTTGCATCTCTGTTAAAACAATCTGACCCCTTGCAAACCCTGCAGCTGCCAAGTGGCCACTTCCATGGCTGCATGTGTTAGACAAGCTCCTCACCCTCCTACACTGCCATTAAAAGAACTGATAAACAAAAGCAGAATTCCCCAACAAATCTTGATGTAGAAAATTGCACTATAAGTTATAGGTACAACCAAACCACTGAGGAAAAATGTAGTGTCACAGCTAGAGCAGCCACTGTTATCACAAGCTCATAGATGACCCCAAACCTGAGCACAGTTGTCCCTCTTCCACCACCAAGAGCCATGGCTTTCTGCTTGGGACTGCAATGTGTATTTTTGAGATGATGTAAACATCTGTTAAAGGATGGAGAGACATAACCCCAAACACCTTTATCTGACACACAGCCTGAGGCTTTCAGCAAAGGAAAGGAACAGAGAAGAGAGTTACAGATTAAAATTATGATTTTCCTCCTCTCTGTCTCTTTCTTGTATTTTTAAACCTTGGTCATTTCCTTCCCCCTCCCCTCTTAAAATAAGTTTCTCAAAGAAAGGTTCTGGCACTTTCTCTCCCCTTTGTTCCTTCTTCAGATGCATCTCCTGAATATGGAAGAGCACTCCTTTTACATTCCCAGCTCAAAAGGATCAAAACAAGGATCTGGGCACTGGTGCCTGCATTGTTTCCAGGACAGAAACTCAGATGTACTGATGCTAATAGATAGATCCTGCCTCTAGACTCTCAGACACTCCCCAACTCCTTCAGTGCATCTGTCCTTAAATCTCCATTACTTCATTTGGGATGAGGGAGAAACCATAACCAACAAGGCAATATATTTCTTTTCATCATATTTCTCCTGTGAAAATGTAACTTCATCTAAGCCAAAGCCTCAGAGGTGAGTAAGGATTTTATTTTTACAAAACACAAATTTGTGCTTTGTTAGAGGTGGGGATGTGACCAGACATCAAAGTTGTTCCAGTGAAAATATTGTGTTCTGAATGTTATTGCTCCAAAGTTTCTCATCCCACCTTTACCAGAGCCCCTGACCATATGTGGATCTCTGCAAGCTCCTTTTCCCCAGCTTTGCCCCTCTCAGGCTCTGGGGCACATCAGCCTTTGTCTGACCAGCTCCCATTTGTATTCATGGAGGTGGGGACAGGTCAGGGGACCAGGGAAAGCCACCTGAGACAGCACATCCCCTCCTCCATCCTCATCCTCCCCCAGCTGGCTGGGAAAGGAGGGCACTATTATCTTGATATAATGAAGGTTCATTAATTCCTCTGGGCAGATGTTCCCCAGCAATGGCAGCCCAAAGGTCAAAGGACTTTTTGCACTGAAATCAAAGCAAGATCGTGTGGCTGAGCCTTCTCCAGTTTTAATAGCTGCTCACAGGGCATTTCAGGAGTCTCTGGTATTGTGACAGCTGGAATCATGGGCAGGCCTGCTGAAAGGACCTTTTTCTGGTGCAGATAGATGCACTAATCTGCTTTAATGGCTGTTCCAGCAAAGCCTTTGACACATTTTCATTATGGTAATGCTTTAATGCAGAAAGCATCCATACAATTAGCATAAAGTTTTCAAGATCTCCTCCTTGTTAAGGTTTCTTTTAATTTCAACACATTTTCAACTCACACAGAAATACCAGCTTTAAAAAGCTGCTTTGTACAGCCCAAAGTGGACCAATTCCATCCTTTGACAACAACAACAAAAAAAGAAATCTCCCACTGAACAAACCCTCTACTTCCTAGTTACCAGGTCAGCAGCACAGCTGGGGTGTAAACATGCATCACCCTCCTTCACAATCCTGGCCATGGCAGAGAAGAGTGTTTTACAGCCAAGCAGTGCCAGCTCAGGATATTACCCAGTTTCCATAGTGGCTTGGGAGATGCTTTCTTCTCACTGCCACAGCATCCTAAAAATAATCCTCAGGGATAGGTTATTTTAAATAAACTCAAAGATCCGGAAGTTTCTCTGAAAAAAACCCCAACATTCCAATCCCAACTCATCACAGTGCAGAGGAGATGGATGAGCAGTGTTTTACTGTCCTGCAGCTTGTCCCATGCAGGTGCTCCTATGTCAGATCTCACACTGCCAGCTCCCTCAGCTAATGCACAAACCAGTCTGACCCACAGCCCTCAGAGCCCTGGGTTAAAGCAGCAGAATAACTTCCTTCACTAAAGCAACAACAACAAAAATTCTTCCTGAAGTCTCAGCCAGTCTCAGCATTATGTCCTGGCACCATCTGCCTGCCCCAGCCAACCAAAACCCCCAGTGCCAGCAGCAGGGCTGAAATGGTGCCAGTGCCAGGGAGGGTATTGTATTTGGGGGTGCCTCAATGAAGGAATGATGGATCTGACTCCATGTTCTCAGAAGGCTGATTTATTATTTGATGATACTGTATTATATTAAAGAATACTACACTATAGAATACTAAAGAATACAGAAAGGATATTTACAGAAGGCTGAAAAGATAATAACGAAAACTCCTGACTCTCTCCAGGGCCCTGACACAGCCTGGCCCCAATTGGCCAAAGAGTGAAAACAACTCCCAGCAGAATGCAATGGAACAATCACCTGTGGGTGAACAATCTCCAAACACATTCCACATGTGAGCAAAACACAGGAGAAGCAAATGAGATAAGAATTGTTTTCCTTTTCTCTGAGGCCTCTCAGCTTCCCAGGGGAAAATCCTGGGCAAAGGGATTTTCCAGAAAATGTGAATGTGACAGGAGGGAATAGCAGCAGCCCTACGAGCGGGAGGAGCAGCATGACAGGATGGTGCTCAGCCAGCATGGCTCACCATGCAGAGCAGGCAATGATCCTGCCTCACACAGGGAGGCTTCTTGAAGGCTGTCTCAGAGGGCAGGTTTATTCTTAATGGAAAAAACAACCTCTTCATTTCACACTGATGATGTCAATGAATTTTGTATTTGTTTGAAATTATATTTCAGTGGGAGATGACTGCCAGCAGAGGGGGTCACAGGTTTTCCATCTGCTGAGAAGAAAGGGTTCTTGTGAAAGACAGAGCTGGCAACAACCCACTGTCAGCAACTGTCACATTCATGTTTTCTGAAAAATCCCTTCATCCAGGAGTTTTCTCCTGGGAAGCTGAGAGGCCTCAGAGAAAAGGAAAACAATTCTTATCTCATTTGCTTCTCCTGTGTGGTGCTCATGTGGAATGTGTTTGGAGATTGTTCACCCACAGGTGATTGTTCCATTGCATTCTGCTGGGAGTTGTTTTCATTCTTTGGCCAACCAGGGCCAGGCTGTGTCAGGGCTCTGGAAAGAGTCAGGAGTTTCATTATTATCTTTTCAGCCTTCTGTCTGTATCCTTTAGTATAATTTTAGTATACTATTCTTTAATAGAGCATAGCATAATAAAATAATAAATGAGCCTTCTGAGAACATGGAGTCAGATTCATCATTCCTGCCTTCACTGGGACATTTCCCAGCAAATACAACACAGGGGTACTGGTTTACTTCACCCAGACAGTGAGGCAGATGCAGGAAAGCTTTTCCCAGTCCTGTAAATACTGACTTCCAAAGCATGCTCTTGATTGCCCAGGCTGAGCAGGGTGGGAAAACACTGTGCAAGAAGATCTCAGAAGAAGAATCAAACAGCTTTATGTCCCACAGCTCTCAAAACCTGCCAGTGAAGTTCACTGGAAGCAGCAGGCAGTAACTCAGCCCAGCACACAGGAGCAATGTCATACTGCTGATCTCAGGCTGGGCAAAGCAGAAAATCAATGAGGTGCTTGGGATTTGTGTCAGTGACAGGGAAAGCATCAGAGACAAACACAATGGATTTTTACTTATTTTCAGCTATTTGCTCAGATCGAGCTGAGATGATGCTCAGTTTATATCCCACCAAGAAATGAGCCTGAAGATTGAAGTACCCCTTCACATCCTCCAAATTCCTCCTCCTGCTCTTTCTAGTGCTTCCAGTGTCTGGCCTTTTGTGAATTTCCTTAACAAGTCTCCTCTCCAGCACAGAAGGGCTGCTCTTCAGCTGCATAGTAACAGGGCAAACTGCAGGGCCCATAGGTGCCAGCAGCTTAGAGGGCAACTGAGGAAAAGCACAGATCACTCAACTGGCAGATAAAGAACTAATCCTGACAGAAAATTGGTGTTTCCATAACAGAAAATCGGTGTTCCTTTTGCTGCAAAAGGAAAGCTGAAGAGGCTGGATGGGGCTGAGATTGTACACAGCTGTCCTGGTCCACCATCCAACACACAAACACAACTTGTCTGCAAGGAGCTGACCTCTGAGCTCCATTCTGGACAGGATCCCTGGAGGCAGCCAGACCTCAGCCAGGTGCAGGGACACCACAGACCCTGGGCCTGGCTGGAACAGAGCACTGGTCTGTCTTCTGCAGCTCCTACACTAGCCAAAACCAAGAGCAAAGAAGAAAAAACTGCAGCTAGAAATAGCTGATGTAAGGACTATCCCTCCCTGAGGACCATTTCACCCTGACCTCATTAAAAGAGGATTGGTATTTATAATAACCCCATATTTTGTTTTCTCTCCTACATTTATTTTTATAGCCTTTCTCTCAGGACTTCAACCACACAGCCACACACCATAAGGGCACCACACACCTCTGATTTGCTGTGATGGATTTCAGGGGCAAGTTGCACAGGATAACTTGTCCTTTGACGTTGACCCAAGAGAAAAAGCATTTCCTTCTTGTCACAGTTATTTCACCACCAGCAGCTGTGGGGTTCCAAAGCCTGGCTCCCCTCCCTCCCTGGATATGGGGTCAGGTCCCTTGGTCCTGTAAGCAAACAGCTGAGCTGACAATTAACATGCAAGACAGGGGAGAACCAGGGTTCATTTTCAACTTGTCAGGGCTCACAAAATAAATTACAGAATAAAATCCCAGAATGACAAAATAATGAGCAATTCATTTGAAATGTAAAATAAATAGGTAAATCTCTAGCGAGCTGGCAGAATAAATGGGATTCAGCTGACATTTGGTGATTAAATTAAGGAGTAATGACCTCATGAATAATTGGCTACAGGATTGAATTTGGAGGGCAATATTTTCTTAAGTGAGGGCAGAGGAACAGCACATCCAGTAAGAGCCAAGCTACACTTTTTGCACTATTTCCAGTGCTCTGCACAAACTCCCCACTTCTGCAAAGCTGCAAGGCCTGAGGACACAGCCCTCCTCTGCAAGGGCTCACCACAGCCCTCTCATCCCAAGGCCTTCAAGTGGGGAGATCCCCAGCTTCCAAGGGGATTCCTCCTCTCCTGCAGGCAGCTGCAGTGTCAGGTCAGGGCATGAACAGGAGCACAAATCCTACTGCTCCCTGTGGAGTGGGGGGAAAGTTAAAACCAGCAGTAACTAAAAAATCATTAAAAAATCAATGCACCCTTCCTAGCAAAGCCACCTCCTGTGCTCAGAGACCTTCACATTTACTGGGCACACACTGTCCTCTGTCATGTCAGTCCACACCCAATGCACATCCAGGTTCCCAAGCTCTCCCCTCCCTCAGCTGCTGGCATTCTGTTGGAATTATCAGAGGATTGTGTTATCAGGGCTCCCATGGCAATGTCAGCTGCTGTTCCTTGACCTGCAGCTCTGAGCTGGCTCTTTTGGGCAGTCACTGACCCCAGCTGTTATTTTGGGCAAAATTCATTGGTGAGCCAGGATTCCTTCCCCAATCTGCTGCTGGCCACCCTCTTCTCTAAAAGCTCCAGGATCCCCCCAAGGGTACAGGGCCAATCTCTCCTTTCTCAGCCAAATCCTTGGAAGCCTGGGGAAGGACTTGATTCAGTGAGTTCATTTCTTTGTTTGCTTTAACTTAGTAATTGACCAAGAAAGAGGTGAAAAGGGAAATTTCCTCCTGGTTCAAGAGAAATTCAACCAGAAAATCCTGGTTTGAATCAAACAGAACAAAAATAAAGACTTTGTTTTAAAACATACTTGAACATTTCAGAAAAACACAAATTCTGAAACTTCAAATATTTATCTTTCTGTCTCACGTCACCTTGGCTCAAAACTTGATTTTGCAGGTATGCTTGAAAAAGGTCTTTTTTCCTCAGACTCAGATATGCAATATTGAGGCACAGAGGTCATCCCAAGAGGGGAAAGGAGAATAATTAACTCATCAATATTACATCAGTGCATCCAGTGTGGCAAGTATTGCCATAGTTTGCTTAACCTACATCACAAAACAATTTGGTTAAGAACAGTTCCCTTTACCAATACAGAACAAACTTTCTGGTCTAATAATTTCCCTCCCCCTTACAAATCAAAGCTAAGGAGAAGTGTTGCCACAGGCCAATAGATTAAGAGCAGAGAAATAAATCAAACCTACAGAGATATAAAACCTAATAATTCTATTAAGACCAAGTTAAGACAATTAAATACTGGTGAGACATCAAAAAGCTAAGTAGCCTGAAGAAGCTGATTTTATAAATTAACCAATCCATTTAAATCTATGCCCTCATAAATTGCATTTAATTCTGGCTACACATCTCAAGCTCCAAACCTTTCCCACTAAAACCACAGAGTCCCAGGTGTGCCCTGCTGAGAGAGCCACTGGGGAGAGGTGCTGCCCTCAATTTCCCTTCACCTTGGATCAGTAAGGACTCAGAATGGCTGAGGAGACTCAAAAGGTGTTTTTCCACATACCTGTGTAGCACACAGCCTCTGGACCTGCCAGGGACTGGAGATCAGCTCTCCCAGTTCAGATCCAGACCACTACCACTGCTGTTGGCATGCTGGTATTTTCATATTGTGCATGATAATGCAAATTAATTGATGCATCAATGGGGGAAGTTGTTTTCTCTCATTGGCCAATCAGGGCCATGTCAGGGCTCTGGAAAGAGTCACAGGTTTTCATTATTATCTTTTTAGCATTCTGTAAGTATCCTCTCTGTATTCTTTAGTATTCTTTAATATAATATAGTATTATATAGTAATAAATTTGCCTTCTGAGAACATGGAGTCAGATGCATCATTCCTGCCTGCCAGGGGCACCCTGCAAATACAATCCTTTCTCTCCTTAGGTCATTCTGACTCACTGCCAAGAGCCAGCATTACAATTTTCACACTACCTCATGCTCTAGCCTGGCAATCCCAGCACAGCACCAGGTGAAGCCTTTGCCTCCTTCACTCTGTGACAGAGCAGCCCTGGACTCAGCAGCACAACTGAGGTGCTCCAGTTCAGCTCCTCCAAGAGGAAATCAGGCCCCAGGTGCTCCAGCAGCAGAGCCAAGCCTGCACTCAGAGAGCATCCCTGTGCTCCACTGCTGTTCTCCTGCTTCTGCTGAAGCTGGATCAGACTCCAGCAGCAGCAGTGAGACAGCACTGCACCTCCTGGGGAGACCTCCTCACCATCAGCTTGTGAAAAACCCCAATCACTTGTTTTTTAAAATTTTAAAAGTTTAATAAAATGGTTATAAAATAGCAATATAATTAGAGTAATAATAATTCGGACAATTAGGATTAGGACAATATGAGACAATAAAAACACAGAGTTAGGGACAGTCCAGGTACCTCTTTCTGGGCAAAATAAGCCCAAAAAAGGCCCCACATAAACAGAGGATTAACCCCTAAAAGCAACAGCCTGTTGCATATTCACACACCTCATCCATGGTGCATCAATTCCATTCACACACAGGATTCTGTCTGGGCAGTGTCAGCTCCTTCCTCTGAATCCTGACGGCGCCTCCAGGGCTGAGTGAGGCAGGAAGAAGTTCCTTTCTCCTGATAATGGGGCAATAAATTCTCTTTCTCTGAAAGATTTGGGTGTCCTGTGGCTGCTATCTCAGTGTGAGTCCTTTCTTTAAAAAGTATCCTACATAGCACAGTTTCTATTTTAACCTTATCTTATAACCTAAAACTATATTTAACACACTACTTCAGAGAATTAACACAGCATAACTTTCTAACACAACACATATAATATTCCTTTTAATATTTGTGAAAAGCCAGTCATAAAATACCCATTTTTCACCAGCTCTTCCAGGGCTGTCAGCCAAGTGGGCACTCCAGACAAGTCTCCACACACTGAAGGGAAAAGGCACATTGCTTACACGAAAGCCTGGCTCAACCCTTGCATTTAAAATGCTTGTGCTCACTTCTCCCCTTTAAACAAGTGGTGTTACAACAGGAGTCCCCCTGGTGATAGAGCCTGATAAAGCAGATTATGTGCTCAAAGTCTGATTCCCACTTGGCATGGTGTCAGATCTTAGAGCAGCTGTACAGCAGCACTCACTGCAGCACCAGGCATGTGCCAGCCTTGGCTCTCACACCAAAGCTCCTCACAGCATCCAAGTCCCTTTCTGGAGCTGGACTTGGGCAAGATTGCACTTTCAGGACAGCTCCCTAGGCTGTCTGCAGGCACTGGAAGGAAAAACTTCCCTGTCCTCACATGCTTCACTTCAGCACTACAAGGGAGGGACAAAAGCATTTTGATTATAAAGAGCATTTGCAAAGCTCCAAGCACAGTTATTACTTGTAATTCCAGTGCCCCAGTGCAGCATGAGGACATCCTCTTGAGTAGCTCTAACCAGTGAAAGTGTTGTATTTAGAGATATCTCTTACCTTACCAAATAGGGACCTTTAACAAGCTGTTATTTGCTGAACTCTGCATGAGCACATCATCTCCCAAAGTCTCCTTACAGCCTCCTGGAGCAAAGCAAAGCCCGAGATGTGCCACAAACAACCTCTCCACCTATTATATTGCAGGTGTACATTCTGCACACTCAGCAGAAACTGTGCTTGCAGTAAAGGCTGGTTGCTAAAATACACATACAATGGCTCTTTGGAGCCCCAAGAACTGCAGCCCTGACAATTTATATGCACTCATCTCTGCTACACCCACACCTCGCTGTTGCTACCCTAAATTTTAGTGAAAAGCTTTCCAGGTTTGGCCTGGCGCAACAAAAATCAGCCCCTGGGTGCGAAGAGAGATGGAACAGATGCAGGGTTTTTATTTATAAAGCCTCCCACTCTCTGCCTCCTGGCAAATTGTACATCCTGCCAAGTCAGTACACACTGAAACCAAAATTAAAATACAGTAAAGTATCCTAAGAAAAAAGGGCTGAAAACTCACATTTCCACAGATGAAGACAGCTGAGTATGGAAGATTGTTCCAGACTGCAGGGCAGGATGTATTCTATTCCCATCTGTAGGGCAGTTGTCTGGTGTCAAGTGGGCAATTCTCTTTATCTCCCTGAGTGATCACAATCACCCCTCCCTGGGGAGGGGACACCTGCTGATAAGAGGCCATGGACTGTCCCTGCATGGCTGATAAGAACTGCAGCATCCCACTGGGAGATGGGAGCCCAGAGGGAGGAGCCAGGCATTCCTACCTGGATAGA
Source organism: Serinus canaria (assembly GCF_022539315.1). NCBI lineage: Eukaryota > Metazoa > Chordata > Aves > Passeriformes > Fringillidae > Serinus > Serinus canaria. The sequence goes on along the minus strand of NC_066334.1, from coordinate 2,855,453 downwards.
ATCTGAGATTCTGGAACACCAGCACAGCTTCTCCACTGGATTTCCCAGAGGAGCAGCAGCTGCCTCTTCCCCTGGCCCTTCAGAGGAAGAATACATCCTTTCCTACAGGACCCCCTGCTCCAACAGAACCACCCCTGACACTTCAGGAGGATTGCAGCCACTTTTCTGGACTGCTATCAGCACCCTGACCAACAGGGTGTCAGGCTGAGTTCTGACTCTGTCAGGGTTGTTCTAGTGTATTTCATTGTTTTATTTTATCCTTTTATTTTTTTCCTTCCCTAGTAAAGAACTGTTATTTCCTGCTCCCATATTTTTTGCCTGAGTGCTCCTTAATTTAAAATTTACAGCAATTCGCAGGGGTGGGGAGGGTTTGCATTCTCCATTTCAGGGGAGGCTCCTGCCATCCTTAGCAGGCACCTGTCTTTCCAAACCTAGACAAAGATCCAATTAGGAATAGAGAGAAGGGCTCAGCAGTTGGCCTTTTTAAAAGGCTACATTTGCATGCAGAACATGGCACTGGCAGGACAGGGGAGCAGTGTCCCCCTGCTCTCCTAAAGTTCTTCTGAGCCTTCTGATGTTTACATTTTTGTGATGGAGTTTCTCACACACTTTTCATGTAAATAATGATTGCTTTGCATTCCTTTCTGGAGGAGGAGAGGACTGATGGACTGTGGGTTTGACCAGTGTGGTCAAACCTTGTGGTGGCAATTTCAAACCAAGAGGTGGAATTTCATCCTCCAATCCATGCTCACTTTTGGAATATATGAATATCAAGGTCCAGAGGTAAAAGTGCTTTTCTTTGCCTGGGACATCTCAGCTGTGAGTGTCGTTCATCTTGTGTTGTATTGTCACAGAGCCATGTCTGAGAGTGGGACTGTCACCACAAGAGCTGGCAGGTTTTGGCTGACCCACAAGTGCCAGGGTCTGCAAATAAGGAGCTGAAACCTAGCTGGGGTCATTCCAGCTGGGGAAACAACTCCCAGGCAAATGGGGGGGCTGCTTCTCCACAGACTTGCTCATGTGCAGGATGAGGCCACTGAAGATCAGGGCTCTGGGCCAAGTCTCCAGAGCAGCTCATTTCTGGCTCTCCCATCAATCTTCAGCACAGGCTCGAGACAGATGAAGAGCAGAAACCTTCTCATGGCACCTCCTAATGGTGACAAATGCCACCCAGCTGTATCTTGGTAAACAAAGCAGAGTCTGCCCAGCATCTCAGTGCTCCTGCAGAATGATCTGGGTACCTCTGTCCCCTGCCAGTCACTTCCACTTTGAGTGTAATCCTTCAAACCAGCTGCACCCTTCCCCTTCACAAGGGCAGGGGGTGGCACAGGGGAGCCCTGATCTCAGCCAGGCCAGATGAGTCTCCAGAAAAAGCAATATCACTGTAATCACCAGGCACATTACTCTATCAGCAGGTGAAATCCCACATTAAAAAAAAAAAAACCATTTGCAGATCACACTTGCCCAGAACCACATCAGGGGAATGTGAGTGCCCTTGAAAAGTCTGATCCATCTAAGATTGCTCTGGAAGGCTATTCCTAACCCAAGATAAATAGCCCTCTGCTCAGCAGGGCATCAGAGTGTTTACAGATATTTTTTTTCCCCAAAAAGAGCATCTAGTCCATAAAACAACAATTAGGTGCACTGTGAATTTATGAGTGTGATTTGCAATGCTGTTAAAGCATGGGCAGCTGTGCCTTCCATGCAGTGGTAATTGCATTGCTGTGAAGGAGCCTGAGTCAGGCACACTGCTGGCTTTTGGGGATTGCTGGAAAAACGAGAGGCTGCTGTTCTTCATGGGAGAGAGCTGCCACCACCCTCACAGTGACACAGGGCACACAGTGGTGGCATTATCCCCTGAGCTTGTCCTGTGGGTGAGAGGGAATGCTCTAGTGTGGTGTAACACACCCTAGAGCTGTAGGAATCATTTTGCATTTAGTGAAGCATGCAACCTCTCTGAAAGTACTGTTTACCTTTTTGTCACAAACAAACCAGTTCAAAACTATTAAAAGAAAAATCCCACCTCTCAGTCAGGTTTTACAGGTCACAACTTTGTATATGATTAAAAATGACCCTTCCTTGTGTTTGTAATGTCTTTAAAATATTTGATTCTTGAGGTCCTTGAGTAAAGCCATAAGTAAACTGTCCTGTCCAAAGGTATCTTGGCTTGCTCATGATCTTATTATTTGATGGACAGATACAATGTTAATAGCATTATTTAGCTGTAGTTGTAGAATCTGTTTACATAGTTATAATACCAAAAGCATAATGCAAAACAGGATATATTTATATCTAGAAATATAGTGTTAGGAAAATTAATCCACAAACACCAGAGGTTTGTGTCCAAACAGGAGACAGAGGAGTCCTTTGACTTTATTCCAATCAAGGCAGAGGCCATTGGGCATTCCCCTGGGGTCTCTCCAATTTTTGGAGGACCCAGCCTCCTTTTTATCCCAATTTCCATCCACATTTCCCTTCTCTCTTTCCCCATTTCTGAGGTACTTGAGAGGTTCAGACTCCCCAGAACACCTGATCCCAGAGATTCCCCTCTAATGTACAACCCTCCTTTTCATTTTTAATTCTTATGGAATTCAGAGGTTTTTCTTCCCCATTTTTTCTTTCATCTTTCAATGTCTCATTTCGTTTATCAGCAAACCTGAAGTTTATTTGTAAAAGCAAATCTCTTTTCCAATTCATCAATCAGTGGAATCCTTCCCATTGTTTATTTTCTCTCCCACTGCTGGTTTTATCCACCAGAACCCCCACAGATGGTTTGGAAAGACAAATCCACTGTTCCTCTCAATAGTTTGCAGCACTACATATCAGAGTTATCAAAACTGGATCATTTTATTATCTAAGGATGCCTATGAAGTTGTTTCTTGAGGTTGGAGGGGATGAAGTTACTCACTTGCATAGCTGTTACACTGAGTCAGTGAGTGTAAGAGATGATACTCTGCAGGCTGTCCAGAAGTCAGAGGAACTGATGTTCATTTAACATAATCCTTGATTTGTGCAGTTGTAGTTGTGATTTGTAGTTGTGATTTGTAGAGCTGGTGAACACAATGCTGGCTTAATTAACTCTGTACAATAATATCTGCTCCCTGACAAGGTCTCCTGGCACAGGGCAGTTTCATGTCCTCCTCCCCTGCGTGCCCAGGTCGGCCTTCACACTTTCCCTCCCTTCACCTGGTGGCCTGTCCTCCCCTCTGTCCATGCCAATGCTGCAAACGCTCCATTTGGAGGAGAGACAAATGTTTGAACTGCTAACAACAGGACAGCTGCAAGTGCACAGGAGGTTAGCAGCTGGTCATCACCAGCCCTCCCCAGCCAGGCTCCTGGAGCAACTCCCAGCCAGGCTGCAGCCACTGCTGCCCTTCAAACACAGTACAGGGAGTGTGGCTCTGCCTGCCAAGCCATGCCAGGCATGGTCACCCTGTGTAATCCCTCCTCCAAGGCCCTTCCCCATCCCAAACCCTTCCTCAGGCCAGTTTTCTGAAGAGCTGTGGCAGCCCTGTCCATCTCTGGCCATGCCTGCAGCTGTCCTACCCCATTCCTGTGCCCTCACCACTGCCAGGTGGCCCCAAGCCCTAGGAGGGCAACCTGTGTCTCCTCAGTGGTCCCCAGCTCTCACACAGCTCCCTGCCTGTGTGGTAGGGAGTGCCTGTCACACCTGCTCTTGAATTTGTAACCAAAACCAACCCATTTCCAGCCTTGGCAAGGTCAAGCATAAACCTTCCCCCCCCCTGCAATCCCCAGCTCCTCATTAAAGGAAACACATTCCTCCTTCCTGGGGTTGCTGTATTTTTTGTAGGTGTCAGGCTGTGACCCAGAGCCTCCCTGGTCCTTAATAACAACAGGTTTCACCAGAAATTTTGGCCTCATCATAGAAATGAGGGCTGGAGCCCACAGGAGGTTCTTGCTGCCCTGTGCTGTCAGTGCTGCCCTTGCCAGCAGTGCTGTACCTGGGTGCAGTGTGAGCACACCCAGCTGAGGCACTGAGGGGCTCTTCCACTGCTGCATCAGCTCACTGGGGTCCTGGGAGGTGCAGGACAGAAGGACAGAGGGACAAAACCTGCACCAGAAGTTCATGGCAGACTCTGTGTGCTGCAGGAGCAGGCAGGTGAGCCCCATCCTCATGGAGTCAGCTCAGGGCAATCTTCACACGCTGGAAGAAGCACAGCATGAAATGGAGGAGTGAAAATCTTCCACAAACCATGTCTAAAGCTCTTGTTCTAGTCAGTTCTCTTGCAGACCTGTGTGGGCTCCTGCACTGCCTTTTCTGAGCTCTCCTGGATGTGATAAGTTGGCTTCAAGAGGCCCAACTTCAGCAGCAGGAGCAGACAATCCTGTGCACTTCAGGACCTGGTTCTGTGGCCTCATCCCCTCTGCATTCCTTGCACAGCACAGATGCTGTCACTGCAGTCTGGTTGACAGCATGTGTACATGCACAGCAATGTGGTGATGAGAGAGGGATCCAAACGTGAGAATGTCAAAATCTTTTTATTTACAACAGTCTCCAAAAATCAAGGAACACTGAAAATAGTGAGGGTAGGAGACAACTTACAAAAGTGACACGCATACATCAGGAATTGTGCTACATCACTCTGAGAACTGACACTCTAAGGTCTGCACACAGCGTGGTGGAATGGCAGTGCCCTCCCTCCCACTGTCCCTGGGCTGCTCACTTTGAACCGAACCATCCTCCCTCCCATTTGTTCTGCTTCTGCCTCCAAACCTTTCTGCTCATCTGCTTGTTGCTCTGCCTCCAGCCATGGCCACTGCCCCCACCTCCCTTCAGCAACTGCCCAAAGGAGGAGCAGAGAAGAAAAAGCCAAACCCCTCTGCCCTCAGGGTGGAGACAGGCATTGAAAGCTGTCCAGCTCTGGAGCCTGGGCACTAACCCAGGGCAGAGTAGCTAGCAGAAGCCTCTGAAATATCTGTAAACTATGGCTTACACACTATCTGGGGTGAGGAGTGATTTTGGAAGAAGTAACCAAGACGCTGAATTTGTCCCGCCTGGCTGCAAATCAGTCTGCACAGCTTCCTTGGTGGACAGTGTGGGAGGATATATTTGTGCCATGGGCTTAAACAAAAAGCCTTTTATAACCTTCCAGAAGGGCAGGCTGCTCTGCTACAGAAATTCTGTGCAGGACAAGCTGAAAGACACTGCAACATCCCAGTGTGCTCCAGTGCAGGCAAAGCCAGGGTCTCTGGAGACCACTGCCTCCAGACCACTGTACCAAGGGTCCCAGGAGCTCTCCAAGTGTCAACATGTCCTTCTCCTTGGGGGTATTTCTCAGGCCACCTTTGCTTTGGCATATTTTCAGATCCAGCAGGAATTGAGGAACACAGTCCAGCTCAGCCAGGGATTCCTTTCAGAACAGCCTTGGCCATTGCTGGGGTCAGCAGCCAAATCTGATGCCCCAGCTTCCCAAACCCAGCACCTCAAGAGGCACCACAATATAAAGAAACAAAGAGAGCAAGGAATGATGGATCTTTTCCTTCCTCTGATGCTGATCTCTGCACAGCACATCAACTCTGTTCCTCCTGACCAGAGCTGATGTGGACAGGGCTGTTGTGAGCAGGGACTCTCTCTCTGAGTGTCCACAGTGATGGGGAGCCCTGGACTCACTCAGCAGCTCACTGAAGGCAGAGAGCAGTCACACCAGCTCTGTGCATCCATCTCAGAGCTTCAGCACCAAGTGTCCTGCTGCTGCTGCCCTGCACTGGAAGGGAGAGAACTTCTGGGCAGGACAAGACCCACTCTGTTTGGCAGGAGATGGCATGGTTCCAGAATGACCCCCTCCTGGAAAACGAACCCAACTTTTCAGAGGTTAAGCCTCAAACCAGGATTTACTAGAAATAAAGGGGTGGGCAGTTAATAGGCACATTCCATTGCCATGTGCTCACTGAAAATTCCTGTATGCTTTTTAATTGCACAAAGATCATTTTGAAATGGAAAATCAGAGCATTTTCTTCCAAGTAAGGCCGATCTTTCTGTTTAGAAACATCAAAACTGAAAGCTTTGTGTGAAGCTGTTTGACTCCCTGGCTTCCTCTGCCTAAGGAAACTCTCAAGACCTTTCCAGCCACTTTCAGTCCAGACTCTGTGAGCACCTTAGGCATGAACACCTACCATGGAGAAGGCTGAACCTTGTTTAGCAAGACAACGGGGCCCAGGAGATGGCCTGTGAAACAGAGGAGTCATCAGGGAAAGAAGACAGGCAAAGATGTGGGAGGAATCTTTTCAGGTGAACATCTGCTCCTGCCATAGGTGAAACCTTGCTTTTTATTGCTATGAGCATCTGCCTTGGAGCACCAATTCCCAGCAGGGCTGTCAGCTACACCTCCACATTGCTCAGATAAAGCCATCCCTTTCCTTACCTCTATAATTTACATGCCTATTCTGCAATCACAAGGATGACATGTATATATCTGCTACTCATTTGCTGTCTCCACAGATGCCTGGGGGGATCAGGATGTTTTAAGTGTTTTGCAGAAGGCTGGGCTCTAATTTTAAGCCTCTGTCACTCCAGTGCATGTGGAGAAAGCACCAGCCACAGAGCTGTGCAGGGTGAAGCAGTGATGGGGCAAATGTCTACTTAGATCTCAAGACAGTGCCATGACTGTGTTTAATCAGGGGCTCAGGTTACAACATTCAGTGAGTCCTTGCAGCATAAATCACCTGGGATCCTCTACTGGCTCTTCTGCCACCCTGCTACATCTGGGGTAAGTTCCTCCTCCTCTCCTTGCCTCAGTTTCCCTCCTGGAGGGGCACAATCTCCTCAGCATGCCTTTGTGAATAATTTGCACTGATCTTGGTCTCCCCTGTTCCTTCTGAATCATTCCAGCCACTGCATTCCCAGGATCACTTTGGGCAACAAAAGCCAAGGTGATGTCCTGCTCCTGCTAGTGCCCCCCAGTCCCTCTGCCCAGAGGGAGCTTGGGCTGGCTGGAGGGGAGGAGAGACAATGAGAGCTTGTCCTTTTCCCTGCCTGCTTCAGAGTACAGGATGGATCCTGTCAGGTGCCAAGAACTCTTGTTATTTTTGTCTGCAGATCAGAGACACTGCCAGATCAGACCCAAGAAACACACAAGGTTTCTCTCTACTTTAAAATCAATCTTTGCTTCCCCACAGTGGCTGAATGGCTGTTCCCAGCATGGCATGTCCACAATCACACTGGAGGTTGGGCATTTATGGAGCCTTTTATAGCGAGCACAGACAGAGGATACCAGGGGCTTACCTAGGCTTTCAACTTCACAGGATTCAAAGCACATCTGTGCCTTTTCTTAAAGGCCTTTGAAGGTTTCTTCACACTTATAGAAGGAGGAACTTCCTCTAAGGGTGCCCTCAGCACCTCACTCTCATCTGCTGACCTGGGAATATCCATCAGCTTTAACCACCCAGAAGAGGTTTGAGGTGTTTGCTGTGTTCAAGTCAAGCTACAGGCCAGAGAATCCTTGGCCACAATGCTAGGGGTGCCTTGCCATCCCCTGCAGCACCTGCAGAGCCACACAGGTGCCATGGGGCTCTGTGTGTATCATAAGCACTCTTGCCCTCTCCAGTCACTGCCACTTAGGAGTGCTCAGAGCACCACCAGGAGTTAAATCTGGAGCACTGACATAGGGAACAGCATGGCTTACAGATCCAGGATGGGGCTGAACTGTGCCCAGCAGCCACCAGAGCAGCACAGCTTGAGGATAGCCAAAAATCCTTTCCAGAACTGTGGCATTCACATTCTCTGAAAAATCCCTTCACCCAGGGCTTTTCTCCTGGGAAGCTGAGAAGCCTCAGAGAAAAGGAAAACAATTCTGATCTCATTTGCTTCTCCTGTGTTGTGCTCACATGTGGAATGTGTTTGGAGATTGTTCACCCACAGGTGATTGTTCCATTGGTTTCATGTGAATTATTTTCACTCTTTGGCCAACTGGGGCCAAGCTGTGTCAGGGCTCTGGAGAGAATCATGAATTTCATTATTATCTTTTATCCTTCTCTAAGTATCCTTTCTGTATTCTTTAATATAATATAGTACTCTTTAATATAATATAGTATCATAAAATAATAAATCAGCTTTCTGAGAGCATGGAGTCAAATGCATCATTCCTGCCTTTGTTGGGGCATTCCCAGCAAATACAATACAGAACCATTTATTCATGGGCACAGGGTTCATTGTGAAGGAGCTGGTGCAAATTAGAGGTAGGTGCCAAGAAAACATTTCACACTTTGCAGGAAGGGGTAACTCAGAAGTGCCATGGGATATCAAGGAGAAACCAGGCTACTCACGTTCTCATGACCCTCACTGCCTGCAGCAGGATTACTCTGGGTCCACCTGGAAACAATCAGAACTCCTCTCTCCAGCTTGGGGAACCTTGGGGACACCTTGGGGAACCGACTTTAGACCCAAGTATGTGATCCAGTTTCACAGGGATGACACAAGGTGAAGGTGTAAGACTGGCAGGGATCAAAGCAGGGATGCCCTGAGCCAAGGAGAAGCAGCTCAGTCTCTCAGCAGTGCAGGCCCCACAAATTGGCTGGCAATGGGGTTGGACTTCCTGGAAATCTCATCTTAAAAAGAGGGGTTGATCCAGACAGAGAACACAAAGCCACCAGGACATGAAATCAGCAAAGAAATTGAGTCAGGCTGCTTCCTGGCCACATTATTCTGTTGGCACCCTTGTAAATAAAGACTAATGCATCTCCCAGTGGGCCTGACCCTCCCCTTCTGCCAAGGATCAGATGTGCTGTATATTAATGCACACTTAGCTATTTCAATTTCAAAAATACAAGAGAACCAGTGATGCTTAAAATGTACTTGTTAATGGCACCAGTTTGTGATTTCATTTTACTTTAATATCAACCATCTGCTCAGAGCAGACAGCAGCTGCAGCTCTGGTGCCCTTGGGTCTCCACGAAGGAGGGAGTCTGTGAGCTGCCACAGAGGATGCTCTGCAAACCACCAGGAATGGGCTCGACCTGGCCCCAGGGGTCACCTTGTCCTCAGGCCAAGAGCTGACTGCTGTGACCAAAGAGCTCTGCAGGGACATCAGGGCTCTCTTTTCTCTCCACCAAGAAGAGCAGATCAGTGGCTGGTGAGGTGACATGGGGGCACTGGGCATTGAAACTGCCTTGACCTCACTACTGAGATGAGGGAGAGGAGGGCAGGCTGCTGAGGGCACCATCTGCTTCCTGATGGCTGCTGACAGACCCATGAGATCCCAGTGCCAAGTGCACTGTCCCCCCAGAAGGAAGGGGAATGCTTTGTGTCCCAGCACCCTCTCTGAACTGTGAAAGCAGGTCCAGTGCAGGTGGTGGCACCCAACAGCTCTGCTTTGGATCCCAAAGTGACACTCAAGAGAGCTCCTGTTGCTGGTCTGGCATGAGTACAGGGCCTGGCAAAGGGACCCAACAATGCTGCTCCCAGGCCTGTCCAACAGCTCACTGCTGTTCCTGAAGGCTCAAGTAAGGAGGCACAGGCTTGGTGTGAGGGCAGGACACCACCTAAGAGTCATCCTTGCAATTCTGACCCTGGACAAGGGAGGGAAGGACAGAGGGAAGGGTTTTTGAAAGGATCAGATGACCTTCCCAAATTCTCCCCTTTTAGCCTTGTGGGTCCAGAAAGCCCTGTTAAAAATAAATTAAAAGAACAAGAAAAGAAAAAAAGAAAGCAGAAAGAAAACTGAGAGAAGGAAAACTCCTCCTCTCCTATTCACGGGCTGAGGTATTCCCTGGGCAGCCCTCACTTTCCATCATCCATCCATCACTACCTAAAATAAATACAAGTTTAGAGCAAAACTCATTAGAAAATAAAGTGCATCTGGAACTGGAAAACTTCATGAAAAAAGGGACTTTTTTTTTCCTCTTTTTTTTCCTTACAAAAAATATTCTTTAAAAAGAAAAGAAAAAAGAAAAGGAGCAACGTGGCTCTCTTGGCCTGGGGTCTGGAGGGCCGTCCCATTGGGTCTACAGGGCTGTCCCATTGGGGAGGGGGATCTTAAATCCACTCTTGAGCAGGGCAAGGCAGATGCAGAGAGCCAGCAGGCCAGCCAGGAGCACGGCCAGCAGAGCCTTGAGGCAGGAGGTGCTGCTGCGGGTGAAGGTGCCGGGCGCCATGGTGCTCAGCAGGGCTGTGCTCACAGTCAGCGTGTACAGGATGGACACTCCCGTGTTGAGGGCCACGATCTTCCCAAACTTGGCAAAGGGGGCAATGATGCAGAAGAAGAGTGGGACGGTGGCAATCAGGGTGGTGGTGGCACTGGAGACGATGGCCACACCCACGTGCCGCACTGCCTCCATCGTGCGCCACTGCCGGCACGCCGTGGGGTCCTGGGGAGGGACAGCACGGTTAGTGGGACAGGCACGGGGGCTCACTGGTATTTTAGGGCTTGAGAGGGTGGCCTAGCTGATAGAATCCCAGTCCAGGACAAAGAGGCTGCTTGAGTGCAGCTCAGACATTTAGTGCAGTGCTATGCAAGGAGCCACTGCGTTACAACCACAGAATGATGAGGTTGGAAGAGACCTCCAAGATCATCGAGTCCAACCTGTGCCCTAACACCTCAACTAGACTGTAGCACCCAGTGCCATGGCCAGGCTTTCTTTAAACACATCCAGAGGTGGTGATTCTACCACCTCCCTGGGAAGAGCATTCCAGGACTTTATTATTCTTTGGGTGAATTTCTTCCCAATATCCAACCTATCCCTTCCCTGACATAGCTGGAGACTGTGTCCTCTGGTTCTGTCAGGGCTGCCCTGTGGGAGAGACTGACCCCACTTGTGTACAACCACCCTTCAGGGAGTTGTACAGAGAATTAAGGTCACCTCTGAGCCTCCTCTTCTCCAGGCTGAGCACCCCCAGCTCCTTCAAACGTTCCTCACAGGGTTTGTGTTCCCAGCCCCTCTCCAGCCTCATTGCCTCCTCTGGATGTGCTCAAGCATTGAAATGTCCTTCCTAAACTGAGGGGCCACAACTGGACACAGCTCTCAAGCCAGTGTCCAGTGCAGGGCAGAATGACCCCCTGCTCCTGCTGGCCACACCATTCCTGACCCAGGCCAGGGACCACTGGCCTTCTTGGCCACCAGGGCACTCTGCTGGCTCATGTTCAACCAGCTGTCGACCAGCACCCCCAGGTCCCTTCCTGCCTGAGCACTGTCCAGCCACTGTCCACAGCTTGTAACATTGTAGGGGATTTTTGTGGCCAGCTCAGCAGAGACAAAGGCTGCTGGATTTTGTGCCTCCTTTCCACCACATCAGACTGACTGCTGGGTCTACAGCACACAGGCACTGCATTCAGACACTACACCTGGCATCAGAGATCCCAGGCTTTTGTGGTCTCCATCTTCCCAGTGAGACAAAAGATGATAACAAGGCCAGAGGTGAGCTGGCAGTCAGTCCAGCAGAGCAATTTTCAGAGGTTCCAGAATTAGTGCAGAGCTGTAACACTCTACACTGGGAAGATGTCTGTCTTCACTTGGACATGAAAACAGGTTGCTTTGGACACGGCTGTGGCCAGCAAGAAAGGGACAACCATGTGGGTTGGGAACCCTCATTCACCTGAGTTCACTCAGGTACACAAGCTCACAGTGTGGAGCAGTCAGCTGGACAAGCAGCAGATACCATACCCCAGGGATGCTCTGAGGGTGCCAGTGTGTCACTGACATATTTTCTGAAAAATCCTTTTGCTAGGATCTTTTCTCCTGAGAAGCTGGGAACCTTCAGCTTCCCCATATTTTGCTGCTTTAGATGTGATTGGAGAACTGTTTACCAGCATGTGAATTGTTTTTACTTGATGACCAATGACAGCCAGCTGTGTCAAGGCTGTGAGCAGACACAATATTTTATTATTCCTTTCTTTTCTAGCCTTCTGATGTCTCCTCTCTCTTTCTTTAGTATAGTTTTAGATAGCATTTTTAATATTATATCATAAAACAATAAATCATCCTTCTGAAACACAGAGTCAAGATTCTCATCTCTTCCCTTGTTGGGGCTGCCTGCCAATTCCACACCAGGACACATCCCCCCTTGCCTACCAGGCATCCTGCATCCCAGCTGAGTGGCATGGAGGCACAGGAGGAAGGAGTGCAGGGCTGTGGGAAGAACAGAGCTCACCTCTGCCTGGTGGAGAGGCAGGTTCTCCCCTGCCAGCAGGTAGCCCTCCACCAGGTGCACGCAGTAATCAACAGAGGAGCCAACGAGGATGGAGAGGGAAATGGCTTCCACAGCTCCCATCTCCCAGCCACACCAGTACATGATGGTCACCACGAGGCACACAACTCCTGGGTGAGAAAGGTGCAGTTAGGCAAATGGAAAGGACTCTGGGGCTGCTGATACAAGTCAGTCCCTGGGGAGTTTGGGCTGTGTCTGGCACACAGACCCCCCTGCCACAAACACTTCCCTCACCTTCCCTTAGCACAGGGATCATTTCCTAAGGTGACCAGACCTGCTGGAACACCCAGCTAAATACCAGGCAAACTGACAGGCTGATGCCAATCCAGACTAACTCTTGCTAAACGAATCCAAGCCCAGACAAGAGTCCATGTGTGCACACAGGGACCACAGGGTCCTTGTGTCAGCTAACAGAGACACAACTCCTTGCAGAAGGAGAAAATACAGGGTTTGCAGCAGTTGATGGGAAAAAAATGCAAACTGAGGAAAAAGGGAAATTACCTTAAACTAGTAAGCTCAAACTTGTGAATTATATACTTTAACCTTAAACTAGAGTAAGCTCAAACTTGTGAATGATATACTTTAAAAAGAGCACTAGAATATTTAACACAAAATAAAGGAGCTGATTCAAGGTATGCCTTTAGAGTAGTACATACCTTTAAAAATGTGGAAAGGAAGATTACTTAATTCAAGAGGAAAACGATTAGTACATGAGGAACCTGTTTTAGAGGTTTTAGAGGCATTAAAATTACCTAAAAGAGATGGCTATAGTACATATTAAGGGACACCAAAAGGTGTCACATAAGTGAGCCTCTTTTGCTTGCTACAGTTGCACAGAGGCTGAGCAGACTTTTCTGAAGGCAAAGAGCACTGTTAGTTTGTGACTCACATGTGGGAGACTAAGTGGTTTCAAAATATTAGATTTGATTTTTAAACTAAGAGGTTTTAGCAACACATTTAGACCACAACATTATCAAATCACCAGCCCAGGAGAGGAAACTATTTACAATTTTGCTTCAAATACTAAAACATTGCTAAAATACTCAGGTTTTAACATCTTCCTCTGCTTGGAAACAGCAGCCATGGTGCAGGTCCTTGGAAAGTAGTGCAATTGTTATTCAGAACTTGTGAGACTTAATCACATTATTATACATAACAGGTAGGGATGGCATTTGTGTAGCTAAAACCCTTATTTAAACAAATAGAAGGGATTGTGTGGATAAAACACACTGGGAATTAGACACACAAATCTACTTTCCCAATGAGGTTCCTGTGCATTTGTTGAGAGTTTCTTCTGTTCACTCAGCCAGTCTGTTCTCTAGGACTGGCTCCTGGAAAGCCAAAAGGGTTTACACAGAATACAAGCAATTCACTTCACATCACCGGAGAACCAGCAGTGCCACAATCCATCAATTTCAGGAAAAGTGAAAGCCTTGTAAGAGCCTAAATGAGAGATGTGGGACTCCAGGGGCTCTCCAAAATGCAGTTTATTACAGCCAAGAGGTTACAGCAGCCCAGGGTGGTGGGTGACAGAGCTGTGCTCACAGCTGTCAGCTCCAGCTGCAGGCAGGCCTGGAGACCCTTTTCTTTTGGTTACAGTGCATTATCTACTTTTCTTTTGGTTACAAAGCATTATCTACTTTTCTTTGCTGAGCATCTTAATACAATAGAACCAATCTAAACCTTAACTTTTATCTATAGCCTCTCATAACTCCTGTAATTACCATATTCATGTCACTGCTCTCCAATCACTCACAGTCAGTACATTACAGTTTAAGCCAGAAGTTGTTTTTCAGTTTTCTTGCAGTGGAAAATTCTGAGACCTTTTTTTCTACTTGCAGCATTGGCAGGCTTGTTTGCATGTGCTCTCTTTCTCCTTGGTAAAAACATCTTCTTGTTTGAGGTGGGTTTATCCTTTGTTCTAAGCCATAAAACCCCCTTCTAACAAACACACCCTTTGCCTCCTTGGTTATCCAGTCAGACTGGCTCAGCAATTCTTTTCTTCTATATCAAAACTTGCTTTCATTTCCATTCCTTCTTCAAATTCTACATTCAAAAATCTTTCTGCCAAGCACACACACCTGTGAGACTTTTTGTCAAACTTTCATCCTTCCCAACAAAGCCTGACACATTGGAATTGGTGTTTTTACCTAAGATGCTGAGCAGCACTGGCAGCAGGAGGAGGATGTGTGTGGTGAACACTGCCACAGCAGCCACACAGATGACCAGCGAGAGGACAAGACCATACAGGGCACTCTGCACTCCTGGAAGGAAACAGCCAGCTGATATGAATCCTGGAAGGTGACAGCTGCCATGGGAAAGGCACCATGTTCCTGCTGGCAACAAGGCAGGCAGGGACTCACACTGGGGAAGACAGGAGGGGGAGAATGAAAGTGGAAAGAAGGTGATTTGTTGGAACCCAGGACATCCCTCTGGCTGCCCTGGATGGCTCGAGCCCCTGGCAGGGGTCTCAGAGACCTTGGCACAGAGCCCAAGACCCCTGTGCCTTTGATTTTAGCCCATGGAAACAATTACCAACTGTGTGTGAGGAGTTACAAGCCACAGGAATTTGAGTAGAATGACAGGGAATTTGTCACCAGGTGAAAATAGAATTTTAGGGTTTTTGGAAGGGGGGTTCAGGAGGCAAGATGGAGGAATCTGGGCATGTCCTGTCCTCTTCTTCTTCTTAGCCTCCATCTTCTGTTGTGATGGTGGCACTTTTGGATTGGATTAGAGTAGAGACAGACTGTCTAATTGGGAAATTATTGTAAATAAAGTACAGGTAGCTTTTAGTATAAAAAGCTAACACCACCCCAAGGCAGTCAGTGTGCCACAACCTGACCTGCTGGACAGATCTCAGGGGGTCAGAGAAAGAATGTCAGAGATAAGAGAAAATAAACAACCTTGAAAACCAGAAGAATCCTGACTCCTTCTTCAGCTGGGCTGGGAAAAGAGACTCTCTAACATATCTCAGGGTCATCCTGACCACAAAGACTCTGAGAGTGATTGGTTCCTTGAATCTCACCTCAGCAGGGCTGTGTCCCTTCCCTTACCTGTTTCCTTGGGCTTTGCCTAATTTTGACAATACACACTGCTCAGGGCAGGAACAGGCTTTGGGAGTTTGCACAGCAGTGGCAAAGGACTGCAGATATAACCCAAGCCCACCATATGGGATGGAGTGTGCTGTGAAGATGTGTCAGAGAGCATGGGTTCCCCAGGGAGAGAAACAGGGCAGTCACTTGCCTATAATCTCCATGAAAATCTGCTTCCAGTGCTCACAGGTCTGGAAACCATGCCGGAGAGCAGAGCCCTCTGGGAAGAGCTGGAGCTGCTGCTGCAGGAATGTCTCCCATTTCAGATAGTCAGCATATGTCTGGAAGGAGGATTTCCCCTTGTAGGTTGTCTGTAACAAGATAAACTCGTCACTCATGTCCTGCTCTTTGGGCAGGGTATGCATGGCAAGGGGAAGGGCAGAACAACCAGCTCAAGTGGCAGCAGCAGACAGAACTGGCAGTGGCATTTGGGCAAACCTGTCACCAGCTTTTTGCCTGAGCTAATTGTGGTGTAAGCAGCCACTTCGACCAAGCTGTGACTGTAGGCATCTGTCTGCAACAAATGCTAATAAACACTAAATTACATCTGCAAATGGAAGTGGCCAGTGCAGAAAGAGCAGAGCTAAACCCCCAGAAGTCACAAGATGAAGCTGCCACCAGAATGACAATGGTCCCAGGTGATGCCATGTGCTCACCGATTCAAAAGCCATGGAGATCCACTGCACCTTGCCATCCTTCACCCCCACTGCCCCATGAGAGAGCTGCCCAGGCAGCAGGTTTGGCTCAGGGATGTTCTTGCACTCTGGGTGCAACATCTGCAGAAAGGAGGAGATGCTGTAACCTGGAGAGAAAGAAAGAGCAAGAGATGGAGGGCAGAACAGGGGAAGGAAGCACATTGGAGCAAAGAGATGAAAAAACCCCCAACCAACAACCCAAAATGAGAGCCCCAAGAGAATCACAAGACACATTTGTCCACAGCTGCTTCCCCTTGCCACTCTGGTTTGCCAGAACCCCTGAGGTCTCAGCATCACAGCTCTCAGCTGCTGTAGTTTAAAAGGACACTCTGTCACCAGCATGGGACAGGACAGTGCCACTGCTGGTGTCCCCAGCTGTCAGGAAGCAGCACAAAGAGCAAGTGCTGAGGGGCTCTCTGCCTGGCCTGGCAGGGATTTGCTCCAGGCATGAAATTGGCTTTTAGCCTGAAGCAAACATACACTTCCTAGGCTCAGCTCCACAAGCTTGTGACCTCTGAAGCTGGGAGAGATGGTCACTGGTCAGGTGTGCAAAGGCACAGAGACAGGGAGTGAGTAGCCTGACTGCAATGAGATCAGGTGTGAGATCACTGTTATTCAGGAGCTGCTAAGAGGATATTCACTGAATCAAAAGATTGCACCTCAAGCAACACCCATACTAGAAAGAACAAATGCAATTCTGGTTTTATCTTTCTGGATTACATCCCAAAGAATATACCCAGTGTCTTTGGCATTAAAGAGACCATCTTTTTTTCTTTGTTTCTGTCCCAAAAAGCACAACCAAGGACACGTTCTAGAAGGGTCAAGCTGCCTTGGGAAGGAGAGGAGACAGCAAGAAGCAGTCACTCTTTCTGTTTGCTGCTGAGGACCCCAAACAAGCACAGGCAGGGCTGCAGAGGAGGTGTCTAACCTACCCGAGGGCAGGCACTGAGCCCCTCCGGGCTTCACCAGCTCAGAGTTGCTGGCAATGGCTTTGCAGAGGCGGCACAGGTTGCCAATCTCTTTGAAGAGGTCAAAGCTGTCATCGTAGATAACACTGCCCTTTCACAAGGAGACACAATGACAAGAGCACCACACGTGAGACATACACACAGCAACTGGCACTCCAGCTTCCTGCCTGCTCCCCTGCCTGCACTTCTCACTGCCCCTCCTGAGCAAACAGGCAAAGGCTGATTCTGCACAGTGCCCCCAAATCACAGAGCAGGAAGAACAGCAGGAAGCTGAAGTGCAGCAGCCAAGCTAAGCATAATTTTTCCTAGGGAATGACTGTCATGTGTCAAGGTATGAGATCTCACAGATAAGTTGTTTCTAGAAGAGTCACATTTAGTGACTTTCCCTAGAGTAACCGATTTTTATTTCTTGTTAATAGTTCAAAACAAGATATATATTATAGAAAAATATCAGTTCCCTCAGTCTTGAATGTGTAGTGAGATTTTATATTGCACTCAAGAAGGGTTTGTTTCAAAACTCCTCAAGAAAGCCAGGTTTAGACTCAAAATTAGAAGGTTATACATTGCACTCAGAGGGACTTTCTGAAAAGTCTGAAGTGCTTTTTTAAATAAGGACTTCCTGATCTCCACTATTTTGTCAATTTGCTAAAACAGAACTGTACTGGCTCATCACAGTGCTACAACCCCTGCCCTTCCACCTGTGCAGACTGCTGGCCCAGCCTGGGCTGTGGGTATTAACTAAACCCCATCCAGACAGAGCCTGCCCCTCGCTTGCCAGCCCCCAGCACACCAGACCATGAGCGTGGCATTCACACTCTCTGGAAAAATCTCAGCTTCCCAGGAGAAAAATCCTGGGTGAAGGGAAGCCTCAGAGAAAAGGAAAACAATTCTTATCTCATTTGCTTCTCCTGTGTTTTGCTCATGTGGAATGTGTTTGGAGATTGTTCACCCACAGGTGATTGTTCCATTGCATTCTGCTGGGAGTTGTTTTCCTCATTGGCCAATCAGGGCCAGGCTGTGTCAGGGCACTGGAGAGAGTCAGGAGTTTTCATTATCATCTTTTTAGCATTCTGTAAGTATCCTTGCTGTGAAAAATATGTTTTTTATGATTGGCTTTTTGCAAATATTAAAATGACTATTAAATGTGTTGTGTTAGAAAGTTATGCTGCATTAATTCTCTTAAGGAGTGTGTGAAATATAGTTTTAGGTTATAACAAAATGTTAAAATAAAAATTATGCTATGTAAGATACTTTTTTAATGAAAGGACTCCCACTGAGATAGCAGCCATAGAGAAAGAGAATTTGTTTCAGAGAAAGAGAATTTATTGCCCCATTCTCAGAAGAAAAGAACTTCTTCCTGCCTCACTCAGCCCTGGAGACACCGTCAGGATTCAGAGGCAGAAGCTGGCACTGCCCAGACAGAATCCTGTGTTTGAATGGAATTGATGCACCATGGATGAGGTGTGTGAATATGCAACAGGCTGTTGCTTTTAGGGGTTAATCCTCTGTTAATGTGGGTCCTTTTTCGGGCTTATTTTGCCCAGAAAGAGGTACCCAGACTGTCTGTAACTCTTTGCTTCTATTGTCTCATACTGTCCTAATCCAAATTGTCAAATTATTACTACTCTAATTATATGCTATTTTTATAACCATTTTATTCCTATTAAACTTTCAAAATTTTAAAAAACAAGTGATTGGCGTTTTTCACACTTTCTGTATTCCTTAGTATAGTTTAGTAAAGCATTCTTTAACATCATATAGTATCATAAAATCATAAATCAGCCCTCTGAGGACGTGGAGTCAGAGCCATCATCCCCCCCTGCCAGGGGCACCCCCAAGCCCACCCCCACGGGTACCATGTCTCCGAGGACGTGGTTGTCCTGGCGCCGGGTGCGGTTCACGCCCCTGATCCCAAACACCACAAACACCATGGCTCCCGTGTCCACCAGGGGCCGCACAGCTGGCTTCCCACAGCCCGTGTTCATGCATGGGTTGAATCCAGATGTGGCTGACAGCTTCGTTTTGGGTGCTGTTGTCAAATACAGAGTAAAGGTTGGTTAGTTATAGTGACTTCTTCGAGCTAGGTCTAATGAGGAGGACATGACACACCTAAGATAGCTCAGCTACCTTTGGAGGCACAATGATCAGCAGGATGGCTTCTGTTGCAGTGTTGGAAACAAAAAGGTTTAATAAAAGGCAAAATAACAAACAGAAAAACTGAGCCAGTGGCCAGACGTTCTTGCTCGTGGTAAAACACTTTACAAAAGTGATTAGTTTATTTGTTCACTCCTTTTTCTAGTCAATTGCCTAAGCAAGAATTTTAGCTTCTGTCTAATTAGTATCCTCAAGTTTGAGGTGAAGTCTCCTGAGTCCTATGAGGTATCTTTTCACTTAATCAAAGAGAGAAACTTTTAGAATTCTTTCCTTTGAAGGAGACAAAGGAACTCCTTTGTTGAAGGACTTTTGTCACTCCATCAACAAAGAGTACTCTCCCACAGTTAGTGTCCTGGTTTGATAAGGAAGGGTTGAATATCTGAAGGGTGGTGATGAACTGACAGTCAGTTATCTGAGGGGTGGTAACTTGATTGAGAATCCAAAGTTTTGTCTCACTGCGTTGTGCTGGAAACTGTGGGGAGGAGAAGGAATGTTTTTGGAAGGTTTTCATTCTGAGTTCTGTGCGTTCCATTTTTTTTTTTTTTCATGTTGTAAGTTAATAAAGTTTCTTCCTTTATTCCTAAGCTGGACCCTGCTTTGCTCTATTTCTGGTCACATCTCACAGCAGACACTGGGGAGAATATATTTTCATGGGGGCACTGGCATTGTGCCAGCATCAAACCATGACAGCTAGATGGCAAGAAAAGGTCTGATTCTCTGGCTCTTGGCATGTTTTCTCAGGGCCTCTCCAGCTTACCTCTTTCACTGGGGACATAGAGGATGCCTTTGGTGGGTCCATCTGGGCTAGAGCTGAGCAGACAGCCCGGAGGTGCCACACACACGCGGCCGTGGTAAGGGGGCTTGTGAGACTGGGCAAAATACAGTTTCCTGTGCAGCAAAGAAAGTTTGTTATGGGGGAACAGAGGGAGGGAAGATGAAGCATCCCAAGCATTACATGGAAACAGACATTCTCAGGGACAGAAGCAACGGGAGAGATGAACATCTGCAGATCTGTATCCCTAGCCATTGTATATTCTGTGCTGCCCATTCAGCCCAAGAGTTCAGGTGGGTACGGGCAAGAACCAGGCCAGCAACATCTTTTTGCCACTCAAAGAAGCCCCCAGTCACAGTCTCTCAAACCTTTTGCATGTTAATGATGCTCTGGGCTATCTCGGGGCCTCTCGCTGCTCAGAGTGACCCCGAGAAAAGTTTGAAAGTCTCTTTTTCCAGTCTGGAGGTCGAAGAAGGAGCCAGAACTCTTCAGTTCTTGGTCTCAAGGTTGTTTGTTGTTCCTTATCTATAAAATATTTTCTCCTGTCCACCTGGGGTCCGTTCAGCTAGACAGTCCAGGGCACTCTGCCTGCCCCTGGGGACGTGTTATGTCTTTACACTAAAAACTACTTGTACAATATTCACAGTTACTTCCCAATACCCATCACCTGTGTTAGACAGTGAGCTTCTACTCTAAACCAATCTAAAGGTGCCAACATCTCAGCAGAAGATGGAGGCCAAGAAGAAGAAGGAGAAAGGCTGGACATGCCCAGATCCCTCCATCTTGCCCCCTGAACTCCCATTCTAAAAACCCCAAAATCCACTTTTTTATCCGGTGATAAATTCACTGCTATTCTACCTAATCTGTCTTGGCTTGCAGATCTTCATCTAAGGTTGGTAACTTGCTCCATGGGTCATAATCAAAACCACAGGCATCTTGGGCTCTGTGCCAGGGTCTCTGAGACCCCTGGCAGGGGTCTTGGCTGCTCAGAACAGCCAGAGGGATGTCCTTGGTTCCAACAATGGGCCTGCAAAGTGACTGCAGAGATGGGGCATAAAGGCAGCAAAGCAAATTCTAGAGCCATGGATGTCAGTGATTGAGAGCAGGACTAGCACTGGCCATCAGGCATCTCAGATCAGCCTCTCAGCTGAGCTGTTTCTGTTGCCCTGTCCCGAGGTGGTTGGGAAAGTTACCGTGTTCGCTGCTGCTCCTTGGAGGCCACGTAGAAACTGAAATCGAACTTCCAGCCCTTCTTGGTGTCACAGGACAAGGTGGTCATCATCCACTTCCTGGGGCTCATCTGCTTAAGCAGCCCTACTGTGGACACACAAGCTGTCAGCTTCCTGGTGAAGTTACCGAAAGGCACTCTATACACCTAAGCAATGGATTAATGAAAACAGACACTTAACTCCACAGGGTTGCAGCCTGTTGCACATTAGCATCACACTCTCCCTTCCTCCCTGGGCACTAGCACAGCCACACATAATGAGCAGTGCAGGCACAGTCAGCCCCCAGCCTGCCCCTTCCCAGCGATGGCCAGTGTGTGAGGGGCTCCTCAGTGCCCTCATTCCCAGTGGCCCAGGCTGAATGGTGGCTGCTCTGCCCAGGGTGAGGCACATCTGCCCTAGTGGCACCCACAGGTTTGCTCCCATCACTGACAGTCACCTCTCAACAGCAACAGGGGAAGTCTTGTGGCACTCCAAGGTATCATCCTGGATGCCTTCTGTGTTAACTACCCTACTGCAGTGCTCTGAAAATGTCACCCAAAGCTACATAGGACCCCATGGAGAGACAGGAGGAGGCTCTTGTGCTCACCTGCTGAGTGCTGCCCTCTTGCCAGAGGCATCCACCATCCTGAACTGACTTACCTGGAATGAAGGCACCTCCCCATCTCCCGGTGACACCATCTGCCAGGGCGCAGGGACACTGGCATTGAGTGAGAATCTGTAGATAGCTGGTCTTCCCTTGCTCCTGGACTTGGAGATATACACAGTCCCCTGGAGCTCTGAGGAAAACACAGGGCATGAGGTTTGGTGGTACTTCTCAACCAGCAAATGCTACAGATGCAGCCAGAGCAAAGGAGGGCTCCAATGCTCTGCTGTCTGCTGAGACACACCAGACACAGCCTCTGCCTTCTCACCACACAGTACATCTTTCAAAGGCTACCACAAATACATCCTGAGCTGCAGTAATTCCTGATGGCTTATTGATTCATCCTGGGACCTGGCCCAATAACTGTTTTATCCTCAAAATCCCCTGCAAACTGAATTTACTCTCCTCGTGACCTGCCAATAAGGTTGTGAACAGGACTGGGATGTGAGAGCTTGGAGTTCCTAGCCCTGTACTCAGATCAGAGGGATATGACACCAGCTGATACTGCCACCTGGGTTATAGGACCACGTCCTACAGAGCAGTAGGTATTCAGGGAAAGGGGGATTCTAAAGATGCCCCACTCACCCAGCACTAGGGCTCAGTGGGGCAGGCTCTGAAGAGAATTATTCCCCATCAGCTATTCAGAGAGCATGTGGTTTAGTTTGTACCCCAGTGGATCCTTGGGCCCTGGCCCCAGTTGTGGCCAGAGCCATCATGCTCCACTCACCTTGCTGCCCTTCATCACTCATGCTGCCTTTGCTTCCCCAAGGTGAACCTGAGCCCCTCTTCTTTTTTCCAGGGAAGTTCGGATGTTGTTCTGCAAACTGTGGGGCTTTTCCTGAAACAAACCTGTCCCACAAGGTTAGTCAGGGAGGAAAGAGTGAGTGGCAAGAGGAAAGAGGTATCAGGCCTGTGAACATCACAGACTCAGCTGCTGAATACCAAACCCTGAGCAGGCAACCCAGAGCCACAGTCTCTTGGCTGGGCACTGACATGAGACCAGCACTTAGGAGTAAAAATAGTCAGTTTTCATGGTCTGTGAAGGGATTGCTCCAGAAGAAATACTCAGGCACTTCATGGCTAAAGCAGGAAATACCTTTCTAAATACTCCATTCCTACAGGCAACTCAACCATCCTATTCCAAAGATGTGCCTCTATTCCACAGGGTCTATCCAATATCCAGTGAGATATTTGACCATTGTAGGTGTCTGCCTCACATTTCAGCTCCTCCAGCCCAGGGCTTAGGCCAGGCTGGACTGCACCCACCATGGTTTGGGAACCAGTGCTCTCACCTGAGCAGGTAATGCAGGAGATCCCTTCAGCACTCAGGTTGTATTTCAGATCCAGTAGCACCTGGATGTTTGTGTCTGGCCGGAACAAGACCGGAGCACGGCTGGCTGGATGGAGGCGGCTGGCAAAGAATATGGACAGGAGCAAAACCAGGAGAAACAGCCCTGCAAGGAGAAACCTGGCTAAGCATGGGACCCTACATGCACTTCACACTCCAGACATGCTCAGAGAACAGGCATGTGGTAGAAAGATGGTATTTTCAGCTGGAAAAATAACAGCCACTAAAGCACACTGGCAGCTGGGCTTTCTTGTAATAAGCTCCATGCCTGGAAAAAACTCCATCAGGAATTGCCACTTTAGGTCTGAGTGAGAAGAAAGGGATTGAAAAGTCCCTTAGGGACTGACTATTCGGGGAGCACTCTCCCACTGTAGAAGACATTTACCACGTCCCCTTTCCCAGCTTTTGTAACTAATAATCAAGGCTTGGAGTGATTGAAATGTCAAACCCTCTAAAATCCATGCAGATGCAACCCGCCTCCTTGCTTACCCACAATCACCCATCTGCTCTTCACTGCAGACCACAGCACCCAGTGCTCCAGCAGCTCTTGCAGATGAGCTATCAAGTGACCCTGGCTGCTCTTCTCTGCAGAGAGCTGCAGATTTTCTGGCATCACAGACACCAAGGGGACATCCCCCATTTCCAGGGAGACTAGAACAGAGAGAAATCAAAAGCAGTCTCAGTGCCATGAGTGTCTCTCAGAACTCTGCTCTCCTTTATTAAATCTTGTGCAAGGTGCTGCACAACTCACTCAAGCTGCAGAGATGGAGTAAAACCCCAGCAGAGGCAGTGACTCCAGGATTTTTTAAGCATCTTTGTCAAGTCACTGCCAAGCAACAGCTACTCATCTAAGTCCATAGCTCAGTCCAAATCTATGCTTCAGGCTATTCCCTGCCCTACCAAACCCCACAAACACTGTCCATAAGGTCACAGGGACACTGCATGCTTCTTGGGCCAACCAGAATTTGTCCCCATCCCACTAAATGTGTCTTACTGCTAATTACACACAGCTGACCTCTTCCTGAGTGCAGCCTGGCTCCTCCCTGATTCTCCTAGCTCCAGATCAGGGATGCCAAGGGAAATGCCCCCTTCTCCAGGTGTGAGAAGAGGGCACTTGCTGTGGAGGGATGAAGCATGCCTGGCACACTGTACAGCCAACCTACAAACCACGCTTGGCCAGTGACTGGAACAAGCTGCTTTGCTTCTTCACAGCTCCCTCATGCCCAGGGGCCCTGGAGGAAAACATTCTGCTGTTTGCAGGGAAGAGAGGGATTATTTCCATACATCACCACTGCATGTGGCTCTGGCGTACTAAGGAGAACCCTTGCAGCACAGAGCCAGAGCCAGAGCTCCTCTGCCTGCCTGTCAAAGGCATCTCAGAGCCCACTCTGCAGCAAGGGCTCTGCACATGCCATGGAATTGACTCAGTTATCTCCAGTTCCAGTTTGCTTCTAGGCCTGAAAGTAACTCACTGCCCTGACCACTGCTCTGGGGGGCTTAAAAGGAAGAGATCCCAGCAAGTTTTAAAAGCCAAGTACAAGATAGCACGACCCTGTAAGCACCTTTTTCTTGGGCTGGAAGGATTATCTCCTGCTAACAACTTATAGGGAATTTCTGGGATTTTTTTCTAGATTGCTGATGTGATCTCAGGCAAGTCACTGCCCTCTTCATACCATGATGAATGAGCTGCCCTAGGGGCTGATGCTGGAGAACAAGAGTGTTCTTTCTCCTGCTTCCCAAATACGGTGCTCCAAATGGCAGGGAAGAGGGGAAAACTTTACTCCATGGTGAGCTGTGTAATGGATCAGATGTTTCATGGCTACTTCCATGTCACAATCAGTGATTCCAGACAAAGCAGACCACAGTGGGCCCAAGAGAATTAGCAAACTAGCTAAGAAAGCGTGCATTGGCACCCACTGAAGATCTCAAAGCAAACTTACAAAGAATATTGAGTCCTGACTCCTACAACTTCCATGATGACACCATCTCCAGCTTACAATTCAGGGAACTGAGGCAAGGACCAGTGTCAGGGGTAGGGAGAGCTGCAGGATGAGGAGGGCAGTGTGATCCCCCTAAAGGCACCAACAGCAGACACGTACCAGGCTCCTCCTCCACGCTGAGCAGTGGGATGTCATCATCAAGGTAGGGAAGGGTCTCTCTGCCTGCTCTGGAGGTGGCTGCTGAGGCAATGAAGAGATCTTCAGCCAGGTGCAAGGCACTCTTTTTGGTGCACTTCTGACTGCAGCTGGATTGGAGCAGGAAAGGAGACAAAGGCAAGAGTTTAAAGCCACATACCCCGTGAAGAGTTACCAGTGGGCTCCTTCAGTGGCAAGGAGCACAGGATCAACCTGCTCCAATTGCTTGGAAAGACAACAGGAACTGCCAGGAGCAAATTCCATTGCTCAGTGCTGAGAGGGCAGGGGGGGCTGGGCTGGATACACAGAGCAGGGCTGAGCCTGGACACTCTGTCCATGACAGTGACACTGGGTGCTGAGTGATGGGAGTTTCTACAGTTCATCTCCCTGCTAATGAATAAAATCATCCCAGGTCACCTGCAGTGCTAGAGAGCAGGGGAGAAGGAAATGTGCTGACTTTCCAACACAAATCTCCATATCCTGGCAGGAGCAGTGGGGACCTGTCTGCCCTGCAGGGCTTGCATCTCCACCTCTTGAAGGTTTAGCTGTGCATTAAGTGCTCCAAGGAAACAAATGGTCCAATACTCACTCCATGGCATTCAACCAAGAGAACTGACTGAGAGAGAATGAGACTGGGACTTGACCCTTCCATTTTGCTCCAATCTGGAATGGCAGAACTTACATTTCCCTTCTGTCAGAGCCAAAGCCAAGCTGCCTGAGGGGAATGAGGATAAACTGAGATGATAGGGAAGGAATTTGCAAACCTCCTTGACTGCAAATTCCTCAATTTCCCACCCACAGGCTCCAGGGCTCACCTGGCTTGGCAGGAGCTCTCTAATGGGGACACGTAAAGGGTCCATATTCCAAGAGCAGCTGGCATGGTGAAGAGCACAGCTACCCAGCAGCAGGACACAATCAGTGACATGAAGAGTCCAAAGTCATGCACAGCTGGGATCTACATGAAGAGAGAGAACATGGGATTGGGATCTGTAAAGACTACAGCTGGTCTGTAGCTACACAAATAATTTGGCCATGGCAGACACTTACACAACCAGCCTAGCTTGTTAGGGAATTGAAGCAAACAAGGCCTTGAACACAATACTGATAGGCTAAATTCAAGTTTAAACAAGGGGACCCCAGCCAATCCCTTTGAATCAGGAATGCACCCACATCACTGGCCAGTTAGCTGGGCAGAGTCAAGACCTTTGTCCAATCCTCTCTCTAAGTGCAGGAAATTCAAAGCTCCCATAAAAGAGGGTGTGCATCAACAAAGGTTGGCTGTTGCCACAGGAACTTTGCAATGTGTGTACATTGCATTCCTGTCTCCACCATCAGTGACAGGGATCAGCTGGGGCAGGATTGCTGAAGAGACAGCAGGCAAGGAAGAGATGTCTGGAGGAACCTAAGGATAATACACCTCAGTCATGAAAATCAGCAAACCTGATAGGAAAAGCACTGAAACAGAGCCTGTTTGATCAGTGGCACAGTGTTACATGGAGACAGAGACAACATAAACCCTCAGAGATCTGTGTAACAGCAGCAGTGGTTTATTATGGAAGCCTCCTTATACAGGGGGTTTAAAACTCCCAGGGTGAGACAACTGATTGGTCTGGGTCTTAACATCACCCCAGCTCCTTGAGCAGTGCTATGTCTGCATTCCAGAAGGAACATGACTGGATGAGATCTCTGTCATCACATTTCCCTTCACAGAGAAAAGCAAGGCACAATTCTTCCCAAGAATATCTCTGGGTTTCACATTCTCTGAACCTCAGAGAAAGGAAACACAATTCTTATCATTTGCTGTGCCTGTGTTTGTGCCAAAGTAGAATGCAATGTGGAGATTGTTTCCCCACAGTGATGGGGTTTTGTTTCCTTGGCTATCAGGGCCAGGTGTGTGTGTGTGTCAGGACTGTCACTGACAGTCATGAGATTCTGTGCAGTGTGTGCTTGGCAGATTCAGTTTAGATGTAATGTAGTACAGTATAATAAAGTAATTAATTAGCCTTCTGATAAGATGGATCCTCCTCATCATTCCTCCCTGTCACGGGGGTTGACCTGTTTCGAGAGATCTCTGTTTGAGTTCAAATCTAACCAATGATTGCTCACTCAGGGACTTGTTTTAATTCTTCTCCAGAATGAACCAGGCTAACTGAATTGGATTTCTGTTATGGCCAGATTTACCTTGTCCAGCTACAGACCAGCTGTACAGTGACAGCACAGAAGTATTTCCTTGGATAATCCACTACCTTACAGCAAGTAAGAGACAGCTCTGTAAGGAGCAGGTCTGGCAGCCCACGGTGCTGAAGGAGAGGACAGATGGTGTTGGCAGGCTCCTGATCTATTAGGCCCTTTGGCAGACATTGAAACCCCAAATTCCAGAGGTGCAGGGTACCTGAGAGAAGATGTTGGCAGCATATGCTGCAGCTGTGGTCAGGGAGGTGAAGAAGGTGGCTTTCCCTGCTGTCTGGATGGTGTGGATCATGCGCAGCCGCAGGTCCTTGAGGTGGGTGGCTTGGCGGTAGGTGTTGATGAAAACAAAGACATCATCAACTCCTGGAAAAAGACAGCAGAGATATTGATACTCTGCTCACAGAGGTGACACCTGCTAAAAATCTGATTTCCCCCTTGACATTTGAACAGCAGATATTTATAAATTTATAGATAACTGAAAAAGGGCCTGAAAATTCAATCTGCATTTGCCACCATCACCTTCTTCTCTCCTGCAGACAGAAGCAGGGCAAGGCAGCACAGGTAAAGCACAGGCTTGGAGTAAAGATGAGCTTACCAATCCCCACGATGACAAAGGCAGCCACACCATTGAGTATACCCAGATACTGGATCCCAAACACGACATGGTACAGGAACAGAGCCACCAGGCAGCTCAGCCCAATGCTGGCAATGCCAAAGAATGACAGAAACACTGCAGCAGAAAAGAAACACAGAAAAAATAGTATCTCTGGCTACCCCCAGCAGAACAAACAGCTCCCATCTGCCCTGTTGGGATACTGGCTCCCATGAGTCTGTTGGTGACAGAGAACAGCTCAGGGCTGCAGGAGTACTGCTTGCAGACTCCCTCCCATGAGGTTCATGCAAAAAATTACATCAAATTTATGCCAGTGTTCACAAGAAAAGCATTTTCATCTTATTCCTGATCTCCTGTGAGTCTTTCCCTCACCCTGCCAATAGATCTCTGCTCTGGAGAACCAGACTGGCTTGCCCTTCTGCATGCTGCTGTGCCACACAGCCACACTGGTGCCAGGGCATCAGAGTCTCTCCTCAGCCTTGACACAGAGAGCCAGGGCACATCTGGATCTGTGTGAGAACAGGGGAGCTGTGACTCCAGCATACCTGAGCAGGAGGTGAGGATGTAGACCAAGACAGCTATGCAGCTGCTGCTGATGAAGGCCAGCAACATGTCATTGTTGAAAGTCCTCCTCACTTCATAGTCAAACAAATCTGTCCCTCCATACAGCACCTGGACTTTGCTAGGGTGGGGAGATATGAAAGAAGAGGAATAGTTGAGCATAAAAGGAGAGAGCCAGGTGGTTTAAAGCACAGTGTCTCCTCCAGAGCCAAAGGAGGTCACTGCTCTAATAACCTGGCAGTTCTCTGAGAAAACAGAGCAGTGAGAGCAGGTTGAACAAAGTTGCTGCTGGATGTGAAATTCATACAGGGAAGGAGAAAAATAAAGAGTAGGTCTAATATTTTTTAAATTCCTCCACTGCATGGTGGGTCTTAGGCACTAATAGACAGTTCCTGGAGCCTTCAAAGCCAATTCCATCTGGAATCCTAATCACTGCTTATTATATTAGCACTGTGAATGCAGGCAGAGGGAGGGATTAATCAGAAACTATATGATTTACCAGATTCTGCCTCTGGAAGCAGGCTCAGAGCAAAAATAATCCAACATAATTTAACCAGGACTACAATAATGCTGCACCATAGGAAGCTATCAGGGATCTGAGCTTTGGAACAGAGCCTTGGCCTCAATTCTTTTTTGGCTTGTCAGAATCACAATCTGCTTTCCCAGCTGAGAATGCTCTGTGGCTGCCTGCAATGCAACCTGCTTTTGAAGATCAGCCTCCCTTCATTCTGGGAAGTACTAAGACTCAGGGCAGTAGAAAGCTGGAGTCTAAGAGGGCACAGAGACTGGGACACACAGCCTTCAGTCAACTGCCTGAGTACTGGCATGCTCTTTTAGCCCTTTTAGCTCTATTTTATCATCTCTCTCTCTCTCACAAGCACTGAGCAAAGCTCTGTTCAAGCAAGACCTGGTAGTGAAAAAAGCCTGCACTTCCTGAAACTCATCCTGCCCTGAAACTCTCTTCCCCACCTCTCTGTACACAAAGCAGAATTGGATCCACAGGTTGAGCAGCCTTGAGTAAAGACTTTCATCCCCTGCATCAGACCAGTAGTGGCCCAGTTCAGAGCAGGAAGCCAGTTCTGTTTGAGCTAGTGGAACTGGATTTGTAAGACAAAAGCAAAAAGATCCAATGCCAGACAAGGACTCAGTGGAAAGACAGGCAGTAGATTCAAACTTTGTCCCCTTTTCATTGTCTCTGTTGGTGTCTCTGGCATGCTGCTGCTTGTGGAACTGGCAGTAAAAGGGAGCATAGGAGCAGGCCATGGACTCCCCACCATCATTCACAGCTCTGTGTCTGAGCCCAGTTTCAATGGAGATGCTTTTTCATCCGGAACATTATGCCATGGCCACTGTTCAAGTCTGACCAGTAGTCCAAGGTAGCATGTCAAGCCTTCTGTGCCTGGTGCTTTCCCAGTGAAGCCAAATGGAACATGGCTATCAGAGTAGAACAGGCACTTCTGCTCTGGTGTGAACTTTAAGGCAGAGCCGCCACTGTCATATTTTCTAAAAAATCCCCCTGCACAGGATTTTGCTCCTGGGAAGCTGAGAAGCCTCAGAGAAAAGGAAAACAATAAATACCTGATTTGCTTCTCCTTTGGAGAATGGTTGGCTCAGAGTCCCCCCGAGCCACATTCCTTTGGAATGTGGTTGGACATTGTTTATCCAACAGGTGAATGTTCATTGGTTTCATGTGAATTGTTTTGACTTATTGGCCAATCAGGGCCAAGTTGCGTCAGGGCTCTGGAAAGAGTCACGAGTTTTCATTATTATCTATTTAGCCTTCTATAAGTATCCTTTCTGTATTCTTTAGTATAGTTTAGTATAGGAGTGTGCCTCTTGTAGAAGGAGTGACAAAACTATCTTTTGTCTCTTCAAAAAGAAAAAAAGCCCAAAAATTTCTCTTCTCAATTAAGTGAAAAAGCTACTTCATAAGCCTAAGAATAGCCAACTTAAGATAACTTCAACTTAAGGATAGCCAATTAAACAGAAGCCAAAAAGTCTCACCTAGGCAATTTACTAAAAAAAGAAGTGAACAAAGAAACTAATCACTTTTGTAAGGTGTTTTACCAGGAACAAGAACTCTGGCACCTGGCTTGGTTTTTCTGTTTGTTATTTTGCCATTTAATGAACCTTTTTTTTTCTAGCACTGCAACAGAAGCCATCCTGCTGATTTTATGCCTCCAAGGGTAGCTGAGCTATCTTGGGTGTGTTACAGACCTCTGAAACCTTATTAGACCTAGATTGAGGAGATTACTATAAGAGTTTAGTATAGTATCCTTTAAAATAATACAGTATCATAAAACAATAAATTAGCCTGCCAAGAACACGGAGTCAGATCCATCATTCCTTCCTTCCTCTGGGAACCCCGCAAACACAACAGCAGAGCTTTTGCCCTGAGAGCTCTGCTCCATCCTGTGCCCTTCCCTGCTCTCATGCACTCCCACCTGCCCTGCCCACACCCCCCTGACCTCGTGGACTGCTTGGCCAGCATGGCCACGTAGGTGATGACGAAGTTCTGGAACTTGCGGCGCTGCTCCTCCCAGCGATCCTCCACCGAGTAGTAGTTGGGCAGGGGGGCCCCAAAGAGGATCTCGCTGCGCAGCAGGGAGCTCTTCATGTTCTCAGCAGACAAGCCCTCATCCACGTACCAGTAGAATTCAGGGTGGGTCATGGCCAGCTCCAGGGAGCCTGCAGGAGAAAGCAGTGCCACTTTTGTAGGGTCCTGCTTGATTGTCTTGGCAAGGCACGGGATCTAGTCTGCCACGGGGAAACTGGGAGTCATCCTGTCCTCCATCAGAGCAATGCTGACTGCTACTGCCTCCCAGAGAGCAAGGAGGGCCAGGGAAACCTGGATTGCCAAGACTCACATCCCACTTCTCTTCTGTGACTGCCTGTGTTCCTGCCCCCATGCACTTCCTCATCAGGGACACATCTTCCACCTGACTGACCTGAGCTACAGCACCCCCAGCCAGCAGCATCCTGATCAATACTCCCCTGCTGGATGCCCTTCCTTCTCTTACACTGGGACAATATTTTTTCCATTACACTTGGAAGCACAAGAACTAAACAATGCCCATGGAAGAGGAGTCCTGGCTCTGCTGTGACCTGGCACCTCTGCCATCTGATGGTGTGAGGGATGCAGAGATGGAGGCACTCAGCTTGTTCTGACCAAGAGACACTGCCTATCTATTCCCAAAATCCAGTTCCCTAGAGTTTGTACCAGAAAGACCAGAAACTGTGCTCCTTCCTGGTTTGGTAGCAGAACTGTTACTGGAGCAGATGGACTTAATCCTTTGCTTGTTCCCAGCGTGGCTCCTGGACAGCTACCCTCTGCAGCCTGGCTTGGGAGACAGATGGAGGGTACATCCCACAGCCACAGCACACCCACAGACTCCTCATGAGTCACCTCTTTGTCACCACCCAGAGCCTCTGTTCCATTAGAGGTGCACAGCACAAGGTACAGAGCTGGGAGGAGGAGGCAGGGCCTTTTTCCTCCTCTCCTTATAGGAACCTTTCAGTTGGTGACTCACAAGCTGCCAGAACAGCCCACGGACCTCTTTAATCTGCTCTGAAGTGCAGGGAAGCTCATCCCTATTTGTGTTTCCAAGCCCCTGGCATTGCTCTAGTGAAGCACAGCCATCTACAGGGGACAAGGATCAGTAGAAGACTTCTGTACCATTCATGACACCCCCTCAGTTGTCCCTCTCACTTGCCTGTGGGGGTCTGTGTGACCTGTGACTGGAGTTGCAGGCTTGAAAAGGGGCTCTGGTGCAGAAAAGACAATTCCTCAGAGCACAGCCCAGCAGCATCTTCCTCTCCATACAAGGCAGTCACTCCTCTTAGCTGCACACCACTGACTGCCTGAACCTGAGGAGAGGCATTCCTTGAGCATGCCAGCCCTTGCCCGTGGCCCTCAGCTCACCTTGGATGTCAGCAAGGTCTTGTCCCATGCCATCGTAGTAAATCTTCCCTCCTCTCTCAGTGGGGAAGAAGTAGGTCATGAGGGAGCTGGGAGGGGAGCAGTAGGAGTAAGAACCAAGGGGCAGGTCCTTCAAGACCTCATGGGGCTTCCAGCAGAATTCACGGAAGCGAGGGTGGTCCATGATCTTGCGCTCGACCTCATGGATGGTGACCAGGCGCTCCGTGGTGAAGATGTTGTTCTCAGAGTCCCCCCGAGCCAGAAAAATGAGCTCAATGCGCCAGTGAGCGTGTGTCTGTGTGTTAGCACTGATGTAAGTGCTGGAGTAGTCCCAGCGTGGGGCTCCCCTCCCGACTCGGGAGGTCTGGTTTGCTGGGCTGGGCTGGGGCCGGGGCTGCAGGGAGCTCGCCCTGCCCTCCGCGGGGCTGCGCCTGACCCGCGCGCTGACCCCGAGCTGGGAAGCGTTGAGGTGGAGCTGCTGCAGCTGCTCGAAGATGAGCCTCTGCAGGGTTTCTGAGGTAAAGTCAGCCAGGTCCCGGCGGTTCCTCCCCCAGGAGCCAAACTGGGATTTGAGGGCCAAGGCGAGGGCATCGAAGCGCTGCGAGGACTCGTGGTTGCGGATCTCGAAAGCGTTGTAGGAGATGTCAATATCCAGGGCAGGGTAGTGGAGGAACATGACAACAGCAAGCACAGCAGGGATGGCACAGCCCAGGAAAAGTATGAAGCCAGCACAGTATGGGTTGGTGAACACCCAGCCAACAATATTCCAGAAGCCAGACATGGGCAGTGTGACACACAGGGGCCTGACTCTGCACGGGCTTTTCCCACACAACAGAGCACCCTCTCGCCTCTTCTGGGAGCTGAAGGCCACCTCTTCATCTTCCTCCTCTAGCCAGGCATCCTGTAACAATGGGTCATCCTCTGTGTCCATGTCCAGCACCTGCACACAGACAGAGCAGTCAGCAAGACCCAGCAGTGGTGTCACAGGCACAGCTGTGAATCCACAGACTCACAGCAGCAGAGCCAGGACACTCCAGTTCCCTCAGGAGGAAAGCATCACTCCTTCCAAGCCCCACAGATCTGCTGCAGCCACTGAAACAACAGCCCTGTCACGGGGTATCCCACTCTGCCTGGCAGAGGAACCAGAGAGGAGAAGTTCAAGTGACAGTCCCCGAGCCCAGTGCTGTGGCAGAGGAAGGCTCTGCATGGCTCCAGGAGCACCAGGCAAGGAGGATTCACAGTATGTTGCTCACCCTGCAGCAGCAGGAACACTTAATTAGCTAACCTGGTTCTTACATCCAGGAATGGTTCATGCTACCAGATACAAAATGCAAAGGAGTGCTATCCTCCTCTCCTTAGAACTGACAATAGACTTCCCCCAGCTATTTATGGCTTTACTGCTCACCAGCCCTCCCAAGCACAGCACCTTGTCAGCCCCAGCTCACAGTGCTCACCTTTGCCAGGCATCCAGTGAGTTTTCAGAGGGGCTGACGGGTTGCAAGCATGGTGTGCAGCTGTGGGTGTGTGCTTCTGGCTCAGTGTGCACATACATGCACACTCTGTGGGGAAGATGAATACTGCTATAAATAGCTGGGGAAATCTATTGTCAGTTCTAAGGAGAGGAAGATAATGCTCCTATGGCTGGTGTGTGACCCCCATCCATCACTCAGCTGCCAGGAACTGTTACCCTTCAGCCTCTAAGGGGCAGCCAAGCTGGAACTCCACATTAGTGTAGATTGATGCTGCAGGAGCTCAGGTGTAACCTCACCCATCCCACTTGGGCAGGTTGGTGTGTACCTGCAGTTACCTCCCCTCTACCCCTGACTTTTCTCCCACTGGCCTGGGCAATGGAGGTACTGTGAGATCTGAAAAAGGATATGTATTCTGTGTATTCTCTCTTTAGAAAGAGAGGTAAAGATCCATAATCATTTCCCATTTTATTGAGTTACTGAGGAGAAGGAGGGAAAAGATTCTTATCCAGAGACAGAAGATCCTGCATGTGACAAGAAAGGGAAATGAGAGAGAGCAACTTAATAATAAGGCAGCAGAAAAGGGATTACAGCATCTTCTTTCTTAACCAAGAGCTAAATCCTCAGCTCAAGGATGGGATCAGTTCTAAGGTATTTCCCTCTGACTTGTCCATCAATTGTCATGGTCTGGACTGCAAACCCCAGTTTGTAACACATGGCCACCTATAATGTCTGGTGACCAAACATGTGTTACACTCTAGCTGCAGACTGGCACAAATTCTGGCACTGGTGTGAACTCCAGCACAGAAATTTCTGGAGTAGCCCCTGTATGCACTCACATGAGAACTGAGTCAGGGAAGGATCAAGATTGGTCTGGGACAGAGACATGGGCAGGGTGGGTGGCACCTGGACTGTCCCCAGCAGTGCCAGCCTCCCTCTGCATGCAGGGTACCACAGCCATGCAGGCATCCACAGCTCTGAACCCCCTTCAGGAGAGCTGATCCAGCTCCAGAGCCAGACATGGCACACTCAGCGTTGCCCTTGGGACTCATCTGGCTTTGCACCTCCCTCAGATCCTGCCTGGGTCAGGATGACAGCCTATCCAACCCAAAACATGGCAAATCGAATTGGTGGGGGAGATAAACCCTCACATCATCCAGAAAGGGATTGAAATGCATTTTTTTCTGCTTGAATTTTACTCGAGGGCTGGCCTGTTTTCCCTCCATCACTTCTCATGCTATCCAGAGACTCTCAGCACTGAATCATGGCCCAATTACTTTTTCAGCTCCAGGATACACACAGAGAACTTAATCCTGCAGCCTTCATTAAAGCTCTGCCTCACTTCTGAGCAAGCTTAGCCTGCACCAGGTTGAAAGAGGCAGAGGATTAGAGAACTCCTTGGAGCCCTGGGTCTGTTTCTTTAGAGAAGAGGCACTGATTCAACTGGTTTGGGTAGGCATATAGATTTGTTGGGCTTCCCTCTGCTATTTCCAAAGCAAACAGGATTCCTGCAAGTGAGATCCAGCTCAAGCCCCAGCAGCCCCACAGGGATTGTCATCACTTGCACCTCAACCAGGAAAAACACCCATGCAGATCCCACATGACAGTTCTCTTTCAGTGACATCTAGAAGAAAGTCACTGGCAAGTTGGATAGAAGCAGTGACGGATGAGGGAGCTAATTACACCCGACCTGACTAATTAATGCTGACTTTCACATTAAAAAATCCTCACTAGTGTTCCATTTCAATTACCCAGTTGTTCCTTCCTACAGGAAAAAGGAAGCCTTGTGCAACACCAAGGTAGAAAGGAAAAAAGAAAGAAAGCTCAAGGCTAGAAGGGAGGGAAAGACAATTTCTGTAATACAAGAGATTCTCATTGACAAAATAATCAAACTTCACACTGGTTTCTCCCACGTGCAGAGCATTCACAGCGGGGCTAGCAGTTTTGTGCTCCTGAAATCTTCTGGAGTTTCTACCAAAGGCAGCTTTAGGCCCCTTTGATAGCTACATGAAGTTCCTCTAAGGGGGAGAGAAATAGCCTTCATGCTTCCCAATTATCCTAAGAGCATCTGGGTCCTGGCAAAAGCCACATCTCTGTGGCACAGAGCTGCACACAGAACAACTGAAGGGCATCACTAATGTACCACACTAAAGCAGAGCTCCACAGGGACACCAGGACACAGCACCACTGTCCTCCTCTACACCTGAATCACTGAGACCAATCCAGAAGTCTAATTCTAAAACACCACCAAGGAGGGCTTTCTCAAATCCCAGTTCTGTAGCATTCACATTCTCTGATAAAACCCCTTCACCCAGGATTTTTCTCCTGGGAAGCTGAGAAGCCTCAGAGAAAATGAAAACAATTCTGATCTCATTTGTTTCTCCTGTGCTGTGCTCATGTGGAATGTGTTTGGGGATTGTTCACCCACAGGTGATTGTTCCATTGCATTCTGCTGGGAGTTGTTTGCACTCTTTGGCCAACCAGGGCCAGGCTGTGTCAGGACTCTGGAAAGAGTCAGGAGTTTTCATTATTATCTTTTTAGTTTTCTGTAAGTATCCTTTCTGTATAGTATAGTATAGTATAGTATAGTATAGTATAGTATAGTATAGTATAGTATAGTATAGTATAGTATAGTATAGTATAGCATAGTATAGTATAGTATAGTATAGTATAGTATTCTTTAATATAATATAGTATTATAAAATAACAAATCAGCCTTCTGAGAACATGGAGTCAGATCCATCATTCCTGCCTTCATCTGGGGGCAATGCAAATACAATACCATTCTCCCTTATCAACACAGCTATCACCAAGAGCATGGGGTCCCTTTCCCAGTGCAGACTACCATTCATGAATTGTTAAACAAAACAATAGGAAGAATTAGATATGATTTTTATCCAGCTGGAGGTCTGACTTTCATAAGTCTTGCACTCCTGGAAAAGTCAAGCAGGCCATGGACACCTCACCCTTAATCTCCTATAATACTTCTCAAAACATTAAATCAGCCACAGACAGGAAGCTGTGCCTGAGGGTACAACACAGAGAGAAGCTGTTTCAGTGGGATACGAGCCCAGAGATGCACATGCTGCTCCAAAGCACTGGTTTGATCTGCTGGCTGAGCTGGCTCCACCATTATTAGTTAAGCAGGTTCCCTTTCCCAGTTGCAAGCACAGCACAACAACAAGGCTTTAATCTATTTTCTTTCTGTGTGCTTTGCTTTCCCCTTTCCACTTGCTTTAAATCCTTTAGTAAGATGCAGAAAAACACTGCCAGACCCCAGGCACTTTGCAGATCAGAATGATATCAGAATGCTCCAGCAGCACAGAGCTGCTGGAATTACAGAGTAATTATATAAATATATGTTTGCTGGGAAGAAAGTTCAACAAAATTATTTAAAAAAAAAAAAAAATATATATATATATAAAAGCTCTACAGTCTATCATTCAATTT
Source organism: Serinus canaria (assembly GCF_022539315.1). Classification (NCBI taxonomy): domain Eukaryota; kingdom Metazoa; phylum Chordata; class Aves; order Passeriformes; family Fringillidae; genus Serinus; species Serinus canaria. The sequence goes on along the minus strand of NC_066334.1, from coordinate 2,818,055 downwards.
GCCCACAAAATGCAAGACAATAGGCAGGGCTGTACACAGCAAAGAGGATTATCTGATCTCAAGCTTTTATGAAATCAAGCAGAGGCACATGCACCCTGACTGTTCCACCCCTCTTCTACCTTACAGGAACTTTTATGCCCTTGCTAAGATAAGAGCAGCTGGAAACAGAAGGATCAATGATCTTAAGTGATTAGGTTCAATGATCTTTTCCAACCTAAATGATTCTGCCACCTCTCAACCAGCTTCCAGACTGGACAAAGGCTGCTTAGAGCACTCTCAACCCACTGTGTTGAGGATCTTCTGCAGGCACCCACCTGCTCTTCCAGGCTCTGACAAACACTGATTAGATCTACTCATAATTGCATGCCAAAAACAGTGTGGAAAGATTAGCTGCAAAGTCAAGCACTCACCAGCCAGGAAATGCCAAATTCAGGCCCAATACAGAATCCTTAATTTGTCCCTTTTGTAAATGCTCTGCAGTGCAGTTTTGCTTCCAGGCTCAGTGTCCAAGGCAAGGACTCTGGCTTCCTCCAGAGCATGCAATGGATGATGCTCCCCAAACCCAGCAGTTATTCCCTGCCCTGCTCTCTCCTCATCATTCAGCCTGTGGTCTCATGGCTCATTTCCTGCCTGCCTCACAGCCAGAATTATTAATTTCCTCGTGAGCTTTTTAACATTGCCTGTCACGACAGACTCTGAGGGCTGAAGAAGCGGGGCTGAACCAAATCTTCTCCAGCATCTCTGAGAAGGAGGGGGTGGTGCAGTCTGCATCTGACAGATGCTGGAGCCCAGGAGATGAAGGAAGAAGCAGACATTTATTTTGGGTGCCTACTTTGACACATCAGATACCAAATCTTTTTGAGGGCAAAAATGGGGGCTGTGTGCAACAAACCCGTGTTCTGCAAGTATAATTTGAGCTTTATCATCAAACACAACCATCACTGTGCAAGGTAACCTTTGTGCTGCTGAGGGATATCCAACCTCCACAATGAGAGCCAAATTCACACCATACACATGGTGAAAAATGCATATTTTATGATTGCATGTGTTATGTTAGAAGTTAAGTAGTGTGTTAAATATAGTTTTAGGTTATAACAAAATGTTAAAATAGAAACTGTGCTATGTAGGATACTTTTTTGAAAGAAAGGTCTCGCACTGAGACAGCAGCCACAGGACACCTAAATCTTTCAGAGAAAGAGAATTTATTGCCCCATTATCAGGAGAAAGGAACTTCTTCCTGCCTCACTCAGCCCTGCAGACGCCGTCAGGATTCAGAGGAAGGAGCTGACACTGCCCAGACAGAATCCTGTGTGTGAATGGAATTGATGCACCATGGATGAGGTGTGTGAATATGCAACAGGCTGTTGTTTTAAGGGTTAATCCTCTGTTAACGTGGGTCCTTTTTGGGGCTTATTTTGCCCAGAAAGAGGTACCTGGACTGTCCCTAACTCTTTGTTTCTATTGTCTCATATTGTTCTAATTCAAATTGTTCAAAATTATTATTACTCTAATTATATGCTATTTTTATAACCATTTTATTCCTATTAAACTTTTAAAATTTTAAAAAACAAGGGATTGGTGTTTTCACACACATTACCAAAAAGAATCCAGTAAATTGCCCCAAAGCACATGCTTTAAAGTACTGGAACTGTCACTTTTCAAAAACAAAGGTCACCAAGATTTGCTAACATCAAACCATGCATATTTAGTGCCCTGGCTTCCTGGGATTGCTGCAGAGGCACGCCTGCATGAGCACTTTGCTAACATGCTTGTTGCTGCCAAAGAAAATTAATTTCCTGATAAAATAATTTGCTCCTGGTTATTGTAACTAATGATTGTAGGTGTCAGAAGCAGCGTCTTGGTTACAATCTCACAAAACATGCCTCGCAGCCCTGTGCCATGTGTACTGCTTAAGTTACTTGTGCTGCTGATAAGCTCTGCTGTCACTCAGGTATGTGGCACTTCCAGGTTTCTGCTAACAGGTACCAAGCAAGCTGAGGCTCTGATATGCTTCAGAAATTACTTGCCCAACCACTACAAAAATTGGTTAGATTTTGTCTGGAGCCCAGCAAGTTGCTGCTGTTGAGGAAAGGGATCACTCCTGGCTCAGCTAAGTGCCCTTGGGTGCCTTGACAGATTTCAAAAGCACCCAGGAGATCCCACCTGCTGGGGCCCAAGGGAACAAACTTGCCAAAGGGATCTGGATTCCCACACTCCAGCACCTAGCCCTCAGCACAACGAGGTTAAAAGAAAATGTTACAAATGCTCCACCTGAAGAGTGTACTCAGCCAGCTCTGCTCATTGTGCTTTGACCTTCCAGAAAGAGGAGGAACAGGCACCAAGTCTCACTTGCACCTGTGGCATCATGCAGGTCACAGTCACTCCAGGTGCTACCCATTTTCATCTAATGTATCTGAAGGTCTTATTTTTCACTGCTACAATTTACTGCCATCAGAAAATGCCAGATTTGAAAGAGGGAGGATGTATGGCTGCAATCTGTGGTGAGGACACAGCTCATTTTAATTTTATTTTTATTTTATTTTAGCCACATTTTCAGCAGGGCTTTCCACACACCAGCATGAGAGGAGTGGGGGATCTGTAGCACATTCCCAGATGAGGGAGCAGCAGGAATACTGAAATACTTGTGCACCATTCCAGCTGCATGCACTGAGCTGGTGTCATCTGTGGCACAGACACAGTCTCCTGTTTCTCAGAATGTGAGGGTGGATTCTGGGGGGAATTTATCCTGACAGTCACTACAGCTGAGTGAGAATAACTGCAGCAAACCATGTGTTATAGTGGCCCATGGAAAACTAACTGCTGGATCAGGAGGGACTCACAGAGCAGCTTGCAGCTGGCTGGCTTTCAGCAGCCTGAGAAGTGGGATCTGAGCAGATATGGCTTTCTTACCTCCCACACTTCCTCTCTCTCTCCCAGACAGATGCAGCTACCTGCTCTCCTCCCATGAAAACCCAGAGCTTGTGGAATTACTATTTCACTGCTATTTCACCTTCCAAGAATCAGTGAGAAATCTGGAGCAGATGTGCAAGATCGAGAGGATGAAGAGCCTCTAGTGCCACACGGCTCACTGGTCCAGAGCAGGACCTGGGCAAGCACAAGGTTTTTCAGAACAGAAGAAAAACTTCTTGAGGGGAAGATGAGAAGACAAGACAAGCTGCCTCAGTGCCTGAGCAGCAGGTTGGCAGATCCCCTGCCAGTACAGTGAGTTAAAGCTTACTGCCAGCTGCACCAGCCATGCAGAAACTCACATTAAATATCACAACAGCTCAATAAACACAGCCCTGCAGACCATTAGCAGAGGAGGGGGCAGGGATTCAGAATAAGCAAACAGGCTTTAATGACACATCCATCTCAGATGTGAAAAACGCCAATTGCTTGTTTTTAAATTTTTAAAAGTTTAATAGTTATATAAAAAGTAATGTAATTAGAGTGATAATAATTTGAACAATTAGGATTAGGACAATATGAGACAATAAAAACAGAGAGTTAGGGACAGTCCAGGTACCTCTTTCTGGGCAAAATAAGCCCAAAAAAGGCCCCACGTTAACAGAGGATTAACCCTTAAAACAACAGCCTGTTGCATATTCACACACCACATCCATGGTGCATCAATTCCATTCACACACAGGATTCTGTCTGGGCAGTGTCAGCTTCTTCCTCTGAATCCTGACAGAATCTGCAGGGCTGAGTGAGGCAGGAAGAAGTTCCTTTCTCCTGATAACGGAGCATAAATTCTCTTTCTCTGAAAGATTTAGATGTCCTGTGGCTGCTATCTCAGTGCGAGTCCTTTCTTTTTTAAAAGTATCTTACACAGCACAGTTTCTATTTTAACATTATCTTATGACCTAAACTATATTTAACACACTCCTTAAGAAAATTAATAGAACACAACTTTCTAACATAACACATATAATATTCATTTTAATATTTGCAAAAAGCCAATCATAAAATCTGCATTTTTCACATCAGAGAAAGTCCAGGATGCTTCCCAAGACAAACAAGAGACACCACGAGCTGGTTCCTGTTAGTCACTGTGCAAGGAAGGAAATGTTGCTTGCAACAGCTCCCAGAAGCTGCCAGTGGAGCCACGTCTCTAGGATACAGATTGAGGCCACCAGAACTGAGCTGAGACAGCAGGAATGTCCCTCCTCTCTGCTCTCTTCTCCTCCCTGCCAGCACAGACCTGGCAGTCTGTGGTCTGGAGCAGTTCAGAAAGAAGCAAACATCACCACTGTCCTTATTCCCCTCCTGCTACCAAAGATGCAGAGATTTACAGCCTCAGGAGCTGCTGTGAGTGGCAAGCAGCCAACCCAAAGGGACAAGAACTGCCACCTGGAAGGACCAAGGCATTTCAGCCAATTGTTCCCTGTTTCTTACTGCATGCCACACTCTCAGACAGATGTTCACAGGCTGAGATGCTTCTTGTGCTATCTCTAAGGACTAAGTCCTGCAGTTAAAACACTAAAATGAAAGAAATATTTGTGGCTCCACTGTTAGTTTTCCCAGCTTTCCTGAGGCAAAGCACATCATCTGCTCTGAATTGCTCTCAAATCTTGGAGTTTGAGACTTCTATCCTTTCACAACATGCCTTATTCTAAAGGCTCCTGGGATCCCCCTTCACAAGGAAACACAGCCTATTTTTGAAAAGACATTTGTAAATTGATTTTCAAAGGGACACACTCCACAGCCCTCTGTGGATATGGAACTGTGTCTGGCCTTCTGAAAACCAGGCTGTTGGCTGGGTACAAGAGGAAAGTAACTGAAGGCAGTTCCTGAATCAGCCAAAGAAATGGAGATGCAAACAGCACCAGGATCTGCAACATAACCAAATAAAAGAGCATGTAGGCAGGTTGGTGTATATGCAGGAACTCATTTAGCTGCATAGAAGCCAAGATTTGGATCCAGAAGGAATTCCCTCCTTCACAACACATCAGAATTAAAAGGTACTGCAAGAGGTCTGTAAAGGAAAAAACTTAAAAAAACTTATTTGTCTGCTACTTACAGTAGAGATCTCTGTTATTGGAATCTAAACAAGGCCAGATGCTTTCCTGTGCCACTTACACACAGACCCATGCTATGAACTCTGCAGTTACTGTGAAGAAATGTGCATCAAGGACTTGGTACCAGCCAGCAGATTTACAGGAATAAAGCTTTGCTTCTCTGGTATAAGCACTGCCACAGGGGATGAAACATTTACCTGCTGATATATCTTGTTTCCAGCTGTCACAGACTGGGGTTTTAGAGCTCCCTGTGATGCTGCAGCTTTTCTGCCAGGCTCTGTGCACAAGCACATTGATACCAGAAACAAGCATGCAATGGACCAGCCCAGACCACATCTCAGCTGCCCATCTGTCACTGTCATATCTTCTGGAAAAATCCCTTTGCCAGGATTTCTTCTCCTGGGAAGCTGAGAAGCCTCAGAGAAAAATGAAAACAATAATTATCATAACAATAATTGCTTCTCCTGTGTTTTGCTGCTTTGGAATGTGGTTTGGAGATTGTTTATCCACCATGTGAATTGTTTTTATGTAATGACCAATCCCAGTCCAGCTGTGTTGGTGCTCTGGAGAGTCACAAGTTTTTCATTATTATCTTGTTAAGCCTTCTGTAAGTCTCCTTTCTCTATTCTTTAGTATAGTTTAGTATAGCATTCTTTTATATTATATAATATCATAAAATAATAAATTAGCCTTCTAAGAACATGGAGTCAGATTCATCATTTCCTTCCTGCCACAGGGGACCCCAAAAATACCACACCCATCTCTGAGCCCTGTGTGAAGGGGGAGAGCTGAGAAGCAAGGGTTAGGATGGGGAGAAAAAGAAGGGATGGGCTAGGAAATAAAATTCAGTTTGGATGTGGAAAGAAATGGCTTGCAGCATTTGCATCAGACTGTGAGACACTCCCTGGGAAACACATCCAGAGACTGGACACTCCAGCTGTCCAGTCCAGGCTGGATGGCAGGTCCAAGGCACTGACAGGTGCTCTGTGCCTCCTGAAGAAGCCCTGAGGTTGGATATTGCAGGTGCAGAGAGAGCATCCTCTGGTTCCCACCAGCAGAACTGCTCTGCCATTCCCACATCAGGTCTTCCAGGGAGAGCTGCAGTCCCTGGGGGTTCAATTCACCCCGGGAAGGCAGATCACACTCAGCTACTGGCAGCTCAGGACTCCTGAGCTGTGCAAGGCAGAGTGTCCAGTTGTGGGGGGACCCCTATCACACCCAATTGCCCTGTTCTTGCAGGAGAAGGGCACCATTCCTGGCTCTAAGCAACCAAAACTAAACTTTGAAGCTTGTTTTCCCAACCTTTTTGTGTCGGTGTTTTCTTCTGTTAATGGTGTAATAGTCCAGTTATTAATCTTTTCTGGTTTTCAGTGCTATAAAAGCATGACTCAATAGCTCAGAAACCTTCCCTTAGGTGCTGCAGAGGACGGTCAATGACAGTAGAGCAGACGAGAGTCATAAATAACATTCAGCTGGGTGCTAATGCAGGCAGTTGTTGTAGCCCACGCCTGAAGCACACTGCTACCAACGGGAAAATTTACAAATTCGCACGTAGTTAAGCTTTGCTGAAACATATCCCGGATGGGGATCAATGGAAAGTCTTTTGCTGACTTCACTTAGAGCTGGATTAAGCACTTACACTGTCTCCTCCATACTCCTGAATTATTCATTACAGGCAAGACACTGCAATCCATACTCACACTGCACTTAATCTGTCCTTTAAATTGATTTGCATTAGTCTGAGTCACAGGCACCACGGCATTTCTCTTAACAGCCTCACTGAAGGCAGCAGAGCTACTCACAAAATGAGGTGCTGCTCTGAAAGAGGAGAGAGGCATGATCCAGCCCTTAGCAAAGGCAAGGAGAGAACTGAGAGAAAATTCACCCTGGTGAAGGTACAACAAGATGAATGAACTCGGGGAAATCTGTGTTCAATCAATAATTTAAAGAGATAGCCTGTCCTGCAGTATCACGGGTGTGAAAAACGTTTTTGTGATTTGTGTCAATGGGCAATGGAATCAGCAAATGCTTGTATCTGCTGTGTCAAAAGTGGATCCCAGCTCCCTGGGATAACTACAAAGAAAAGGTTTAAAGTTTCTGACTGAATAGCCAAATAAAGCATTGAAACAGAAGTATAGTAGAGTAAAGAGATGAGGCAGCAAGACTGATGCTTAGAATAAAATAGAAGAAGCATAGTAGAGTAAAGAGATGAGGTAGCAAGACTGATGCTTAGAATAAAATAGAAGAAGCATAGTAGAGTAAAGAGATGAGGGAGCAAGATGACTTATGCTTAGAATAAAATAGAGGAAGTTGTGATAAAGCTAAAGGGATATTGCAACAAATGCTAATGTATAATAAAAAGCTTGATGCACTTGACAAGAGTCATGCAGCGGATACCAGTGGAAGGCCTCCCTCCAGACGACCACCTGGAAAGATTATGAAATTGCTGATCCCAGCTTATTGATACTTGCTGATTTTGGACAAACACAAGCACACTGGACAATGCTTTGTAGGCTTAAAGCCAGTATATATACTCTGGTGAACCTGTAGAGGTGGGTGCCATGAGTGGAGCAGTGACTCCCTGGCCACCCTGCACTGCTTGCTTGCTTTACAATAAAAGATATAGAAATAAAATTCGGTTTGGCTACTGAAATTTTATATTAGCACGGGGAGACTGAATTCTAGAAACTAATATTTCATAGCTCAGCTTCAACACGAGGTCTGAAAACACATTCACAGAGCCGAAGAAGGTTTTCACACATGCCTCGATGAGGACTGCTTACCTCTCTAAAGAGAGAGAAACAGCCAGGTGTGTGGAAAGGAAGAAGGCAAAGGACATTATTAAAAATAGGTTGGAAACTGCTGTAAAATGGTTGATAACTGTTAAGCATGCACTCTTAGTTTGGTCATTATACTGTCAAAGGGGTTCAAAGGGCAGTTATCAGAAATGCAGTACTCAAGGTACCTTAACACACCTCGGTAAAGCACCACGAGCCAGCCTGGACAGAGCTGTCATGGCCAATCCAGCGCCTAAAACCTTCTGTAAATGAAGGATCCAAAGAGAAACCAATGCCAGGGACACAGAACAGGATCAGAAGGGGCACCTGAGCCAGGGAAGCTGCGCCGTTCCCCTGGGCCAGCGGGGCCAGCGCTGCTGAGCAGCCCCAGCGCCGGCGCTGCAGCTCCTGCCCGGCCCGGGCCCTGCTTGGGCCTTTCTCTTATTGTAATGAATGCTGAAATCACTTCAGTACCCCCTGATTTGGGCCTTTCTCTTATTGTAATAAATGCTGAAATCACTTCAGTACCCCCTGATTTGGGCCTTTCTCTTACTGTAATAAATGCTGAAATCACTTCAGTACCCCTTGCTTTGGGCCTTTCTCTTATTGTAATCAATGCTGAAATCACTTCAGCACCCCTTGCTTTGGGCCTTTCTCTTATTGTAATCAATGCTGAAATCACTTCAGCACCCCTTGATTTGGGCCTTTCTCTTACTGTAATAAATGCTGAAATCACTTCAGTACCCCTTGCTTTGGGCCTTTCTCTTATTGTAATCAATGCTGAAATCACTTCAGCACCCCCTTGCTTTGGGCCTTTCTCTTATTGTAATAAATGCTGAAATCACTTCAGCACCCCTTGCTTTGGGCCTTTCTCTTATTGTAATAAATGCTGAAATCACTTCAGCACCCCCTTGCTTTGGGCCTTTCTCTTATTGTAATAAATGCTGAAATCACTTCAGGACCAGGAGCCTGGTCCCGTTTTTATCAGACATCTTCTGCTCCTCCTGACTGGTACAAAAGCAATAAAAAGTGCACAGTGCACTGCCAGAGAGGTAAGGAGCCCTCCCTCAGTGGAAGCTCCTTCCTCCCAGGCCCTCAGGCCACACCACTTGCTCTGATCCTGAAATCCCCTCCAGCTGCTCAAATCGCAGATTAACTCACACCACGGGAGACCCCACTGCCTGTAAATTTCACCACTAAACCCAAATTTGTAGTCTGATACCTCTAAACAAACAACAGATTAAAAAAATAAGCCAATCAGGTAAGCAAAAGGAGAAATATTTTGCACTATACTGAGAAATATAATGGGAATTGATTTTTTAGAATGAATGAATTTGTTCAGTTCTCATTTGTGTTAGTGCTTGATAAGATTAGGGGATTAAACCAATTGTATGCTAAGCACTTTGTGCTGGAGAGAGTTCTGCCAGGATTTCCTGCACGTTGGCATGCACAGAAACCACAGCAGCATTACCCAGAGACCCTGCGACTCACAGGGGGACCTGTTCAAACCTCAGAAATAAAAATCACAGCTTATCCAGATTTTCCATATGCACCCGGGTATGAACTTCTATCCCACTCCAGTTTCACTCAAGCTTATTTATTAAGTACTCATCCCCAACAGGCAAGTCTTTGTATAAGCTGCACTTATCTTGGAGCACTGGCATTACAAGAGGATTACAGATGTGCTGTGGCTTTTTTGGATGCAAAATGTTAACATCTTGTGCATACCCTCTCCCTGTGCCCAACTGAAATGCACCCATCCTGTCGCTCTCGTGTGATTTGATTACACACACACACATCACAGCCACCCCATAAACTCCTGCAAAATACAGCTTGTCAACAACACTTCACTGGCAGTTCAGAAATTGCAGGTACAGAAGGGGTCAGAGTTTTCCTGTAACCTAACTGCTTCTTCTGTTGGTGTGACAAAGGCATTTGTGATGTTTAATTCATTAATGCTGAAAAAAAATACAAGATCTTGGGAAGCACAGCCAAGGACACACTAGATATTGAAAGAATTTTTAGCACCTAGCAAACACATTTCCCTCAAACACCTAGAAACTAACAGCAATTTCAACAGTGTGAAATCCCTCATTTATGTGCCCCCAAATTACAAAGAGCCAGTCAGATATTGCCACCTTGACTCCCTGTTAGTGCCCTATTCTACAACAGGGGTGTTTGTCAATATAGCTAAAAACACTACACTACAGCCAGAGAGGGAAATCTGGACAGTGTCAGTGACTTCACCTTGTGTTTAGGGTTGTGGTTTGGGGTTTTTTCCTGTCCCTGAGGATGAATTTGCCCTGTACATTGCAGAAACTGGATCACAGTGGTCCCCACTGTGGGCAGCTGGAGTTTGGATGATGCTGATGCTTCTTGCCAGTCCAGTTCTCACATATTACACTGTTCCACACTGCTCTGGGCCACTGGTCCCTTAGCTTTCCCCTGGTGCCTCTAGGTGAAAGGGACACAAATACTGATGGGTAGTTTCCCCTTAAATAATTTTCCTATTAGACAAGCATTCTCTCTCTGTAGAGGAATGTCTTCCCCGTGGGAATACTGCAGGTATTCACAGGGGCAGCTGGAAAAAAGGAAAAAAAGATCTTTTATCACATTAAGCATTTCCATTCCATCTTTGTTGTCTTTTTCACCAGCTCAGTTCTGTTTTATTCCAGGCTTAGGGAATCAAGCTATAAGGCTCCAAGGGGTAAAAAGACTAGCTTGATGAGTCTAACCTCTGAAGATGCATCCAGGGTGATAAAAGAAGTGAAACATCTTCCTTCAATACAGTTGTTGTGTTGCTAGGTTTCCATCTAGATACACAGTCTAAAAGAGCAATTAAAGGAAGCTGGTGATGTGGATTCTATCTTTATCAACACTTCACAAGGTTACTGGTGAGAAAGAAGGGAAAATATTGTCCCCAAGCAAAGTTGTTCTGATGAGAACAGACAACTAGTTTCAAAAGCTTACACAAATTTTCATGGGAAAATTGTTCTTAAAAGCTTGAGTTTCTAAGGTGGCAAATTTTATGTGTATCAGGATGTGGCTTTGTGAGCAAAAGGTCTGTGTGTTTATTTGTCATTTGAATTGCTCTTTCAAAGCACAAGCCCTCACCCCACTCAACTACTCTTGCTGTAGCAGATGAGGACATGCATCAGCCTTGTTTTAAAGGAACTTGTTTGTTTATTACATTAAACACTAGCAGACTCTGCACAGCTGTCAAAATACTATTCTAATCATTGCATAAGTGAAGGTTGTTAACCAGCATGCTGCTATGCCTGTGCACAAAACAAAGGTGCCAGTGACACAGGATGCACCAACAAGGCAGCTGCAAGGTCCCACACATGCCTGAGGGACCGGCCACGTCCAGCTGTGTCTGGCCTGGAATTTTTCAGTTACACTCAGCTCCCAGTCTCTCAAGGGCTCTTAAATTCTTGGGCAGCAGAAATCACCCCTGCTGGTTTGGCTTGGTCATCACAGCACCAAGGAAGAAACAGAAGAGATTCTTTCCGCCAGGACAGTGGCTGTTTTACTGGCACATCTTGGGAGACCACTCTGAATGGCAAGAGCCATAAGGACCAAGCTAAGTTGGGACTGTTGCTAAGCAATGAAATGTCCTTATTAAGTGGTGCAGTGTTTTTAGACAGGAAAAGTCCATTTCTACACAAGCTGGTATAAAACAGGAAGGTTCTCTTTAACCTGTGACACGTACTAGCTACATGATACTCTTTATATCTTTTGGACACACAGCAGATGTGGATCCTGCCTGGCTGGACCTGCTAATACCCCTGAGTACGGCCAATACCCCACTGACTCTGCTCCCCCTCAGGGAGGCCGGCCAAGCCTCCGTGAAGCCGGGGACACAAAGCTCCTCAGTTCTGGCACCCAACTTTTCCCCCAGGAGAGCAGCCCTGCTGCAGGCGCAGCTCAATCAGCTCGTTACAGAGGCAGCCTCCCGGGAAACGATCTCCCCGTGAATATTCATGAACTATCCAGCGCTTCCAAGGGAGAGTTGGCTAAACACACAGCTGAGGGATTTAGCTGCTGGATTCCCAGGGGGAAGAAAAAAGGGAAAGGGGAAGGGGAGAGAGGGGGAGTAAAAAAAAAAAAAATAAATCCACAGACACACACACAGAAAAAAAAAAAAAAAACAAAAACAAAAAAACAGGCACGATTGCAAGCTGTTGTCTCTAAGCATTGCGGGACCGGGGAGCCCGACCGATACCCCAGTCCACCCCACCGGGCAGAACCGAACGCTCAGGGCCGCTGGCGGACAGAGCATCACGACAGACGGGCTGTGCTCAGACTCCCAAGACCTCGCAGAGCCCCGGGGCCGCGGAACCGCGGAACGCATTGCTCACCTCGGCCCCGCCGGGCGGCAGCAGCAGCGGGCTCGCAGCGATGCCGGGCAGCGCCGGCTCCCGTTCCACCGGCGATCGCTGCAGCGGCGGTGCCGGTCCCGCAGCCCCGAGCCGGCCCCGCCGCCGCCTTTTGTCGCCGCTCCGCCGAGCGCCGCCGCCGTGGGCGGAAGGGCGGGCGGCAGCGCCCGCCGCTGTGCCGCGGAGCCGAGCCGAGCCGAGCCGAGCCGAGCCGAGCCGAGCCGAGCCGAGCCGAGCCGAGCCGTGCCGAGCCGTGCCGTGCGGTGCGGAGCTGCGGGACTGCCGCCGCCCCGCCGGGCTGCGGGCGGCGCTGTGGCCGCACTACAAACCGCGGATATAAACCATATAATCCATATAAACCATATAAACCGTATAATCCGTATAAGCCGTATAAACTATATAAACCGTGAAAGCGTGCCCCGTGCGCGGTCCCCGCCCGGCCGGACAGGCAGCCCCGGTGCGGAGGGCAGCCTCACCGCAGGGCCCGGCGCAGCCGGGAGGGCGAGCACGACGCTTAGGATCGTGTCCCGGTGACAGCCCGCCCCGCGCAACTCCTCGGGTAACGGAGGAACTGCGGGACCCTGTGTCCCCTCCGGCATGCGGGACCAACCGGGACTGCCCTGCCCGTCCCGCCGGGACTGCCCGGTCCGCCCGCAGAGGGAGCCCTTGGTTTGCAGGCTGCCCCTGGGAGAGGGATGCTGTTCGCTCTTGTGTCTGATTGCAGACTGGGGATGGAGTCCGGCTCTCTTGGGTGGGCACTGCCACCACCCCGAGACCGGGCCCGAGTTGGGACGGAAACTAACAGAAACTTTTGCAGCACCTGGCCTGTTAAAAATAGGTTAGAAACGGTTGTGAAATGGTTGATAGCTCGTTAACCATGTACTGTTAGTTTGGTTGTTATATTGTCAAAGGGGTTAAAAGGGCAGTTATCAGAAATGCAGTACTCAAGGTACCTTAACACAGCTCGGTAAAGCACCACGAGCCAGCCTGGACAGAGCTGTCATGGCCAATCCAGCGCCTAAAACCTTCTGTAAATGAAGGATCCAAAGAGAAACCAATGCCAGGGACACAGAACAGGATCAGAAGGGGCACCTGAGCCAGGGAAGCTGCGCCGTTCCCCTGGGCCAGCGGGGCCAGCGCTGCTGAGCAGCCCCAGCGCCGGCGCTGCAGCTCCTGCCCGGCCCGGGCCCTGCTTGGGCCTTTCTCTTACTGTAATAAATGCTGAAATCACTTCAGTGCTGGGAGCCTGCTCTTGTTTTTATCAGGCCGTGCTGCAGGTCCAGCCCATCTTTGGGCCAGGGCTTTGGGAAGGACTCATGAGTACTCGCTGATGCCCTCACTGCTCTAGATAGATAAATGCTCTATACAGGAAATAGCTATGTGTGGTAACTGGCAGAAATAAGCAGCAACAATCCCTGAATTAAGTAGAAGTCATTAAATGTGAGCCAGCAAGGTTTACTAAGTAAGGTGGTAGAGAAAATCTTCTATACATTCATACTTGGCTCTCATAGAGCCAGGCATTCTGCACAGCTGGTCATCCAGCTTGCTCTGACCTTACCTTGGCTCTCAGGAGATGGACTCCCATTGTGATAGCTGAGTAATGCCATGATTGGCTCTCACAATTAACAGACAAATATCATGTTTATAGGTTAGGAAAAGTGTTGTAGAATTATAGTTATGTTTTACCTCCTCGTGTTTTTATCAAGGGACAGCTTGGGTTGGGACAGCTGGAAGGGCTGGCTTGTCACTATGGAACACCTGTGCTCCAGTCAGGGTTTGAGGAAGAGATCCCCACCACTGGACAGCAAAGAAGGGGCCAATGGACAGAACTTTGGGAGGCGTTAAAGGGTTAAAAGGCAAAACCTCCATTGTGGGGTGAGCACATGGTGGGGAAAATCCTCTGCTCCTGGTGCTGTAACCTTTTCTCTATTCAATCTTCTGTTGTATTTTTGCTAAGGTTTATTAAACCTTTCTAAAATCATAAAAAGTCAGTAACTTTCTCACACCATCTGTGATAAAGACATCTCTGAGCACAGGGGCTTTGCACAGTGTTGACAGACAGTCTCTAACTACTGTGCTGGATACAGTGGTTTTGCATTTATTTATTTTGTGCTCTTCTGGCTTTGGAGGCAGAGAGAACATTAGTCCCCCCATCCTTGGCCTGTTTACTGGAGTGTTACTGTAATGTGGGCTCCTGCAAGAGCAGGATTATGTGAGTAAATTGCTGAACAACTACCCAATAGTAATGGCCCTTAATCAGGCTACATAACAGAGGTAATGTAGCCTAAGCTGGTTTTGCCCTATATTCTCACTTATTTGAGTGTTGATGGTGCTTAGGGAAAAGATCTATTTTCAGACAGATTTGTTGGGTCAATAAGAAATAGAAAGCAGCACAATATAAAACAAACCCATCACCTGAGTCTGTCTCCAAGCAGGCTGTGTCAAATGCTCTGTCTGATGCACCCGCAGTGAACAGGAAGTGAAGTAGACAAAGCCAGACCATCATCTTCCTTGTGGGGCTCCAAGGAATGCAAATTTAATGAGGCTTCTAAAGTAAGAATGCATTCCACCAGCTTTGTACACTTCTGCCAGTGATGAAGATGTCTGCAGAGAAGGTGACAGTGTGGAGTTAGCAATTTGGTTGAAAACTGCAAGTGTACAGTTAAGGGAAAAATTGCTTTTTCTAACTTTGCTGGTGTTGCAAGCACAGCCCAGGCTGATGTGAGGGACAGTGCTCAATCAAATCGCTCAGCAGAGCCCAGCAGACTGCAGGAGTTACCAGCCAGCACTGCTTCTGAGAGCTCAGACAGTAACACCACCCTCCTCAGCAGTGTTTGTGACTGACAGCCTTCCAGGTACAGACAGACAGACACACAGCCTGACCCTCCTCAGCAGTGTTTCTGACTCTGACAGCCTTCCAGGTACAGACAGACAGACACCCCAACCCTCCTCAGCAGTGTTTCTCACTTACAGCCTTCCAGGTACAGACAGACAGACAGACACACACCCCAACCCTCCTCAGCAGTGTTTCTGAGTCTGACAGCCTTCCAGGTACAGACAGACACACACCCCAACCCTCCTCAGCAGTGTTTCTGAGTCTGACAGTCTTCCAGGTACAGACAGACACACACCCCAACCCTCCTCAGCAGTGTTTGTGACTGACAGCCTTCCAGATACAGACAGACAGACAGACACCCTGAGCTGGCCCCGCTCCCCTATGGGCACAGGCACCCAGGCTGTGTGATGCACACAGCAATGGAGTGCTGCTGGCACACCGGGCACAGACAAACCATTTCCATCTCCTCTCTGCATGTGAAAAATGCCAGTCACTTCTTTTTAGAAATAAAAAAGCTTAGTAATAATGAAATTGTTGTAAAAAGAGCAATATAATTAGAGTAATAATAATGTGGATATTTGGATTTAGGACAATATGAGACAATAGAAACAAAGAGTTAGGGACAGTTCAGGTACCTCTTTCAGGGCAAAATGAGCCCAAAAAAGGCCCCACGTTAACAGAGGATTAACCCTTAAAACAACAGCCTGTTGCATATTCACACAACTCATCCATGGTGCATCAATTCCATTCACACACAGGATTCTGTCTGGGCAGTGTCAGCTTCTTCCTCTGAATCCTGATGGCCTCTGCAGGGCTGAGTGAGCCATATGGGACTGTGGGTACATGGAAATGGGCTCAAAGGAAGTCTGAACACACCAGTGAGCTCAGCAATGTGAAGAGACAGTAATGGACAAACCCAGGAAGAAAGGGCCCCTGAGCCAGAGAGGTTCTTTTTCATCAGCTGCCAGAAAAGTGTCCCAGGAGACCCCACAGGTGCATCCAACAGCCCCCTCGGCTCCTCGGGGCAATCCCTGAAGGATGCTGAGCTGCAGAGAAACCATTTTTTAATATGAAAAAAAATGGGGAGTGGGGGAAAATGCTCTTTTTAGAAACTTCCCTCAGCTGTTTTTCCTATGTCTTCCTTTCATAGAACTGAGACTTTTTCTTCTTGTCTTTCCTAACCCAAACATCCTGCTAGACAGAACATCAAGGAAAGGGACATTTCCTATCTGTCCATAAAACTAACAAAGCCACATTACTGTATATTCCTATGTGTTGTGTATTTTTATAAACCTCAGCCCTGACCTGACCAAGCAAAATATCTTCTAGTTACCACTGATTCAGGCCTAAATTCTAATTGCCAGCCTATTATTTCTTACTCAAGCAATATTAGTACTCAAAGATTCTGTTAAACATTTCCCAGATGCAGAAACAATCACTTCCCCCAAACAACGCAGAGGTGAAGACACACAGCCAGCCAGCCCCCTCTTTTATTGGATAACATTTCTCATATATTTCGTGAGAGCCAGATGGCACCATGTGAACAGCAGAGAGCTCAGGAGCCTCCAGCCACATCAGGAGAAGGGCAGCCTGTCCAGCCCTGCCAGCAGCTGCAGCCCACGCTGCTGCAGGAAGCTGCATCTGATGTGGCATGCATGGCAGCAGGGCTCTTTGCATAAATTCACATGTGGAAACCTAAATCACCACTGCTGACAGGTAAAACACAACAATTCTGAAGGTGGGAAGAGTATCCCCAGTCCTGAAGCTTGCTGGGAAGCAGATTGCCTTAGGGAAAGAAATGGATTTAAAGAGTGCCAGGGTGTCCTAAACCCCTGCTGTGTGTGGAGCTTTTACCTTGCAATTAAGAGAAGCTAATGGTTTTATGGAAGTTATTTGCTGAAAAGGCCCTCAGTGCACTATTTAATGGAGTTTCACCAGTGTTCCCCAAAGGCTTCCAGACTGCATTAGCTTCCCACAGCTCACACCCTAAGCAAACATCCCTCAACCTTCTTCTGCCTCTGCCCTGTGTCTGTGGAGTGGAGGAGCATGAACACAGCAGTGCCTCCTGTGCTCTTGAGTCTTGAAGCCCCAGGATGTAATGAATATTCACAACACAAACATTAGCAACAAGTATTGTGCTATTAGGACAAAAAATATATTTCCGGCAAAAAAATCTAGGAGAGAAGAACGGAGAGATGATCTTTACTGCTGAGCTCCCAGAGCTACTGAATAGCATTTTCCTGAGCTGTAACTGGTGTTTTTTAAAATGCAAATCAGTCTTGGGTTTTTGAGAGACATTGTGAAAAACCCCAAAAAACCAAACCCATGGAGCAAAGCTTGATTGTCTGGTAATGAATGTGAGGTTTGCAGAGCTGCCTCTGTGCCAGTGATGTCCAGTGGATGCAGGCCAGGGACTTGGGAAGCCCTTGTCCCCAGCTGGCTCCTGCCACTGGCTCATTGTGTGACCTTGAACAAGGCATCCCTTCCTCTGGGGCAGTGTGGCCATCAGAGGACACAGGGGAAGGGGGAGAGAGGAGGCATTTCTGTGCCTCCTGGTGAGGTTATCCACTGCAGGCCACTCTGAGGTAGAAGACAGCAGAACTAACAGAGCAGCTGCTTTCCTGCAGGGCTCAACAGGGTGGTGCTGCCTTGCTTTAAGGGTCTTCCTGTGGCAGACATTGCTCAACCTTTCCTACTCTTTTTCCTGTCCCTATTCCACAGTTTATCTTTGGCCTTGTGTCTTTCTACAGAGTTGGCCCCCTCCTGGAGCCCCAGCATCTGTAGAAACCCCTCTGGAATCAATCAACTGTTCAGCTGTTCCTCAGCTCCACCTGGACAGTACCTAATTCCATTTTTCCTGCCCTCTAGTTAAAGAGCTGTCCCTAAACAGACTTTACCCAACAGATCACAGTAGAACTGAACATAGAAGGGAGACATAATAAGTGAAATCTTGATATAGATAGATTTTCTTCAAACTATTAATGGTATAAACATAAATAATAACTATCTATAGAGAGGGGACAGTCTGAGGCACATCACAGTCTGGTGGACTCCTCTGTTCTTCTGTTCCTGGACTTCCAGGATCCACTTTGGGTTCTTGAATAAGTTACTCTGGTTATTTCCACCTTGGCTTTCCTCTAGCCTTCTCCTCCCCTCTGCACAGCTGGCTGATGGGAGGCATTGGAGGTGCCATTTATCTGTTCACTGTTGCCTCTTATCATCTGCCTTTACCACACTCAGCCCCCAGTGTCAGTGAGCTCACAAGGGTTAATTGGTGATTTCTAAACTTGATCTTTCAGGGATGTGTTCTGCTGCCCACAGCCTGCACATGCCTCCTCCCACATCCAGCCACACTGGATCCCCAGTATTGCCCTGAAGGAAGGCTGCTGAACCTGGCATTTAGAAACAAGTTCACTCCATAAGGTCACATCAAGGAGGCCAAAAATCACAGTCAGCCAGAACTAACCTTCACTGCCTGCTCACCAGAGGGAATAGCAACTGGTAAAGCAGAGGCAGAGAGCCAAATTCCATTACCTGAGCTCCCCATCAGCACCATGGGGTGAGAGCTGTTAACGAGCTCCCTGACTGGATCTTCATGAGCAGAAATGCCCCAGCAGCCACCAACCTTCATGGAGCAGAAGTTTCAGGTCCCCTCAGCTGGTGTGTGTGTCACAGATTCAAATCACTCAGAGGCTTCTGATACGTTTCAGAAATTATTTCTCTGATGAATACAAGGTGCTAAAAGGGGAACACATCTTGAAGCAGTCACACTGGGGAAAAGTCAGGGCATTCCAATAATAAAAACCCAAAAACTTCAAATCCACAAGCCAAAAGGTAGGTTTTAAAATCAATATTTAAACCTCTAAGCATCAACCTGAAGCTTCCATTACATGTAACATAGTTTGTGAGTACTCAAGGCTTTTAAAACTTGGTAATTTATTTCCAGATAGGAAAATATTCCTATTTAGATAAAAACTTCTTAGAAAATGTTCTACATTACCAGCAGAACATTTCAGCTCTTCAGTGGAAACACAAGTTTTTAAGAAGCACTGACTGGAACAAAAATATATTAGTTTAAACTGAAATATTGAGAGTTTAGATATTCCTCTTTGAAGCAATTAAAATGTACTTAAACAAAGCATCATTTTTGACTCAACTCCACCAGACAGGCAATCAGAAGATTTTGCAAATTGGTAGCAGCAGTAAAAAAGTGCTTCTGAAAATCAGGTGGGAGAAATGCCTGCTCCAGGAAGGCAGAACAGAGTAAGGAAAATAAGGAGGAGGACAGGAATTCAGACTAACCTATTCACACCCTGAAGGGTGAGTGCACACCCACTGCCACTTTGGGAGTGTTACCAATCTCTTGAACTGTTGCAGAACTGAACCAGAAGAGCTTGCAGAAGTGATTCAAGGTCAGAAAATCAGCAGAAACTAAACAATTTCTATACAAAACAAAATTCCTAGGGAAGTTCTGAACCAGAAAGTGCTTACAAGCAAAAGGATTCCTCAAAATCAAACCTTCCTCCCCTGGTGTAGATTGCCCTGAACAATTTGTGGGAAATGTTCCAGTGTGCACATAGCAAACACAGGGCACGTTGTAGCCTAATGATTAATGCAAAAGAGGTTGTTTTCAAATTCCACACATTTATATCAGATATTTTTACTGTTGATGTTATCTCTGTGGACAAAAATTAACTGTGGGGAGAAATTATTTTTGCCTTTTTCCCAAACTGGAAATGAAAATTAAAATTATTTTAGTAAGGAGATAACACAAGAGCAGATCTTTATTTGAAGGCCTTCAGGGGCAGTTATGGAAAGATGTCCACCCCCTCCAGGGGTGAATACATTTTTACAGGTTTTAGAAAATTAGCATAATTGATTAAAAGCACCAATTAGGAGGACAAGTGGTGATGTAGTTCCCCCAGGTCAAGCCCCTTCTCTGGAGTCCCCCCTTCAGCATTAGCTGTACTTTGTCCATTCAATGTATCTTGAAGAATTGTTCTTGGCCGTGGTTCCCAGGAAAAACCAAGACAGCACAGAGGCTGTGTGACCCCAGGGCCTGGAGCTCTGGAATTTGTTTTGTCTTTCTGCCTAGGGAAAAGTCATGGAAAAGTCCTGAGAATACTGGCTACTAATACAATAGGCTACAAAGCTACAAATATACATGTGGAGAATACAGAGAACATAGAAAAAAGGCAAAAACCAAATGGCATCATTATAAGCCAATTTTGTAGCTGTTAAAAATCAGTCCTGTTCCATTTTGACCCAGAGAGGTTGGCCTGTTCCTAGCAGTGGAGCATGTGACTCATCACCTGTCCATTCAAACACACTGTGGCAGCCAGTTCTGTATGGTACAAGCTTGGCAAATTAGTCTTTTGGCCCTCCACACCCAGAGTTTTCTCCAAACAGCTATTGGGAAGCTAAGCAGCTAAATCTTCCTTTAACCTCCAGGTCCTTCCACTGAGCCAGGGAATGCATTCTGCCTCAGAGGATGAAACAGAATAAAAGCTATTTTCACACCCTGAGCAAATGGAGCACAATGGAAAACCTCCATCTATTCTGAGGCTTTGTATTTTCCCTTGTGCAGCCTTTTTCATCTGAACATCAACCTGCTTGAACTGCTGATTCAGTGGGAGAAAGGCTGATTTACCTGTGTGTGAGGAAGCCATCAGAAGGTGTGATCCTTTCTGAGGAGCTATAAGAAAGGGCTACGTGTGTGCCTGAGCAGCTCAGGCAGGCAGGAGATGTAGCTGCTTTTTGACAAAGCCAGTGGCTTCATGCTCTGACAGTGTAAAAACAGGCTAGAAGCTGTTGTAAAATGGTTGATAGATCATTAAGCATATACTGTTAGTTTGTTGTTATATTGTAAAAAGGGGTTAAAAGGGCAGTTATCAGAAATAGGGTACTCAAGGTACCACAGAGGACACAGTCTCCAGCTATGTCAGAGAAGGGATAGGTTGGATATTGGGATGAAATTTTTCACCCAAAGAATAAGAAAGTCCTGGAATGCTCTTCCCAGGGAGATGGTGGAATCACCATCTCTGGAAGTGTTTTAAAAAAGCCTGGCCATGGCCCTTGGTGCTATAGTCTAGGTGAGGTGTTAGGGCACCATCGAGGGTTGGACTCGATGGTCTTGAAGGTCTCTTCCAGCCTCATCATTCTGGGATTCTGTGATAACACAGCTCAGAGAAGTGCACCACGAGCCAGCCTGGACAGAGCTGTCATGGCCAATCCAGCGCCTAAAACCTTCTGTAAATGAAGGATCCAAAGAGAAACCAATGCCAGGGACACAGAACAGGATCAGAAGGGGCACCTGAGCCAGGGAAGCTGCGCCGTTCCCCTGGGCCAGCGGGGCCAGCGCTGCTGAGCAGCCCCAGCGCCGGCGCTGCAGCTCCTGCCCGGCCCGGGCCCTGCTTGGGCCTTTCTCTTATTGTAATGAATGCTGAAATCACTTCAGTACCCATTGGGCCTTTCTTAGTAAAATGCGAATCACTTCAGCACCCCCTGATTTGGGCCTTTCTCTTATTGTAATGAATGCTGAAATCACTTCAGTACCCCCTGATTTGGGCCTTTCTCTTATTGTAATAAATGCTGAAATCACTTCAGTACCCCCTGATTTGGGCCTTTCTCTTATTGTAATAAATGCTGAAATCACTTCAGTGCCCCCTGATTTGGGCCTTTCTCTTACTGTAATAAATGCTGAAATCACTTCAGTACCCCCTGATTTGGGCCTTTCTCTTACTGTAATCAATGCTGAAATCACTTCAGTACCCCTTGCTTTGGGCCTTTCTTTTATTATAATAAATGCTGAAATCACTTCAGGAGCAGGAGCCTGCTCTCATCTTTAACAGGGCAGCTCTTCCTGACATGGCTCCACTGCTTCACCAGAGCCCTCCGTGCCAGTCAGTGGGTTTGTGTTCATGTGGAAAGCTGCAGGCACTGCAGGCACGGGTGCAGACAGTCCCAGCTGTGCTGCTGATAGTAAAAGATTTTAAAATCATAGAAGATCTGGGGAGTTAGAAAGAAAGCTAGGCTTAGTAGGCCCCGGGGAAATGGTAAAGGTAGGCCCTGGGAAATGTTAGGCCTTGTGTTTGCTGGATCATGTGAAACTGCACCTGTGTAACCAGTATATGATAAATTATATAATTGTTAGATGTGATGATTGTTTAGTAATTAGATATAATTATTGTTTAATCGTAAGAAAGAATCATGAGAAACTATGTTCAAGGGTTTGAGGGGGATCATGAGAAACCCATGCCTGGATGGAATCAATGCGTGCAATAGAGCAATGTCAGTTTAATAATGAATATGGAAATTATGTGATAGAATAAAGAATATCCCAAACCCATGTGGGTCAGATTTGGTGCACCCCTGACACCCAGCGTTCTCCAGTAAAAGCACCTGCAATAATCATTCTGTGATTGTGTGTTCCTGAACACTGACACTGCCTCCAGTGTGGAAGTGGGGACCAGTGCAGGCTGTGGCTGCACAGGTCCCCACTAAAAAACATAAAAACATATCTGTAAAAGAGCCCCTGGTGCCTCAAGATGGGTAAAAGTGTCCCCCGAGAGATGGGGCTGGAGAAATATCTTTAACACTTGCTTTTGGTGGTGTACCCTTATTTACCAACACAGTGTTAATAGAATAAAGGTAAAATGAGAAGTATAAGCAGGGAAGCAGACAGACAATACACAGCCAGGAAAAAGCTAAATAGTACATAAAGCTAGACTGGCAGATTGATGAAATATTCTTAGGTAAGAAACAGTCTGAAAGACAGGAAGATGGAGAGAGAGATTAAGAGCTGAACTTAATACTTCTGTGATTTATTTGCATTAAGCTCAAGCAGTGTGTGGCTTAGGTTTTACTTGTTTGTTTTGCTTCCCTGACTGCCTCAGGTGCTGGCAGAGAATTGTTTTGCTGAAGTTGCAGTCCAGGGGATGTTTTGGAAATTCATTGTCGCTGGGGAAAAAATGAGGACCATTTCACAAACTTCTGGAAAACTTCTTCAAGTTCTGAAACTCCAAAGAAAAAGGCTTACATGGGAAGTGGTCTGGCCTCTTCCCTGTAGTCAAAGTCCACCTTTGTCTCCTCAAAGCCCCAAATAAGATGAGAAACTACCAGCAGCTTTCCTACTGTGCTTGGCATGAGGACATCGTGCAAATTATGGAAATTTTGTTCATCCAGCCATCCTGCAACAGATGGCAAAGCAGTGAGAATGGCCAGAGCTGGTGGGTGGCATGGATGTGTTTACTTTAATATGCCCTGAGATCAAAGTGCCCATCAGCAGTCTGCTGCATTCCTTTATTTATGACTATTTCCTATTTTTCCCTGCAGTTATATTTTAGAATTGCTGTTATTTAGATATCTATAAGAATCCAATATAGCTCACATGACCCAAAGTAGGGCATTCAAGATCCCTTCCAGGATTCCCCTTGCAATCCATGCCCAGGAATCAGGCTCAGGGACACTGAACTCCCTTGCAGCCTGTGATAGGACTTGGGTATTGCAGAACCTCTCTGCCATGATCAGGCTGTCTAAAAGAACAGGTAGGAAAGTGAGAAAACAAGGAAATATGTGGGTATAGGAGGAGAATACTCAGAAGAGAGAAAAGGTGTGAAAGAAACAGGTGAGGGAATTAAAAATAGTACAAGAGAAGTGTCTGTCACCATCATATTTTCTGGAAAATCCCTTCACCAGGATTTCTTCTCCTGGGAAGCTGAGATGCCTCAGAGAAAATTGAAAACAATAATTATCTGATTGCTTTTCCTGTGTTTTGCTGCTTTGGAATGTGGTTTGGAGATTGTTTATCCAACTGGTCATTGTTTGATTGGTTTAATGTGAATTGTTTTTACTTAATGACCAATCACTGTCCAGCTGGAAGAGGTCACAAGTTTTCATTAGTATCTTGTTAAGCCTTCTGTAAGTCTCCTTTCTCTATTGTTTAGTATAGTTTTAGTTTAGCATTCTTTAATATAATATAATACAATACCATAAAATAATAAATTAGCCTTCTAAGAACATGGAATCAGATTCATCATTTCCTTCCTGCCACGGGGGACCCCAAAAATAGCACAAGTGTCATAAACAGGAACACATTCCCAGTACTGAAGTGATTTCAGCTTTTAGTATAAGGCCCAAGGCACAGGGGTCTGTGGGCAGAGCAGGAGCATTCCTGAGGAGCAGGGAGGCTGCAGAGCCAGAGCTGGATCTTCTTCCTTTGGAGCAGGGATGTTCCCCATGTTCAAGGTCCAGCAGCACACTCTTACTGACTTGGATGCCTCCTTCTAAACCATTTTTTGTTCCTTTGGATTGGTTTCTGTTGGGATCCTTCATTTGCATGAAGGTGAAGGTGCTGACTGGCTCTCACAGTTCCATCCAGGCTGGCTCGTTTTTGCTTGGGGGGTGCACTTTACTCAAGTGGAATACAGTAAGTTAAATACCATATTTATTATAACTACCCTTTTAACCCCTTTTAAACCCTTTTTTAAACCCCTAAGCATCAACCTGAAGCTCCCATTACATGTAACATAATTTGTGAGTACTCAAGGCTTTTAAAACTTGGTCATTTATTTCCAGATGTGGTTTGTTAGGCTTTACTAAACCCACAGACTCATTACCCAGCTCCTGTTTCCAGGGAGGAGGAGGTGGGTGAGAGCTCTCCCTGATGTGACTCCAGATCTCAGCCAAAGGCTGACAGACTGTCACTGTCTCCTGCTGTGCCTTTTGAGCCAACAGTGCCAGCCCAGTTGGGAGCCTCTCTGCCCCTAAGCCTGGATCCCCCAATGCTCCCTATCTCCAAACAGCTTTAGCAGAGAATCTCACACTCCTGGTCCAGTAATGAGCTGCTCAGCTCGATATGGAATTAGCAGAATCTGAGTTATTAATTGTCTACAACAATTAGCTGGGACACCTGGGTCTTCTGGCAGCTTGGTTACTCTGTGGGAGCCAATTACAGCCTCGTACATATTCATGCCATTTCACCCACAAGCCATAAAAGCTGCTTTCCCAGCTCTCTTCCCATCTCCTTTGCTCTGATGCACATCCAGTCCACTCTGAGACAGGGAGAAGTAGTTTCCTTTCTTTTCATGTTTCCCTGAAATCAAATATTTGCAGTTTACATAATTGATGTCATGGAAATGCAGAACTAGCACATTTGACAGGGGGGAACAGAAAAGGACTTCCCAAAGCTCCCTCATGCCTTAAAAGAAAAGATGCAGAGATCTTGCTGGACTTCTCTCCCTGCAGCCACTTGCTCAGCCAACAGAGCCCATCATCCAGATGAGCTGAATGAGAGATATTTCTCATGGTCCACAACCCCCCAGCTCCATCTGAGACCAGCTCTCCTGGTGTGGATCAGTCACTGTAGTGGCAGGGAATCTGATGGATTTAGACCAGTTTATCCTGATCTAAATAAACTGAGGGCCTTGACAGTAAAAGTGAGACACTGGGCTGCACCAGTGTCAGGAAAATTAACCCACAAACACCCAGAGGTGTCTGTCCAAACAGGAGACAGAGGAGTCCTTTGACTTCATTCCAATCAAGGCAGAGGCCATGGGGCATTCCCCTGGGGTCTCTCCAAGTTTTGGAGGACCCAGCCTCCTTTTTATCCCAATTTCCAGCCACATTTCCCTTCTCTCTTTCCCCATTTCTGAGGTACTTGAGAGGTTCAGACTCCCCAGAACACCTGATCCCAAAGATTCCCCTCTAATGTACAACCCTCCCTTTTCACTTTTAACCCTTATGGAATTCAGGGGTTTTTCTTCCCCATTGTTTCTTTCATCTTTCAATGTCTCACTTCATTTATCAGCAAACCTGAAGTTTATTTGTAAAAGCAAATCTCTTTTTCCACTCATCAATCGGTGCAATCCTTCCCATTCTTTATTTTCTCTCCCATTACTGGTTTTATCCACCAGCAGCCCCACAGCTGCTTTGTAAAGACAAATCTGCTATTCCTCTCACCAGGTATGCCACTTAATGCCCCCATGTGTGGTGATCCTTCACTGCCTCCCAAGGTTTTGCTGAGGTTACACCTACCAATATCCATGTGCTATGCTCCTAGGAAAACAGCAGCCCTGTGAATTCATCATTCAAGCCATGCTCCTGCCCCAACAGGAGCTGGAGCTCGTGCTGGGATGAGTGCAGGGAGCTGCTGGAAGTGTTCTGAGTGCCTTCAGCACAGCAGCTCAGAGCCCAGCCAAGCAGGGACCTGCATTTCTCAGGAATCCACTGAGGCACCAGAGTTAATATCTCTCCCACAGCAGCCATCTGGGATCTAAATGAGGTCTTTGCAGGGTCCCCAGGATGGAGGAGGAACGATTGAGTCTGACTCCATGTTCTTTGAAGGCAAATTTATTATTTTATTATATTATATTATATTGAAGATTACTTGACTAAACTATACTAAAGAATAGAGAAAGGATACAGACAGAAAGCTAGAAAGATAATAATGAAAAACTCCTGACTCTCTCCTCAGACAGTCCAACACAGCTGACCTGTAACTGGCCAATAATTAACAACAATTCACATGCAACCAATTCAACAATCTCCAACCACATTCCAAAGCAGCAAAACACAGGAGAAGCAAATCAGATAATTATTGTTTTCATTTTTGTCTGAGGCTTCTCAGCTTCCCAGGAGAAAAATCCTGGCAAAGGGATTTTTCCAGAAAACATGACAGTGACATCTAAAATGTTAAATCCATAACCTGCTCTCTAGGTTTATTGTCCTGAAGGCCATTAAGACTTTTGTGAACTTTGGAATGCAAAATGACGTTAGAAACTCACATTATTTATCTGAACCACTGGGGTGGCTCCTCCTCAGCCACCACTGCTGAGGAAATAAATCCCTGTTCTGTGTTCAGGAAACCAAGCTATTTCTGTCACACAGAAGACCATCTGAAGGTTTTGAAATAATCTGGTTTAAATATTACTAATCTTTGCTTTTTGTTTTTGTACATCAATCAGGCTCCTTCACAAACAACTTTCTGAAGGGGCCTGATTGATTTTTCCTTTCCAGTCATTTTTAATCATCATCTTTGCAGGCTGGTAAGAAGCTGGTCACAATCTTCATTAGTGATTTGTGATTTGGGTTGCTCCATTTCTGTTATGAACGCCACCTCAGTAAAAATCAATAACAAATTAAATCACAGTATGTGGTGTGACCAGTGAAGAGTGGTCATGCTGTGAGAAGGAAAAGGGTTTGTATTTTTTAAAATTAGAGATAAATTGAAAAGAGATAACTTTGTGGCTTCATCAGAAGTAGCCAGGCTAGACAGGTCCTGGGTAGGCACAGACTGTACTTTAGATCCTACATCATATTAACTCATGACTAGGAAGTGGTATTGGCCACTGCTGGGAGGTGTTTCCCTGTGTAGTGTACTACACAGCCTGGTTCTCCCCCATCACTCCTGATTTATTCCATCTAGCACCATTAACTTGTAGCAGGTTCCTTCTGACTTAATTTCAGTAGGAGACCAAAACCAGATTCCTCCTTCTGAGACACTGAAAAAGAGAGTGGAACGCAGTCTTCTACTCAAGCCAGCCACAAACATCTTCCAATTCTCCTAAGTTCTTGTGAAGAATGAACCTTTCTGCTTTAAAGTCACAAACCTGCAAGCTCTCCCAGGGCAGTGGGAGAAACACCATAAACACCATACACTGTGGCATTCACATTCTCTGAAATAATCCCTTCAGCCAGGATTTTTCTCCTGGAAAGCTGAGAAGCCTCTGAGAAAAGGAAAACAATTCTGATCTCATTTGCTTCTCCTGTGTTGTGCTCATGTGGAATGTGTTTGGAGATTGTTCACCCCCAGGTGATTGTTCCATTGCATTCTGCTGGGAGTTGTTTTCACTCTTTGGCCAATCAGTGCCAGGCTGTGTCAGGGCTCTGGAGAGAGTCAGGAGTTTTCATTGTTATCTTTTTAGCACTGAGTAAGTATCCTTTCTGTATTCTTTAGTATAGTATTCTTTAATAGCATAGTATAAAAAAAATAATACATTTGCCTTTTGAGACTATGGAGTCAGATGCATCATTCCTTCCTTTATCAGGGCATCCCTGCAAATACAATAATAAACAGATTTTAGGTCTCCCCCATGTGCTTTTCAGTGTCTGTTTTGTTTTTCTGCATCACACCACAAATCCCCTGAAAAGCAGCACTGTCACTGGAATTACTCACTCTAAGCCACAGACTTGCCAATCTCAGTATCTCAAGTTACTGCCTGGTTTTACACCAAGGTTCCTGGCATGTGGCCATCTGGGTCTGGTAAGTGCAAACATTTTTTCTCTGAACAACTTCATTTAACATCTCACTTATCTGTTGCTTCTTTTTTCTCTTTTGTCTGCTTCATAGTTTATATTTTTTCTTCCTATTGGGGATTTTGCCCGTTAGAGGAACATTACAGAAGGGAAAATAAACAGAGCAGTATTTCATGTTACGCTTTCTATTTAGAAGTTTCTCTTTCTTCTCCCATTATATTAATATTACCATGTTGATCCATAAGCAAAATAAAGTATAAAAATATACTCTTTTTTTCATTTTGAATAATAAAAATTGAAGTTATAGTTCCCACAGCAACAGTAACTCAACCTTAATATACACATAAATTAGAGGCAGGGAAATTAACACCCAACACAGCAATAGAATATGTGTGAGGGAGTTATGCTACTGGTTGAAATCCCATAGATGTGAAACGTTTAATCTCTGTTTGTGACAAGATGTCACCAAAAAAAAGAAGCTATCTCAAAGATCTTGATCTTTCTGGAATAAATGGAATTCAACCTTGCAACATGCAGAATCACTTTACTGAGGTGGTGTTCCCTTTATTGTTGAACTCCATTGACTTTATAGATGTCAAGGCTCAAGAGAGCGCCCTGAGCACACGTGTGTGAGCTTCTCTGTTGTGCAGAGCAGTTGGGGGGACCCAGAATCACACAGGGAGGGTCTGACATGTCCCCCAGACCAGGGCATGCACCATGTACCAGACCACCAAGCTGGAAGAATCATTAGAGGATCTGCTGCATTCGTATGCTGCCATCCATCCATCCATCCATCCATCCATCCATCCATCCATCCATCCATCCATCCATCCATCCATCCATCCATCCATCCATCCATCCATCCATCCATCCATCCATCCCTCCATCCATCCATCCCTCCATCCATCCATCCATCCATCCATCCATCCATCCCACCTCTTCCAAGCCTATAGGTCACTCTTCTTTTCAGCTGATCTCTGGGAGAGACACAGTTCTGAAACACAGGAAAGGATTAGAGGTTACACCTACCACTATCCATGTGCTATGCTCCTAGGAAAATTGGATTAGAAAGGACTGAAGTCCACAGCTGAAAGGGTGGAAATGTCCACAGGCAAGAGGTCTCAGCCCCTCCAGCTCTTCTATACTGGCTGCCAGTCACTGCAGGGAAGCATTTTTAACACAAGCTGCATCCCAGGGGATTTTGGCAAAGTTATTCAAATTATTTGTACAATAAGATGAAAGAGTAATATGTTCCCATTTCATAAAGGCTTCAGCAAATAGAGTCTACCAGGTGCTGATGCTCCTTTGTGAGGCCTGAGAGCTGAGAACTAATTAGTCTCAAATTATACCCCTGATAAAGATACAGCAAGGAAGCAGGAAAGACATTCACACACCAAACCACTACAATGCACTTTGAAATGGCAGATCAAATAGGGATCACCATTTCAGAGGGCCAAGGATACCTCCAGCAACCTGCGTGTGCTTACCTTAAACTGCAAGGAGAAAGGTAGTTTCCATTTTCCTCTCCTCCCCTATTTTATTTGTGGGGACCTTCATGGCAGGAAGGAATGATGAATCTGTCTCCATATTCTCAGAAGGCTGATTTATTATTTTATGATACTATATTATATTAAAGAATGCTAAACTATATTAAAGAATACAGAAAAGATACTTACAGAATGCTAAAAAGATGATAATGAAAACTTGTGACTCTTTCCAGAGCCTCAACACAGCTTGGCCATAAACAGTCACCTGTGGGTAAACAATCTCCAAACACATTCCAGATGAGCAAAACACAGGAGAATTAAATGAGATAAGAATTGTTTCTCTTTTCTCTGAGGCTTCTCAGCTTCCCAGGAGAAAAATCCTGGTTGAAGGGATTTTTCCAGAGAATGTGACAGGAAACATCTAAAGGGCTGGCAAACCTGGCTCTCCTGAATCCTCTCCATGCTGTTCCCATAGGAAAGGGGTTTCCCTTAAATTCAGACCTTTGGGATCTGCACAATTGTTTTCAGCACATTTGCTGTCATTCTCCACTGGATGTACTTTTAAACAAGCTTCACAGACAGCTCCTTTAAATAAATATGAAGGCAGTAACTCATGAGAATACTGCTGGAGTTTGAAGGCATGCTGTTTGTTGTATTACATGATGCAAGAAGTTCTGTGCCATCCTACAATTAAAGGCTCATCACAGTCCAGCCCAGAAGGGTTAACACAACTTTTCCTTTCATGTTTCCTGCCTATGCAAGGTAGTGCTGGGTACTCCTTTCACTCCTGCACAGCCTCTCACCAGTATTGCAAAGAGAAGATTCTCACCCCCTTCCAAACCTTCAAAATTAAATAACCCTACCAATAACCTGCTGCAGGGCAGGGAGGTACCTGTGCCTCTTTATCAGCCAGCTAGTGGCATGCACAGAGAGTGCCAGTCTAGAGAATGCCTGAGAGGAGACACAGGCATTGGTCAAAGCAGTTTCACACTGAGAGCATTCTGCAAACAGTCCTCAGCACTCTACTTCCATGTCTTCATTTGATGAATGCTGTGTAGTGTGCACAGGTTGTGTTTCCCTCTGAAGAACACATCTTTGTCCTCTTCTGGTGGAACCATCCTGCACTAGACAAGCCATCACCCTGTTACCTCCTGGTACTGCCACAGCTCATCTCAGACACCCCCGTGCACATTCAAACCAACTGCTCTGCTTGGATTGGGGTGGTTCTAATTCAGCAGTGACAGGCACGATGCCACCTTCAGCTCACCAAGCCTAAAGCTTATCCTGGAGCATAAGGCCTCACAATGAACCATTAATTCCACTCTGAAAAAAGGCATTTCATTAAGGAGATCAAAAGCTGTGCTAGAGCTCAGCCTTTGGCTCCCTTTGGCCTGGGGAATCCCACAGAAGTCCCTGGAGAGCACCCAGCTGTCCAGGGGAAGCAGAGTTGAGGCCAGGAATCAGCCAAACACCCAAATGCTCCTTCCCACCAACTCCTCCCTCCTTTACTCCTGATTTCATTAATGCTGGCATTTTAGTAGCAGCTCTCTGGCCACAGAGAGCAACAGACAGCTTTCCCAGACCTTTCTGGGAAAAGTCTGTGAGAAGATCAGGGAAAGGAATGAGAAACAATTCTTACCTTAACTTGCTGCAGCTGCTATTGTGAACATGTGGAATGTGTTATGGGAATTTGTCTACCAAAGGGTGGTTTCTTAATTGATCAGTGGTGGTAGGTTTTAATTAAAGGACCAATCAAGTCCATCTGTATCATAACTATCTATAAAAACAATGGGTTTCTTAATAATAATATAAAAAATGGATTAATCAGTCTTCTGTGAATGAAGAGTCAATACTAATCATGACCTGGCTGGGGCACATGCCATGATCTGCTGATCACATCTGGACCATTCTCTGCTAAAAGGGAAGTTTTAAGTGCCAGGGTACCATTAATACATCCAGGACTCTGTTCACCCTTGTCTTGGTTTAGAAAGCCAGGTGTGTGCTGAGGAAGGCAGGAGCCTCCCCTGACATGGAAAATGTAAACCCCCTCCCTCTGGATTGCTATAGATTTTACATTAAGGGGCTCTCAGACAAAGATGTGGGAGCAAGACTAACAGTTCTTTAATAGGGAAGAAAATAAAAGGATAAAATAAACAATGCAGTGAACCAAACCAACCCTGGCAGAGGCAGAGCACAGCCTGACACCCTGTGGGTCAGGGGGCTGGCAGCAGTGCCACTGGAATTGTGGCTCAGCCCTCCTGCAGTGCCAGGGCTGGTTCTGCTGGAGCAGGGATCCTGGAGAAGGGAGCACTCTGCCTCTGAAGGGCCAGGGGAAGAGGCAGCTGCTGCTCCTCTGGGAAATCCAGTGGAGAAGCTGTGCTGGTGTTCCAGAATCTCAGATTCTATCTGGGTAGGAATGCCTGGCTCCTCCCTCTGGGCTCCCATCTCCCACTGGGATGCTGCAGTTCTTATCAGCCATGCAGGGACAGTCAATGGCCTCTTATCAGCAGGTGTCTCCATGGGTGTGGAAAAGGAAAACTGCCCACTGAACAGAAGACAGCTGCCATACAAATAGTAAATAGAATACAATTTTCTTGTCAATCCAGGACAACCCTCCCAAAGCTGCCTGAAGGAATGTACATTCTGGTTTTTAACTTGGGAGCAATAATGTGGTGCTCAGTGCAGGCAGATATGTGGCAGAAGCACTCAGGCAGCACAACAGGCTCCTGAATTCACCTGCCAGAGCTAAACACATGCCAGAGTTCCTGGGGCTGTTGGCCCCTAATGATGCAGGCACTCAGGCAGGAAGACCCCAAGAGCATCCAAAGAACTCAAGACCATTCCTGTTCACAGTCAAACAGCCAAACTGCTTGGGTGTTTGAACTTCTTGCTGGATGTGCTTCTCTTTCTGCAGATACCTCCATACCTTTGAACATTTGTTCCAAAGCAGAGCTAGTCAGGAATGCTACAGACTTTCTCACTGGAAGATCATTATTAGTAATTAATATATTAATATATTAATAACCTGTGAGATGTAAGACTGGAACAAGCCCAGCACCTTTACTGGCCCTTCCCTTTGAGATTTAACTAACCCATCTTGGCTGAGCTCTGTTCTCCTTCCTGACCAGCACCTCATCCCTGGGGGAAAACAGGTCAAACACAAGTTGCTAAATCCCCTGAGCTGGGGTGTCCTTAGCCATTAGCCATTCCCCTGATGTAAAGCAAAGCTTCCAAGGCTGAATGCCCTTGAGCCATGAATCATGTTTACCATAATACAAAACAAAGAAAGAAGAGAACAAAGGAAAAGGGAATGAGAAGAGAAAACAACAAAGGAAAAGACAAACAGAAGAGTGAAAGGGAGGGACATAGATAGACCCATTAATTTCTCTCTGTTTGTTCTGGGGTTTAAACAACAAGCCTCTGTGTCTCTGGTTTATCTTGGTTCCTCAGCTGTGAAACGTACTGTGCTCCCGTGTTTTCTGAGCTTTAGAGATTTGCTGGGGAGCTGGGAATGAAGCAAGAGGCTCAGCAAACAGAGATAGCAGAGGCAGCCTCATACATCACACTCAGAGGAAATTCATTCCTTTCAGCACTGCCCATGGGTGAAATTACATTATATTCTGTTTGGATAATTGGGTGTTGTGTACCTCCCAACCTGTTATGGGATGGATCTCCTTCCACAAGGATGCTGTTAGCTGCATCCCAGGACAGAGAGCACTAGCAAGGGCTCCATGAAGTAGAGAGGAAGAAGCAGGAACACAGAGGAGCTGGATCCAAGAAGTTCTCATTCCAAACTGGACCTCTCAGGGTCAGGTTAGTAATGGAGAGGGTGAAAGACAGAGCATATGGAATGAAATGGAGAAATGAAAGGGAAAGAAGCAAATCTAAGAGGAGAGAAAAGGAGGAGAAGAAGGGAAAACTGCTTAATTTGGGGATTTTTTTTTTTTCCCAGGAAACACAAAGCATTTTCTTCTTAAATTGTCAGATGGGCTGCACAGGTCTTTTAGCTAGAACTTCACTGTGGGGACAAGCCTGTCCCAGGGGCAGGGGCAGGTCACATAACATCTGCCTGGGAATCCTGCAAGAGTACAGCAGTTTGCTTTGATCTCAGTCACTGAGGATCACAGAGGTACTCCAAGACTCCCACCCATGCCTTGCTACCTTTTATATTCACCATTTATCTACATTTTAGGATGTCTAAAACACTCTCAAGTCCCCCTCATTGTGTCCTTTCTGGTCCATCACCTCACTCCAGCTTATTGATGGCTTTTTAATAGCACTGTTAGAGCTGTCACACAAGTCAGAGGACAATTTCATGTGTCATATTGTCTCAGTGCACCCTGGGAACTCCATCTGGCTCAAGCAAACTTATTTTATTGAAATAATCTCTCCTCCCTGCTAGTTATTGAACTGTCTTGGCTCAATGGCCTCGCTCAATATCAATTTTTCATGCTTAATAATTAGTGCAAAGAATAGAGTTTCATTGAATAAGTGTTTAATGTCACACATGATTAGGAGACACAAAGATGACCTAACTAGGAATTCAATTTGGGGCCTACAAAAAGGTGTTAGCCTTTATTTCTCCACCTGAGGTGTGCTGCTCCCCTCTGCAATGAACTTCTCCAGAAATCTATGCTGCTATTAGTTGATTGCAACAATTGCTGCAATTCTCCTCTTGAGAAGAGTTGCTAAGTTTTAAAAGAAGCACAAACAAGCAAATACCCAGTTTCACTGCTGCCTTTAAATGTCAGTGTGATGATGTCTTGGTCCCAAACCACAGACTCATCTCCCACAGAGAGCAAGAATCAAGAAATGACTTGCCACAGTGAGTCTCAGATAAGCTACAGAAGCAAACCAGGCAGCAGAGTCATTTGTCTGCCTGGCTGCTTGTCTCTATTTATCTGCCCTCTAGTTAATACTGCCTCCTCACCTCTCTGTGCACCCAGTGCTGTCAGCCCTTCCTATCAGGATGTTTGTGGACTTGGTGGATGACTGATAAATTTAGTTTCCAAAGGCTCTCTGCTAATACCCCCTTTTAAATGTATGCGAAATGAAATTTATATTAAAAAGCCAAGCAAACAAATATATTTAGGAATGAAGATGAGAGACAGCACCTAACTATTCTGGAGATCTTCTAAGTGATTTTTTTCCTTGGCATGTTAAATTGAGTGCTTCTAGTTCTGGGAATACCATCCTGACCAACTTTCCTTCCTCTGCATATTTAACAAGTTACAAGTTACAAGTAACAAGTAACAAGTTGGTTACAAGTGCTCTGCAAATGGTTGTGCTCTTCATGTTCACAGGGACTGAAATCTTGCCTTAAAATATTTCTTACAAAAGCGATTCCTCCCACTTAAAATTCACTAACACACCAATCTATGGCATCTTCCTGTATATCACACACTGCTCTGAGGAGTGATAATAAGAAAATCTGCTCAATGAAACCTACATTCCTCCCTTCCTCTGAGTCCCTCATCCCTCTTCTCACAGAGCATTTCCCAGAAAACTCTTCCTTTAATAGGGTTTGGAGAACATTTGATAGCAGCTGTCAGCTCCTTACACCTGCACACAGCCCACACTCTGCTCTTCCCCATAAACGTGCACACCAATCCATCCTCTGCAAGGTAGATTTAATTTTCTGGGAACTTCTGAGCAGCCAGCTTGTCCCAGAAGAAACAGTGACTAGATGAGAAATGTGTTTCTTGTTCATAGTGATATTTTATGTGCAAGAAATTGATTTGCTATGATAGCCACAGTCCAGATTTGGAAAGCCAGGTGTGTGCTGAGGAAGGCAGGAGTCTCCCCTGGCATGGAGAATGCAAACCCCCTCCCTCTGAATTGCAATAAATTTTACATTAAGGGGCTCTCAGGCAAAGGTATGGGAGCAGGAAGAACAGTTCTTTACTAGGGAAGAAAATAAAAAGGTAAAGTAAACAATGCAGTGAACCAAACCAACCCTGGCAGAGGCAGAGCACAGCCTGACACCCTGTGGGTCAGGGGGCTGGCAGCAGTGCCACTGGAATTGTGGCTCAGCCCTCCTGCAGTGCCAGGGCTGGTTCTGCTGGAGCAGGGATCCTGGAGAAGGGAGCACTCTGCCTCTGAAGGGCCAGGGGAAGAGGCAGCTGCTGCTCCTCTGGGAAATCCAGTGGAGAAGCTGTGCTGGTGTTCCAGAATCTCAGATTCTATCTGGGTAGGAATGCCTGGCTCCTCCCTCTGGGCTCCCATCTCCCACTGGGATGCTGCAGTTCTTATCAGCCATGCAGGGACAGTCAATGGCCTCTTATCAGCAGGTGTCTCCATGGGTGTGGAAGAGATAAGGAAAACTGCCCACTGAACAGAAGACAGCTGCCATCCAGATGGCAAATAGAATACAATACCAGCTTCCACTTCTGGAAACCTGGCAGAGTCTTGAACAGACTCACACCTCCCCAAAAGATGCCTGTAAACACAGAGCACTGTTCCTCAGGCTGGGGAATAAAGCAGCAGAGACCTCAGCTCACCTCTGTGCCTGTTAGTTGTGTATGTGGGTGTTTCTGTCAGTAAGCTAGAGGAGATCTAGACACTCAGCATCTTCCTCCAGGTCACAAATGTTTAATTTTTAATGAAACAACTGGGAGCCTTTTTATTTTGGCAATTCCTTCTCAGCTCCTATGCTGCTGCAGCAGCAGGAGGGAAGTAAGGGGTAGCAGAACACATCAGGCTTAACCCAGATTATCAAAGTGAGATTCAGCTTCAGAAGAAACCCAGGCAGTAGAGACCTCTCTAGGAAAAAAGAAATCTTGATTTCTCAGCTGCTTTAGGGTCCCTGGCCAGAACTTCAGCTAATAGCACTGTGCATTCTGAACAGGATCATTTCAGAAGACTTTTGTCAGTTGTTTCTTCTCCTCTTCCTTTCTGTACTCTGCATTATTCCTGCTGGGATATCTCCAGAACAGCAAGATGGCTTCTTCCTTCTACCCTGAGAGATGCAGTGAGAAACTGCATGCAGGCACTACAAGGAAAAATCACTTGGATGAATTAGGGACTTTATTTCATTATTTATTTGTGGGAGTGAGAAACTTACTGCAAATGTATTGCCCATGGTAATGAAACACAATTACCTATTCTTCTCCATTTTAGATGAGAACAAAGAATCCTGAAAGTCGTTGGAAGGTGAAGGTGAATTAAAATAAAATTCAAATAAAAAGGAGAAAAGGAGCTTTGAAAGGAATGGAGGGACTGTAAGCTTATTTTTGCTTTTGATTTCTCTATTAAAACCAGACATTATTTCAGAGGCTTCCAGCCCTAGCAGATAATTAATGAAATTAAGGTGAGGACTTGCTGTTCAATATTTGCTCATGCTACAGGGGAAAGAAGCTGTGCCAAAACCACCTGGAATTTTATGTGCAAATAAATCAGGAAAGAGAAGTGTCTCAATTACTCAGACTACAGAGGGGAAATGGACCTCCCTTTACAACAGAGGCTTCTCAGTAAAGGTAAAAATTCATTGGTTTTCAATGCCACTGCCAGTGCCCAGCTTTGTAGTGGTTAAAGTACTGGGAAAGTCTTTAAAGCACTCTGGGACTGCAGATAATTTTATCAGGGTATAGCCAAAAGGCTGACATTTTCAAAGCTGCAAGTGGATTTGTATGCTGCAGCTGGGAAGGCAGTGGGAACCTTCAAGAGCCTCTCTCCAAATCCCACAAGGTGTGAGAGCCAGGTGAAGGAC
The DNA here is from genome assembly GCF_022539315.1 of Serinus canaria. Lineage (NCBI taxonomy): Eukaryota > Metazoa > Chordata > Aves > Passeriformes > Fringillidae > Serinus > Serinus canaria. Next base: position 2,780,593 of record NC_066334.1, on the reverse strand, counting down.
TGTGGCAGTGGATTGCAGGCAGGATTTTCTCAGCCTCTCACTCGTGCTGTGACCAGGGCTGTGCAAGGCATGGAGCTCCCACACTCTGCTGAGCTCCTGGGCAATTTGCTTCTCTGATAATCAGATTAATTTCAACTTTTACAAAAGACACAGAATTTCCAGTTTTGACAGTTTCTAAAACCAGAATTAATAAGAAAGTCCAAACTGAGGAGACAGGCCTGGCTTGGAGTCTTGACCTTGGGTAAGGCAGAAGGCCAGAGTGGGAGATCAGAATGGTGCTTCCAGCTTTAATGTTCATATCTGTGTGCTCCCCTGAGCTCCTGGGGGTCAGTAATCACTGAAGCAAGGCTGTGCAGAGCCATAAATGTGTACCAGCTTTGGCCACCAAGGCAGACACCCCAAAACTAGTGATACCAACCACTTTGGATCCACAGAATGCTTACAAGTGACCTTAGCCTTTAGGAAGGACTTGAATCCAACACTGTAGGAGGGTTGAGTTTAACCCTTTTTATAATACTGCTAAGCCCAGAGTTTGTTTAGAGAGAGTCAGGCCAGCCCTTAGGTGCTTTGACACTCCAGTCCAGCTGGGAAATGCCAGCCCTTCAGCTCTGAGCTGTTTGCACAGTGACCAGCTATAAAATCTCCTTCTGCCCTGGGCAACCATTGCCTGACAGAGTCCCAGGGATGAGGCAGCTTTGAGCTGGAAATGGAAATGCCAGAAATGGCAAGTGGAGCTAAACCAATCATCAGTGGGGATCTGGGAGGATCTGGATCCCTCAGGCCACCCTTTACCATGGCACAGGATTTCCAACATGGATATTCACATTTTGTAGGATTCACATTTTCTGAAGAAATTCTTTTACTCAGGACTTTTCTCCTGAGAAGCTTCAGAGAAAAGGAAAGCAATTCTTATTTTATTTGTTTTTCTTGTGTAGTGTTTACATGTAAAATGTGTTTGGAGATTGTTCACCCACAGGGGATTGTTTCATTGATTCTGCTGGGAGTTGTTTTCACTCTTTGGCCAACCAGGGCCAGGCTGTGTCAGGGCTCTGAAAAGAGTCAGGAGTTTTCATTGTTATCTTTATAGCATTCTGTAAATATCCTTTCTGTATTCTTTAGTATAGTTTAGTATACTATATAATATATATATATATATATATATATATATATATACTATATTATATTCTTTAATATAATATAGTATTATAAAGCAATAAATTAACCTTCTAAAAGCACAAAATCAAATTAATCATTTCTGCCTCTGTTGGGGCAGTTCCCAACAATGAATGGTACATCTTCTGTGATGCACATGGGCTGTGAGAAGGCAAGAAGACAAAATGGGATTCCAGCCTAGTCTTCCATGGCAATCCCCAGGTATGTGGGGATGAATGACACACAGTAATAGCAGGTCACTCCATCTGCCCTGACAGGGATAAAATGTGGGCTCAGCAGAGCATCCAGAGGTTTTCCAGGGATCTGGCACTCAGCAAGCAATTGCAGGTTAGTGTGTGATGGACTGAGAGGCCACCTTGAGGAGACAGTTAATAAAAGCAGGACTGGAAGAATCAATGTATTCTGACACACCAGTGACAGATTGGAGAGAGGGACAGATTTAATATCCCAGAGTTATCCTTTCCCAGCCTAAGGGCCCTGCAATTGATTGAATAAATTAAAGCATTGCTGTGGATGACACTCGAGTTAAGGTCATATCAGAAGTTCCACCTTAACTCCCTATTTCCTTCCTTCTCAGGTTTTCTTTTTCAAGTCTTTGCACAGAAAGCTTACTGCTGGGCTACACTTTGGCCAAAAAGATCTCAGCTCCCACTCCATTTTGCTATTACAATTTTCAAGAAGATGGAAAAAAACAAGAAAAGGAGGGAATTACAGGAGGATGAGACAGATCTGTCTGGTGTGCTTTTGAAATTAAAGGATAAACAGGCCATGTCAGGCTACTCATAAAACTACCATGCTTATTCTGTGTCATGGACAATGTCTCTTTGCAAATAGTGAGCAGAAAAATAGACTCTGAAAAGAAAAATATACAGAGAACTGACAAAAAAATATAGCAGTAGGTCAAATTGATCTCTCTCAAATTGTGTAGCTTCACTGGCATGCAAAATTTATTCTTTTGTTACTAAAATCATCTAATGTAATTGCAGATGAAGGCTCTTCCACTTTTATTCTTTATTACCTTGAAAAATGTCTCTCAGAATCATCAATAGGATTTTATGTCACAACAAATCTAACTGTTCAAATAGAGTCAGATGCTATGACAGAAGTGGGACCTTTGTTGAGCTGGTCTGATCATCAGGACATCCCTCACCCACATACAGAAATAAATCCTGGAAAATGTTCAATATTTTTTTAAAGCACTAGGCACACTCATCTGAGGGAAAAAACTAACCTCCCCCCCTCAGAAATGTGCCATGTCTCTTACAAATCTAGCTTTAAAACCATTCTGTATAATTTTCATTTTTATGGGCTGTGTCATTGTTGAGACTCCTGCACCAGCCACCGTTGGGTCAGTACCACCCCAAATATTACCAAAATGCTACCCAGCCATCTGCTGGCATGCAGTTGGTTAGCAAATAATGGGCCAGTAGGCCATGCTCAGAAAGCTGTGCAGCACAGGTAATAAAGATTGGGCAGGGCAAGTTGCCTCTGCTGTGTGTTCTTTGCATTAGTTCTTGGTATCACCCTCTGCAACCACACCAGCTCCAGCAGCAACAACAACAGAACCTCACTTCCTCCCACTTCTTAATTTCATTCCACTCACTGTAAAAGCATAAAGCTCCACCACCAAAAAGTATGAGCACTTGGTATATTTCCCATTTTAGCAACTACCCATCTGACCCCAGCTCCTTCCTTACCTTTTTGGCAGCACTGACAGGGCACCAGGGAGCAGGTTCAGCCTTCTCCCTGGATGAAGAAGCAGTTGGCATCCACTGCTGGCTGGTATCTGCCAGGGATTCCTGTCAGTGTAGGCACACACAAAGGATTCTTCCTCCCTGCTCCAGCTCACTGCTCTCTCTCTGAGAAGGAGGAGGCTAATTGAACAGACTGGGGTTTTTGACTGAGGGTCAAAACCAGAGGTGTTTAGCTAAACTCCCTTCACAGCTCCGTTTCTTGATGCTTCTGGAGTTACACCAGCAGAAAAGCTAACTTTATTATTGGTGTCTCTGTAACAGATTTTTCTATCGTGGTGCACACAACAAAGTGTGTTTCAGAATGCCACAAAACAGCTGAAATGCCTGGCTAGCTCTTCACATCCTGGAAGCATCGCTGCACTTGCACAAATTGATTTGGAAATGTGTGATCTCAGGGTTCTTTCTCATAAAAGGCCTATAAAGAGGTTAGTTTGGAGAAATAGCCTGAAGAATATTTAACAACAGGCTTGAAGCATCAGACACCTGCTACTCCCACCACCTCAGACCAAGGAGCCCTGACACTGCCTTAGGTCAGGCCTTCAAAACATTGCTACGGCTCCATCTGTACAACAGGAAACAACACTGCAGTTTTGCAAAGTCATTCTTTGGCTAAACTAACTGAATGCTGAGATGTCTGTTGAATTCTAATTGCAAATAAATCTCAGTGGCTATTTAAAATTAGAATTTAAAAACTCAGTGGATTTTAGTAGCAGCATTAGGGTTACCACTATGGCCAAGGCCCTTAGCATAGTCTGTGCCCAAATCCTGTAGCTCTAATAATCAAGGGAATGCTTAGTCTTTGAGCTGTAATATTTCTTGCCTTTTAGGATTCATCTCTGACAATAATTAAGTCTCATAAGGATGAAACTTAAATGAGCAGTAGCCTTTGGGGATGGTATTAGTGTGCTAACTGTTTGTGGTTTAAATATTAATGTCAAAGTGTAATTACCATCCGCTAAGTTTCAGGCTTGTGTTTGAAAACAAATTGAGCTAAGCAGGAAGAATGAGCTGTACCAGTTGGAAGCTTTTAGAGCTGGAACAATTCTCAACCAGCACAGAGCAGAAGGAGAGACTCTTAGTGGGTATTCTTTCTGCAATCCCAACGTGTGGTGGTTCCCCACTGCTGGCTGAGCTCCTGCCTCCTTCACCAGCAGCAACACTCTGATATCTCCTCTTAGGGGAGGTCAGGGATGCTGTGTGTCAACTTTACCATTGCAATGCAAGCTACAGCTGCATGCCAGGGCAAAAACCCTCATCAAATTGAATGCCACTGTGCTTTTCTCTTTGTAGCCTATTTGCTACAGAATTTGCTACAAAGGGCCAGGTCACTTCTCATGGCCTGTGCCCACTTCACCTCACCTTAAAGGACTTTTTAAAAGTTCCAACATCTCTTTAAATAAAGATTTCTTAGATAAACTGCCTAAATTATCAACAAACATTAACTTTCTTGATATATTAAAAAGATTTATCAGCAACAGAAAATATATTAACATGCCCTAGTGCAGGCTGCCTGCACCTGCCTTGATCTGGTGCCACTGACCTGACCTCCCATGGATCCAGCTCAGCCAGAGGGAACACAAACACAGAGAAGGCACGAGCAGGGCTAAAGGGCCTGAATGTGCAGGGACCTGCTCAGCCCTGTCAGTCCCACCAGGAGAAAATTCCCATTCCAGGCACAACAAGGCAGCCCCAGCCCAGCCTATTCCCTGGAGGCTGAGCAAGGATCCTGCCAGGATAAGGTCCTCAAGATCCCTCTGGATATGAGTGAGGAAGCACACAACTGTTAGTTCACTTATCACATTTGAGCTCCCTTTGTGAAATCTTGTACACTGCTGGAATTCTCAGGGAACATTCAACATCTGGCAGATGCTGTAGAAGGAGAGTGTACAAAGTGTAGGGATGGTGAGAGCAGAAAAGCTGGGTATGGTGAATGCCTGTTAGGTTTGGAATGGGAGAGAAGGATTCTGGACATGCTTGCACTTGGGAGCCACAAATTGTGACCAAAACACAATAAAACTCTACTGTCCCTCTAGGTCTTGGGCTTGAAACAGGAAGAGGCTGCAAGCCACTTCCACTTAACATCTCTTCATTTCAGTCAAACAGAACAGAAAAGTCAGGGCACAGAAAGTGAAAAGAGGGCAGGAAACAGAGCTAAATTCAAGGCTGCTTTTACTGCCTAGGGTTAGGGTTAGGGTTAGGGCTTGTGGTATTCAGAACCCTAAGTAAAAGCAGCCTTGGGCTAGGGGTGGTTCCAAGGAAAAAGCTGTGGAGGAAGGCATGTTGTGGCAGTTTTGTGTTGCCCTTGGGATCCCTTTCACAGCTGTGGTGCTCATGGAGCTCTGGGCTTTGTGGTTTCAAAACCCTAACCCTAGGTGGAACCCGAACCCTAACCCTAGGCAGGAAAAGCAGCCTTGGGCTAGGGTTGGTTCCAAGGAAAAAGCTGTGAAGGAAGGCATGTTGTGGCAGTTTTGTGTTCCCCTTGGGATGCCTTTTGCACCTGCAGAGTGCCTGGAGCTCTGGACTTTGTGGTTTTCAAAACCCCAGCCTTAAGCTGGTTTAGCCTGTTCACTTGTTGTAAGTATTAATAACATATAAGCTACTCCCACTACTCCCAAACTTCTGTGTGACGTCCCAAGTGTGGAGAAAAAACAAAGTAATGCAAACAAATCTTGCCAAGTGTTATCTAGACTTAATTCCTTTTTCCTATACACAGCTACCCTGATCCTCCAGGGAAGACCTCCCTCCAAAGAAGGCTGTTCCAGAGCTCCTTTCATTAGAAATTTTCCTTGTGCCCTGGGTAGGATCAGGTGATCCCTATGCCTTCTCAGACCTCTGCACAACAGATGACAGATTAAAGATGATTCCTCTGATGGTGCCCTTTGCCTCTGAGTTAAGCAGAGCTCAGAATTGCCATGGAGGCCTGTGGGCCACAGACAAATCTTTCATTCAACATCTGTTGTAAATCCCAAGGATTCTAAAGGGATTTGGCAATTTACTCTAACCAAGGCTTAGATGATCAAAAGAATTTCCTCAACTCAGCTGCACTTAAGATGAAAACTAACCAAAATCTCTAAATATAGTCCCTATGGCAAGATGAAGCCATTACTCTTTCTTTTTGAGTTTATATGTCTTTATTTTTATAATCTCTGTGATACAAGGGAGAGGACAGAAAGAAAAGTTTAAGAGCATTGGCTGAGTTTTGCCTTGCTCAGTTTCTGCCCTGAGACACAGCTATCTCCAACCTCCTAGTGACATCAGCCTCCAGAGACTGATCAGTTGCTGGAAAAGACTCATTGCAAGTGCCCTAATGACCAAAAACCCACCAGAGAAACTGCAAAATTAACTCTGGTTCTAAATAACTAAGGATTAGGTGAATATTTTCTTCTATAAACTATTTCAGCTGGCACTCCAGCTGCAGGTTTCTCTCTGCCTTCAATGGAGGGATCATACCTTCAGCTGCTTTGGGGTAGGACACTGCACCCGTGTTCAGGCACTTTGGTCTCCTGGGTTCCATTTCTGGCTTTCTTCTGGCAACATTTAGGATCTCACAGAAACCTGGTGCATGTTTTAGGAGGAAACACGTTATTCCAAAATGGATAGCCTCATTTGGAATACAAAGTCTTCCTCTCTCCCTGTCTGTTTCCAATTCCATAAAATGTCTTTCTGCTCTTTGGAGATATGAAGGGGTTTTTGCTGATGTTTGGTGAGAGGTCATAGAACAGGACTGATAAATATTGATAAATCTATTGATAAATGGAATTTCTGTCTGTCTGCAGGTCCTGACTCTTCAGAGACCTTGAGCTGTGCCCTTACACCAGCAGTCAGATCCAGCATGGCAATGAGCATTTCCGGCCTCCATCCTGGTTCTGTCTGTAACTGTGGAGTGAAAATAATAATTTATGTATTTTCATGAGAGTGACAAAACTCCAGGAATGACAAATGCATCAGAGAAAATGCTGCTGAAGTTGATGAGCCTGTGTATCATTTTGGTGCTCCCAGAGCACAGGGGCTTATGGCTGTGACAGAATCACTTGTGTTACTGGGGGCTCTGGAGAAAGTCCAGAATTATCCTTGCACTGGAGAACATTCCAGATTCCTGCTGAAATAAATGCTGCATTCTGCAGACACTCTCTGTATAAGTCACAGAGTAAAATCCAGAGTCCCAAGCCTTTCAGCCCAAAAATACAGCAGCAGCTGTATTTTGCAGCTAATGTTTAAGCAAACTTCCTAGAGACACTGCCATAGTAATTCCTTAATCTTGCCTTATTTGGTAGGAACAGATGGATGGAAGTGCACACACACACATATTGCTTTTCAGGTTTCTGCTTGTGACTCCTGAGCATCCCTATTGCTTTAGCAGATGTATCACAGGGAAGACCAAGATTTTCCTTTTAAATTTCATATTATCACCATTTTCTCCTGTCTTAGATGATTTGACACTCCCTCCTACTCTGTGGAATTCCCTGATAGAATCTTTTAAGTATAAACAGCTACAGCAACAATGTTAATTGGCATTCATGTAGCAAATACTGCCTAACTACATGGTCATTTGCAAGTTCCCCTACCTCAGTCATTAATGATATTTAACATTGTCAAGTAACTACATCAAATTCAGAGTGCTGGGTCCCTTGACAAAAAAGTAACCCAGAAAACTGAAATAGTCCTGCCCATGCCTTGACATTATTCCCACTGGAGGTGATCATTGCAGGATTCCACATTCCCTTATCCTATAAAAGTTAGCACTGGCAACTGATTTATCCCATTACCTTCACCTGCCATGCAGCTGGAGTCTGCCTGCAGTGTGAGTACCTCAGCCAGCTTCACACAACCTCAGAGTCACAACAGGAGCTCAGATTTTAGTCTGGGCTGCACGAGCTTCCCAGGTGTTCCCCTGAGCTGTGTGCAGCTCACTTGGGCTGACATCCATCCCACTGCACTTCCCTGTGGCTGCACCCATTGCCTCCCACCTGCTGATGGGAGCAGGAGAGCTAAATGACAGAGGCATGTACCAGGTTCACTGTGATACAATGGCAATCCAAGACTTCAGGTTTGACAAGCCCTTTACCCTGCCCCAAGTCCTTTGGATGAAGAGCCCTTCCATCAACATGGCTCTCCTTGGCTCTGTTCAATTTTTATGGAACTGGACTTTACAAATTGTTTCAAAGGTAGGAGAGCAGATGGTTTTCAGGCTCAGGCCCTGCCACAGAGAGAAGCACATTTCTTCTTCAGCTCCTTGCATGCAATATACCTGGCCACCAGGATGTTCTTGACAGCATTATCTAATGAACTCCTGTTGTATTTGCAGGGAATGCCCCAACAAAGGCAGGAATGATGAATCTGACTCCATGTTCTCAGAAGGCTGATTTATTACTTTATAATAAATATTTATATATTTGTTATAAAGTAATAAATATTATAAATACTATATTATATTAAAGAATACTATACTAAAATTATACTAGAGAATACAGAAAGGATACTTACAGAAAGCTAAAAAGATAATAATGAAAACTCCTGACTCTCTCCAGAGCCCTGACACAGCTTGGCCATAATTGGCCATTGAGTCAAAACAACTCCCAGCAGAATGCAATGGAACAATCACCTGTGGGTGAGCAATCCCCAAACACATTCCACATGAGCACAGCACAGGAGAAGCAAATGAGATCAGAATTGTTTTCCTTTTCTCTGAGGCCTCTCAGCTTCCCAGGGGAAAAATCCTGGGTGAAGGGATTTTTTCAGAAAACGTGAATGCCACAACCTCCCTAATTGTGTCTTTGGAATATCTTTTAAAGCTGTGCCTGGAAGCTGCAGCAGTTGAGGATGGCAGTATTGACCTCCCCTATCTGCTCCTCTATATTTGTCTCCACAGTGAAAACAGATGAGTTCACCCTCACCCAGTCAAGCTGTGCCTGCCACCATCACTCTGGGGACAATGAGAACATCCCCAGTGTGAAGAGTGCATATTCTATGGCTCTATGCAGATATTTACTAAATGTATTATGTTGTATTTGTTAGTAGTGCTGTATTAACATTTTAATAGCATGGTAAATGTGGTTTTGTAGGTAAAATGTAACTTTTGTAGTTGAAATAAAAACTATGTTTGTGGGATATTTTTTTAAAGAAAGGAATGAGGTGTTCCCACCAAGCTAGCAGCCACAGGACACATGAATCTTTCAGAGAAAGAGAATTTATTGCTCCATTATCAGGAGAAATGAACTTCTTTCTGCCTCACTCAGCCCTGGAGACGCCGTCAGGATTCAGAGGAAGGAGCTGACACTGCCCAGACAGAATCCTGTGTGTGAATGGAATTGATGCACCATGGATGAGGTGTGTGAATATGCAATAGGCTGTTGTTTTAAGGGTTAATCCTCTGTTTATGTGGGGCCTTTTTTGGGCTTATTTTTCCCAGAAAGAGGTACCTGGACTGTCCCTAACTCTTTGTTTTTATTGTCTCATATTGTCCTAATCTTAATTGTTCAAATTATTATTACTCTAAATATATTGCTATTTATATAACCATTTTATTACTATTAAACTTTCAAAACTCTAAAAACAAGTGATTGGTGTTTTTCACACCCAGGGATATGGGAAAAGCAAAACTTTGTTAGGACTCAGCAGAATGAGTTTTCTGTTGTTGCTTCTGACTCTGCTGCATATCTGAATTAGGAAAATGTATTCAGGGAGTCTTTCATCCATTTTTCAGGCCTGCAGTGAATTTGTACAGTCCCACTGGAGACTCCCATGCCATTGTCAGTAACCAAGAGACACAGCTTAATACCTCAGAGATCTCAGTGCAGCACATGGAACAGCTCTGGCTGTTGACCACAGTTCTGAAAGAATAATAAAGGAAAAAAATGTGCTTGCTACAGGACTGTAGACCTAAGGGAATCATAATTCTATAGATCCCAGCCCATCTTGTTCTCATTAAAATCTGCTCTGCTCCTAGCATCAGGAGTTTTGACAAGATCCACTGTTATTAGTGGGGTAAATACATCTTTGGGTGGCATAAATCAGCAGCTCTTGCTATGCCAATTTATAGCAAGTGCAAATATAGACCACTCTGATATGTGTTGTGTGCAGAGAAATAGTGTACAGGGTCCATATGGAAAGCTCCAGTAGGGCTGAGGCTTGCAGAGCATTTGTTTAACTAATCAGCTGCACTGTGCAATCAGTGTCTATTTTTCCTCTCATAAATAGGCATGCATGAGGGAAAAAATGATTGTTAAATACTCATACAGCAGGTTTTAACAACTGCAGATTTGAGACCAAAAAAAACCAAGCACAAATAATGCTTCCCAGCTGCTCTTTTTTTTTTTTTTTTTTTTTTTCTCTTTCAGTTGAATAAATAATTGCCTTTGGCTCATGGAATAAATATAAAACTCCTCAGAACTGGCTCCTCAACAAAGGACCAAAGAAGCCTGACACTTTCAGAAGGAATTCCTCAAGAAACAGCACATGTAGGAGACAATGAATTATATATTTTTCTCATTTCCTCTCTGTGAGAGACAACTGAAAATCTGGAATAGCAAAGTAAAGAAAGAAATATTTAATTAATAAACCAAATCAAGAGAGCAGAGGATGGCAGAAGAAATAGCAGATTCTTCACTCTGGAGTCCTGAATAAAAGATAAAATACAGCAAAACATTACCCAATCATCTCCACTGTAGTTCAACTTCTAAAACAGGTCTGCATGTTACAGCTTTACTAAGTGCACTGAACAAAATACCACAAATACTTGAGAGAAGGGATTACCACGAGAGAAGGAAGTAAAAAGCAATATGACAGTGTCCCACAGGAAAATAAAACCACAGACACTGCATGGTTTGAAGCTGAGCTGGTGCAAGTGTTGGTGCCAACTTCACCAGGAAAGCACAGGTCCTTCTAGCTCTGAATCCTGTGTTTCTTAGGAACATCAAGCTTTAAACCATTGCCAGACTGGGAGTTGAGCTTATGACTCTAAGAAAGGATATGACTCTGTCATCTTTTTCAACCCATCTTCTTGTAAGGTGGTTTCTATTCATTTAACATCCCTTCGTGGTCTTTAAGAGCAAACAAAGTGTGAAGTACTTCACATGACCTGTGTGAATTTTACGGAGGAGGAGAGGAGCATCACAAGATGGATGTGTCAACTAGGAGGTCTGGGAGATTGGCTGTAAGAATTTTAAGGAGATAATTTAAAGAAAACAGTAATCAAGGGAAGTTGAAAGAGTGGAAGAATGTCACAAAAAGAAACAAGCTGCTTTTCTCAGCTGAAGGAACTGGGGTGATTTGATTCTCTGAGTCCCAGACTGGCTGCCCTGATTATAAACTTTATTCTATAAGCTCCCATGAAGATGCACTCTCTTTCAGGTAACAGGTCTAGTTGGCCAGCAGTGATCACTGCCCCAGGTTTCCTGATGGCCTGAGGGCAGACAAATTTGTGGTCTTGGTCCTGTCTCATTCTCATTGCAGGTACAGGAAACCACAGAAACAAGCACATGGCAGTGTCCCCCTGTTCTTCTCAAGTTCTTCTGAGCCTTCTGATGTTTACATTTTTGTAATGGAGCTTCTCACGCACTTTTCATGTAAATAATGATTGTTTTGCATTCCTTTCTGGAGGAGGAGAAATTTGATGGACTGTTGGTTTGACCAGTGTGGCTGGAGAGGTGGCAATTTCATGCTCCAATCCATGGTCACTTTTGAAAGTCTATAAATATTGGAGTCAGAAACAAAGTACACTTTTTTACCTTGGAATTTCAGTGTGTGGGTGTCATTCATTTCATGTCCTATTGCGACATGGCAGTAATTCCAGGGCTGTCCCTTCCAAAACACTTCTAGAGTTCTGGCTCAAAAGAAAGGTGACAGAGATGTGTGGTACTCCAGGAGCACTGGAGAGCACTCCAGGAGCACTGGAGTGTCACTCTCTCAAGGCAGGTAGCTGCAGTGGCACCTGATCAAAGGCTACACACACACACACACACACACACACACACTCACACACACACACACAGACAGAATCTGGCAATCAAACCAAGTCAGCAGTTGCTGACTTAACCAAATTAATATTGTGAGGTTGAATTAGCCCCATGCTGGCACTGTAATTCTAATTGTTTTCAAATACACATTGTAATAAAAGTCTAATTAGCACACATCTCCAAATGGAGCTGATGGAACCTAGGAAGGTTTTGCATTGGTGACAAGAAATGAAGGATTATACACATTCAACTGCTACCTCTGGGACAATTTTCTTCTCATCTTGTTTTTTGGGGTTTTGTGATAGAGGTTTTAAATGAACACATTAAAACAAGAAGGAAAGATGAGGCTGACAAACAGCACGAGATAAAATACATAGATGAGAACCTCAGGAATGCTGTTCAGCAGAGAACATTTAAATAACATGACTATAGAGATCTGAATCTAATGTCCATGTGCTGAGCAGTGTGGCTGGCAGGAACATGCAGGGAGGCACGCAGGTCTATATGCAAACACATTGCTCCAGACTGCAAGGCAAGGTGTGTTCTATCACCATCTGTAGGGCAGCTGTCTTTCGTCAAGTGGGCAATTCTCCTTATCCCTCTCTCTGAGTGATCACAATCACCCCTCCCTGGGGAGGGGACACCTGCTGATAAGAGGCCATTGACTGTCCCTGCATGGCTGATAAGAACTGCAGCATCCCAGTGGGAGATGGGAGCCCAGAGGGAGGAGCCAGGCATTCCTACCCGGATAGAATCTGAGATTCTGGAACACCAGCACAGCTTCTCCACTGGATTTCCCAGAGGAGCAGCAGCTGCCTCTTCCCCTGGACCTTCAGAGGCAGAGTGCTCCCTTCTCCAGGATCCCTGCTCCAGCAGAACCAGCCCTGGCACTGCAGGAGGGCTGAGCCACAATTCCAGTGGCACTGCTGCCAGCCCCCTGACCCACAGGGTGTCAGGCTGTGCTCTGCCTCTGGCAGTGTTTTTTTGGTTCACTGCCTTGTTTATTTTATCTTTTTCTTTTCTTCCCTATTAAAGAACTGTTCTTCCTGCTCCCATATCTTTTGCCTGAGAGCCCCTTAATTTGAAATCTATAGCAACTTGGAGGGGTGGGGAGGGTTTGCATTCTCCATGCCAGGGGAGGCTCCTGCCTTCCTCAGCACACACCTGTCTTCCAAACCAAGACACACATATATCTGCACACACTCACTGAATGTGAACCCACAGACACCCCCCAAGTCCTGCAGGCAGTGATCCAACAGCACACAGACAGCTCCAAAGCCCAGCACACAGCTTCAGCCAAAGACACACTTGCTGTTCCACTGCACCAGATGCCATGTCCTCACTTGAGCTGCACGAGGCAGTGGAGAGGAGGAGTGTAACTGGCACCACTGAACATCTCTGGAAGGGTGCTGATGGGAAGGATGAAAGTTTGAAAAGAAAGTCTCACAGATAGATATGTGTGCTTGGCAGAAAGATTTTTGAATGTAGAACCTGAGAATGAAATAGAGATGGAAGCAAGTTTTGATATAGAAGAAAAGAATTGCTGAGCCAGTCTGACTGGATAACCAAGGAGGCAAAGGGTGTGTTTGTTAGAAGGGGGTTTTATGGCTTAGAACAAAGGATAAACCCACCTCAAACAAGAAGATGTTTTTACCAAGGAGAAAGAGAGCACAGGCAAACAAGCCTGTCAATGCTGCAAGTAGGAAAAAAGGTCTCAGAATTTTCCACTGCAAGAAAACTGAAAAACAACTTCTGGCTTAAACTGTAATGTACAGACTTTTAGTGACTGGAGATGGTAACATGAATATGGTAATTACAGGAGTTATGAGAGGCTATAGATAAAAGTTAAGGTATAGATTGGTTCTTCTGTATTAAGATGCATAGCAAAGAAAAGTAGATAATGCTTTGTAACCAAAAGTAGATAATGCATTGTAACCTAAAGAAAAGTAGATAATGCACTGAAACCAAAACCAAAAGGTGTCCTGGCCTGCCTGCAGCTGGAGCTGACAGCTGTGGGCACAGCTCTGTCACCCACCACCCTGGGCTGCTGTAACCTCTTGGCTGTAATAAACTGCATTTTGGAGAGCCCCTGGAGTCCTGCATCTCTCATTCAGGCTCTCACAGGGTGTTGTGGCTTGCAGGGAGCACCAGCCTTCTCCCAGCACAGGAAATGCTGCCCACTGGGAGGCAGAATAGCAGCATGGAGAGGGAATTATGCCTGGAATTATGGATAGGTTGCTTTTCCTTCCAGTCCTACTCAGTACAAGGCACAGCAAGCCCTGAACTATTGAGCCTGTGTGATGAGCTGTACAGTTTGCAGCAGCCCCTGCATGCATTAATAATGCCACTGTCTGTGCCAAGGACTGACCCTGCTCCCAGCCAGGGTCATACATTGACCCTGTGCTCTGAACTAGTCCAAACTGTGGGAACACACAAACAGAACAGCTTGCCATTGGTCCAGTGATCAGAAGATGGAGTAAACTTATTGAAACACAAGCATATAGTACCCTGATCCTGCACAGCACATGAATAAATGGTGAAGCACCTGCCAGCCCAGCCATCTCCATCTCACCTGGCAGATGACATTACCCTGAAGGCAAACAGCTGAAGCACAGGCCATGAAAGGGAGTGTAGTCCCTTCTCAAACCCACCTGCCATTCCATTGCCACATTTTTCTGAGACAGCCAGACCTAGGTAAACAAAAGGGAGCCAATTAGGTGCTCATCTGAGTGGTTCCATGGAAAGTTATTACTTAAAAGCTAATTAAAATAATTAGGGGGCATTTTAATTAAAACATCAACTTAAAATGAATGCAGTAGATATCAAACCCAGCAGGATGCACAGCTAGCAGATTCCCCTTGGAGGCTGCTAATTAGTGTTTGAAGTGACTGCTAACAATAAAGAAAATTATAATATTCCTTTAGGCCTTAGAAGTTTTAAGAATCTGGTTCCTTTTTGTCCAGTGCATGCTCAAGGCTCAGTCCCCACTGCATGCCCAAATAGTTTGAAACAGTATTTCAGGATATTAGAAGATTAGAAAGCTGTAGTAACTTAGACTAAATCTTTTTAATGCCATTGTATTCCTTTAATCTAGCAGTCCCTTGCAGCAGAGAGAAAACCACTGGAACTCCCAGGAACCACACCACCCACTGGGCCACATTGCAGGGCTGCTGTTTTATGTGGCTCATCTGTTCTCATATCAGAACCACTTCCAAGAGCAGGTTGCTTATGATCAGAAATTGAAAGAAAACCTTATTTTTCCTTACTCTGATACCAGAAGTGTTATAGCCTGGAAAAAGTTGTTCCTAGGTGCACATCTGGAGAGTCCTGATGGTCCACTGAAAGATACAGAAACCCACCCAGAGCTCAAGCCCACCTCTGATCCTGTGCCTCCCTCTCCAAGGAGGGATGCACAGCCTGTGTTCCCTTTGAAAGCTCTGCAAAGCATTTGCTGTGACACTGCAGAGGATCTAATTCTGATCCCAGTGGCACTGGTGGTGATCTGGAGCATCTCTTGCTCTCTCACTCTGCACAGGCAACACCCTGAGTGTGACAGTACCAGGCAAAAGGTAAGAGAGCTGCAGCATTTAATGGGGCATGCTGGTGATTCATCCACTGAAACTGCTCAAAGCAGAATTCTCCAACAACTGCAGAAAGAATTGCTCCATTTCACACAGAGGGATTCCAACACAAGACAGGAAGGTCTCTGCAGTAGAAGAGATGATGCTCCCTGTAGTATGTACAGTGCCATGAGGAATACAAATATCTGTTTTCTCAGCTAAACAGAGCTGAGCTGTGCTATTTAATTCCTGAGCTATAGATTGTAAGTTGCCCAAGGGGAGGGAAATGCATTAATTACTTAAGAATCAATAGATCTGCTGCTATTTCAGGTGCTTTGTGACAGAGATGACTCCCAAACAGCAGCTCCTTCTTGTAACACAAGCTGCCCCTTGTCCCACTCCCCACAGAAGAGCAGGATGGGAGCCTGCAGGACAGGCAATTTTCAGGATGAGCAGCAAACTCCTACCACACACTGCTTTGTAAGCTCCTCACCCTTCTACATCCCAGTTTGTAACAGTGCAAAGCAGGTGTGAACTGTCACCACTGTCACACTTACCTCACCCTGCTAAAAATGCTGAAAGCAGGTAAAAAGTAATGAAGAAATGGGTCCAAGGGCTGCTGTCCTTGGAGGGATATATTCCAGAGTGTCATCAAATTATGGTGAAGGAAGGTCACCTCTCCATCTCTCTTTTTACCCTCATACATGGAAAAACATACCCACTTCTGGTACAGCCAGAAGTAGCAAAATACCTGAGATGTTCTCTTGACTAACTTACCTTGCACCTGAAAGAGTCCTAGCTGCAGCTCCCCTCTGAAATTCTGAAGTTCCATGTCAGTCACCAAGTCTCTCAGTCTAAACAGGATCAACCCATGCTCAAGTAAGATCTGGGTGTACATTTATAGGAATGAATTTACCCCGATGGTCAAAATCTACAAGCAATGCTCTCCAGTGGCTCTCTTGCTAATAATCATCTGTCAACACTTATCAAACTTGTATCTAATAATCTCATCTGTAGTGTGGTTTTTTTTTTCCCAAGTCCTTGAACAAGACACTACTAAAAAAACATTTAGTCTTGCACAGCTCTTTTAGCAAGGGATGTTGAAGCTTTTTAATCAGAAAGTGTGTGTCATTGTAGGCATTTACAAACAGGAAAATGAAAGTACAGAGAGATTAAATGACTTGCTAAAGGTGTTCAAGAAGATTACTGGCCAAGGCAGAAAGAAATTCAAGTGCCTCAGGTCTTGCTTTGATGCCCCAGATGACAGCAGGTAAAGATCAGCTCGTTCACTGCTGAACACAGCCATTTCCCAGCTGAAACTGATCACTGCCTATCAATGTTACACAGCAATTCAGGACAACTGTGACTTAGATGTTGTCTCTAATCTCAGATATCCAATCCAATATCCTCTTCCACAGTGCAACTGAACAGGACAATAACATTTTCTGACTGCTGGCAAAGCCGGTTTCTGGAATTTCTAGTTCCCATCCATCCATCATCCATCCATCCCTCCATCCCCCATCCATCCATCAATCAATCATCCATCATCCATCCATCCATCATCCATCCATCCATCCATCATCCATCCATCCATCCATCCATCCATCCATCCATCCATCCATCCATCATCCATCCATCCATCATCCATCCATCATCCATCCATCCATCATCCATCCATCCATCCATCCATCCATCCATCCATCCATCCATCCATCCATCCATCCATCCATCCATCCATCCATCCATCCATCCATCCATCCATCCATCCATCCCATCCATCCATCCATCCATCCTCCATCCATCCATCCATCCATCCATCCATCCATCCATCCATCCATCCATCCATCATCCATCCATCCATCCATCATCCATCCATCATCCATCCATCCATCCATCCATCCATCCATCCATCCATCCATCCATCCATCCATCCAGGGACAGCTGCAGTGAAGGACAGAGCACTGACAGGACACACTTACACAGATCAGCTGTGCCTTTAGTCCAGGGAGGTGATGCAGCAACACCAACTCAGCATGAAGAGAGCCTGGGACAAAGGCTGGGAATAGCTTTGGGCAAAGACAGAAGACACAGTGTTGTTGGCAGGAAGTGAATAGAAAGGGCTGGCCTTGATCTCTGTGCTCTCTGAAGCGCTCCTGTAGGAAAGCTCCAGGATTAGAGGGTAATAAAAGGCCTGTGCCTTTTGGCCACCAGCTGCTGCCTGAATTGATCCAGCTCTGCCCATGGTGGCTGGGCAGGCTGGGCAGGCTGTGCTGTGCCCACTGTGCAGGCTGGGCAGGCTGTGCTCTGCCCACAGTGACTGTGCAGGCTGGGCAGGCTGGGCATGCTGTGCTGTGCCCACTGTGCAGGCTGGGCAGGCTGTGCTCTGCCCACGGTGACTGGGCAGGCTGGGCAGGCTGGGCAGGCTGTGCTCTGCCCACTGTGCAGGCTGGGCAGGCTGTGCTCTGCCCACGGTGACTGGGCCTGGGCAGGCTGGGCAGGCTGTGCTGTGCCCACTGTGCAGGCTGGGCAGGCTGTGCTCTGCCCACGGTGACTGGGCAGGCTGGGCAGGCTGGGCAGGCTGTGCTCTGCCCACTGTGCAGGCTGGGCAGGCTGGGCAGGCTGGGCAGGCTGTGCTCTGCCCACGGTGACTGGGCAGGCTGGGCAGGCTGTGCTCTGCCCACGGTGCAGGCTGGGCAGGCTGTGCTCTGCCCACGGTGCCTGGGCAGGCTGGGCAGGCTGTGCTCTGCCCACTGGGCAGGCTGGGCAGGCTGTGCTGTGCCCACGGTGACTGGGCAGGCTGGGCAGGCTGTGCTCTGCCTGTGGTGATTGGGAAGGCTGGGCAGGCTGGGCAGGCTGGGCAGGCTGGGCAGGCTGTGCTCTGCCCACTGGGCAGGCTGGGCAGGCTGTGCTGTGCCCATGGTGACTCTGCAGGCTGGGCAGGCTGTGCTCTGCCCAGTGCAGGCTGGCAGGCTGTGCTGTGCCATGGTGACTCTGCAGGCTGGCAGGCTGTGCTCTGCCCACTGTGCAGGCTGGGCAGGCTGTGCTCTGCCCACGGTGACTGGGCAGGCTGGGCAGGCTGTGCTCTGCCCACTGTGCAGGCTGGGCAGGCTGTGCTGTGCCCATGGTGACTCTGCAGGCTGTGCTCTGCCCACGGTGACTTGCTGTGCAGGCTCAAGGCACACATGAAACATGGTTCAACACTACCCTGGAGGGCAGCACATCAATAATTGCACTCAGGGACAGCCACAGCAGCAGCTCTTGCTCTAGAGGAGCAATGGTTGAAAGAACCCATCGCTGCAGATCTAAACAAATCTGGGTTGCATTTGCATTTCATTTCGATTTAATAAGATAGTTATTGTTTGTTAAGTATGTGCCAATTGATTACTGCAGCAACATATTTATTAAAGAGGAATAATTCAGCTGAAGATGCATATTCTATTCATCTAAATTGAATCAAGCAGATTGAAAGTGATGAAGTGTCATTGAGCATTCCTCCCCAGTTTACATGCACTTTGGAAAAATTTCTACAATCTGGAAGACAAGCTGCTCTGTTCCACAGCAACCTGGGACTAGGGGGAAGTATCATCCATGAAGGACTTGAGTGTAAGATGCTGGAAGATAGTTATAGCCTGCAGACCCTGAAAGCCACAAAACCTTGCCCTGCCTGGAGTCCTTGTAGTGCTGGACAGCAGCTTCTGCCAAGAAGAGCTGTGCACACAAAGAGTAAACATAGAAATAAATGAAAAGACACAAAAAACTCACTCCCAAAACTGGAAGCAGAAGTCACAAGAGCCATTGCTCCCATCCATCTTTCCAGTAAAAAGCAAATTCTTGTTTCCACTAAACTCCACAGAGAGCTGAAAAATCAGGAGGTGTGGCAAAGATCACCCCTACAAAAGGTGAAGAAAAGGCAGAGTTCAGAGCTTGTGCCAGTTCTGGAAAGGAGATGTGGGGATGGGGGAAAATAAATCCCATTTGATGAATATGAAAAACTAATGATCCTCTTCATGGTGGTCCCTGCACACAAGCAGCTGCAAATTAGAAGACTGCTCCAGCCAGGAAATGTCAATTGTATGGAAATGTCATCTTCATTGCAGAGCTCTCCCGGGGCTGCTGGAAACTGCAACTCAACTGCATTAATTTCCATCCCTCTTTCTCTGTCTCATTTTCTTTTATTTTTCAATCTTTTAACCTTTATTTAAAATTTTTTGAAACAACCACCTCTTCTGCCTTCAGTAAAAATTTGTAGCTATAACTGTGCAGAAAGGTTAAAGATTTCAATTAGAAAGGTCACTCCAGGATGATTGTGCAGCTGGATTCATATCCTGCCTGCTGTTTGGAAAGTTTAAGATAGCACTCAGTAGCTTCCTGTGCCAGGGCTGACATCTCCAGCATTTTTAGTCCCAACAAAAATAAACTTTCAGACCTTACTCTTCAAATAGTGCAAAGTTCACAGATCTCAGGAGGCTTTCAACAGGGAAAACTGTAATTTGAGTTCAGACTGAAGACCAGACTGAGAGGAAAACAAGATGTACACAGTCAGATGATTCCCAGTGGGGGGACACTACACTCTCAGAGGTCAGTGTCTGACTGAGGACACTGAAGCTCTTGACATCTCCAAAGCACCCTCAGCATGAGACAAAGATCACTGGCAGGCTTATAGAACATTGCTGTCTCAGCTCCCTCTTCCCACATTCCACAATTCTTTCCCCTACCCTGAACTATACCTTGTTTTATGAAAAAACAGATGAATGTATTCCCTGGTGTTGAAATAAGGGAGAAACAACAGAGTGCACAGGAGTGACAAGCATATGGCTGGTCAGGAGAGAGGGATTAGGTGAATTACAATTGATTTTCCACTGTTAATAAAGCATGGATTGCTTGTGATTGCATCTTGAGGAGATTTATAATTATTCATTGAATCTCAGAAGATAATTAAACTTCATTAAACACAGACATGACAAGCTTGCATAGTAAAGAATAAACCCCAGAGCAGGTTCCTTATCAGAGAGGGAGATACCACGTGGGGGATGATAAGGAGAACCAGGGGAAATAAAAGGATTTTTCACTAAAACCACTTTTTGGCCAAACAAGAAACTACTGCCCTCAGTGTGGCCTTTTCACCTCTTCTCCTTAGGGTTTTTAAGGGTTCTTTGTCTTTCACACTCTGCCTTTGACTGGCAGTGAATGCTTTATGTGAATGCCACTTCCCTATTCTGCAGCAGTTGCTGTTAATTAAACATTAAAATGTTAAGGATGTTTTAGAGCCAGTGGGGACTGGTCCTGTTGCACGTTTACCAAAGAGTCTGAGCTCTCCAAAGCACAGACTGAGGAAGGAGCAGGGCAGAATCAGGGGGACACTGCAGTGGGGAGATGCAGTTCATCACCACATGGATCAGAATCCCAAAGAGCAGCACTTGTGGTATCAAGGGAGTGCATATCTCTTGCAAATAGTTTGCTCTTAGCTTGTGATCATGTGAAAATTTAGCCCATATAGTCCATATTCTAGAGATTTATTAGGACATCAATTCCTATTCTAGAGATTTATTCCAGTCCATATTCTAGAGATTTATTAGGACATCAATTCATATTCTAGAGATTTATCAGGACATCAATTCATATCTAGAGATTAGCCAGTCATATTCTAGAGATTATTAGGCATCAATTCATATTAGAGATTGTCCAGTCCATATTCTAGAGATTTATTAGGACATAATGGGATATGTACAGGCTGTATGGTATGTTCAACACTGATATAAATTATGACCTAGTTAGATACAAAACATTTGACACTGGATAAGCAGAATCTAGGGGTATTTCATTAAACTAAGCTATGCATCAAAGAAGGAACCCACTGGAAAAAGAAAAAGCTAACAATAATGTGCACTGCTGAGGAGCAAAGGAATCCTGGCCAGCCAGTGGTGGTAACCAAAGCCCCCAGTCCAGAATAGCAATTGTACAAAATTTGATTACTTTGCTATTGGAAGCTGTCAGTGATTACAGTGCCCCAGATCAAGTAAATATCTGCATGTACTGATCCAGCCAAAGGAGCCACCCACTGGAATGTTCTCTCTGCTGCTCATACAGGGTAAGCCAGGGTGTATTAGGCTGGAAATGGGGCTGTGTATTCTATTCCCATCTGTTAGAGGTGGGGCAGGTATCTTCTGTTCATGGGGCAATTTTCTTTGTCTCTTCCACTGCCCATCCTCCCTCCAGGAGATCTCTGCTGTCCATGGCCACTGAGTGTCCCTGCAGGGCAGATCAAATTCCAGCATCTCATGGGGAGATGCTCCGCCCAGGGGAGGAGCCAAGCATTCCTACCTGGATCCAATCTGCCCTGGGAACAGCCCAGCAGCCTTTGCCCCCTGCATTCCCAGAGGAGCAGCTTTCTGCTGCCCTGCATTCCCAGAGGGAGAGCAGGCCCATCTCCAGCAGCCCTGGAGCTGCAGAGGAAAACTCCCCCTTGTGCAGGATCCCTGCTCCAGCAGAGCCACAGCTGGCACTGCAGGAGGGCTGAGCCCCCCTGGGATGGGACTGTGCCACCACCCTGAGCCCCCTGGGATGGGACTGTGCCACCACCCTGAGCCCCCCTGGGATGGCACTGTGCCACCAGCCTGAGCCATCCTGGGATGGGACTGTGCCACCACCCTGAGCCATCCTGGGATGGGACTGTGTCACCACCCTGAGCCCCCCTGGGACTGTGCCACCACCCTGAGCCCCCCTGGGATGGGACTGTGCCACCACCCTGAGCCCCCCCTGGGATGGGACTGTGCCACCACCCTGAGCCCCCTGGGATGGGACTGTGCCACCACCCTGAGCCCCCCTGGGATGGGACTGTGCCACCACCCTGAGCCCCCTGGGATGGGACTGTGCCTCACCACCCTGAGCCCCCCTGGGATGGGACTGTGCCACCACCCTGAGCCCCATGCGCCCTGAGGATGGGACTGTGCCACCACCCTGAGCCCCCACTGGGATGGGACTGTGCCACCACCCTAGGAGCCCCCCCTGGGATGGGACTGTGTCACCACCCTGAGCCCCCTGGGATGGGACTGTGCCACCACCCTGAGCCATCCTGGGATGGGACTGTGCCACCACCCTGAGCCACCTGGGATGGGACTGTGCCACCCTGGGATGGGGCTGTGCCAGCACCCTGAGCCCCCCTGGGATGGAACTGTGCCAGCACCCTGAGCCACAGGGGGGCAGGGCATGCTCTGACTCTGTCAGTGCTATTTTATATTACTGCATTGTCTATTTAATTTTTTCATTTTCTTCCCTAATAAAGAACTGTTATTCCTGCTCCCATATCTTTGCCTGAGAGCCCCTTAATTTCAAATTTATGACAATTTGGAGGGAGGGGGTTTGCATTCTCCATTTCAGGGGAGGCTCCTGCCTACCTTAGCACACACCTGTCTTTCCAAACCTGGACAGTAAGCTCAAAGGCCCCCTGTCTTGGCCTGAGGTGATCTCACTGCCTTTCCCTTTTACTCTGAATTTCCTGAAACACAGAGAATGAAGAGTTTTCAGTCCTGACGCAATCTGATTTTATTAAGAATTGCAAATGTTGACATGAAGTTAAAAGATGCTTCTCCCAGCAGGCTGACGCATTTTGCTGAGCACACATGCTCTGTGAGCACAGCACACAGGGGAGGAGACAATGCCCTCTGCCCTGTGATTCTGGTATGAACACCTTTTCCCACCTTTGACACCCAGGGGAATGACTGAGTCCTACACCTCTCCTTCATTTTCTATTCCTGCTTGACATAACACCTCCTCTTTGCCTTTTCTAAAATAGATTTTGGAAATACAGGTCTTCCCTTGCAGAATCTAACTTAAATCAAAATCTTGTAGCTAGCTTTTCACTATGGTAACATTGCCAGAGATGCACAGTGTACACAGAGCAGAAAAATTATTGGTATAGACAAACAAAAGGATAAACAGGCAGGCACAGAAGGGGCAAATGATCATCTCAGAGCTGTTACTTATTTTCTCCCTTGGACAATCTTTGAACAAAGCCCAGAGTCTCTGGAACAAGGAGGATTCAGGTTTATCAGGCTGATTTCTAATTGGTGCCATTAAACTAGTGAAAAGTCCATCAGGTTAAACATTCTGTGAGCCAATTAACCTAAATTGATTTAATAAAGGAGCAAACCAGTCTTGCTGTATATACCCATAGTACGTGCTCCCATTCAGCTGAATGAATTTAAAACCAGTTTCAGAAAACCTTTGCAAAGCTTGTAAAGGGATTTCCACTTCTTTCAGAGAAGAGAAAGGCTGAAGGGACACTCTCTACACCCAAGGCCCTTTCTCTCTCATTTTGCAATGACTCACACATCCCAGCTTTGCAATGAAGATTTCTACAGGCAGAGTTTTCTCTGGCTCCCACCCCCATGCTGTAGCACCATGTGTTTTACAGCATTGTCAAACATAATGATTCTTATCCTGGAGAGAAATTGGGTCCCATTTTATATTTTACTACCTAAGAAAGGAGATTTTTTACTTTCTCCAGAACACAGTTGGCAGCAACAGCCCAATAAATCTTGTCAAATGCCTTTTGTTGAAATATTGTCCAGCAAGATATCTGTGAGGCTGGGGCCTGCATAGAGTAAACAGGTTAATGTCTTCCTGATCCATGTCTGAGAAGGAAGGGCAGCAGGGATAAAGAGTGCTGCAGTCATTGCAGGCAGAGTCCAGCAGCTGCTGGGTGAGCTGAGAGACCACTGGGAGTTGTTTCCTGTTTTATCCAGAATAACATGTGAGCTGCAAAGCTTCTGGCTCCCAAAAAGGAGTTTCTTGTTCAAGAAATGTCACCTAGCCCTGGTGTCAGCACACTCTGCCAATAACTGTGCTGCTGCAAGGGCCTGGTTCTCACCAGGAAATGGGAGAAACCTTCAGGAACCACAATGTGTGCCAGCAGAACTGATGGAAAGCAGGAAAAAGGATCATTGGAAGGAAGGGAGAGGCAAGAACAGACTTGTGAATGCACAGGACTGCACAGTGCCAGCACAGAGCAATGCACCCAGGGGAGACACAACCTTGGGACCTCTGCTGTGCCTGCTCTCTGCTAGGAGGGTGGCACTGTTAGACCCACCTGAGTTGGATGTGGCTGCAAACAGTGCCTACAGAGCAGATGAACTGGTCTGCAGATCCAGAGCATGTCTTGGTAAGTGTGTTTCTAAATTGAAGTGGGCAGTGATGGAAGGGAAGATGATTGTTCTTGCTCTGTGGGAGCATCTGAGATGTGCATGGCAAAGTGCTGCAGCTGGATGTCCTTTCTGGGTGCTGACAGAGCCTCTTCCAAGAGAAAGAGATGTTCAGCTCGATTCCTCTGGGCAGTTAAGGAGCCATTTCCCTCCTCTCTGCCTTTATCCCCTGCTCCCCCCCACCCTAAACAGCAATTTTGTA
Organism: Serinus canaria; assembly: GCF_022539315.1. Lineage (NCBI taxonomy): Eukaryota > Metazoa > Chordata > Aves > Passeriformes > Fringillidae > Serinus > Serinus canaria. Next base: position 2,755,750 of record NC_066334.1, on the reverse strand, counting down.
ATGAAGAGATAATTCCATAATGACTCAGCCCTGCTGCAATGCCTTGGGACAAGGAACTGTCACTGTGAGAGCTCTGGCCACTCAGCTGGTCCCTGTCTGCCTCTCTGGGCTCAGGGATGTTCCAATGAACCTTCATCCTGCCAAACCAAACAAAACCTTGCCAGTCCAGATGTCCCCAGCTCTACTGCCCCACACTTTTCCTGCAGCCATGCAGCAGGAATGCAGCCCTGCACACAAACCTGAACCAGTAACTGTGGCTTGGCTGTGCTTTCTTGTGAGTTGGAAATTCTCCTGAGGCCTCAGGAATAAAAATACTGCTAATCTTGGCTGGAAGCATAAGGAACAGGAAGGAAGATTGATTGCTAGGTAATTAAATGAGAGCTTTGATAGCCTCATGAGCTGTAAGAGCCCAACTGGAGTCCCGTGGAATTTCAGTGGCATGGAGTCCCTCCCTGCCTCCTCTCCTTTTAGGATTCTGAGCACGCAGCTGTCCTGCTTCAGGCTTTATAGGCTACAAGTCATTTTAAGGGGAAGTGGAAGAAATGAGCTTCCCACAGATGAGTGTGGTAGGAGGCTCAGGGACTGACTGCAGAGGGAAGGAGCAGGAATTGGCAGGCTGCCTCCCACCTGTGCCTCACCTCCCACTCTCTGCCTCACCTGATTAGAAAGTGTCTCTCCACACTGAACACAGCATTGCGTTCATTTGTAGTCTGTGAACTCATATGCAGGGCAGGGGGAGAGGAGACAGAAAAAGGAGGGAATAATGAGCCTCCAAGGAGCTGAATCCAGTGAGATTTACACCCTTCCTTGGCCATAAACATCTCTGGGAGCTCTATGGATAAACACACTTGCTCAGCAGAAGCAAGTGCTGCCTGCCAGCCTCCAGCTGCTCAGCCTCCCTGCATTCACCAAGGAAAGCCCAGTTATCCAAGGGGATGCAGCTTTCTCCACCCCACTCCTCTCCCCTTTGCACACAGCAGTGGCATCTTCATGGGATGTGAAAAATGCGTATTTTATGATTGGATTTTGGCAAATATTAAAATGAATATTATATGTGTTGTGTTAGAAAGTAACGCTGTATTAATTCTCTTCAGCAGTGTGTTAAATAGAGTTTCAGGTTATAAAAAAAATGTTAAAATAGAAACTATGCTATGTGAGATACTTTTTTTAAAGAAAGGACTTGCAGGAGATAGCAGCCACAGGACACCTGAATCTTTCAGAGAAAGAGAATTTATTGCCCCATTATCAGAAGAAAGGAACTTCTTCCTGCCTCGAAGGCGCTGTTAGGATTAGGAGGAAGGAGCTGACACTGCCCAGACAGAATCCTGTGTGTGAATGGAATTTATGCACCATGGATGAGGTGTGTGAATATGCAACAGGCTGTTGTTTTTAAGGGTTAATCCTCTGTTTACGTGGGGCCTTTTTCGGGCTTGTGCTACCCAGAAAAAGGTATCCAGACTGTAACTGTTTTTATTGTCTCATATTGTCTAAATTATTATTACTCTAATTGTACTACTATTTTTATAACTATTTTATTACTATTAAATCTTTAAAATTTTAAAAAATGAGTGACTGGTGTTTTTCACATGGGATATCTCATTCACAGTATGTCTGGTGTCCCAAGAAGGACAAAGACAGTTTTTCCTCTTAGTTGAGGCTGATGCTCTGCCTGCCAGCCTTTCTTTTTGCAGCACAGCCACACCAGTATATTCCCACACAATGGGAGAATCATCCCACTATCCCTCTCCCTCAGCTCCTCCTCCCAGTCCAGCTTGGCACACGTAGTGCTTGTGCTGGGGTGGCTCCTGTGACAGCAGAAGGACAGGCTGCTCATCCACACAACAAAAGAAGACATTTCCACGTATTTGGCAAAGATCTCTGTGAAAAACGCCAACCACTTGTTTTTAGAATTTTAAAAGTTTAATAGTAATAAAATGGTTATAAAAATAGTAATATAATTAGAGTAATAATAATTTGGACAATTTGGATTAGGACAATATGAGACAATAAAAACAAAGAGTTACAGACAGTCCAGGTACCTCTTTCTGGGCAAAATAAGCCCAAAAAAGGCCCCACGTTAACAGAGGATTAACCCTTAAAACAACAGCCTGTTGCATATTCACACACCTCATCCATGGTGCATCAATTCCATTCACACACAGGATTCTGTCTGGGCAGTGTCAGCTCCTTCCTCTGAATCCTGACGGCGTCTGCAGGGCTGAATGAGGCAGGAAGAAGTTCCTTTCTTCTGATAAGGGATAAATTCTCTTTCTCTGAAAGATTCATGTGGCCTGTGGCTGCTAGCTCCGTGGGAGTACCTCATTCCTTTCTTTAAAAAAAGTATCTCACATAGTTTCTATTTTAACCTTATTAACACACTGCTTAAGAAAATTAACACAGCATCACTTTCTAACATAACACACATAATATTCATTTTAATATTTGTGAAAAGCCAATCATAAAATCTGCATTTTTCACAATCTCCAAGATCATGTCAGGAGCCCCTCAAGGAGCCTCTCTGGCCCTTCCCCAGTTCTGGCTCCAGCCCTTGAAGTAAATACTCTCCGGCAGGCTGATCCATGTTTTTCCTGCAGAGCATAGGAAATACAAGGGTCATGGGAAACAAACTTCATGCCAGCCTTTGAGCCTGCACTGAACTCAGGATAAACTCCACAACAGAACCTTTTCTTTCCCTCTGGGTTAATCCTCAGCCTCACACCACTGTTGATGCCCTTGCCCTCCTCTGCTGTTTCAACCACCCAGAAACATAAAATGTCCCAGCCCACCTCATCCTGATATCTGAGCACACAACTCCCTTCCCTCTGATTTGGCCATGTCTATTTTCCTTTATTCCACTGTAATATATTGCCCATTCCGTCGTGTATGTGCACATGAAAGGTTTTTTTCCTTCAAAGAAGTGATTCAGGAAATAACCTTCTACTTTCTCAGTTCCATGAGAGGTGATAGTTCTTCATGATGAAGTGGGGGAACAAAGGAAACAAGAACTTCTAGATCCTGCTCCTAGCTCTGGCCTTTTCTGTAAAAGTAATCACTGCCTAGGGCTGCCTCAGTTTCCCCACAGAGACACTGTGAGGTTTAATAATCTGATGTACATAAAAAATTGGGCTTTTCAGACAAGAGGAGCTAGACAGGGTCACAGTGACATGATGCCTTTGAGCTTCCTGGTAACCAGATATGATTTAACCAGAAAGTTCCTGTTGTAACCAGTGTGCAAACCAGGCTGGGCTGTCACCTGAGCTGCTCAGTGCCTCTCCTGCAGGGCATCTGTGGGACATTCCCTCAACCAGGAGCTCTGACCACAACAAAACCCCACTTCACCTCTGTGCATCACACACTGTTGGCCTTGAAACCCAGAGTGGCAGGGGTGACAAACTGATGTGGAGAGTGGCAGACTCTCAGAGCCAGCAGAATGCAGCACTGCCACCACTGCTGAGCTGGCCTGGGAGCACCACCCTGACCCACAGGGGCCAGGCTGCACTCTCACTCGGTGGTTTTAAATTAATTTTTTCAGTATTGTTGCATTTATTATAATCTCTCTAATTGATTGTAACTCCAACTTGAAATTTCTTGCAAGGTATTGGTGTGGGGTTAATTTCTCCCACTGGTTTACTTTTAAAACAGCACAATGTGTTTGCTTTTTTTTGGTAAACTATTTTATTTTATGACAGCATAAATTCTAAACATAAAAAGAAAATTTTTTTTAGCAATTTATAGTGTTTTTTATTAAGAAATCCTATTTCCTCATTTTACTGCAATTCCAGGCTCCCTTCCTGCACATTAACACACTGCTACAGGAAGGGCTGTGCAGTCTCCAAGCTGGAGATTCAAACCCCCATGCAAGCCCCCCTGCAGCTCTCAGAGGAGGTGAATCTGTGCCCAGGTGCAGGCAGGGCACAATCCCACCCTTCCCACCAAGCGTGACCCAGCTCCCTCTGGCTGAGCACCACCAAGGGCTCTGCAGTCTCTCCTGGCACTGCAGATAAATTCCACACCAGCAGTTTCTCTGTCCTGACCTTCCTGCTAATATCCCAAACCCCAATCCAAACACCTGCACCTCAGTGAAATTGAATCCAGATTGCCAAGAACTCATCTCCAGCCTCATTTTCCTTTTCCTCTGCCTGATTGTGAGCCTTGCCTGTGTGACAGCTTCATTACAAGCGACCTTCAGCACTGCTTTTGTGGGGAAGTGATTTAGAACCAAATTATTGATCTATTTCTTTCATCTCCTCCCTCTTACTGAAAGCAGCAATAGCAGCCCTGGAGAGGCTGCCTGAAACAGCAAATTTTTACACATTACAGAAGGGCAGAAAGAGAGCAGAAAGCCATCCCCCATCAGAGGCCAACATGAAGGGGCTAAAGTGTTCTTGGAGAAGTGCTGAAACAATTGTACAGTTTATTCCAAGGGTACAGAAGAGTCTGGTTTAGACCAGCCAGGAAACAGCTCTTGAGGAGTTGGGGACTCTACTGAGAACAGACAGCTGGAAAAAACAGGGGCCAGGTGGTGGCTTGGAGGACAGGATCCCTGTGGTGTGGTGTGGTGTTTGTGAGGGTGCCCAGGATGAGGTGAGAGATGAGAATTTGACTCCATGTTCCCAGAAGGCTGAATATTATATATTATTATATTATATTATATTACATTATATTATGTTATATTATATTACCTTACATTATAACATATTATATCATATCATATTATATCATATTATGCCATACTGAAACTATACTAAAGGAAGAGAAAGGATACATCAGAAGGCTTAACAAGAATGAATAATAAAAACCCATGACTCCTCAGAGCCTTGACACAGCCAGACCAAGATTGGTCATTAAATTAAAACAATAAACATGGAACTAATCAAAGATGCATCTCTTGGTAAACAATGTCCAAGCCCCATTCCAAAGCAGCAAACACAGGAGCAGCAATCAGATAATTATTGTTTTCATTCCTCTCTGAGGCTTCTCAGCTTCCCAGGAGAGAATCCTGGGCAAAGAGGGTTATTCAGAAAATATGATGGTGACCCTGGGGCACATGGGCACAGCAGAAGGGAGATGGCAACATGGGCCTCATTGTTATGGGCTGGTTTAAATCTCATTAGAAACACCGAGAAGAGCTGCTGTCTGAGCCAGGCTAAATCAAGGAACACTTAAATGTGTCTTTGTTTGGTACAAAGCAATGGAGGCTGCTCAAATGACAAGGATACGAGTTGGTTTGAACTGAGCTATGATACAGCTCTACTGTAGACCAATGGCTGTGTGTCTGTGAAAGAGGCAGAAGATGTAGAAAAATATAACCAGAGCTAGAGCAGATGATCAAGAACAGTCAAAATAAGCAGGAGAAACTTGAAAAAATGTCAGAGAGATGGCAACGGAAAATAGAGTCATTAAAGAGCCTCCTACAGGGCACCAAGTGCCAGGGGGACTGAAAAGCAGAGGGTGTGGGGAAGCAGGAGTGGGGAGGGAGTGCCTGCTCTCACCGGCTGAAGTGGTTTCCACCGTTAGAGCCAGCAGCAGGTCCTTGAGGGAGTGTCCAGATCAAAGACTTGAAAGCCTGTGGTCTTTCCCTTGCCACAGAAGCAAGTCAGTCCCGGCTAGCTGCTCCCTAAGCTTGGCTGGAGGAAGCCACAAGATTTGCCAGGTTCAGGTTCCCTCAGAGGACCCCAGGTGGTGGTGCCGTCTGTGGCGTGGGTGGCACAGGCGAGGAGGAGACCACGAGGAGTCCAAGGTGAAGGAAAAAGAGAGGACACTTGTGTGGCTGTCAAGGAGGCTTTATTCCTTAATGGTTCCAGAGGCAAGTGACAAAGGAGACACGCTCGTGGGGGAGCTGATACAGGGTGTGGGAGACTCAGAGTAATCAATAAGAATAGGGTAGGGGAGGAACGAACAACATATCTGAACCAATAAAGATCATACATGGGAGGGGAAAAGCCCCAGGGGCAAATCATACAGCACAGTAAGGGTGATTGACATGGAAAAATCTGGAACAAAAGGGGGGGTGGTTACAGTGAGTGACAAGGGGAGTAGGTGGCACCACTGGGAGGGGAGGGGACTGATAAGGGCAGGGAGGGAGGAGGGAAGGATCACTGGGTTTGATGGGCAGGCAAGTGGCGGGAAAGGAAAGTAACAGACAACCTGGGACAAACCATCATGAGGGGAGAACATGGGGGGAACCAAGGACCAAACCATTTTCTCAACACAAAACAACTAACAACCAATAATAACAAATCTTTAAAACACAATGCCACAAAAACCTTGACCCAGCCATGAGGCACTCATTCTTCTTTCCAGCAGCAGCATCCCCAGCTAGCCAGAGTGCTGTATGATGAACCACAGAAAAGAGAATCTCTGGGATTCTTCAGCCGTGTGGGCTCAGGAGCAGAGCGCAGAGACGCACTGGGCCATTCACAGAACTAAACCTGGAGCAGACTGTTGCAGCACAACCATTTCAGTAGAGTGACTGACCAGATGAGAAGAGCTTAATTAACAAACAGAAAACATTAAAGAAAAGTCAGGACTGCAAGCAAAGCAACAACAGAACAGCAGTAATGAGGGTTCACAGCAGAGGAGATTGGCTGATCTGTGGCAAAGAGCGGCACACAGGGACATAGCAGGATGAGATGAACTGCTAGCACTCAAGTGCTATTTCCAGCTGACATTTATCTCTGCCTTGAGATTCCCAGTTGGAGAAGTGAATACAAACAGGAGAAATTGACACCAGCCCCTTTATGCAAATCTAACCTTTCTGCACCTGCCCGGTGGGGAGCATTTATTTACATTCTGCCTGCCTGGCTGCATTGGCAGAGGGAGTGAATCCAAACAGAGCACTGAGAAGACAAAAAGAATCTGGCCCATGGCTGTAATTTCAGGACTTGTTCCAGGCATTACAATTTTAATGTGGCAGTTGAGAGATTTACACCCCAGGCAAATGGACTGGCAGAAGATCTGTGCATGTGCCAGTGCATTGCTCCACATCAGAATTTCATTGCTCCCTGCCCTGCCAGGCAGACTCAGAGATGTCACTCAATGACACAGTCTGTACCTGTGCCTTGCTCATAAAGGACCTCAGCAAATTCCTTCAGCATTATGTCTGAAGAGAGATGAATTTTACCCCAGACAGATCTGAGTCAAATCTCCTTTGCCACAATGATTTTTTTTAAAATGAAAAGATGTTGAGCGGTAACTGTGAGATGTCTGGGGGTGAATTTGTCACATTTTAAAACAGAAAGATAGCACTCATATACACCATCAAAATAACAAGTTCATATTGCACTCTTAACAAGTGAAAATAAACTACCATCACCCCAGACATAAGACTGCCTTCTTTTTGGCATGTCAAATATCTCTTTGCAAAATAAAGTCATTTTAAGCTTTTTACATTAAGAAGTCTCTTTTTGTCCGCGTAAACACAATGTAGCTGTCTCTTCAGCAGAAAATACCACAAGAGCCCTTTGTACAAAAGACCAGGAAAAAAGTAAATGTCATAATAGAGCCAGACAAAGACACCTGTTTCTTGGTGCACCATGCCAAATCTTTATTGCACACAGTTGATAGGTATGTGGTGTCAGAAGGGATTGTGTTTGATTCCAGTCGGTCAGCAACTCATTGTAACTCAGTTCATTGCCTGGCAATGATCAGTCTATGAAATAGGGGTCTCCTCCAGCCAGGTCTCATGAGCTCTTGGAGGTCTATTTCACACCCAAGATAGCTCAGCTGCCTTAGAAGGCATAAAATCAGCAGGATGGCTTCTGTGGTAGTGTTGGGAACAAAAAGGTTTTAATAAAAGGCAAAATAACAAAACTCTTTACAGAGGAAAACCAAATCAGGGCAAGAGATTCTTGCTCCTGTAAAACACCTCACAAAAGAGATTTGTTTCTTTGCTCTCTTCTTATTCTAGTAAATTGCTCAGGGGGAACTTTTAGGCTCCTGTCCAATTGGCCATCCTTAAGTTTGAGGTGAAGTCCCCCAGGTCCTATGAGATGTCTTTTCACCTAATTGAGGAGAGAAACTTCTGGGCTTCTTTCCTTTTTAAGGGGACAAAGGATAGTTTTGTCACTCTGTCAACAGAGGCCACATTCCTATAAGTGTACATGTCCATCAAAACTTTTCTCTCTAATGATGTTTACATATTTGTCTCCTAGGTAAAAAACAATTTCTCATGGGTGAGAGTCTTTCTCCTCACAGGAGCAATCAGTTCCTGCAGGAATAAATTGATGTGCAAGCTGATTCTCACTGTTACAATTCTTTTCTCACAGGAACTTGTCAGGCTAGCTGTTAGCTGGACTTAGCCAAAGCACCAAGGCCTGAACCATGATTTACAAGGCCTTTCTTTTCTAAGGTTTTACCTATATGTGACAAGTAAAGACCCACATATTCAGCTAAAAGAGAAGGTTTCAGTTCACACCATATTGAACCATGGTTACCACACAAGAAATTAAAAAGTAAAAATGCCCTGAGATGTCTGGCCTGCCAGGTCAGGAATGAAGTTGCAGAGCCCTGCCAGGTGTGCTCCAGCCCTGCCAGGTGTACTCCAGCTGCACATTCCAGGAGGCTGCCAGGGCACTGCCTCAGTTGGCCCCAAGTGATTATGCCACATTTTCCAGCTCCAAAGCATCCTCCAAAACACTACTGACACTAGCACTGGTTTAGTCAGCAGAAACCCTGATCTTTCAAACGTGTTCAGCAGCTCAGGATCCTGCTGACAAACACCTTTGAGGGATTCTCTTCTAGAAGGTTCTCAGATCTCCCTGTCTTGCTGTGGTATCAGTGTCTGGGCACCAGGGTCACTCAATACATACAGGCACAGGGATTGTTGACTGTCGCTGACATATTTTCTCAAAAATCCCTTTGCCAGGGTTTCTTCTCCTGGGAAGCTTCAGCTTCTCCCTGTTTTGCTCCTCTGGAATGTGATTTGGAGAATTGTTTAGCCAGCATGTGAATTGTTTTTAATTAATGGCCAATCACAGCCAGCTGTGTTGGACTCTCTGAGTCTGTCGCAAAATTTTATTATTCATTCCTTTCTAGCCTTCTGATATCTCCTTTCTCTTTCTTTAGTATAGTTTTAGTATAGCATATATAGATATAGATATGAATATAATATGAATATAGATATGATATGATATAGATATGAATATGATATGATATGATATAATATAATATAATATAATATAATATAATATAATATAATATAATATAATACAATATAACATATCAGCCTTCTGAAACATGGATTGGAGATTCTCATCTCTTCCCTCCTCCTGGGGACCCTCAAACACCACCACAGTTGACAGCCTAAGTTTTTTTAGAACTGCTTGAAGTCTCTTGAATTCAAATCTAAGTCAAACACTTCATAACTCATGAAATTGGCTCAGAAAACAAGAAACATTTTAAAGCATACCTGGGTGAAATGTTCAAGCTTTCCACTGTAACTGTGAGACTGGAATTGATTTCTCAGCACAACAAAATAGCTTCTGGCATGTTGTTCCTCTAGGGTCTCCAGGAGATGGAATCATGCCAAGTTTGCAGTAAATACTAAAGAAATGGGCAACCTTTGAGCAAAGTCACTGGTTCCTCACCTGACCTCCCATAGCTCATGGCAGCATTGGGACCAAGCTAATTGGTGTCACACTTAAGAGCCTTGTGCACACAAAGCTCCCAGGTTTCCAATATTTTCTACTGTAAAATCAGGTTTCTTTCAGCATCAACCATCCAGCCCAATTTAGCTCAGCACACAAGAACTGACAACAGCTTGAGGTGATGGGGCTGCAGGACACTGAACCAGGCACAGCCTCACCTTACCCTGCCCTGCATCTCTGCCTGCCTGGTTTTGTGCAAGAAGGGGGAAAAAAGGATTCATGAAGGGTCAGAGAAAAAAGGCAGAGAAAGAGACCTCCCATAGAATAAAAGAGATGAGAAAATCAAGGTAGTTTTAAAGCAGTTAGTGAAGTCAAGAGACCAAGCTGACCTGAAGTCAGGGCACTGAGACAGTAATTGGACGTTTAAAGGCTCAGAGTGAGGTTTTCAAAGCCTTTTCAACAACCTGAATGTTCATTTTTCTGGATTGTAGCCAAGAAAATCCTGTGGGTTGCTCTGATACTGGAGGTCTGAATTTGGTAAAAAGAAGCTAGACTTTATTTTTCTTCTTTCTATATAGAGAGAGATCATTATAAAGAATCAGCAAAATGAGCCAATAATTTCCTCATCAGAGCACCTGAAGGAAGGGTCAGGAACTGCAGGGCACAGACTTCTCCCATTCCAATTCAAGACATTGGGAAAAGCCCACCCATGAAGCCATTGGGTTGTTTGCCTTTCCAATAGGAAACAGCAGTAGTGGAAATTACTTTTTTCTGTTTTCCAGCTCTCATGAGCTCTAGGTTGAGAAGACTTGGGGTTTCAGTTCTGTCAGACCATCAGCTGCCCAGCAGGTAAAGAAAGCAGTAAGGAAAAAGGAACTGATAGCAGCAGATAGCTCAAGTAAGTTTCTGAATCAATACCATTTATAGCAGAGACAGCTCCCAACACTGAAGTAGAGAAACCCAGCTTAATATGTTTACAATATTTCTCACTTTGCTTTGCTCATCTTCCCTTCCCTCCTTCTTTCAGCCATGATTTTTGAGAACTAGTTTCTCCATGGATGTAAAAAGTTCATTTTTCATTCACCATTTCCTTACAAACTCTTCATAAATGGAATTACCTGCGTGGCAAAGGGGAGCTGCCCTAGTTCTGTGGGCTCCTGGGTGGAACTCAGACACGAGGCCTTTCTCTTAGCAGAAAGAAATTATTTTTCCTATTATTGGATTTAAAGTGAGGATAAATGACTGGAAAGCAGATAACAAAAATAGCCACTCCCCAAAAAGAATGAACAGCACAAGCCAAACCATGATGAAATCCCAGAAACACCTGTGCTGTGAGCTACATCTCCTACCCAAAAAGCACTGGAATATTTGTAGATTCTTTTTCTCTTCCTGATCCAAGTTATAATGATACAGAATATTTCTCCTTCCCAGTAACTTCTGGTTCCCAATATAATTCCTCTGGAAAAAGATGCATATCAAATCAGTTACATGGAGAAGGTGGATACAGAGGATTTCTCTCTCTATAAGGAGCATTGTTCTTCTTCCTTGCTAGCTGAGAAGGTAAAATAAAAAAGCTAATCTACAGCTCTTTCAGAACTTTGCACACAACCACAATCAATTTTTTCAATACACAAACAAGCAAAACCATGTTTTACCCTGACAAGTTGTGTTTTGGTAATTATAAAAAGCTGGTTATTACTCCAAAGATCCATGTTTTGATTTTCTTCTCAAGTCTGTTATCACAGAGGCATTCCCATCATCTCTAATTGGCCCAGCCTCGGCCAGGGGCATGTCCCCCTTCAGAGCCATCAGGGACTGGCTCTGCTGGCCATGGTGGAAGCTTCCAGCAGCTTCTCACAGAAGCCACCTCTCTAGCCCTCCACTACCAAAAACCAGGCTGTGCAAAACCAAAAAGAAAAGCTCACCCTGGTATTTTTTCTCAGAGAGCCATGGCCTTCTTCAGCTACTGTAGGAGGTTTTCTTTGTGGAGGGGACAACTTTCATAGGACAGGTCTTCCCATGGGGATAATCAATGAGGACCCTGCAGAGGAGATGAAATTCTGCCATGTGCAGAGATCCAGACCAGATGCACTCCAAGCCCCCTTAACAAGCCCTCAGGAGGATGCTGAGCATTTAAATCTGTTCCCAAACCTCAAGCAGGGGGATCCATCTTTGTCCCTGGGAACAGGGGAGAAGTGCTGTGTCAGCCATGAGAGAGCTGCAGAAGGTCCTGGGACCTGGTGGGGAGCTCTCCTTACCCCATGCCTGTTGTATTTGGGGGGATGTCCCAACAAAGGCAGGAATGATGCATCTGACTCCATGTTCTCTCAAGGCTGATTTATTATTTTATGATACTATATTATATTAAAGAATATGATACTATACTAAAGAATACAGAAAGGATACTTACTCAATGCTAAAAAGATAATAATGAAAACTCCTGACTCTTTCCAGAGTCCTGACACAGCCTGGCCCTGACTGGCCAAAGAGTGAAAACAACTCCCAGCAGAATGCAATGGAACAATCACCTGTGGGTAAACAATCTCCAAAGATATTCCACATATGAGCACAACACAGGAGAAGCAAATGAGATAAGAATTGTTTTCCTTTTTTCTGAGGCTTCCCAGGAGAAAAATCCTGGGCAAAGGGATTATTTCAGAGAATGTGAATGCCACACCATGCTGAGCATCTGACTCCTCAACCAAAGCCCAACTGCAGCAATGCCAGGAAGAGATACTGTGAGAGGGAGACAGTTTCCCTCTCTTTTAAAGACATTTTAAGGGAATGAATAATTCATCCTGAATTACTTTGAGCTGAAGCAACGCTCCACATTACCACCTGATTACATGTCCCATAAAAAGAGATGACAGGAATTTTCCTTTGCTGGGTGGGCTGGTGGGGGGATAAATATGCTGCCACCAAATGAGAGTGATGAATCATCCCTCAGTGATTTGGCAGTTTGTCCTTCCTAGTGGGAGCAATAGCAAGAAGGGCTTCAGCATAAACCTCCAGGAAAGGAGAGAAGATCATGGGGAACCTAGGGCTCAGTTCTCTTCATTCCCATGGGATTGGGGAGCACCCAGTAAAGGTGTCTGGGCAGAAGAACCTTTCTTCCAAGAGCAGTGGAGTCTGCAAAGATCAGGTGCTCATGTTGCTGCCTGGTGATAAGGAAAGGATTGTTATTCTCCTTTATTATTGACTGGACAGTGGGGTTGGGTGGGGAAGAGGAGCTCCATTATACATCACCCAGAATCATGCTTCTGTCTGGTATAAGAAGCTGTGAGCACGTGCCCATTGCTCATCTGGAGAATGGGAGGGAGAGATTGGTGCTGGGAAATAAAGCACAGCTTTACCTAAATGAGACAAACATGCAGGTGCTGCTCTGGCTAGAGGGATGCCCTGTCCTTTGCCCATTCCCACTTAGGACAACACAAGCCGCTCCCAAGAGGAGATCATCAGCTCTGCCAACATGGAGCTTTTGGGATGATCTGAAACCATTGAGCACAGATCAGTTAGGGCCTGAGAAATGGGGACTTCCTTTCCTTAAACCACTTGATATCCTGCTAGCAGTCCAGTTTGGAGACATTCTCAGAGATCAGACAGCTACAGAGGCTGAGCTGGGCAGCACTGCAGACCTGTTGGCCCTGGTGCAGTGAAAGCTGAGGGAGAGAGAAAAGGCAAGGACAGAAGTGAGGACATCATGTCTGGTCACTCTGACCCTCTGACACTGACCAGGGGAGATGCAACAAGGACTTTACTGGCCAAAGAGATAACAAAGGACACTACTAGCATGAGAAAAATCAGAAGATTGTGTTTCTAAGGGGACTGGGACAAAGGGGCTGGAGTGGAAAATTCTGTACGAACGTAGTGACAAATACAGGTAAACTGTGTCATAAACTGGCTTTGCTTTGCTGGCATTAGCAGAGCCCACCTCAGTCAGTCCTCCAGATATCCCACATGTTTATGGCCATGCAGACAGCTGCAATCAAGCCACACCAAGCCAAAGGCAGCCAGATGTTTGATCTGCATCCCTACATCAGCATGTCCTGGATGAAAGTTTTCTCCCTCTGCACATGCTCCCAGCTATGACCTCAAAACCAATAATATTTCATGCCATACCATAAATTCTCTGCAGCCAGGGGCACTCTGAGAATATCTCCAAATTGGACTGCTAGCAGGACATCAAGTGGTTTAAGGAAAGGAAGCCCTCATTTCTCAGGCCCTAACTGATCCATGCTCAATGGTTTCAGATCATCCCACAAGCACTGGAGCAAAGGAAACATTTCCATGTACACATGGACACCTCCTCACCTGCACACTTTGTGCTGCTGCCTCTGTCCTCCCAGCCTGCAAGAGAGAGCATGTAAATCTGCTACAAAGAACATCTCTCCCACCCCCTTGCTGTATATGGGGAACATAAAACACAGTGGAGACTGCTGCTACTCTATTATTTATGAAGCTTTGGTTATTTCATATATAAATAATCCATTACTGCAAAATGTTGCTGGTGCTGTAATTGAATATTCATGAGGTGTTTTTGTTGAGAATTTTCACCATCATTTCAAATCCAGCCATAAAAATAAACATTTCAGCTGTCATTTCACAGTTTCAAGTCCTGAGAGATGGAATCTCCTTCCTGCCCTGAGGGCTTTCTGTGCAGGGTGGAACAAAGTAGGGTTAATGTGGAAGGCAAGTTCATGCTGCACTGGAAAGAAGTGGGAGCATCCTTCATTGCAGCTCTGTCTGCTGTCTTTTGCCAGGATGCTTCATCTGGGGATGTGTGCTGCCTGCATGGAGTGTGTGCAAAATCCTTCCCTCCCTTCTCTTTTTGGGTTTAATCCCAGCCAGCACCTTGACAGAGAAGCACCCAAGTGGGATCCCTCAGCATGGAAATTGAAAGCATGTTGCTGCCACCCTGTGGAAAATGGTGGCCCAGAATTGTTGGGGACCACTCCAGATGTTCACAAGACCTCAGGTGGTGTGTGGGTTAAAGAGGGAAATGAGGCCTTCATTGGCCTGATGAGACCCAGAGGGGGAGAAACCAGGGAATTTCCATTAAAGAACTTCAGGATTTGCAAGAAGGATCTTTGGATGCTTTACAGGAACAACTGGTGGTGTCTGTGCCATCCCCCTGGTGTACCAGGAGGATTAAGTACCTGTGCTGCAGATGCTTTCAAGGACATCCTTGGCAATTCCTGACACAGGCAATGACTGAGCATCTCCTGCATTCTGGGGTGGTGGCATGTGCAGCTCCACCTGCTTGCCTTGCTAGGGCTCCCTTGTTCTTTCTCACAAGGGTCTTTCTTCTTTTCTTTTCAGCTCCTTCTATTACACACACACACACACACAAAAAAAAAAAAAAAAAAAAAAGGGAGGACTAAGCAAAAGGTAGCAGCACTATCCAGACTCTTCCCTGCATTCCCAGAGGAGCAGCTTTCCTTTCTGCTGGATTCTCAGAAGAAGACCAGGCCCATCTACAGCCCCACTGGACCTTCAGAGGAAATCTCCACCCTTGCCCAGGACCCCAGCCTTACAGACCCCCATTTGCCACTGCAGGAGGGCTGCAGCCCCCATTTCATCAGACTGCTGCCAGCACCCTGCCCACTGGGTGTCAGGTTGTACTCTGACTCTGGCAGGATTGCTTTGTAGTAAAGTATTTTTATCTTTTCCTTTAATTTTTTTCTTAATAAAGAACTGTTACTCCTGCTCCCATATCTTTGCCTGAGAGCCCCTTAATTTCAAAATTATAGCAATTTGGAGGGAGGGGGTTTGCATTTTCCATTTCAGGGGAGGCTCCTGCCTTCCTTAGCACACACCTGGCTTTTCCAACCCAGACACCAGAGTAACAGGAACTGTTTTCACAGCACAAGACAGGCTGAGCTGTATCCAGTTCCTGCCAGCACATCCCCTGGTGTCATCTGAGTCACACAGACTATCTGGAGCCATTTCCCTTCATGATCCTTTTATCTGTCCAACCAAGGGATCATACACTGCTTGTCCCAAGAAGAATAATGAAGCCTCATACATTACACATCTCCCAAGGGATTTAATTTCCCTTAAGCTGAGGGGAGGATTTGCCTTCAGTCTCCAGCCCTTTTATTATCCACCTTTTTGTTGCTCCACCGACAGCACAGATCACAGAGGAGTTTTTTAAGTCAACCTTTGCTTGGGCATCATTAGGGCCTTACACAGGATCCCATGCTGTTCACAGCTTAGAGAAATAGAATGAGACAGGGGCACTGAAGGCTGTATGACCCTGTTCTGCCTCTTAACAGTGCCCTGCAAGGACAAGGGTATGTCTGGCTCATGCCACTACAGGACACAAAAGAACACAGGCACACACCTCTGTTCTCAAGGTGAAGAGAAAAGGGAAGTTCATTTTCTGACTCCAACATTTATAGATTTCCAAAAGTGACAGTGGATTGGAGGGTGACAGTGCCACCTCTCCACTGACATTGGACAAACCAACAGTCCATCAAATTTCTCTTCTTCTATAAAAGAATGCAAAACAATGAGTTATTTACAGAAAGTGTGTGAGAAAGTTCTCTACAAGAATGTCAACATCAGAAGGCTCAGAAAATGTTTAAAAAATCAGGGTGACAGGCTCATAACCAGAAAGATTAAATGATGGGTCAAGAGAAATGAAGCACTGACACTTATCCCTCCCTCAGACCCAAGCTGGCTCTGAAATGTGCTGGTCAGACAAACAGTAATGGCTCTGGCCTGGTGAAATACTGCTAGTCACTGCTATATCACCTCAGGTTTTGTACAAGAAAAAGTTGTCTGTATCCAAGCTTAATTCTCAGTGTTTTGTGTGTTCAAGTCCTGTGAAAACAGATGATTCTGAGGAGACATGAGAGTAGCCTGGTGCAATTTTAAGAACGTGTGTTCCAAGACACCCTCTGTGTTTATCTCTGTTTGGCTGTAGAGCCAGATGGAAGGAACAAACACCTTCTATGTTACAAGACTGAAGTGAATTAATAGACTGCTGAGGAAGGGAGGGAGGGAGGGAGGGAGGGAGGGAGGGAGGAGGAAGGAAGGAAGGAAGGAAGGAAGGAAGGAAGGAAGGAAGGAAGGAAGGAAGGAAGGAAGGAAGGAAGGAAGGAAGGAAGGAAGGAAGGAAGGAAGGAAGGAAGGAAGGAAGGAAGGAAGGAAGGAAGGAGCTCTGACTTTTCTTAAGTATACAGGGAGCAGCAGCAGCATTAACCGGTGAGCCAAGACTCCTCTGGGCTACACAAGGTGCAAAGATACACCAAAACTCTGCCCCGTCACAGAGAACACATCCAGTGTTCCCAGCTGCTGCAAACATGTACATGCAGGTGAGCTGGGGCTACTGAATTCTGCTCCTGCCTCTTCCAGTGGTCCATAACCTATTTCTTCATATTTCATATTTGAGGATAGTTCTCCAACTGTCATTGCTTATGTTCCCTTGTCTGCAAACTGGAGTCTTACAGCTGAATAAAATAGATTATAGATGTCAGAGTGGTACAACTCAGCATGTAAGAGAGGCTCTACAAGGTTAAACAAGGCACCCTGTTCTCTGCTTTAGCAGCTTTCTGTTCTGGCTATCTCTAGTGATGGCTGTCTGGGGCTGCTGAGCACCCTCCCACACACAGCACCCCAATTTACCTGCCAGTCTGCAGCACAGCCTACTAAAAACAAACAGCTCTCCTACATTTAAACACAAGGAAACCATAAAAAAAAAAAAAACCACAAAACAAAAAAACATGGCCTTACTGTGCATTATAAAATAATGAAACTGGGTTTTTTTTCAATTTGTTTCTACCCCAGATAGTGGCAGTGATCAGCACTTTACAAAATATGCTTCTTCCACATTCTGGCATGTGTTATTACTGTTATTAATAGCCAGCAATTCCCGAGGGCAGCACTATGTACAAGTACATTTATTTCCTTCCCAGCCCTGTCACACCCTTGCTGGTGCTCCAGCTCCCTAGACATATCCTACTATGAGGCAAGGGAGGCCAGTGGAAAGGTAGGTACCATTCTGCCACACTCCAGACACAGCTGAGCCTCATTCTGGCACTCAGGATGTGCTTCTTGTTAGTTTTATATCATCATAATGGCATTACCTGTGTCTCATACTTCTGTTATTTCCTTGCTCCTTCCTCCTAAATCAAAACTGGCCATATGTCTTGGGTTGGAAAGACAGGTGTGTGCTAAGGAAGGCAGGAGCCTCCCCTGAAACAGAGAATGTAAAACTGCCCCCTCAAAATTGCTACAGATTTTAAATTAGGGGCTCTCAGGCAAAGATATGGCAGCAGGAAGAACAGTTCTTTACTAGGGAAGAAAATAAAAGGATAAAATAAACAAGGCAGTGAACCAAACCAACCCTGGCAGAGGCAGAGCACAGCCTGACACCCTGTGGGTCAGGGGGCTGGCAGCAGTGCCACTGGAATTGTGGCTCAGCCCTCCTGCAGTGCCAGGGCTGGTTCTGCTGGAGCAGGGATCCTGGAGAAGGGAGCACTCTGCCTCTGAAGGGCCAGGGGAAGAGGCAGCTGCTGCTCCTCTGGGAAATCCAGTGGAGAAGCTGTGCTGGTGTTCCAGAATCTCAGATTCTATCCGGTAGGAATGCCTGGCTCCTCCCTCTGGGCTCCCATCTCCCACTGGATGCTGCAGTTCTTATCAGCCATGCAGGGACAGTCCATGGCCTCTTATCAGCAGGTGTCCCCTCCCCAGGGAGGGGTGGGTGTGGAAGAGATAAGGAAAACTGCCCACTGAACAGAAGACAAGTGCCCCACCTCTAACACTAGGTAAATAGAACACACATTGCCTTGCAATCTAGGACAGCACAGAAGAGGGAAATACTTGAACACTGCCTCCCTCCCTCAGAGCCACCAGGAGTGGGAGTTATCAAAAAACCTGCTACTCAGTAATGAGGCCAGCTCTGTTAATTTCTCTGTTTCCAAGTGCTGATTCATACCTTCTGCCCTCTGAGCAGGATCTGACATGTCCCTTTCATGGCTAGCTCTTCCCAGGAGGGCTGCAATAATCAGGTTTGTGCTTGGGTGTTACCATGAGCCCCTCATAGCCCCAGGTTCCCAGTCACTGCCTCACAGCACACCCTGGCATTCAGACATGGGATGAATTGCAGCTTAAGAATATAATGTGCAACAGCTGAGCTGGAATAACCACCCAAGGTGAGATAAAATGGACAAACAAGTCGGTGTACAGCTTTGTTTCTCTACCTAATTGGTCCTCCAATCCAAACACCATCACCATTGGCTAATTAAAAAACCACCCTTTGGTAAACAAATCTCCATAACACATTCCATATTCTCTCTGACAGCCTGGTCAGAGAGAAAGTTTTCCTAGTATTGGCCTGGGAAGTTTGAAGGGAGCTGGAGATAAACAACAATAGCTAATTATTTAAAACAACCTGCAGGTGTTGTTTTTCTAATATCTGTTTTCCTGTTATTCTCATAAGATTATTTACAAATGGGTGTTTTGTTAATTAGCTAATCAGGTGAAATGTATTGATTAATAACCAATCAGGTCCACCTGTATCAGAGCAGCAGAAAGAAGCTGTTCCAGTAAAATTGGGGTGCTTATGCCACTGAGCCTTCTGGCCACCTCTGTGTCATTGCTGACTCAAGAGTGACACCCCTCTACTGCCCATCCTCCCTGCCTGAACCCCACACTCTGGGAAACAAATCTCTCCATCAGAGCAGGAGCTGGCCTGAGCAAGGGGAGCATCTCCAGAGAAATTCACCACCCTAGGGAGTTCCTTGGCTGGATTCAGAACACACAGAATTCATTATCTCTAAGGCAGATGTGGTGAGCTCCCTCCTTTGCCTTTGTAGTCACACTTGCCTGCCCTGGGTGGGATGAGGCTCTGGGCAGTCACTGAAGTGCTAAACCAACACCCTGTCAGCAGTGCAATCCAGATTTGTGAGCAGAGAAGAAATCAATACCTCTGGGAAGCTTAGCTCCTCTCTGCCCACTGCCCATGTTCATCACCAGCCCGAGGTAACAATCTAGAGCCATTTAATAACACAGCTCATTAAGCTGCTGACAGCAGGAGATGATGGAACTAAGGTCTCCCTCACACAGCCTCATGATTTTATTTGTATGTGCAGTTTTAGGCTGGGTAGGCTATGCTTCCCAGCATGAGAGGAACACAGGTCTGCCATAAGATTGAGAGGGAAATTTCCCATGAAAATCCTGCAGGAATCCCCCTGAGGGAGCAAGACAGAATGCTCAGAAAGCTGGAAAATAGTTTATATTAAGCACATCAGGATAACCTAGACTAAACAGCATCTTCAGCTTCCCAATGTCAGGAAAGTATCCAGAGCTCACTTTTGTCAGACAAACTTCTAACCAAACCCTTCTGTGCTGGGGGTAGTTTGAAAGATTGAGAAGACTTTGGTTTAAAATCATGGGAAAACCCTCTTTATTTAGGGTGAGCAGGAGCTCCCACCCATGACCCTCTTGTTTGGTTATGCAAATTGTTACTAGAAAGTTCTGAGTTCTCTGTGTTGCCATTGGAATTTTTTTGCTGCAAAAATTGTAATATTCCTAACTGCTCTTTTTTATTGGATCCTTCCCTCAGATCCCATTTTAACCCCTCCCTATACAGAAATATATAAATACTCCTGCTAGACCCTGGCCCCTGGCTTTTTTCTGGTTCACTCTCTGCATGCTGTCGTGTTTGTTGTTTTGCTATTCCATTTAAGTTGTTTTTCTGGTCAACCAGATCAAAGCAGCCTCTCTCATAAAGGTCCAGGGCCAGTCAGAGAAACCACTGGTCAACCATCCAGGTGAGGACCAGAAGGTTTCACTTCTGGATATTCTGTTCTAATTATAACTTTTCTCTTTCACTCTAGGATTTTGACCTAAAGCTTCTCTGCTATTTCTAATAATAAATATTCCTAGAGAAACAGAACCATAATGGATAACCAGAGTGCAGTTAGGGACACACTGCAGTGGCATGGCAAGAGTCTCATTAGCTGCAAGCTTAGACATGGTTTTCACAGAGGAGAAGACCAGTCCTTGCCCAGCCAGCAGAAGAGCACAAGGACAAAAGGCACAGCCCTCCTGTCAGGACTGTCATGCCATAGACAAAGGCTGGAGAACCAAATCCACCAATAAAACAAGCAGTAAAATCCTGATCCCTTTGATGCTGATGACCAGCCCAGCACTGGTTTTAAGGACGTTGTGGGGTGTTACCCACAGTCCCTCTGTAACACCCTGCATGATGCCAGAAGAAGGTAGAGGTGAGGTGGAAACAAAAGCAAGGCTCCCAGCCACTACAGCCCAAAGCCCACCACATTCCTTCAGCCAGCCAGGCCACCTAAGGGATCATACACCTTCTGGAAGGACCCCCAGTCTCATCCAAAGACTCCTGATAAGACACAATCCACCACAATCTGAGGCAATTTGCTCCAGTACCTAATTATCTCCTCTTTTACATTTTAATCCCAGCATGAGTCAGAGGACATACACTTCCAGCTATTCAGTTTCCAGGCACTGGATCTCACTGTGGCCACTGTCTGCTAGATTAATGAGTTTTCTATTATCAGAAATCTTTTTCTTGTACTAACAGACTGTGATCAAGTCACCTCTTTAGCTTCCTTTTTATAAGCCAGATGCAATTTCTTGGCACTGCCACATTTCACAGAGTTGTATAAAAATAAATTTACACAAGTTGTGATCCTACCATGATGGAAAAGAGAGTTTCCAGAAATAGAGCCATTATTCAGAGCTGTTTACTGAGTTTATCTGTACTGGACATAAAATTTTGATAAAAATTCACAGGCTTGAGCAGTTATTACTTTGCTGTTGGCCACATAAGTGACATAGAACAGTTTCAATTGAAGGGCACAGAAGTGTGTAGCTGTTCATGTTGACTCCTCTAAGTGTTGTGCATGAAGCTTCAAATTACTCCAAGAAACCTCTGTGCCAGCAAAATGCAGCTACTTAAATATTTGCAAAAAGAAGTATCGGGGCAAACTGAGAATCAGGTTTTCCCTAATATTCTTCTGCTTCTGTCAGGGGGAGCAGCATGATTTTGGCAGAACATGCAAACAGCCTCAGTGCCCACAACAGGCTTCAGATTCTGAACACAGCTCAGCAGCTGGGTGAACCCAGGCTGTTCTGTGGGAAGCAAGTTAGCTGAAATCATGCAGCTCAATCACAGGGGCTTGTGTTTAATATGCAGCTTGCTTTTCTATCCTCCTTCCAGCTCTTTGGCTGTTGTTCAGCTTTTATTCTGTTCTTCTCATTACAACCCCTGACATCCTTTAGGAGAGTTGAGTCTTGTTTCTCTTCCCCCCACGTGAGAGCTCATAAAGCAATGCACTGGGCAAAAGATCTGAAATGCTTTAGCAAACAAAGCAATGTAGCTGAAGCAGAAGAATCAGAACTAACTCAGTTCACTTCTTATCTGGTCAGTCCTGGCTTTCTTATTCTCTCAACAAACACACTTCTCTCAGCTTGAAATTAGCATTCTTTTTAAATCTTTCCACATTCTGAAATAGTTTCTAAATTTGCATATTGGCTACTGAAAGAACTTAGTTAATCTACACAAGGTAACATTTCATCTCAGCAAAAGCCTGTTATATTTTATATGCCTTTGCCTTCATTTCTCAGGATTTTAATACTCAGAAACACTATGAAACCTGCAAACTGACTTTCACCTGGAACTAGCAGGGTGCCAAGACCAGAAAAAAACATACATTTTAGTTTTAGAAGCACATTCAGAGAAGAGGCATTTGTGCAAGTTTACCAAAGTTGGAGAGGTACAGCTTCCACACAGCTTTCCACACCCAACAATTTTGGAGGCAGAAGTGTGAAAACAACATTTGCTTGGTCTGAAAAAGCAAGATTAAAAAAATGGGTGGGTTAGGGAAAGTTTTTAATGTAACTGCACCCCAAAAAGGCCAAGGCTGTTATGCCTCACTTGAGGATCAGTCTGAGATTCTAGAGTTCAATAGGACAACACCTTGTGTGTCCAGGACGCTTCTGATGGTGACAGAGCAGGTCACTGTCCATGTGCAAGGAAGAAAACTGCTCCAGTCTTTGCCAAGGCTCTTGGAAGGTACAGTGCTTCTCTGACAATGAGGAGGAATTCAGTGCTGCTGCAGTTAAACCATCTGCAAAAGCCACACAAGCTGCACTAGCCAAAGACCTTTCTGCAGGTGTCAGTGGTGTCTGTACAGAAGAAAATCACAGGACTTGTCTGTGATTTTTCCCACCTCTTGCTGGTAAGGCTATCTGGTAGACACTTAAGGTCTGGGGCAGAATACAAAGTGACTTTCAAGTGCAGATCTGTCAAGGATACAGAACTATGATAGGCAGGAATTTGAAAGCACTCAGCTGCAAAATGAGAATGGAGGTGATTGTTGGCATCGGTTTAATCCATATCTGAGACAGAACTGGGTCACACTCCTGGGGAGATGCACTTAAAGCATTGGCCAGGGAGGAGAGAGACAGTGGCCCTTGTCTTGCCCATTTACCTACACAGCAGAGAAAGGACTTGCTCAAGCTATGTCCTGTGTACAGTCCCATCAGGAGATCTCTGGCAGATTTAAATAGGTTCTTGCATTGTTCCTGGATTGTAACTTCTAAGCAAGGAATAAAGAGATTTCAGCAATTTACTTTGGGCAGAGAAGGGAGAGAGCAAGTTTCAAAAGTATTTGGACAGCTGAGAAGTGTGTAGGTGTGCTTGGGACAATTTTGGGATGCTACAGATTGGGTTGGGGTGGTGTTTGTGAGGGTCCCCAGGACGAGGTGAGAGATGAGAATCTGACTCCTTGTGCTCAGAAGGATGATATGATATTTATATTATACTATATTTATATTATATTATATTATATTATATTATATTATATTATATTATATTATATTATATTATATTATATTATATTATATTATATTATATTATATTATATTATATCATATCATATCATATCATATCATATCATATCATATCATATCATATCATATCATTATGCTATACTAAAACTATACTAAAAGAAAGAGAAAGGATACATCAGAAAACTTAACAAGAATGATTAATAAAAACTCATGACTGACTCAGAGACTACAACACAGCTGGCTGTGATTGGTCATTAATTAAAACAATTCACATGGAACTAATCAATCATTCACCTGGTGGTGAACAATGTCCAGGCCACATTCCAAAGCAGCAAACACAGGAAATGTAAATAAATCAGGTAATTATTGTTTTCTTTCTTCTCTGAGGCTTCCCAGCTTCCCAGGAGAGAATCCTGGGCACAGAGGATTTTTCAGCAAATATCATGGTGACATTCCAGGCTGCACCTGCACATATTTGGGAGTGGCAGCTGCTGCTGGGATGCTGCCCCTGTGGGGACAGTGAGACAGTCTGCACAGTGGAGGAGCCCAGCTGGCAGCCCCCATCAGCACAGGGAGCACAAGATGCTCTCTGTGGGACACACGGCTCTAGAACTGTGTGGATCCTACAGATCAGTTTTGGGGAAAGCTTCACTCCAAGCTTCTGCAGTGCAGGACATCTGCAAAGCCCCAGCATCTGGCAGAAGGGGAACAATGTGTCTGGCATCACTCCAGTCCCATCCAACTTCCCCAAAGCACAGCTCAGGAATCCAGTCTAGCTCACAAGTCTCTCCCTTCTTCCTCTCCTCTTTCTACCCATGTGTTTGCTAGTGATGGAGTAACAGGGACAGAGAATAAATCAAGTGCTGTATCAGAGTGTTCTAGCCCTGACTGTGTCGAGCTGCAGTTGTGACTTCCTGATATGATTTACCATACAGTGACAACATTTAATGTCCACCAGTGTTATAATCTACTTTATCTTAACACAGTCTTCCCCTGCTGAACCCTCCAGAGTCTTAACATCTATTTTCATGGAGTTTTTTTTTATTTTTATGACTTGATACTGTGATTACTGTCGCACTCCTGCTCTTCGTGGAAGGAGAAATTAATAAGTTTTTTTCTTAAGCACTTTGCACCAGAACAGAATACCAATCAGCCTTCAAGCTGGGTTCCTGCCCCTTCTGGATTCATTTTGAACCTTTGCTCTAACTTTCCAAGACACAGCACTTTTCAGATGAACAGCAAGTCAGCACACAAGGCCTTGTTCTCCTTTCCATGGGCTCTCACTGTGGGAAGGAAAGGAGGCAGGCACTGAGGGGGGAATATATGACTTTTGGTAGTTATTTCCCCAGATGTGCTCCTGTATCAGGGCATCAGCCTCATCACACCTTGGAGAGGAGGTGAAATCACTGCTATCTATATGAATTATTCTCTTCCTTTGCCTTCCTTGCCATCCTGTTTTTTCAGGATGATCAAACCCTCATCATCTCCCAAAGAGCTGACTGCTAAGGCAGCAGGATGAGCTGGCTGCATGAGCAGCATGGCTTGGAGCAGAGACAGTGCCAGGATTGATTAGGAAACCTGTAAAAAATAAACAAACCCTCTGTAATTGCTCAGCCTGATGGATGCCAGTAGGTTTGTTTGCTCCCTGCAAAGGTGCCAATAGCCCAACAGAGCAAATATCAGCATTATGTAATAAAACAATGCAGGTAATTAAAACCATCCTGGCAGGACTATAAACATGAGCATTATCTATTAACTCTTTCAGTGGAGCATGAGGGAGAGGATGAAGATTCTGCTTCATTTGAAGGGAGATAGATTTAATGGATACTTGAATAAGAGCTGAGCCAGTAGGTAATCACCTATAGTTCAATGTTGCCCTCTTTTCTGCCATGAAATATTACCTTGAATATTACAACATTCTTAAAGATCTTAAATTAAACCAGGGCCCTGCTGCACTGTGTTCCTTTAAACAGACTTTACCTTAAAACAAAGGAAAAAATGTGGAGGTGCCTTCCAGAGGACAGCAGGCACCTGATACACAGCCTTCACCTCAACAAGCCTCTGGTACTGCTCCATCAGCAGGCAGGAAGAGGGCAGAAATGTGATCTATTTAAATGCATTAAGCACCTCACTGTGGGATCTCACCCTCCTGGGATTCCTTACCCCATGTGAAAAAAGCCAGCCTGTCCAGCCTCAAATAAACCAATCCCACTCATATTTTATACCACCAAGAGCTGTCTCTCACCTAGCACTACAAAAAACCCCAGCAGACTCCTCTACTTCAACACAACAGATAATAAATATTTCTTACTGTGTATAAAAGCATAATTACAGAAAATTTTAAGCACTGTAAAGAAAAAGTAAGGCAGGATTTTCCTAAAAGATTTTTCATGGCAAAGCAGATTTATCAGTGGAAAGGAAAATTCCCAGGGTAGCTTATATTCTAAAACATATGGGAAATAACGTCTCTGAATGACTTTTGCCTAGCACAGAAGGGTTTGTAACAGCAGTACTGACAGGATCTGAAGCTGGGACTCCAGATTTTCAGCTTTCACAATGGAATTATTGCACATTATTCTTTCTGAGTAAATTAAACCCATTAATCATCATCATTAGTAATGCTCTATGGCAGTGATATGGTAACAGAGCTAGTGATTATATTCTGCTGAAGAAATAAAGAATGATACTACAGCCACTACATGCTGCTTGCTGTCACTGTCTGGCTGTGCAGGAGGATGTCAATGCCCAAGGCTTAGGAGAGATGCCAACTTCAAAGAGGTATGAGAAAAGCAAGAGATACCATCTCTCCCATGTTGGCTTTAAAGCCCCAGGAATGCTGAGAGTTAGCAGAAAAGAACAAATTCTTCCTTAGTATGATTCTGCTTGTGTCATTTCAAGCATGACAAAAATGATTTTGGCCCATGAGGTTTTCATCTCAGTTTACACCTAGCAAAGACAATGTTATTCAAATGTGAAGCCAACTCCAGTCACATACCCCCAGGCATGGGCTGAGTCCATCAGGATGCTGAGCTTTGGCACAATTGTCCTGATGCTGCCCACATCAACATTTCATCACCCTTTACATTGGAAGTGCATTGATGATGGGATTACCAAGCATGAAAGATCTCTCCATTAATAAGTGAGTGGGAGATTTTGCTAAACTTTATCTTGATGCAAGTGCCTTATACCAAACCCTAATATGTACTACTGAGACTCTAGACATGTTAAGATATTTGTGCAATACCATAAGCAGTTCAGGCAGTTGAGAAACCTGCAGAGTCCAGCTCTGGGGGCATTTGAGGTCTGGCCTACTCCTCTGACTCTAAACCTTGTAGTTGTCCACCTGTCAGAAAGGGAAACTTTCAAACATTCTCTTCCAAAACTTTCCATCACAACTAAAACCTAGACACGTTGAGATGGAAAGAAAAGAACCTGCACCAAATCTTTAGAGAGAAAACACTGAACAAATTTAGTGTCACTCTCTATACAGCATCTGCATTTATTCCATTTTTGACAGCCCTGGGAGCCTCTTGGATTTTGAGCACTCAGCATACTTCAGTGTAGACTGGAGAATGGGAGGGTATGTGAAGTACACCACAGTACACTTTTCTCTGTGAAGAGTTTTGTTATCTTGCCTTTTATTAAGCCTTTTAGTTTCCAACACTACCACAGAAGCCATCCTGCTGATTTTAAGCAAGGACAGGGAGGTTGACAGGAGAAGCAAAGAGGCTCTGCAGGTGCTCTGAGTGCCCAGGTTTATGGATGACTTGTCCAGCAGTACCCCATCCATCACACTGCTGCTGTCTCAGCTGGATGAACGGGCAGACAGGAGGCAGCTGTGGAGATGGATCCCCTTTTCTGTCATGATCAAGTGATGTCATCATCAGTCATGATCGAGACCAGCACTCCCCTCTCATCCAAGCAGCCACATGTGGGCTCAGTTCTGCTAGGGGGTCACTGAGAGCATCACTGACTGCTCCAGAGGTCCACTGGCCATCTGCTGCTTCCCTTCCTGCCTGCTTTGGAAGGTCAGTGCAGGGAAGCTGGCGCCACTGCTCCACCCTCTGTGCCATAACACTCTCGCTAGTCTGGCACAAAATTCATGCTCAGTGGGCAGAAAGGCCAGCCATTCCTGGCTCAGAGGAAGATGGGGACTAAAATCTTTCAAGTATTTTCAGCAGCTTTCTAGAAAACACTGCAGTGTAAGCAGCCTCCCTGCTGCCTACAGAGTGCTGGAGGGAAGGATTCCCACAGGACACAGTGTTTATCAGCAGCACAGCACCACTCACAATATGAATCATCACACCCCAAAGCCACAGCCCCTCCAATGTGTTCCTAAATGCACAGCACAAGCAGCAAAAGATGATGTCTCTGTTTTCTCCTCAGCTCTCTTAGGTGGTATGTCTTGGTGGCTGCTTGGGAAAGGAGTTTCTGTGCTTGTAGATTTCTGTTCCTGCCTCTAGATCTACAATAATCCCACAATTGTGATGCCAAGCAGTGCCTGAAGACCATTTCATCACAGTCTGTATAATGTGCAAATACCATTAAGTTAGAGAGACTTTCTCATTAATTCTCCAACCCAGTGACAAGCCAGAAATTAACACAATTGATTTTCCCTGCTCATTATTAATCATCCAAGAGCTTCATCACATCTCATCTGTCCCACCTGGCTCTCAGCATTTATTTGCCAACTTCAACATATATTAAACTAATAAAAAACAACAGTCATAGCAACATCTGGACTCAAACTCCAGACAAAACCAGTGTAAGTTCCTAATTTCTTTGGTGGTAAATTTCCCACTATGTACCAACATCCCACAGAGAACCACTAGTGCCCAGATCAACACTGCCTGTTGTGTTAGTATTTTCTGTCTTTTAAACAAAACCCCCACACCTCCGTGTTGCTTTAAAACTTTAAAGAAAACAATTCATAGGGGTTTTGCTTCCTGGAAGAAGCAAATTCAGGCATCTGAAGTGCAGTTAGTCCCACAAGCTCTCTGTGTCACACTGGAGGGCCTGTAAAAAAGTGTAATCTTCTAAAATCATCAGTTCTCTTTGGCTCATGTGAATCCAGAAACTTCTCAAAACAGGCTCAGAGATAGAATTATCACTAGGTAATAAAAACCTGTATGGAAGCTGTGTTAAGGATCATTCCAGCCTTTTTTATTATGCGACTTTTGAAATTTCCAGTACGGATTTGGAAAACTAAGCAGTAAGAGGTTAGAAGGGTATTTCAATCTGGAACTGTTTCTCCAGATAATTGGATTGCTAACCCTGAAAAGTCATGATCTCAGTTTACTGTGCTGGGATAGAAGGTGCCCAATTAGTCTTTAATTACATGATCCAGCACAGGCATTGCCTGCAAGGTAACAACTTTTAAAATCATCACAGGTGAAAAAATAAAGATTTTGCTGGTGCAAGGAAGTCAGGCTCTGATAGACCTGCTCTGTCTTGTGTTTCCACTGGAACAAGGGAGGGATACACCTTTCTCCAGATACTGTGAAACAACAGCTCACAACACCCACAAACACAAAGGATAATTTGCTCTATAGGAATGTGCCCCCTATGGAGTGACAAAACTATCCTTTGTCCCCCTAAAAAGGAAAGAAGCCCAGAAGTTTCTCTCCTCAATTAGGTGAAAAGACATCTCATAGGACCTGGGGGACTTCACCTCAAACTTAAGGATAGCCAATTGGACAGGAGCCTAAAAGTTCCCCCTGAGCAATTTACTAGAAAAAGAAGAGAACAAACAAACAAATCACTTTTGTGAGGTGTTTTACAGGAGCAAGAACCTCTTGCCCTGATTTGGTTTTCCTCTGTAAAGAGTTTTGTTATTTTGCCTTTTATTAAACCGTTTTGTTTCCAACACTACCACAGAAGCCATCCTGCTGATTTTATGCCTTCTAAGGCAGCTGAGCTATCTTGGGTGTGAAATAGATCTCCAAGAGCTCATGAGACCTGGCTGGAGGAGACCCCTATTTCAACAGTCCATTTCCCAAAGGGTGCTGGCAGGCTGGCTGGGATGGAAGGGCCTGCTCCTGTCCAAGCAGGGCTGGACACAAACTTCTGTAGCCCAGACCTGGCAGCCCACCTTGGCTGGGCAGTATTGCTCTGTGTTGTCAGCTTTTTCTCAGGTTATGGCAGTGAAAGGCAGCAGCATTAGCAGAAAAGCAGGGAGGGAGGGGAGGTGTATGGTATTTGTAGGATGCCCTGACAAAGGCAGGAATGATCAATCTGACTCCATGTTCTCAGAAGGCTGATTTATTACTTTAATATACTATGGTATATTATAGAATACTATACTATACTAAAGAATACAGAAAGGATACTTACAGAATGCTAAAAAGATAATAATGAAAACTCCTGACTCTTTTCAGAGCCCTGACACAGCTTGGCCCTGATTGACCAATGAATCAAAACAACTCCCAGCAGAATCAATGAAACAATCAGCTTTGGATGAACAATCTCCAAACACATTTCAGACAAACACAACACAGGAGAAGCAAATGAGATGAGAATTGTTTTCCTTTTCTCTGAGGCCTCTCAGCTTCCCAGGAGAAAAATCCTGAGCGTAGGAATTTTTTCAGAGAATGTGAATGCATCAGAGGTGTTCTCTTCTTTATAGAGAAGCCACATTAAATAACAAAATCATCTCTCAAGGACTGTGAAGTGTTTGGCAACAGCACAGAGGAGCTCATAAATACAGTGGAAGCAACTTCCTTTAAAACATCTTCACAAATGCAGAACAAACCACGGAGGAAGTCAAACACACTATCCCCATCTCTGCAGGGAGTTTGCAGGAACTATCAATG
Organism: Serinus canaria; assembly: GCF_022539315.1. Taxonomy (NCBI): domain Eukaryota; kingdom Metazoa; phylum Chordata; class Aves; order Passeriformes; family Fringillidae; genus Serinus; species Serinus canaria. Next base: position 2,725,515 of record NC_066334.1, on the reverse strand, counting down.
GCCTTAAATCTAGTACTAAACAACAACAACAACCCCAAAAAAACCAAACCAAACCAAAACAAAAAATTAGGAGCTAAAATCAGCAATGGTGTGTAAGCATCACCTCACAGAAATTCATGAAGGTCATACTCCAGATCATACCTGGTGTGTTTTCAGTACTATTAGTGCAATCAGCAACCACTGAATGTTCAATGCAAAGACTCTGCCAATGAATAAGGAGAAGGAATGTGTCTCTGGAAAAGAAAGCATGCTCAAGGAACTGCTCCTTTCTGAATGAGACACTAGACAAAGTCTGGGGCCAAGAGAGGAATAAAGATCACTGACAATCAGACAAAATGATGTCATGTCACCTTCGAGGTTCCTAAAGTGGCTGTGTCAGCACATGGAGCATTGCAGAAAGAAAATTCAATCCTTGTAGTTTCTGGAGATAAATCAATCCCATTAATTTGTTAATATGGGTAAGGCTTATTGTACCCAGATGATTTTGTAATTTCTTAATTAGACCTCTTGAGAAGCCAAATATCTCATCTGAATCCTCTCACATACCAGTGCTGTCTCAGGGATGACATTTTGTTGTCCTTTTTTTTCACTGTAGACCACAAAGGTGTTTGTTTTTTTTCTAAATATGCTGACAGCTCGTAAAAGGAAATTATGGAAATTTTTAAGGCTATATTGGGAACTAAAGCAAATCAAAAAACTGTCAGAAACCAAGACTTTCTCCTTCCTCAAGGGCTGAGCCTGGTAAATACATCCATTCGTGTGTAACAAGCTTTATGGCAGAATTCAGACTAGCAGACCTGCCCAGTGCTACTCCAGCTCAGGACACCTGAAAGGTGCCAGCCAGGAGGCAGATGGAGGAGGCAGACCCTAACCTCCTGTTTCTAAAGCTCTCTACCTTTTCAAGCTCCTAGAGCAGCATTTGTGATCCAGTGTTTTAGCAAGGTTCATTGCTTTCCTTGCTTCCTGACAAACTGCCTGTGCCACATCTCTCAGCCAGCAAATTCATCTTGCTCAGCCATCTCCTTAATGAGCAGCTTCTCCTCGTTTCTGTTTCATGATAGAGTAACTTGATGGTGCCATACATTTTTAATTCTTCAAATCACTCAGGCCCTGGCAGGCCAGTGAGTATTCAGCAGAGGACAGTCAGGGGTTATAGTTTTGTTTGGATTTGCTCTGTTTTTAAAATACATTTGGGTCTTCATGGGGAGAGGTCGTGAACTCTGGTGTGTGAACTTCTCACTCAGGACAGTGCATGCATGAAGCCTGGGAAAGATGCACAAGCACACTCTCTCAGCTGACCCCAAAGGAATGCTTAACTGGGTCCTTCAAGTTTTTGTCATTACTACAAATCCTTGTGGCCATTGAAATATCTGGATTGGAACACAGGTTTTCCTCAAGATGTAGCAAGAATAAACAGGGACAGCATCAAGAGTTATCATCAGAAGACAGTGCAAAAAAATCCCATGACAAATTAGTTCATTTTGGGTGTTACTCTGAGTTCAGAAAAGCACAAAGACCTTGCTTCAGACAATAAAACATGGGCATGGTTCTGTCCAGCAATGGGCCTGTTTCCTTTAGAGATACAGCTGCAATAATCCAGCCCTGCTGAGCTTCATTGAAACTTACACATTTTTAGGCAATGCCATTGATTTTATCTTGGCTAGATATTTAACCCCACCTTTAAATGAAAAATAGACTTAAAAAGCAAGAGCAGCATTTCATTCCTTAACATAATTAAGCAGGCTCAAACTCAAAGTATAAAGTGACCAAAGGTGATTCAAATATGTGAGAAACAGCACTCACTTTTAAAATTTCAAAGGTTTATTAAACTTTAACAAAGCACAACAAAAGACTGAACAAATGAAAATTACAGTGCTGTGAGCACAGAACTAAACAGCCATGAGCTCATCTACAAAAGGGATGTTTTGGTTTTTATATCCTTGGCCCCTCACAAAGTCTTGTCAGTCAATTCCTTTTCTGCCATCCATTGGTGGAGATCATTTTCTTACAACTTGATTGGAGGTCAGGTGTTGCCATGCCACGATGGCCTGGACTGCCAAGCAGATTGTATTCTCTTTGCCATCTGCATGGCACTTGTCTTCTGTTCAGTGGGCAGTTTTCCTTATCTCTTCTACAACCAGGGAGACACCTGCTGATAAGAGGCCATTGACTGTCCCTGCATGGCTGATAAGAACTGCAGCATCCCAGTGGGAGATGGGAGCCCAGAGGGAGGAGCCAGGCATTCCTACCCAGATAGAATCTGAGATTCTGGAACACCAGCACAGCTTCTCCACTGGATTTCCCAGAGAAGCAGCAGCTGCCTCTTCCCCTGGCCCTTCAGAGGCAGAGTGCTCCCTTCTCCAGGATCCCTGCTCCAGCAGAACCAGCCCTGGCACTGCAGGAGGGCTGAGCCACAATTCCAGTGGCACTGCTGCCAGCCCCTGACCCACAGGGTGTCAGGCTGTGCTCTGCCTCTGGCAGGGTTGGTTTGGTTTACTCCATTGTTTATTTTACCTTTTTATTTTCTTCCCTGTTAAAGAACTGTTATTCCCTGCTCCCATATTTTTTGCCTGACAGTCTCTTAATTTAAAATTTATAGCAATTCAGAGGGAGGGGGTTTTCATTTTCCATGTCAGGGGAGGCTCCTGCCTTCCTCAGCACACACCTGTCTTCCCAAACCAAGACACACGACTCTAGTAACAAGCCTGCCCTGCCTAAGTGCTCGAGCACTGTCAGCAATACAAGGGGGAAGGGAGAGAGAACTATGGGGAGAACATACTAAAACAACATAAATATACTTCTATAAAACTTCTCTTAACATACACATCCCTTAATTGTGAGAGCCAACCATTGCATTGCCCATCTATAACAAAATAAAAATAATCTACCCATGAAAGGCCCAGTTATTAAAGCTTCAGACTGGAAAGGAGAACTGTCAAGTGCTCTCCTCCAAGGAGCATTGCCCTGTTCTTCTAAAGTTCTTCTTAGTCTTCTGATATTTACATATTTGTAATAGAGTTTTTCATGCACTATTCGTGTAAATAATGATTGTTTCGCATTCCTTTCTGGAGGAAGAGAGAATTGATAGACTGTTGGTTTGACCAGTGTGGTTGGAGAAGTAGCAATTTCATCCTCCAATCCACGGTCACTTTTAGAATTCTGTAAATATCAAAGTCCAGAAATAAATGCACCTTTTTAACCTTAAACATCTCAGCATGTGAGTGTCATTCATTTCATGTTGTATTGCAACAAAGGAGCATCCCCTGGAGTAAGCAGCAGTGATTCAGTCTGCTCACCCAAGTGACAGGGAGAACAGAGTCCAAGCTACCAAAAACATTATAAAAGTATTAAGATTTTTCCCTGGGGATTCAAGATGTGTTAAAAGCAATTGACTGAACAGAAGTACATCTCATGGAGTGTGCAGACCTGGCATTCTTTGCCCCACAAGTATACTGTGCCTCATGCATAGCTTGCCCACACTCTTTTGAAAACCCAGCCCTCAGCATCTGACCAGAAAGAGTATTAAGCATTATTAAGCTTATTAAGCCATCAGCAAAGGCTTTAAAATTTGAGAGTTGACTGGCTTTCTTCAAATGTCCATTTCTGCCAGTACCTGCCTAGGCCAGGAACATCTGTCCAGTTATAATCTGCACAATAGAAATTCGTCTGCAGCCACTTAACTTTCAAGTTCCCTTACATGAGAAGAGACTCAATGAGATACAACCAAACACTAAAAACTCCTTTGCAAGCCCAGCTCATGGGTTCCTGTAGAAAAAAGGCTCTGCAGCAGCAATGGAAGAGTAACGCTGCCATCTGCAGGCACTTGGAATTGAAGCTTCCTTATTTGGAAAGATGAGCCATGTATTGACATCATGTTATCCTGTATTTTATCCTTTATAACTCTAAATTTGTTTGTAAAGCACTCTGTGCCACTGGCCAAGGCAGGAAAATTCCAAGCCATGCTTTAGGCTCCTTTATGACACACATGGGGAGGCATTATGCTGTCACAGTTGTATGGAGCAGTGACCATAGCGCTGGAAAACTGGCAGAACACACTGGTGAGGATGGAAAAGTTCATCTTTATTAAAGGTATTAAAGTCAGCTGAAACCTCCTTACAAACACTGAACAGTACACAGCACAGAAAACTGCGTCAGAGAAAATTCTGCACATTGATTAATAGCCAGAACTATTCTAAGCCTGCCATTAGTAGGAAATGATCAGTTACAGAGCTGTTTGCCTTGTGAGAGGGAAGGACAGGACTATGTGATTCATAAAAGGACTTTTACACAAAAAAAAGTATGATTTTCCAGGCACTTACACTATAAACATGGCAGACTGTCCTGGATTGCAAGGCAATGTGTATTGTATTTGTCATCTGTTAGAGGTGGGGCACTTGTCTTCCGTTCAGGGGGCAGTTTTCCTTATCTCTTCCACACCCATGGAGACACCTGCTGATAAGAGACCATGGACTGTCCCTGCATGGCTGATAAGAACTGCAGCATCCCAGTGGGAGATGGGAGCCCAGAGGGAGGAGCCAGGCATTCCTACCCAGATAGAATCTGAGATTCTGGAACACCAGCACAGCTTCTCCACTGGATTTCCCAGAGGAGCAGCAGCTGCCTCTTCCCCTGGCCCTTCAGAGGCAGAGTGCTCCCTTCTCCAGGATCCCTGCTCCAGCAGAACCAGCCCTGGCACTGCAGGAGGGCTGAGCCACAATTCCAGTGGCACTGCTGCCAGCCCCCTGACCCACAGGGTGTCAGGCTGTGCTCTGGCTCTGGCAGTGCTGTTTTGGTTTACTGCATTGTTTATTTTATCCTTTTCTTTTCTTCCCTATTTAAGAACTGTTATTCCTGAAAAAAAAAGGAAAGATATGCTCCCATATCTTTGCCTGAGAGCCCCTTAATTTCAAATTTATAACAATTTTGAGGGGAGAGTTTTACATTTTCCATTTCAGGGGAGGCTCCTGCCTTCCTTAGCACACACCTGTCTTTCCAAACCAAGACACAGATGAAGACCTTCTTTTTTTTGTGACCATGTTTTAATCCATGTGTAAAAATACAACTTGAGTAATACAAAATAATTAAACATAGCATAATAAACTGAGTAACATTCAGACAGTTTATTGGGTAAGAAGAAAGGCCAGGAGGTGCTTTAGAACACATTAACAGATGGGCTACAGATCAGTTCATCTACCAGTGCACATTCATCACACTGCAATACAGCTCATCAAGAGTGACCTGAAAGAAGTTTCTAAAGTTTATATTCAGGGAAAGTAGCATGGGACAGGGAAAAGTGGGGTGGGGGAAGAGACCCAGCATCTTCATCACAAAGCAAACCAATAAATGAACCTCTCTAACCACTCATTGATTACAGGTAAAGATTATTTTGGCTAATGACATTGGTTAAGTCACCCTTTATGTTAGTTTCTATCTAAAATGTTTTCTAGTACTAACAAGCTTTTTGGAAAGCACAGAGATAAAACACTTTTTACTTTCAAAGCTCTTTATGACAATGATGTCAGCTGAGTAACCCTGTAAGTTAGGCAAAAATTAGCTGTATTCTGAGACAGAGAAGTTAAATGACTTCATCAAAACCAAGGTGAAGAATGTGTTAGTTATTACTAATATCCTCAAGAACCTGGAATGAAACTGTTTTTCAAAGAGAGGGAATTGGAGGCAACCAGCATCTGCTAGTAAGAAATTACCAAACTTTCATCTCAGTTTTACTATTAAAATACTTTTAATTCCCCCTACCTCAGAAAGTGTTCCACACATACATTTTTGTAATAATGAGCTGTTTCATCTTAGTAACAAAAAGCACTGGTCCTGTCCAGCCCTAGGGAGACATCCCACCCAAGAAAGGGTAGGATGTCAGGATACAGTAAGAGTTACATACTCCAATGATCTTCCCATTATTACAATTACAGTCATCAAAGATGCAAGCCAAGTTACTTTAAGGAATTTAGCTGGAGTACTCTAGTTTTTGTAAAAAAAAAGTAGAGAAAAGATAACTAACCATTCTTTGAAATGGAAAGCTATTAAAAACCAAGCTATCCTAAAATGAAGCACACAGCTGCTACAAAGGGCAGGATTAACCCAATAAACTTGTATATCCCCAAGTGCAAGGTTAACAGATTTGTCAGCTCAGCCCTTACTCATCTCTACCAAAAGCTTTTGGTTTGCAGAAATGTGAAATGGATATTGGAGCTAGGCTCTTCTTTATTCTGTAGGTCCACAAAGAAGCAACAGCAGAAACTTGTTGTGTATATCTGCATTGAATAGTTTCCAAAACCTTCTGGATCTCCCTCCATCCAAACTGAACTCGTGCATTTTGTCCTTGTGTTTTTAATCCTAACAAGTATTTTGCTGTAGCAAGCAGCTGCTGAAGTCCATCTCTTCTTGTCCAGTGCCAGATCAGAGAGATCATTTGCCCATTTTAATAAAAAAAAGATGAAACTGTGGCTCATTAAATAGGCCTGCAAAGACTCCTCTCCATTAACTTCAGCTCAGATATAACTGCTGGGTAACAGTGGATAACGTGAAGCCATCAAACCAGTGTCTAAAGAGCTGTACCTTGTACTCTGGTACCACCAACTCAGCTTTACTGCTGGCAGGACAACCCACTAATGGGACACTTGGCTCTTTCAGATTTACACCATGAGGGCATAGCTTACCTATGCCAGATGCAGGGTAACTCCACGTGAGTTTATTGCTAGTTTATTGCTCGTGTGTAAAGGGGTTCCCACACACACACTTGTTCAAAAGCAAGGCTGTGACCTGGCACCTGGAGCTCTAGCTCAACACCTGCATCAGTTCCTCTGAGCTTATCACAGCTCCTGCAAAGCTTTCCAGGAAAACCTGTGTACAGGTACTAAGTAACACAGAAGAGAATTCAGTTGCCACTAAGTAATATGCTATGGATCAAATTCATCTTTGCACTGGAAGGCACGTATTTTCCCCATTATGTTTGGCATGTTTTTAACACAGCTGCATAGCTGCTGAGACAATCAGCTCTCCAAAGGGCCACATGAACAGCAAGTGGCAAGGAGAAAACAAAGCAATGCTATAAGGTATAAAGTGGGGAACTTCCCTTCAGAGATCACTTAATTGTGATTCAGTGACACAAACTCTAGAATAAACCAATTAACAAAATTGGTTTATTCCAATTTCCAGTCCTAATTTTTATGCAGAGCCAATGCAATAATCCAGATTTGGTTTTTCCAACACTATATCTTTCTTCTTTGGTGAACTGGGCTTCTTATAATAAGACATTTCACTATAATACTGTGAATAATAATCTAAATAAACAAACTAATTGAACAAAAAAGCTTTTTTAAAATCAAGAATTTGTTTTCCACCTATATATCCATTAATCCATAGCTATTCAGAGAAATTTGGCACTCTCTCAGCTCTCCCTAACTTAAAAACTGTCATTTCAGAAAGTAAATTCTAAGCAAATACAAAAATGGAAACCATTTGCTTTTCTACCCATCAAGGGCTTTCCAGTTGCATGGTTTGCATTTACAGCTTCAGCTTTTGTAGCAGAATACAGATTTACTGGTTTTGACCTAAAGTTTGTGCAGTGGGCTATTTGTGCTCCATTTCAGCACTACAACCCACAGAGATTTATGACTTTGACATTTCTAGACTATATGGGACAAGCAGAAGCAATAGTTCATGAATCAGTATCTAGTGCATTTCAGGGGGCTTGGAAATAAAAGCTCAAAATTTGGCTAGGAAAAGCAAAACAAAACTTAAAACATACTACAGGTGAAGATGAAACACACTTACAAGAGAGTGAATTAATGGCACCTACGTTGTGATACTAAACATTTGGCAGTGTTTTCTGATTCCCATATGGGAGCCACTGGACTCCTTCACCACTATAGAAGTGATAAGAGAAATCATTGTGCTTGTGAAGTGAATGGAGAGTGTGTTTTGAGGCTCTAGCTTTCATTGAACTGACAGTGAAAAAGTTAGGTGGCAGAAGGATGAGGCTCTTTAAACATTTCCTTGACCTTATGTCAGCTTGTTCCTCAGAGCAAAGCCCCACAGTTCTCCCCTTCTGAAGAACTGAGAAATCACTTTTTTGAAAGTATAAGCTGTGTTGTATAAGCTACCCAAGGCCAGAAATCATAACATTCACTATCAACAGTGCAAGGTGGTCTTTCCATTCTTCTCACTGTCCATAATGGGCCATTTATTCATAACATCCACTGGTAATTGGCATGAATAGTGATTTATGAGGCCTGACCCTACAGCTCTTTTCACAGTTTGGGCAGAGCACCAGCTGGTGCCAATGTAATGCCAAAAACATAGAAAAGGCCCAGCAGCAGATTGAGTTTGGCTGTCCGCTGAGGAATTTTGCTGAAGTTCTGACTCCGGAACTGTCTTTCCAGTGAGAATGCCATGGGGATGGTGAGCAGGGGCAGTGCCATGCTGATGGTGTAGCGTGTGGCCAGCACACAGAAAATCAGGTAGGGCAGGAAGAGCAGCACAGTGTAGAGGATGTAGGAGAAGGTGGGGCCGATGAGGATGGCCAAGGTGACAATTCCAGCCTGCCGGTCTGACTCCATGTCCCGGGTGTTGTTGCTGTGCAGGATGGCCTCAGTGCTGAGGGCCAGAGGGACAGCATAGAGCAGGGGGGTCAGAGACAGGTAACCAACCTGCACTGCATGGGCAAACACCACAGCCAGGGGCCCAAAGGTGATCAGGATCACCACATCGCCAAGGGCAACGTACTTAAATCCAATTCCTGTGGCAAGACACAAGAATAAAATCAAGCATTTTTAAAGAATTCAAATGACAAAAGAGAATGGATGACATAACAGTTCAGTCTTTCTCTTAGGAATGTTACAAAACAACCAAAGCACATGCAGCTATGGACAAGAAACATGTTATTTCTTTCTTCTTTTTTAAGATAAGAATTTCTCCAGACAAACAATGTAACAAAAACTAAGGGCCAATGTGGCATTCACATTCTCTGAAATAATCCCTTTGCCCAGGATTTTTCTCCTAGGAAGCTGAGAGGCCTCAGAGAAAAAGGAAAATAATTCTTATTTTCATTTGCTTCTCCTGTGTGGAATGTGTTTGGAGATTGTTTACCCACAGGTGACTGTTTTATTGGATTCTGCTGTGAGTTGTTTTCACTCTTTGGCCAATCCAGGCCAAGCTGTGTCAGGGCTCTGGAAAGAGTCACGAGTTTTCAATATTATCTTTTCAGCATTCTGTAACTGTCCTTTCTGTAGTCTTTAGTTAGTATGGTTTAGTATAATATTCTTTAATATAATATAATATTTTAAAGTAATAAATTTGCCTTCTGAGAACTTGGAGTCAGATGCATCATTCCTGCCTTCATCTGGGGGCAAAGCAAATAAAACAGGCCAGGTTTAAATACCCACCTAGATATAGCTGTCTGCAGAAACCTATAGAAATAAGGTACTTTTCAGTGTGATCATGCATACTAGAACCTGATCCTGAAGAAATACAGAAAACGTTCAGAACGAAATGCAAAGCTGACAAGATGCTTTCAGGGAAACACACATATCTCAATGTCTGACAGTTAGAAACTAAAGTTGCTTTTTCTTCTCCTCCTAATGATGTTTGTATCTATCCAACACAGGAAGACACTAAAATATCCCTGTCATATTAAGAAGAATCACAAACTGTAAAGCATTCACAGTGAAGCTCCATCTAAAGAATAACAACAAAACATTCCAAAACAAAGTAACATTCCCACCAAAGGAAAGAAAACATGCCCTTAGCTACACTGCTAAAGGATATGAGATAAACTTCACAAAAAGATTCAGCAACAGCTCTGATAAGCATCAAAAGCCATGTATGTAAACAATAACGCCTCAACACCACTATCCAACTAAAGATCTTAGTATGACTCTTCCCACAACATTCAATTGCAAGGAATACAAGTTTATGTACCAATACTTCAGGAAACACCATAAATATTTTAATGCAGTGCACTAGATAGATCATGTGTGTCTCCTAGAAACCTCTTGACAACTCAGCTGATTTTATCACTTCTGCATTCAGATTCCCAAGAAATGGGATGCAGCACTTACCTCCGGTATAAAGGAAGGAGCTGGAAAGTCCTCCAAAGTAAATCAGGGCCAGGTGCTCCAGCTTCAGCGTCGACACAGCATAGAGCCCAGCAGCGCAGATACAGCCCACGGTGTAGAGAAAGACTCCAAACCGGACTACATCCTGCGGCTCCAAAATCTGGTCCACCAATGTCCTGTCATCACTCTTCTTGTGATCGATGCCTTTGGAAAAGTCGTAATAGGTATTCACCAAGTTGCCGGCCCCGTGCACAGCCAGGACGGTCACGGCGCTTCCCACCAGCAGCCCCGGGTCGAGCGCTCCCTCGGCCCGGTACGCCAGGGCGCTGCCCAGCGCCACGGGGGTCAGCGAGGCGCTGAAGCTCCAGGGCCGGAGCGCCAGCACATAGGCCGCGCACTTGTGTCTCCAGCTGCCGGGGGCGGCCCCGTCAGCGCCCGCCAACGCCGTGCCGCTGCTCTCGCTCCCGCGGGGGCTCTCGGCGCTGATACTGATCTTCTGCACCAGGTCTGCTGGTCCCATGCTCGCCCCGCTCTCGCAGCAGCAGCACCTAGAAGGGGAAGGGCCGCGCGTTAGCGGGGCCCGGGGGGAGCGAGGGGCGCCGCCGCTATGGCGGCCTGCGGGAGATGCCAGGGCGCCGCCATTACCCACCCTACAGGACCGCCAGCCTGCCCGGCCTCGCCACTCCCGCGGCCTTGGGCGAAGAGTTCCGCACCTGCCGGTACCTCCCGCTGTACAAATTAAAAGGAAAATGAAGCGGCCCACGGCGTCATGCGCGGCGGCGAGGGGCTCACCCCGCAGCACGCGCCAGCACCACGGTTCATGTCAGAGCCGCCACGGAGCGCCCGAAGCCCGGCGCAGACACAGCCGCCTCTGCTGCTGTCACGGGCACGGCCGGACACATTTCAGAGGAGCACAGCGGGTACGGCAGCGCCCTGCTCACTCTGCGCATGCGCAGGGCGCACTCCGAGCTCACACCCGCAGCGTGCCTTGCGCTGGGAAGGACCTTAAAGCCTTAAAGCTCATCTGGTGTCAGCCCCTGCCATGGCAGGAACACCTTCCGCTGGCCCAGGCTGCTCCAGGCCCCGTCCTACACGGCCTTGGACACTTCCATGGATGGGGCAGCTACAGCTTCTCTGGGCAACTTATGCCAGGATCTCCCCAAACATTTTCCTAAATTTCTTCTCTTTTAGTCTGAACCCATTTCCCCCTTGTTCTGGTTAAGAGTTCCTCCTTGTATGCCCCTCCAGATACTGAAAGGCTGCTCTGAGATCTCCACACAACCTTCTCTTCTTCCACAACAGCACCACACAGCTCGGTGTCACTTGCTGAGGGTGCCTCAATCCCATTGTGGCCGACAAAGCTGGTGAATATTATCAGCCCCTGTACCACCCCTGAGGGACACTGCTCGTCCCTGGTCTCGATGTGGACAATGCGCCGCTGACCGCAACACTTTACGTGCGGCTATCCCGCCAGTTCTTTATCCAACGAGTGGTCTATCCATCAAATCCACGTCTCTCCAGTTTAGAGACCAGGATGTCATGCGGAACAGTGCCAAGCGCTTCCCACGAGCGCAAGCAGATGATGCCGCTTGTTCTACTCTATCTACCCATGCTGTAGCCCGGCCATAGCCGGCACCTCACGGAAGGGCGGAAGCCGGCATCGGCAGGGTGGGCCTACAGAGTAAACCCAGCCATTCTATTGGTTAGATGCACTGCCACTCAGTCACTATTGCCTTGATGATTGGTCAAACGGCGACTGCCCTTGCGGTTCCTTGGGGAAGAGGCGGAGCTTTGAGCGCTTCTTCCCCCGTTCCCTTTTTCTATTAGCCAGATGTGATGCCGATCACGGCGTTCCCGGGATCCTATTGGCCAGCCGCGGCTCGCTGGCGCTGCAGGCGCGGCGGCGGGGCAGGCACGGGGCCCGGGGCCCGGGGCCCGGAGTAGGGGAGGCGGCGGCGGGTGAGTGAGAGCGGCGGTGCCTCTCATCATCATCGGCTCCCCTTCCCCTCACCTCCCGCTTCCTGCCCGGCCCGACCTGCCCGAGCGCCCGGCCGCGCGGCCCCGCCGCCTGCGGCCCCGCCGGCCGTGCTCGCCTTGCCCCGCCTCATCCCTCCCTCACTCTCGGCCTGCGGGGCTCCCCCCGCACCCGGGCCTGCCGGGTCCTGCCCGCTGGGCTCTGTGGCCCTGAGGGAATCCCGGGAACTGCCTCCGGCCTGGGTTGATGGGCAGCAGCAACCCCGCCGCTGCTCTGTGATCCGGGGAGCCTCTGCTGGGCTGCTGCCAGCAGCCACCTCGCCCATGGTCCCGCTGGATGTCTGTGACCGCGTGTGGAATATTTGGGGAGAAGCAGTTGAAGTTCTGGTGTTAGTGCTTGGTTTGGTCTTACATAATCTGAATATCGGGGCGGGGGGGGGGGGTGTCAAGCATCTGAAATGTTCTCGACGTAAAGAAAGGCTCCTGAGAAAGTTTGTTTATGTGTTATGCTAGGAAACCCCGTGTTGCAATGACTGGCGTTGCTATAACTGGACTTCCCATCTCTAAATATCTACTGGAGGATGTAACACTTGCCAGTGCTGAGTCTTCCTTGTGTTGGTGTAACACTGAGATTTCTGTGAAGAAACTTGGATGAAAGTGTTCAGGGAGGGCATATGATAGTGATATAATCCTGGGAATGGTTGTGCTTACTTATTATAGGTAATTGCAAACTCTAGTTTCACCCTGCTGTTTTTCAACTGTTGCATTACCATTGATTTAGGATTGGATCACCCTAGGGGACCTGGCCTACTGCGATGTATTTGGGAGCTAGAGAGCAAATAGGCTGGGGGTCGTGGTATGTGGTGATACAGTTTTATCATGGAGTGTAATGCCTAAGGAATATAGTCATTGCTTGTAATTTTATGGTCTACCAACGCAGCATCTTTATGGGTCTTTTGGGAACAGTCAGGAGGGACAGCCTTAAGAAAGAAGCTCGGAGATTTCAGTTCAAGCAGTAAAAGATGTGTGTCTCTGAAGAATTTACAGGACTTGATGCCCCTGAGCCCTAGCATACTGCCACCATGTCGGGTACTGTGTCCATTCTCCAGCAGTTTGCCAATGGCTTGAAGAGTCGCAGCGAAGAGACAAGGGCCAAAGCTGCCAAGGACTTGCAGCACTATGTCACCATGGAGCTGCGTGAGGTGAGTGCTCCCAGTGGCATTAATCATCCTTGTGTATCGTGTGAATGTAGAGGAATGGGCTGGTGCCTTGGCAATGGAGACTTTTGGAATATGGAAACTGGTCTTAGGGAGGAGATGGGAGTTTATCTTTGCCCCCTGGCATGTTGGAGAGGTGAGCAAGCTGGTGACGCAAATGGGTGGTCAAGTACCAGAATAAGTAAACTTGCTGCATATAGGTCACAAATAAGAGAAACTATTTTGAGCTTGTAACATATGGTTGATTTAATTTCTTTCTGTTTAAGTGGCATAAGAAGCATTTTCATTATGGAGGTTTTGGAGCAGGAGGGAGAGAGAGAGAAAGCTGAAAGCTGATTTGAACTTTTTGCTTTTACAGATGAGTCAGGAAGAATCTACCAGGTTTTATGATCAGCTGAACCATCACATATTTGAGCTGGTCTCTAGCTCTGATGCAAATGAAAGGAAGGGTGGCATTCTGGCTATAGGTAAGTGAAAGTGCATAATGCTTCTGCTGAGTTTTCTCTTCCTGCAACCACCTTTAGGGACAGATTTTCAAAAGGAATGAGCTTTTATAGTTGGGGCCAGATGTCTGACAGCTCAGGATACTGGGTGTGTTCTAGTTGCTGGCTCTGAAAATCTGCGTGAAGTGTCAGCATGGGAGCTACTGAGAGTGGCTGGAAACCTGGTACTTAATGGGCCCTGAGCTCTTCTGGGAGTGGAGCATCAAATGTGAATGCTGAGCACATGAAAATTCTGTTCTGGAGCTCAGCTGAGAGCGCTTTGTGCTGCCCCTTTATATGTTTCAGGGCAGGCTGACTTTCTCAACTCTCTTCCATCTGGAGAGATTGATTCTTGTTATTTAAATTTATCTGGCTCCATAACAGCAACTTCCATCCCCAAGAGGGGCTCACAGAGTTTCTGCTTTGATTCTGATCACCCTCTCCATTAGCAGCTCTGGCTGTGTGCTCTCTGAGATTGCAGAGCTGCCTGAATCCCCACTCTTGGGGAAGTCAGCTTGCATAAATACTTTGCCTTCCAGACAAGTAACTGGTATTGTAGCAGTTACTTCTTAAATAGCCAAAGAGATGTTTATGGTTTAGGCTCATAGACATAAAAATCATCCAGTCCCAATGTGTTTGAAGGCAGTGTAAATCCCTCAGAGAAATCTTTATTGATAACATCAGGTCTTAAGCTGACAGCATCACATTCAAGGTGCTTTGTGATGTTGAAAGGTGACAGTTTGACAGCCCTGGACACTTATGGCCTCTATCTACAAAACAAGTACAACTCAGGCACTGGCAGTGAAAGCTTCTGCCATGCTGGTGTCTGCTGAATTTCCTCCACCCTCTCCAGGAGAGACTGTCTCTAGGACTGAGGAGGGGAGCATTTCCTTGGTCTGTTCAGTCTTTGACTTTTCTTGTGAGGGGGACTAGCTGTAGTAGTTGCATGCAGATGGATGTCTTTCTATTAGGAAAGGGTCTGTGATCCCAGGGTGAATTATTTTTTTCCTCTTCTAAAACTGAAATTACGGAAAATTTATGAGGCTACCAGATGCATTTCCCACTCATTTTAAGAGTTCAGGCTCAAAAGAATGATGGCCCTTCCTGTGCTTGATTTTTTTTTTCTCCCTGTGGATTTGTAGTTTAGGGGGGCTTAGTGGGAATCTTTAAGGAACGTGTAGGGAATACTAGCTGTCATCCAGGGGTTCCCTACTGTCTGTCTCACTGACTCTTGGGGAGAACTGCAGCACATGAAAACTGCAGCATTGCTCCCTTTCTCTGCAGCAAGTCTTATCGGTGTTGAAGGAGGTAATGCCACCCGTATCGGCAGGTTTGCCAACTACCTGAGGAACCTCCTGCCATCCAATGACCCTGTTGTGATGGAGATGGCTTCCAAGGCTATTGGGAGGCTTGCAATGGCTGGTGACACCTTCACAGCTGAGTATGTGGAGTTTGAGGTGAAACGAGCTCTGGAGTGGCTGGGAGCTGACAGGAACGAAGGTCGTAGACATGCAGCTGTAAGTGACGCCTTTTTTGTTGTCATGAAATAGTTGGGATTAGGGAACAGTGGTAGGAAATATTCACAGAAGTCTGCAGAAAAGCTTTGGTCAGGGTGGGAATGGTTGCCAGTCCATGTCTGAGAATCTGTAATGCTCTCCTGGGCAGACAGCGTGCTGCTTCATTGCTTCTCCATTAGCCCAGTGACTAATGAAGACAAGACACTGTTATACTAGGAATTATCAGAGTGTGGGGTTGGAAACAGCTCACAGACATCCACAGTCTAAACAAATGGTACTACACTGTAAAAGTGATGAGGTTTGTCTCTGTGTGCTCATCTTTCAGATTGTTACTGTTTCCCTCCCCACATCCAGGTCCTTGTCTTGCGGGAGCTGGCAATCAGCGTGCCTACCTTCTTCTTCCAACAAGTGCAGCCATTCTTTGACAATATATTTGTGGCTGTGTGGGATCCCAAGCAGGCCATCCGAGAGGGAGCTGTCTCTGCCTTAAGAGCCTGCCTTATCCTCACCACGCAACGGGAGCCAAAAGAGATGCAGAAGCCCCAGTGGTACAGAGTAAGAAAATAACTTTGTTTTGAAGTAGCCCCTTATAATGCAACACAGATGTTGAAGTGCCAGTTTTCAGAAGAGCTGGCTAAGCTAAGAACCTGTCACCTCTGTCAGCTAAAAAACTGCCTCTCCTTGAAAGGGTTGAAAATATAATGGCTTCCAAAGTGAGTAGCTCCTTCAGCCTACTGCTGCAAAAGTAAGCAAGATTTAACTCTTTCAAGATTACATTGGTCTATCTGAACCTCATCTTCAGCTGTTGAACTTGACCTAGTTTTATAGCCATGCAATTATCTAGTTTCATCTCTTACTAGTAGAGGGTTTTATTAGTGTAGATAAAACATAAGTGTGAAAGATAAGAATTCTTTTGCTTGAACCTTTGCTTTGCTGCCATTGTCACAGGAATTCAAGCTTGGTGATATTAAGTAAGTTTTGGGCAGTGCAGTCAGATGTTATGAATTTGGATTTCTTGTAATCAAGTAAGTGCTGCAGATAGTGATGGAGCTGATACCATGCAGTTTGATTAGTGCTGCTGAAAATGCTCTGCAGCAGAGTCCACAGCTTTTGGGTGAATCAGAATTGTATTGCCTTATGCTTCTTTTATTACTCAGTTGAGGTTTGTGGCTACTCTTGGAAGGTTCAGAATGTCACTAACTCTTGACTGGCAGTACTACTTCATTTCCACAGACTTTGTTTCTGCAGTGTCCCTGAGATTTTTTTCTATTTCCCCCAAGCATACATATGAAGAGGCTGAGAAGGGCTTTGATGAGACTTTGGCCAAAGAGAAAGGAATGAATCGTGATGACCGAATCCACGGTGCCTTACTGATCCTCAATGAGCTAGTGAGAATCAGCAGTATGGAGGGAGAGGTGAGCAAAGGAGCAAGGTGGCAATTACGGGCATTGGTTGAGACTGTATAGCAACTCTGCAGTCTGTGGAAATATCCCATAGTGTTGCAGTGGGGTTGTTGGGTTGAAGACTCATCTGAGCATGGAATCGAGTATTAAAGTGTATTAGAGAAATAAAAAGGGACAAGTTTGGGCTGAGGAGGTAATAAGCTCCAATGGAAAGTCTATTAGCTTGATTAAATACAATGAAAAATATTTTTTTCTATGGGATGAGGACTCTCCTGCATGTTAGAAACTCAAATATTTTTGCTGGATTTTACTCAGTTACAGCCATTTGAATATTGAGTATACAGGATGCTATTCAGGAGATTTGGGTAATACTGTACTGAGAGTATCTTAGTTACTTTTTATTTTTTAATGTTTCTCTACTTTGTCCAGCGCCTTAGAGAGGAGATGGAGGAGATCACTCAGCAGCAGCTTGTGCATGACAAGTACTGCAAAGACCTCATGGGCTTCAGTACCAAGCCTCGCCACATCACTCCCTTCACAAGCTTTCAGTCTCTTCAGCCCTCTCAGTCAAATGCCTTGGCTGGTCTCCTGGGGTACAGTGCTCACCAAGGAATTATGGGTTTTGCAACCTCACCTGTCCCAGTAAAATCTACTCTGGTAGAAAGTCGATGCTGCAGGGATCTAATGGAAGAGAAGTTTGATCAAGTATGTATTAGTTCTTCAACTTGTCTCCCAACATTCTCAACATCTGTTCTTGCAGAGGAATTGTACTCTATGTTTTTACTTAGCAGGCAATACCAGCTGGTATTGAACTGAGCCTTCAAAACTCAATATTTACATGTGGCTTTGTCACTGTCTGTCTTAGGGCAAATGATTTATTTCCTTTGGAAGCAGTCTTGATTATCCTTTTCTTTGAGGGACTCTGAGGCCAAATGTCAGTAGAATGCCTGAAAGCACACAGGTGATAAACATGTGTGTGTTACTGCCAATGGCCATCCTTTAAAGCCTAATCTATTTCCTTCCAGGTCTGCCAGTGGGTTCTCAAGTGCAGAACCAGCAAAAATTCTTTGATCCAGATGACAGTTCTCAATCTGCTACCACGACTGGCTGCTTTCCGTCCTTCAGCATTCACAGGTGACAAGATGAATGGTGGATATTAGAAATATTGCTGATTTTGGACTGGAAGTTATCCACATTTCTTTGGTCCAGATGAACTTGTGCAGCACACCAAATGTGGTGCTTGTCTGATGAGCCCATTCCTCTGTGGAAAGACAGTCTTTTGTTCTGAATAAGTGTGACTTGATAGCTGATGCCAAAATGTTGCTCTGATGAAGAAAATAGATTGAAATCTATTTTCAGAATTTGGTGATCAATACCATAAGACATAAAACCCTCCTTTTTCTGTTTTCTCCTCAATATGTTAGAGTTAGAGGAAAATTCTCTCATGCTCTGACTCAGTATATGCCAAATAGTATTAGAGTTCTCTTCCTTTTTCTCTGTTGCATGTGCTAGGAAATAACTGCCAGCTTTATTTAAAGCAGTTTAGTTGATTTATCAAGCAAGTTTAGGAGAGTATCAGAGTTGGAGGCAAGTCACCAAGCTGCTCTTAGTGAGTTGGAACAATTTTTGTGTTAATTATTCCAAATCTCCAATTAATCACTATGAAACTATCACTATCTTATGTGTATAAAACCTGTTGCAGTGGTGGTGTTTTATAGCTCTTTTGATTTTTCTTTTTAAAAACAAAGTCTTCTGTAGTTTGAAAAGTTGATTATATGGTGACATATTTGCCACTGATCATGTCAGCAAATTTAATATTACTATGTCTGTTTTCTATTTTAACACTTGTAAAGGTTTAGTTGGAAATGTTACGCAGCTGTATAAACCTAAGTGAGTTCTAATATCTGTATTGTTTTCTCTTGTGGGCAGCTGATCAGTATCTTCCAGACACCATGAATCATGTTCTCAGTTGTGTGAAGAAGGAGAAGGAGCGAACAGCAGCCTTCCAGGCCTTGGGTTTGCTTTCTGTGGCAGTGAGGTCTGAGTTTCAAGCTTACCTACCAAAAGTCCTTGAAATCATAAAAGCAGCTCTTCCCCCAAAGGACTTTGCCCACAAGTAAGTATGTGGAAGTTAGAGGAAGAAATGGAAACACTTGCTCTTTATAGAATTTTTATAATGTGGATCAAATTCTTGTATTAAAATCAGAAGTGTTTCTGTAAGACTGTTCACACAGAAGGAGGATGAAGAAAGATGTTTGAAAAGTTGCAGCTCCTTGTAATTTTGTGGTCCTTTTCCAGGAGACAGAAGTCTGTGCAGGTTGATGCTACAGTTTTCACCTGCATTAGTATGCTGGCACGAGCCATGGGACCCAGTATCCAGCAGGACATCAAAGAGCTTTTGGAACCTATGCTGGCTGTGGGCCTGAGGTAAGCATAAATCTGTTTTGCTGTTAGCTGCAGGATGGCATTGTCAGCCATTCAGAGTGAGATCTTAAACGTTTTCAGATTGATAAGGAAGATTATTGCTTTTAAGTTGACATAAGTGATCTTTCAGAAGATCACTATAGCTGTTTCAGAAGAATGGTATGTTTTAACTGTTAATGTCTGTATTACTTCAGAGAATTCATATCTCTGTTATTTAAGAGAATTCATGTCTCACTAAAGAAATCTTGTTGTAGAACAGCTAGTCCAAAAGTATTCTCCTTCATTTTTCACTATTCAAACACATTTGGCAGCAACCTGTGAAATTTTTGAAAGCATGTGACAGCCAGCAGACTTGTGCCATATCAAACCGGCAGACAAGGAGAGCTGAAGTGCTGAATATTTGCTCCTGGCTTCTTTCACCTGTGTAGCTGACAGTTCTTATTGGAGGAATTACTTAAGTTGTTAGTATGGAAAGGTATGGAGAAAGTTTTCAGGTAGCACAAGGCTGTTTAAAGTATATTGTCATCTGGAAGTGAATTTAGTAGCTTTTTGGTTTAAAAAAACATAAGTGTAAGAAGTCATTTAGATTTGTAACACTTTTCCAGCAACACTGGCTAATGTAGTGATGTGTGCAGCAGTCCTGGGACTTTGCTCACCCACTTTATGCAGGAAGGTCACCTCATGTCTCAGCTCACACAAGGACCTTGTGCTCTGCTTGCAGGTGTTGCTCTCATGTGCAAATGCCCACAATTATATTCTGATTGGCAAAGGCATAAATAAACAAAAAGGTGAAATATGCACATCATTGTTTCTTTTCTAATGACTTTTTCTTGCTTCTTGCCCTCAGCCCTGCTCTAACAGCTGTGCTGTACGACCTGAGCCGTCAGATCCCACAGCTGAAGAAGGATATCCAGGATGGGCTGCTGAAAATGCTCTCTCTTGTTCTGATGCACAAGCCTCTGCGACATCCAGGCATGCCAAAGGGCCTTGCCCACCAGCTGGCCTCCCCCAGTCTCACCAACATCCCAGAGGCCAGTGATGTGGGGAGCATCACCCTTGCCCTGCGCACGCTCGGTAGCTTTGAGTTTGAAGGTGAGATGTATCGCCGGCCGGGGGCTGTGTACAAATCACCAGTGGGACAGGACTGCTGGGAACGTGTCTTGAGCTGTTTTATTTTCCAGCATCAGTCTCATTACATGCTTACGACAATGGGAAGATGCCATCAGCTCACATCCCAGGCAGCAGACAAAGAACTCAATGTTACAACTTACTTTAAAACTCTTTTGACCAATCCCACAAAGCAGAAGCATACTGACAGTAGTTCCATCCAACCACTATAAGCATATGTACCTTTGGTTGAAATAATGCTTGCTTATTTCAAATGCAATACCTGCTTGTGAGCCTTAAAACACAATGCACAGAGCTCCATTATTGAGCTTTAAACTTCGTAATATCTCTCTACGTATACTTTTCTGCAGCTTAAGGAGTTATTCTAGACAAACATTAATACACAGACCATTGTTCTATTTTTTCTTAGTTTTCTACTTTTTAAATAATTTTTCTGCTGACCAATCTTATGGCTACTACTTAGCTCTAATCATGGTTCTGCTGTCTCTGAAGCCTGCCTTTTGCAGCTTTCCCAAAACCCTCTGATTTTATGGATTCCCACAAGATGAAATAAGGAAGCAGGGGGCAAGGGCATATAGGATAGAAATAGCTGGGGCATTGGAGTAGAGTACAAGTAGCAGAAAAATTCTGGGAGCATATTCTTTATACTCTTATTCTCTGGTAAAACAGGTAACTGAGGTGTAAACCTGTGTTTTAACCACCCATCTTCCTCTCTTCAGGCCACTCCCTGACTCAGTTCGTTCGGCATTGCGCAGATCACTTCCTGAACAGCGAGCACAAGGAGATCCGCATGGAAGCCGCCCGCACCTGCTCTCGCCTGCTCACACCCTCCATCCACTTGATCAGTGGCCATGCCCATGTGGTCAGTCAGACAGCAGTGCAGGTTGTGGCTGATGTCCTCAGCAAACTGCTTGTGGTTGGAATAACTGACCCAGGTTAGTGTGGGATTCAGAGAAAAGGGCTCTCCTACCGCATGTTAATTTTATCATGTGAGCTGGTGATGGTGTTACAAATACAAAGAGAATTTGGAGTAGAATTTAAACATATTTGCCACTAAACTTAATCTGTCACTCTTGGTAAGATTAAAAAGTCTCCCAATTTCTTTTTCCACATCTTGATTATTGAGGTATTAATAGAACACTATTGAAAAATGCTCTAGATGTGCCTTTGGTAATCCTTTGAACTAAGCAGAACACTGAGACTCCTTTTTGCTGCTGTTCTGGGTCACAGCCTTAAATTTTGTAGTTTGGGAAGGAATTGATCCTTCTTGCTGAAAATTTGTACTTGATTTTTTTTTTTTTTTTTTTTTTTTGTTCTTTCAGTTGAACTCATCTCAGGTTGCCACGTAGCATCCAAAAGTGACATTTGCAGGTGCAAGAGATTGGCACTGTACTGACTTGGTTATTGGGGCATGTTGAGCAGCGCAGGGATTTCTGGGCTGACCCATCATGTTTTTTGTGTGTGAAACACTGATATCGTGTCTTGCTCTGGGGAAGCTCTTGTGAAGAATTTTTGAGGCTGTTTTGTGAACAAAGGCAAAAAAAGTGGCTGGAATTTAGTGTATTTAAAGAGAAATAAATCTGTTCCTGCAGACCCTGATATACGTTTCTGCGTGTTGGCTTCTCTGGATGAGCGGTTTGATGCTCACCTTGCCCAGGCTGAAAACCTGCAAGCTCTTTTTGTGGCCCTGAATGATCAAGTGTTTGAAATCCGAGAGCTGGCCATCTGCACCGTGGGGCGCCTGAGCAGCATGAACCCTGCCTTTGTCATGCCTTTCCTTCGCAAGATGTTAATCCAGGTGAGGAGGAGGGATTCCTGCAGGGGAAACAGAGTAACTGATATTGAGAAGTCTGAGGTGGTGTTAAAGACCTGGGCTATCTAGCTGTAAATGCATGGAGAGCAGGGAGAATCAATCTCTTTTGGAAAGTAGTTATTGCCCTGCTTCGTGGGTTTCAGCAGATCTTTGTCATGATCAGTGGTTGGACTGAAGCTTGTGGATGTATTAAAAGGGAAAGGAAGGACAGCAGTTGTTATTTCACCCCTAGTCATCATGCCACAGTGCTTTCTACCTCTGTTGAGGAAGAATGTTGTGTGGTGCTTTTGGGTGAATGCGTGGTACCTCTTTGTAAACACAGATTTTGGAGCCATCACTTTTATGCTAATTAATTTTAGTTAATTTAGGATAAATAATAACAGAGTGAAACATAGTTACAGCCTTTACAAGTACTGAGTTGTGACAGAAAAAAATGAAAAGAATTTTTACCTGCCTTTTTATTTCTGGTTTGCTTGCTTCCATTGTCTCTTGTGCAGATTCTAACAGAGCTGGAACACAGTGGTGTTGGCAGAATCAAAGAGCAAAGTGCCAGGATGTTGGGTCACCTGGTTTCCAATGCTCCACGCCTCATCCGTCCCTACATGGAGCCTATTCTTAAGGTAGAGTCTCTACATTTCCTGGTGACTTTGGAATGAAGTGACACAGCAAGTGGTTACTTGACCCTCAGGAGCTACAGTTCTTTTGCTTCATCACAGCAGGAAAGAAAACAGATGGGTGTAGATGTTACTCAGAGGAACACACATGGGTGACAGTTAAGCCAAATTTAATTCCAGATTTGCATCATGTTTATGAGACCCAAGTTTCTTTTACTGTTGAAATTCTTACTATGATTGTGGGGTCAATTTCAGGTGTAAACAAAAGGAAAGATAATTTTGAGTACTCTTTAAACACATTTTAATTTGTCCCACTGTCATCCACCAGGCACTGATCGTGAAACTGAAAGATCCTGATCCAGATCCCAATCCAGGCGTGATTAACAATGTCCTAGCTACAATAGGGGAGCTTGCACAGGTAGGGATATACTGCAGATACCTCTTTGCCATGCTTGTTAAGGTTTTGGGAATGCTGGATGAAGGATAAATATTTGTCTTTGAATAGGTCAGTTTTGGGAATGCTAGATGGAGGATGAATTTTTGTCTTTCAATAGGTCAGTGGGCTGGAGATGAGGAAGTGGGTGGATGAGCTCTTCATTATAATTATGGACATGCTGCAGGACTCCTCCCTTCTGGCTAAAAGACAAGTAAGTGTTTACAACTGTGCTAAACTTGATAGCTGCTGTGACCATAGCTGTAACAAAATATCCACACATCCCATCAGAGCTGCTAAAATGAAACTTTAAATCACTCCAGTCTCTAGTGGAGTTATAGTCATGGTACACAGGTGAGGGTTTACAGTGCCTGTTGTGGCATAGTTCAAAACTGTTGGAGGAAAAACAAGAAGGAAAAGAAAGCTGTTTTTATTGGAAGGCTCGGACTCACTGAATTGAATGTTTGAATTGTACCTCTGAGTGAGAGCAATTGTGACAGCCTGAGATATTGTGGATTATTACTTTCTTTACTATTGCTTATAGAAAAATGTTCTTTATAGAGGTTTTCCAACCATGGACTGTGATTTGCAGCGTGATCAAATGCTCCAAGAAACTCTACAGAAGTTGAATGACTGATGTATCAGAAGGCATAATAAATTCCCTGGTCAAAACTAATCCTCTTTGGGCTTCATCTTTGTAGGTGGCTCTTTGGACACTGGGGCAGCTCGTGGCTAGCACTGGTTACGTGGTAGAGCCATACAGGAAGTACCCAACTCTGCTGGAGGTGCTCCTGAACTTCCTGAAGACTGAGCAAAACCAGGGCACCCGCAGAGAGGTATGAACATGAAACTACCACTCAGCCACTTAGCAAAGCTGTTTGGGAAGAGAGAGGTGCCAGGTAAATGTGCCTGCATAGATTTGAGGCAGGAAGGGGGAGAATGTTGTTGTGACTGAGCAAAATGCAATAAGCAGAAATAAGAGAATGCATGTGTACTGTCAATGCAATGGCTTCCAGAAGCTGGATGGAAAGCACTGTTTTTTCCAGGCAGTCACTTCTGTTCCAGATCTTCCCTCTTAAATCATCAGGATCTTTTCAAATATGGGGGTTAGAGTGCTGTCTTTGTCCTTAGTGATGAAGTTCTGGTGGATTTTCTTTGTGTCTTTTCAGGCTATTCGTGTGCTAGGGCTGCTGGGTGCTTTGGACCCTTACAAACACAAAGTGAACATTGGCATGATTGATCAGTCACGAGATGCTTCAGCTGTTAGCCTCTCGGAGTCCAAATCCAGCCAGGATTCTTGTAAGCATCTCACTTTCTTTCAGATAGATAGCTTTATAATTTACAAGCAGATCTTGACTGTTTTGTCACCACTTTGTCTCTTCTTAAAGAATTGTTAGTGTACATGTTTTCAAC
Source organism: Serinus canaria (assembly GCF_022539315.1). Taxonomy (NCBI): domain Eukaryota; kingdom Metazoa; phylum Chordata; class Aves; order Passeriformes; family Fringillidae; genus Serinus; species Serinus canaria. Next base: position 2,701,024 of record NC_066334.1, on the reverse strand, counting down.
TTACACTTGGGTGTTCCTGAACCCATATTCAGGATCTTTTAATAGCTAGCTCATGACACTGCCTTCTTTCTCCTAGCTGACTACAGCACCAGTGAGATGTTGGTGAACATGGGCAACCTCCCTCTGGATGAGTTCTATCCAGCTGTCTCCATGGTGGCACTGATGAGAATCTTCCGAGACCAATCCTTGTCCCAACACCACACTATGGTAGTTCAGGCCATCACCTTTATTTTCAAATCTCTTGGACTGAAGTGTGTGCAGTTCCTGCCCCAGGTGATGCCAACGTTCCTGAACGTGATCCGGGTGTGTGACGGTGCCATCCGAGAGGTGAGTGTGCCAGGGACCACTCCTGCCTGCTCCACTCTGAAAAAGGAGAATCCATTTCCTGGAAGAGACTGTGGCTGGCTTTGGGCATTGCTGTGCTATGTGTTGATGCCAAGCACACTGCAGAAGTGAGGTTCAGCTTTGCTTTTTCCCTTCTGTGAGCAATTATTGGAATGCCCAGTGCAAACAATTTCTCTGCTTTTTATTGAAATGGCTGCTTCTGAGCATAATCCTTGGAAGGCCAGTATTTGATTCTGTTTTCACCAAGCTGTTCTTGTTCAGAAAAACATCTGTGCAGCTCCCAGATCTTTCAGTGATCTCTGTGTTGATACTCTGTGGCAAACAGTATTATTAAATAATAGGGGTAGATTCTTCAAATTTCTGGTGCACTCATTTACTTTGGCTCATCTCTTAGAAGGAAAAATCAATTTGATACAGTCTGCCAACATTTATAGCAACATGGGTGGTGATTCCACAGCAGTGCTTTCTCTTCCTTCCCACTTAACTTACAGGTATAGAAGGAAATGAGAATTGTGTGAAGATGATGATGGGCTTATGGTTCACCTAACCAGAGATGGCTGCTGTTTGCCAAGCTCTTCATCAGGCAGCCAAATGCTCTGGGGTGTGAAGGGCAGTTTGCACTTGTTATTGCTGCTGTGTTTTATAGGTGCTCCCTTAGCAGAATCCCAGCTCTGCTATTGAACTGCTGTTTTCTCCCAGCCTGAACTACTACTCAGATTGTAAGGAAAACATCTCATGTCTGGGTTGTCTGAGGTTCTAGACCTGACTGATCTAACTTGCTTGAAAGCTATGCACTTGTGCACACTCTGTTTAAAAATTTTCAGGTAAAAGAAGATGGTGAAAGTGTACTGGGGAGAAGAGCTGAGGTGGGTATGCGTGACATAAAGCCTAAAAGAGGAAGGTCCTTGTCCTGTATGTAAGCATCCTCTCACTACACCAAAAATTAGACACAGTACAGGAGCTCAGAGTTCATCTTTGGTAAATGTGTGTGTACTGCTCTCACTAAAGAAGCTGAGATTATTTCTTATTTAGATCTCATGAAAGTGTTATCTCTTTTTATGAGCTCCACGTTGTATTTCGTGACTGTAGTCTTCAAAAACTGCAGGAAGAAATGAAATTGAATAGACAGTAACTTACATTTTATCTTTTGTACACAGAAAATAGACTATCTGCATCAATTTTACATGGGCAATTTAGCCCATGTGATTTCAAATCAATTTAAAGTGTAAATTCATTGTCACAATTGGATGTTTAAGATTGACAGTTTTGCAAATTCTTTCACCACAATACATAGTGTAAGTCAAAATTCTTCTTGGTGGTGAAGAATGAATGGTGTAATCAACCATCTTTTAAAAAAATGCAGTGTTTCTGGCAAGGACCTAACTGTGTTCCCCAGTAACTTTTCACCAATGTATCTTGTGGGGGATGGGAAAAAGTACAGAAGGAATATCTTAAAATGTGTGTTAGTTTGGTTTTCAGGCAGGGGGAAAAGACTAGGGGCTAAATTTTTGGAAGCATCCTTATAAATTACAATACACTGTAATTGAGGTGTCTGTGCTTGCAAGTCTGTTCTGACACTGGAGATTTGCTGGGACTTTGTAAACCCTTCTGTGTGCTTGAGTGTCTGAGGGTATGAGCTTGCAATTTATTTTTTTTATGCAAGCTGGGGGGAAACCCAACCAATAAACCCCAAATCACTTTTTTTCCCCACTGTCCTCTTAAAAACCACCACCAATAAAAATTAACCAAAAACCCATAAAAACCCACAAAACCCAAACTGCTAAACTGAAGCTGCCAAGAATTTAGCCCCAGATTTTGAGCAGATGGGAGCTATGCATGCTATTTGTTTGATAAATGAGCCTGTGAAACTCTTTACCCAGTGGCTTTGATATCTGGATAAGCTACACTGATTATTTCCCATTTCTTCCTTCCAGTTCCTGTTCCAGCAGCTGGGAATGTTGGTGTCCTTTGTGAGAAGTCATATTCGGCCCTATATGGATGAAATTGTCACCTTGATGAGAGTGAGTGCAATCTTTATGCCAGTACTTTACTGTCAAGAAGGGTGGACAGTCTATTTCATATAACTTATCCAAAGTATCAACTACTTCAGAAGTTCATAAGAAGTGCAGAGTTGCATATATTTGAAGTAATAATTGTATTTTGAAATACCATTTATTCAAAGTTAGAATATGCATTATTGGTAGTAACTGAAGTAAGTGTAGCTTCAGGTTCTGATAGTGACTGAGTTCTTTCCAGCACTTGGATTTTGTGCACCTAATACTTTCAGAAACACAGTTTTAGTAGGAGATATATGGAGTTCATAAATAAGTGTCATTTCACATAATTTTCAGTAAATGTTTACAAACTTGTAGAAGGATTAGGAAGAAAATCAGTTTTCCAGAGGTTGTTTTCAACAACTATAAATGTACTGGAAGTGCAAAGTGTTTTAAAAACAGGAATTATAGTCCTTCCTTGCAATCTTGAATTTATCTACAGACTGTCTCCTACAGTTTGCTTTTCCTGTAATTGGTACAGCTCAGTTGAAGAACTGCTGGTTTTTTTTTTTCCCTTTTTTTCTTTCTTCTGTAGGACTTCTGGGTCATGAACAACTCCATACAGAGCACAATTATCCTACTTATTGAGCAGATTGTGGTAGCTCTAGGAGGTGAATTCAAACTTTACCTGCCTCAGCTCATCCCTCACATGTTACGGGTCTTCATGCACGACAACAGTCAGGGTCGCATTGTTTCTGTGAAGGTGAGTGGGGCTGCACTGACTGCTGTGCTCTGGGCACTGCCCAGGCAGGTGTTCCCAGCCTGCCATGCTCAGCAGGGCTCCTTGCTTGTGTGGTGCACAATCCAATGGGACAGGTGCACTTTGGCAATGGCTTGGTGTGGAATGATGCAGACAGTTGTTTAAAGTGCAGGGTTGAAGAAACTTTTCACTGGACACTTATTGATGATATTTTTGTTTTCAATAAGGGGGAGAGAATGATGTATTTGATTCTATTTTATTAGAAGGTTAATTAATTACTCCTATTCTATTCTATTCTATACTGAATTTGCTAAGCACTTAACTCTGCACACAACTGCACAGAATCTCATGACTGTCAGTGACAGTCCCAAGACAGACACACACATACCTGGCCCTGATAGGCCAAGGAAACAAAACACCATCACTGTGGGTAAACAATCTCCATCTTGCATTCTGCTTTGGCGTGATAAGAATTGTTTTTCCTTTCTCTGAGGTTCAGAGAATGTGAAACCCAGAAATATTCTTGGGAAGAATTGTGCCTTGCTTTTCTCTGTGAAGAGAAATGTGCTGACAGATACTGACTTTAAGGATCTCATCCATGACTTTGAGTCACACTGGGTCCTTTTGGTTGAAGGTTTTGGTTCTCCCCCTCAATTGTACTCTTGTGAGACCCCACTTGGAGCATTATCTGCAGTTCTGGTGTCCTCAGTGTAAGATGGACATGAAACTGTTGGAGCAGGTCCAGTGGAAGCCACAAAGTTGATAAGAGAACTGCAGCACCTCCCCTATGAAGACAGGCTGAGAAAGTTGGGGCTCTTCAGCCTGGAGAGGAGAAGATTGTATGGAGACCCACAATATGAAAGGAGCTATAGGGCAGCCAGAGAGAGACACTTTGTCAAGAACAAAGAGTAAGAGGGAAAGGAAAGGAGTAACAGGTACAAGGGTGACAGGTACAAACTGAAAGAGGGGAAATTTAGGTTAGATATTAAGAAGATATTTTTTGCTGCATGGGTGGTGAGACAGTGGAACAGGTTGTGCATGGAAGTCCCAGCATTGACAGGGTTCAGAGTCAGGCTGGATATGGCCTTGAGCAACCTGGTCTGGTAGAAGGTGTCCCTGCCCATGGCAGGGGGGTTGTGACTAGATGATCTTTAAGTTCTGTTCAAACCCTTTGACATTCTAGTCTTCTGTGTTTTTTCTCTCCAGCTTCTTAATGCAATCCAGCTCTTTGGAGCTAACCTGGATGACTACCTTCACTTGTTACTACCTCCCATTGTAAAGCTATTTGATGCCCCAGATGTCCCTGTGGTGGCTCGCAAGTAAGTCCTGGTGGCTTTCAGTCTCTCTTTGTAGTTCTTCCTGTGATAGCCAAGTTCTGCAGTGGCTGAACATTTACAATTAAATACTACTTAGTCCCTTCCTCAGCTTTTTGTATTAAATCATTGTGGAAGGTTATTTTTGTTTGGACGTTACAGCAGTGTTACTAATTTTTTGGGTTTGTTGGTGGTTTTTGGTTGGTTGTTTTGGGTTTCTTTGTTGTTGTTGTTTCTTTGGGGTTTTTAAAATTTTCTAATTCTCACCTGCCACTATTTTAATCACTTGCAAACTGTCCTGCAAGTACTCACTGCTTTAACAGAGTTCTGGTGGCCTGTTTTTCCTATTGTTATTAATCCTAGGAAGACTGAACACTTTAATAATTTTTCTTATTTCTTTCTTACCACTCTGTGAGATAAGTTCTTCCCTCTTTTTGCTCTGACTTAAGAGCTGCTCTAGAAACAGTGGACCGGCTGACAGAGTCCCTGGATTTCACGGATTATGCGTCACGGATTATTCACCCCATCGTACGAACACTAGATCAGAGCCCTGAGCTCAGAACAACTGCAATGGACACCCTCTCCTCTCTGGTGTTCCAGCTGGGAAAGAAGGTAAGATTTTTCTTTGGCTTGAAAGCTCACAGAAGGTGTGACTGTCCCAGAGATCAAGGCTTTAAAGTTGAAGTTTTGTAATGTACTCACAGATTTCCAAGAGAACTGATTTTTCTTCTCTTAGTTGTTTCTGGAATTGAGAGTTACTGAAATCAAACTGTCAGAATTGGTTTCTCATCAATGAAACAAAGTGATGGGATTTTACTGCTCTTGGTGCCACTGAGTAACGAGTTTATGATGCACTCCCTTTGACAGTACCAAATTTTTATCCCAATGGTGAACAAAGTCCTGGTGCGACACAGAATTAACCATCAACGCTATGATGTTCTCATCTGCAGGATTGTCAAGGTAAGCTGACAAGTGTGCAGTTGTTTGTACACTTGGGATATTGTCATGTTGAAACAGATGTAGCTGGAACATTCACTTGGATTTACTCATAAAATGAGGAGTGGTTGTTGCTCTGTTTCTGTGTTAAGTGCAGGCTTTTAATGCAGCTTTGAGGTTGCAATGGGATTTTTTTGTCTACTGATATTAAATATTTCTTACAGAAGAGTCATGGCAAGTTCTAGGGAAGAACTTAGACTTGTAGCCAGTGTCATTACTATTCTTTTCTTGAATGTGGATTTATCCTATTTTTCCCATGGTTTCAGGACTTGAGGAGACCTTGTTATCTCAGTATTTTCTGTGGAATGTCTTACATTTTAAAAACTTAGTAACTGGTTTACAATTTGTGTGGAACAAGCTACTAGCAAGTCAAATAGGCAATAGTGCTTGTTTCAATGTACATTATTTTGGCTTTTTGTACTAGGAGCTAAGAGTTCTTGACAGCTACCTTGAGTTTCAAAGGGATACTGTTTAGAGTTCTCTGACTTATAAGGTGTAATCTTTATAACAAAACATGGTTATTTGCTTCACAGATTTTGCTGCAAGATTTTGCTGCAAGTGCTCTTTCTTTTGGCTTGTCAAGAATTGCTTCTGTATGTGTGGTGTGGTCTTCACTGTAAACCAATTATTGTAGGGTTACACTCTTGCTGATGAAGAGGAGGATCCCCTGATTTATCAGCATCGAATGTTGAGAAGCAACCAGGGAGAAACTTCAGCCACTGGTCCTGTGGAAACAGGTCCCATGAAGAAATTACATGTGAGCACCATCAACCTGCAGAAGGTAAGACTAGAGCCTTCACAGTGTGAATTTGCTGCTGAAGGGAGCTAGTGTGTCACACTGAAGGAGTTTTATCTGATGCATCTGAACTACATTTATTTATCTTGCTTTTATGTTGCTTTTCTCTTCTGCACAAAACTGAAGTCAAAGTAGTGTCTGAGACTGTTTAAAATTAGAAGGTGCTGAACAACTTTTAAGATAGGAGTGAATGGCTGTGAAGTAACCTTTACACTTGCTTGTTAAGTAAGAGCAAGACTTTGTAGATTACAATGAATAATCTCTTGTCTCTCTAGAGACATCTTTTTCAGAGCCTCTGCCATCCTTTGTTTTTTTGCTTTTGCTCCTCTTACATCCTAGTTTTATATTTTCTTGAAGGCAGAACCTAATAGCTAAGCACTGGCTAGTTTGAACAGTTCATGCATGCAGCACACAGTTCAGTAATGGGATGGATTGGTTTGAAAATGCTGGACTCAAAAATGTAATTCTAAATGCATTATGGATTTTAAGCTGATGTTTCAACAGTGGCTTCAGCTCAGCATGTATTTTTGTAGAGAAAGGATTGTTCATGTTAAATACTTGCCATCTCATGGCAGGAATACATTTAGGGAAGATTTCTTAGACGTGAGACTTAAGTACTGCAGATTATCTGGTAAAGGCAATGGATTTCAGGAAATTGAAAAGGAATTCTCAGCATGTGGTTTGGAGCTGTAAAGAAATAATGCTGCCTGCTGATGGATTTCTTGTGCTCTTGGATAATGCTTTGTTTGGTAGGTGAATTATCTTCCTTTGTACTGCAGGCCTGGGGAGCAGCAAGAAGAGTTTCCAAGGATGACTGGTTGGAATGGTTAAGGAGACTGAGTTTGGAGCTGCTGAAAGATTCTTCCTCACCATCCCTGCGCTCATGTTGGGCCCTGGCTCAGGCCTATAATCCCATGGCTCGGTACAGAATTTTATCTCACTTGAAATGGCAGATGGAAGCTGGATATTGTAAGGAAAAATGAAGGTTATTTAGAAGCTCTTAGGTTTCATAAATAGAGACAGTTCCTGCTTTGGCATAAATCAAAGAGCCAACAGCTTGATTTCATTTCCACCCTTCCTAGTTGGCTGCTCCATGATGTGCACAAAATCTTTCATTGAAATTCTGCATGTTAGTCCAGAAGTAAGGTAATGCACATAAGTGAAGCTGGAAAAACAGCAGAATATGAAATATTTGTATTGAGTATTTACTGTGGGGAATAAAAATGCATCTGAGTGGAATAAACTGCAGTGGTTTTTTACAACCAGCATGTTGGGAGAAACTTTGATAGCATATGATAGCACAATATTTCTATTATTGTAGTATATACCAGCCTGTTCCATAGTTTTTTAAATGAAAGTTTCATAGAAGTTAGCTTTATCAAAGCTAATCACTGTTTATTGCAGGCAGGCCTGTAAGTGTATTTTTTAGCTCTCTTTCTCTGGGTAAGAAGGTGAGCCCACTGAACAGACTTTTCTCATGAATCCCGACCTCACACTGTCTTTTGTGTTCCTCCCCAGAGACCTCTTCAATGCTGCCTTTGTTTCATGCTGGTCTGAACTGAATGAAGACCAGCAGGATGAGCTGATCCGAAGCATTGAGTTGGCCTTGACTTCTCAGGACATTGCAGAAGTCACTCAGACCCTACTGAACTTGGCAGAATTCATGGAGCACAGTGACAAGGTAGAGGTGCTGTTGAGCAGCTCCTTCCAGTGCTGTTGTGGTGGCTATTCTATTATTCTATTTCTGGTGTGGAGTTCATGAGTACTTTGTAATACTCATCCTGGTGTGGATGTGTGTGCTCCTTCCCAGGGCCCCCTGCCTTTGAGGGATGACAATGGCATTGTCCTTCTGGGGGAAAGAGCTGCCAAATGTCGAGCATATGCTAAGGCCCTTCACTACAAAGAGCTGGAATTTCAAAAGGGCCCCACCCCAGCTATTCTGGAGTCTCTTATCAGGTAGGACCACAGCTGGTGAGATTTCTGCTCTTGCAGTAGCTACAATTTAAGATACTCTAAGTAGTTCTTAGGACTTCACTCTGTCACAAGATGTTGTTCAACTACTTGCAAATGTACAATTTTAGCTGCTGAGTTCTGTCTACTGTGTGGTTAAAACTATGATAGAAGCCCAGGGAAGTTTTGGAGGAAGAAGTGCAGGAAAATGTTCTGATTCCCCTTTCTCACCCTTCCAGTTCACTATGGAATGTCATGAAATGGCTGCAGCTTAAATGAGACAGATTTCTATACCTGCATATAAAGAAGTCAGAAAAGTTGAAGTTCTTAATTAAAATTTCTCATCACATTGTGCTGATTTAGCTTAGATATGTCTCATTGCACTTATGTCAAATAGAAGATATTATAAATTGTCTGTTGTTTCTGAGCTTGGTCAGTGACACAGATGTTAGCCTGATATAACCTGCACAGGATTTGATGCTAAACTACATTTTAAAATATGAATCTCTATTCTGTATCACAGAAATGTTAGCTCAGCTATTTGAGATGAACAAATTGATTTTGGTTGAGCAAAAGTTTAACTTTGTCTTTATGCAGTGAATTTTTCAACCCTCCTACTTCCTTGGAATTGTGTTTTCCAATTTTTTTCTCCTCTATTTTGTTTTCATCCTCCATTCTGCCTCATGTTATTGAGAAAAATACAGAATTCAGTGTATTTTTTCTTGGTCTCAGTTGCTTATGCAGTTGGGTTTTTTGTGTATCAAAAAGCAAGTGAAGGAGCAAAGAATTGACATAAAGCACACTTAAAAATGAAACAATTTATTAGAAATGAAAAAGTTTTAGAAACCTTTAAAAATCCATTATAGACCACAGTTAAAATAGTTCAAACTATAGTTCCACACAGTTGAAAATTGCATTATGAATATTTGAACATATGTAAATTCCCAAGACACCTTTATCTTCCATTTCACAAAGGACTGAACAACCTAATCTAGATTCAAACTCTCTTCAAGGTGAATAAAAATAGATATATTAATTATCATGATCTTTTTCCAACATATTCAAACAATGGTAGACCTATAGGAGAAGTCTCATTCTTTTTTAACTGTTATCTTTAACAGTCTGTTATGTGAAGGAAAAGTTTTCTATTTTTGACAGACTATCTCTAGGTAACTTCCACCTGGGAAGTTGGAACACATTTTGATACTCCTCAGTCTGCTGTGTTAGCAAATATTCCCTTACAGTGAAATAACTTTTGGCACTTAGGGATTCTCTGGTGTGAGAACTGTTATTCTGCTCATGAATGCAATGGTTTTAAGTGTTGGAGTTGAATTCTTTGGCTTGCTAACCTGCTGCTGACTCTCATCCTCACTGACATACAGCATGTTTGTACTCTAACCTGAACACGGTTTGGGAACAGCCCAGAAAGTTGTTTTTCTAGTTTATCAGCATTTAGGTGATCTGTGTGAATAGAAATAAACATTGGAGGGCCCATGGGACAAATCCTCCTCCAGTGTTGCTATTTGTTAGGGCAGCCTTCAGTGGGGATTATTTGAGGCAGCAGCAGGAGGTGGCAGTAAAAGGTCAGGGGAGAATCTGGACAATGCTAATTAACAACATTTTTGAGCTTTGTTCTTTCTTCTGTGGGAAAGTCAGTCACTTAATATACACTAAAGAAAGGTGCATCAGGGGCACTTCTGATTGATTCCTCTGGCTTGAAATGAGTCTTTAACTTTTGTGGTTTGAGTACTTCTTGAAAGAAGTTGCTTTGCAGTGCTTGCTCCAGACACTGAAGGAAAGGAAGCCCAGAGGCTTTTGCTGTTCAGTCCCTGCCTATCTGGTTAATAGTACTAAGGCAACCCAGTAATCACACTGCTAGTGAAAACACACCCATAGGTTTTCTGAAGGTGCTATAAGTGCATTCAGTTCTAAGCTACTCTAACACAATATTTTTCCCTTTGGAAAGAGCCTGAAGAGGAGGGAACAGGCCTGAGTCCTGATAATACTGGTGGCTCTGACTGGTGTTGCAGTGTTTGTGTACATCACCAGTACATAGCTGTTGCATGTGTTGGATGAAATAAAACATTATTTGGCTGTTTATTGCCCACCTTTTGCATGGTGAAGTCATGTAGCTGTACCATCAAACATTGATTTCTTCTATGGTTTGAAGTCCTCTGGCCGGATCTTCATCTCCACTCTCTTGAGGGAGTAGGTGGAGCCGTGCCAGCCGTACCAGGTGATGCCATCCATGCTCTTGGTGTGCTCTCCTCGGCGGTAGTAGACCCCATTCAGATTGGAGTCTGTGCAGCAGTTGTACCAATATCCACCTTGCCAGGAAACAGAAGAGATTCCTGACATTAATTTAAATTCATTATATTTATATAATTATTTTGTATTAATGATTACTACTTGTTCCAGAGGACACTGAGCAGAATGCAGCACTTAATCCCTGGAGCCTGTGGCTCTGATTGTTGAGCTTGCAGGTAAATTTAAAACTTAGATATTTAGGAACTTAAAGGCATTACAGCTCTATAGTCAAATTAGTTCAGTAGCTTTTAATTTAGCTGCTCATTCGTCTTAGAATATTTCCTTGACATGTTTCTGTCTCAGTGAATTAGCATAGGAAATGAATCTGGGTAATTCACTAGAGCATCTTAAGGTGTTTAAAAAGTTCCTGAACTCTCTGAGTATTTACTGAGACTGAGATCAACAGTTTTATTTGCACGTTGTTTGGATTGTATGAGACACAATGGGGAAATTAAAGAGCAAGATGTAATGAAGATAATTATCTTTGACAGAACTCAAAGATACTAAATTAAATTAAGAGAATGACCTCTGAAATTAGAGGCTTGTAATAGGGTTGTAATAAAGATCACAAGTCAAGCTGAACGTGGAGGTGAATACAGGAGAAGAATTACAGGTGCCTAATACTAGGATTTGAAAACTTATAACAATATAAGAAAAAAATCAGAACCTGATAGATACTAAGGAATAACGTCCTGTATCACTGTTTTATCAGCATGTGAGATAGTCTGGCAGATACTGTAATGGACTGAGAGCACACAGTTATTTTAAGAGTACTGATGTCTGTAATACACAGTCTGGTGTGGTATTTTCTGGGTCCCCTGTGGCAGGAAGGAAATGATGAATCTGACTCCATATTCTTAGCAGGCTAATTTATTATTTTGTGTATTATATTGTATTAAAGAATGCTATACTAAAACTATACTAAAGAATAGTTACAGAAGGCTCAACAAGATTCTAATTAAAAACTTCTGACTCTCCAGAGCCTCAACACAGCTGGACTGTGAGTGGTCATTAAGTTAAAACAATTCACATGAAACCAATCAAACAATCACCTGTTGGATAAACAATCTCCAGATCACATTCCAAAGCAGTAAAACACAAGAGAAGCAATCAGATAATTATTGTTTTCATTTTTCTCTGAGGCTTCTCAGCTTCGCAGGAGAAGAGATCCTGGCAAAGGGATTTTTCAGAAAATGTGATGGTGACAGTCTGGCTCTGTAAATCAGCTTTAACTGCCAGACTTCCCACATAAGTGTATTTTCCAGAACTGGTCACCTCTCCTTTGATTTGCCACTCAGATGTTACTAGTTGCATGGAAAGAGGGAGTGTTGGGCTCTCTACACCTGACCCAAGCAGCTCTCTTAGGACAGGAGGGGAGATGCAGGGAGAACCTTCTTAGGCACAACTGGACAAAGCAGTTACTTACAAGTGAATGATGGATGGGGGTGGCTGAACAGTTTTTTCAAGAGCTGGGGCATCACTGGGTGACTTAAGGCCTTGTTGAAGGCTGGATTGTTAATTTTGTTGGTGATTTTAATTATTGCCCTGTATCTCCCTTGTCTGCTTGGATTTTTGCATGGGGCCCTGCAAAAATCCTTGTCAGCTGTGTTTGTCACTCAGATACAAAAAGGGGAGAGTATGGAGGGGCTGGACAGCTGGCCTGCAAGCAAAGCTGAGTTCATGGAAGAAATAACAATTGATGATTTTCAAGTGTATCTATAGTAAAGAAGAAGACAAGGCCATCAGCATGGAAACAGATTAGGAAAGATCCATGAGAATTTTTGTAAGCTAAACTATGTGCATTAGTAGATGTGTACATGTGCCTTATTGAATTTCTGTAAAACTTTTGCCAATTATGTTGACATTAATTGCTTTGCACCAATGAATACAAGTTATTGTGATGTATTAATGACTTAAGATCACATTTTGTTAAGAGTATATAAGCTGGATGTCATGGTGACTACACCAGGTGCTAATATTCAAATTTGAGCACCTATTGGTTTGACTACAGCCTCCGAAAAACCTCACTACCTTTTCAAACCACAACCCTGGAGAACACACAAAATAAAACCCTTTTTTCTTCTTAGACCTAATTATAGGAATAATGACCAATCTAGCCAGATGGGGACATGCCTGAGCTTGTCTGGCCCTTGGTGCTGAACCAAATAGAGGCACTGTGGTGTTTTCACCCCAGAGACACCTTTGGCTGGCTGGGTGCTGCAGCTGAGCACGTGGAGGCAAGTCCAGGCATGCAGGAGCTTTGGTGGCTGTGGGATGGAGCTTTCCCCCATACCAGGGTCTGCTCCTCAGGGTTACCTCTGGCTGAGAAGCTTTAATGCGATGGTGGAGGAAAGGAGTCAGTTCTGATGGAGGGTTTGGATCCAGAGCAGCACCTAATCACATGTGTGTGTCACATCCAACCTACCAGTGACATTTGGTGGGCTTTACCTTTCCGGAACTGGGCACAGTCATCCACACACTTGTCGTTGTCCTTGTCCTTTGTGCTGAAGGCTGTGTTGTTGTGGTAGCGCAGCGAATCCCGCCCGGTGTTGCCGCTGTAGTTCCCCACAAACAGCCTGTAGCTGTTGATTTCATTGCTCAGGGTGAACTGCTGGTACTGGGCATAGCGGGTGTTACCTTCCCAGTCCTGCCCCAACAGGGGAGAGGAAAGCAGTGCTGTTAGAACAGGTATGAAAAAGACTCCAGCATCCATGACTATATGCACGTCTCAGACTGCAGAAACTGCTCTGTTAAGGCAAAGGAACTTTCCAGAGGAAGGCATGAAACACTTGGTAAAACTTGAAAACAAGGTAAAACTTCCATGTTTTGTCTGCTCTGGTGTTGAACAATCTGTAGGAAACCTGATGAGCAGCTCTTGCATTCACTATCCTTGTGTCAGCATGCTGCCTCAAGTAATTTTTTTCCTCTCTAAAACAGTGACTTTTAGATATTAAGTGTCTCACTGTCATATTTTCTGAAAAATCCCTTTGCCAGGATTTCTTCTCCTGGGAAGACGAGAAGCCTCAGAGAAAAAACAGTATTATCTCATTTGCTGTTGGAATGTGGCCTGGACATGGTTTACCAACAGGTGCATGTTTGATTGGTTTGATGTGAATTGCTTTTACTCAATGACCAATCACCATCAGCTGTGTTGGACTCTGAGGAGTTTTTCATGATCATTCTTGTAAATATCCTATATTATATACAGTTTTATTATAGCATTCTTTAATATAATATCATATCATTAAATAATAAATCAGCCCTCTGAGAACATGGAGGCAGAATCCTCATCTCTCACCTCGTCCTGGGGACCTCACAATTGAGGTCCTCACAAACTCAACAATTGAGCCTTTCAGTTTGTACATATCCCATCCCTCAAAGCTATTGTACCAACTATAAACTAGTCTAAGTCAAATCCAAGCCTTTAACAGACTGAAGAAATTAAGGGTAACACAATGCAAACTCTTGTACCCAGGCTGCAAAATGAAAAGACTCAGAGGCTTGGAAACTTAATGGGACATCTTTTTTTGAATTTTTAAATCTGAGATGAGCAGTTTGATCTCTGTCTGCAGTGGCTTCTGCAAAGAACCCCAGACATTTCTGAAAACAGTGTGTGTGCAGACAGAAGGTTGTGCCCCTGACTTTGCACGGGGGAGAACATACTTCTGTCTTGTGTTTGAATGTATTCCTGGGTTGATCCTACTTCCTTCTCCTGTAATTAAAGCATGCAAATTCTTTGGGCCTCCTAAAAAGATAGGAGATGGTACTGGGGAATAAAAAAGCCTTTTGCTGCTGAAATTAAGAGCTGATTAATTACCTCCAGCTCTACTCGCAGAACAGTGGGGCGTCTTGAAAGTCTGTAGATATTTTCATTTCCCAGCCAAAAATCTCCCTTAATATTGCCAAACCCCTCCTTGTATTGTTTCCAGTCCCTATTGAACGATGTCAAACCAACTTTACGTCTTTGGATGACAGTCCAGCCACCTCCATCTGTCTCCATGTCACAGAACACCTGGAATAGGAAAAAAAGGCAGTGGTTACTTGTCAGTAGACTTAGGAAGGTTCAGTTCCCTTAACATGACATTGTTCCAGATTTTACAACCTGAAGAAACTTCTGTGGCAAAAAATTATTAGATAAACCCTTTTCCTGTTTTCTCTCTTAAATGTACATACACTCTTTCCATCCCTTTAAGTTTGCTTAGATAAAGATGCTGATGGCAAATGCAGTTTTGTACCAAAACTTAGTGTGTGCTTTTTTCATCTCTGTAGAGAGGTATTTCTTGATTATATTTTAAAAGACATGTAATATACATTGTGTACTGAATAGCCTTACCTCCAGATCTGGAATTCCCAAAAATTCATCAGGAGGTAACTTGTAAACACCAGAAATTCTGTAGTTCCTCTGGTAAAGTGATGAGCAGTCATAAACAGCATCTACTTGAATCAGAACCAGAAAGTGAGAATCTGAGCAGCAAGAACTCCTCTTCTGTGAAAGTTTAGTTTGTAGTACAAGGAGTGATGAAGAAGGCTTTCCACAAGACTGATGTTTTCCTGCAATGGCTTCATTATGAGGAGTGTATGCATTGCCAAAGGTGTTGTAACACCGGGATTTTGTGATTTTTATTAATTGATTTTTTTAACCTCTGCTGTGCAAAAAGACATCTCTGCTTTCTCATCCCATTGCCAGTGTGTGTCTGTGCTGGAAGCAGATTTGCTGACCCCCTAGGAAGTAATAAAGGCTCATCCAGTGAAATGGCCCAGCCTGCTGCAAGGTGCCTGTTTGGAGTGTGTGAACAGGTTGGCCAGGTTTGTGGTTGAGGAATATTTGTTCAGCCCTTTCTGCACTGGCATCTGTGACAAGAAAGTGCCTGTTAACTGCAGTCACTCAGTCTGTGAAAGCCTCTTTTCCTCCTGGTGCAGGAGCTGACTTGAAGATGGTAAAATGCATAGCTATTTAGAGGAGGATAAATGAGCTGAAGCAAGGCTTTATAATCTCTTACCTGGTGAGGTGAGAAACATCTGTGTTAAAAACCTTCTGGGCCAGTTTCTGTTGCATGTAACTGTTTTTTCTTCAGCTTCAAAGAGACTTGTTAAAGTGTAACTTTTTTTTAAGGCCTACTGTAAATAGCGATGTGTCAAACCTCACCAGATGGAACTATTTTAGAGGAAGAATTAAGTAAATAGATTTAGAAGTTCCTCCTTAATTAAAAAAAAAAATCCAAATGAAGTCTTTTGGCAAACCCAGTTGAGACTGAGACAATTTCAGCTCTTTGCAGTGAATTTCATTTGAAGAGAAAAGTCAGCAAGGAGGATGCTTTCTTTTAGAAGTGCCTTTACAGGTAGCTGACCTAAAAATGCACCTGCATTCCACATTGAGTACAGGCCTGTGCAATCACTGTGTGCAGTGACATTTTCCCTCAGGGAAGGGAATTTTGAAGAATTTAACTGTGGTCTGGCTAGGTATAAATCACAGTTTGTATTCTATATCACAGTTAGTATTCAAGCTACAGCCTTGAATTTTTAAGAATTATCATTCAAAAATAATGGATCACTCTTTTTTTTACTCTGGTTCAGAGATAGTCATAAAGATACAATTACAAATCTTTAGTAATTCCTGGAGAGCATTTCTAATTGTTTTAACAATTTCTAGTCTCCTGTCAGCACTGTGAGCTCAGAGGTTATTCCTGCCAGAGCCATTCCCTAACCAAGCCAGCTCCCCTTCTTTTAGGATTGCTAGAGCAGTGCTCAGAAAATGCAGTATTAGACTGAATTCCTCAATATAGAAATGCAATACCTGTTCATTTTCTGCACTCCTTAAGAACAGACATAGATATAAAAATACAGATGAAGAAATTCAAGCCAGTTTCCTCAGGGTCACTGCCTAGCAGCAGCTTTCAGCGTGCATGCTTGCTAACCACGTTAGCAGGACGTGCTAGCCCTAGGAATTAGTCATTAATTGTGCATTGAGAGGAGCATCTGGGAGCTTGGTGTCTCCCTCCTTACCAGCTGATGTTTGTGTGACCATCTGAGCTGCCTGCAGTTGCATGATGTCTATCTGGTTGTTCATTTGGGAGTACTTGCTCTCGGCGTCGATCAGGCGCGACTCCATCTGCTTGGTGCTCCCTTCCAGCTCCATCACCTGCATCACCACGTTCACCCAGTCCCCTTCCTGCTTCTTGCTCAGCTCCTGCAGCATTCTGCTCAGGTTGGCTACCTGCAGCTTGAGCTCCTTGATCTCCTCACAGCAGCCTGGCACCTTCAGCTGTGCATTCCCGTTGCTCATTCTCCTCTTGGGAGGTTTGTGCAGCAGGGCTGGGTAGATCACCACACACACAGTGACAATGCAGAGCCATGCCAGCTGAACCCTGGGTCTTGCTGGCATTTTTGCTTACAGCAACAGAAACCTTCCAGCTGACTGCAGTAGGCTGAATGCAGCTGGGATAGGTATAAAATTTCCTGCA
This sequence comes from Serinus canaria, assembly GCF_022539315.1. Classification (NCBI taxonomy): domain Eukaryota; kingdom Metazoa; phylum Chordata; class Aves; order Passeriformes; family Fringillidae; genus Serinus; species Serinus canaria. Next base: position 2,684,102 of record NC_066334.1, on the reverse strand, counting down.
GCAGCCTGGTACCTTCCTTGCTTCCAGTGAAGTGAGTCTCTGAAGGTGGAGCCTGAGGAAGTGGCTTTTTTTCAGACACCTCCTGTCAGAGTCTATGCACTTTGGAAGTCTGTCTCAAAGCATCTTATATACTATTTTTCTCTTTACCTCCACCCCCCTGAAACTATGAAGAGCTTGCTGGCCCCTCCCAGTTCATCTCTTCATATCAGGTATTTCCAGGGTGAAATTGGAACAGGTTTCAGCCAGGAAAGGTTGGGGAGAGCAGGAGAGACTTCCCTCAGTTCTGTCTTGAAGGGGTGTAGGAGAGGGCTAGGAAATGAGAAGAATTTCCAGCAATTATTGCCTCTTGGATTGGAGCCCTCTTGGTGACTGGTTCTGGCACTTAAATAACATGAGAGCATTAGAGATCCAGAATGTGAAAAGGCAGTTCAAAATGGGTGAGTTTATAGAAGTTCAAGGAAGGGAACTCCCTAGAAGGTAGCCCTGACTGCTACAAGTCCTACTACAACCCCAGAAGTTGTAAGGGGTAACTCTATCATTGCATTATTTCTTAATTCAGACAGTATTTTAGCAAATTAATTAGTTAAGCATCTCATCCTCTTCTCTCTGGATACTGGGTTCTCTGCACTATTAATGTTGTAAAATCCACTGCTGCTCTTTTAGCAATGGGATATCTGAGGGTGGGATGAAATGAAATCTGCAGAATGTGTAAGTAAAAACTCACTCCTCTGTTTATTCATAGTGAGCAAGTGAAAGGACATTAAGTAATGGTGAGAGTCAGTGTAAAATTGACACAGGGTGGGTGTTTTTACAGGCAGTGTGATCTAACTCCAGGGGTAGGGAGGCCAGTTTATTGATAGGATTTTGAGAGGAAAATCTATGGTTAATTAAAATATCCATAGTTACATAAACAGTAGATTTTAGAGTAAATCTTAAATTTTTAGACGTTCAGAGTATTAGTCCAGTCTCAGCTGGCTGAGATGCAGCTTCCCCTCCTCTTTTATATCTTTTAACAGTTCAGAATTTTACTATAGCAGCTTGATGTCCAAATAAAACCATTTCAGCAAAGGTGCAGCCTTTTCCAGAAGGTCTGCAGGCTTACTTCTAGATCCTTCTGGATAAGATTCTGCTCCTCAGGCCAGCTGCTCTGTAATTGCCCAACATGTGGGTTCTTGCATCTTCCTGTACACTTTCTGATGATGATAATGGGCAGGAATAAGATGAAGTAAAGGATTGAATGCCTCATGTATCTGCTCCTTGCATAAACGCTGTGAAAGCTTCTTGATGTCCAAGGAAACAAGAGGAAGCTAATTCTGCACTTCTCACAAAGGCCATTAGCACAAACCCAGCTGACACACACTGCCCCATCTTGGCTTCTTTTGCTGATCCAAAGTGGCTGCAGGATTTCTGCTTGATTAGGAACCATTAGGAAAGCCTTGCTGACCTGACATTTGCTTTTAAAGAAATGGAAAGCACAATTGCTTGTTGATGCAGTTTCTCTCCCTCCTCAGCTGTGATGCACTTGTTGCTTGATGCTTTGTTGCTGCCTCTGACTTTCACTGGGGCTGGCTGAGAGCTCTGCTCCAAAACAGACCCCCAGGAGTGTGAAGATGTTGGGAGATGAAGTGATCCAAGCACTGCAGGAGTGGAATATGGATACAGGTGTCTTGTAAACCTGAATTTTCCACAGAGAAGGAAGAGGGAATCTTGATGAGGAGGTCAGAATTAGAGCTCTCCAAACAAGCAGTTGTCTTGTGGGTGACTGCCTGCCTGTGTGCTGTGCCCAAGAGAAAACAGCTGAGTCTGTTGTGTCAGCTAGTGAGGCCAGTGTGTGGGATTGGTGAGCTGAGATAGTGCCAGAGATATGCAAGTACAATTTGTTTAAAGCACAGAGGGTACCTCCAGAGCAGACCATAGGCTTCAGTCAATTTTTGTCATGGACATTCCAGAAACCTTCCATAGCAAAATTGCTTTTTATACTTCAGACCAGAAAGTGCCACTGCACACAGATGAAAGCCTGACCTTTTTGTTCTGCCTCTAATCCTGTCTGAGCCCTCTTCCAGCTGGAGCTTCTGTGATTCCCAGAGGCAAATTCTTCACTGGCTTCCTGAGATGAGAAACATGTTTTTGTCAAAGTTGGAACAGAAAATAGGATAGGCCAGACTCTGCTTCTCTGCCCCAAAAGGCCACCCTGCTAACACCCCCATTGTGTTACACAGGACTTCAGTCCATTCTGCTGCTGCTCCCACTCACCATAACTCTCCTGTCTTGGGCAGATGTGGAACAGGGGAGCCACTTGTAGGTCCTTGCATTCCTTCTTTATGCAAATTTTGAAAGGATCCAAGATTCAATTGAACACACATGTTACAAAACACCACAAAAAGGCCTCCAGATCCCTTCTCTAAACTGGAATATTTAATTGGAAATAAGACAGCCAGGGTTTTATTTTGGATTCAGCTTCCAATTTGTATATCCAAATGCAAACCATCTTTCTTCCAGGTTCCTTTGATTTACCTGTTTTAAGAGAAGATACTTTGATCTGTGTGAGAGGGTGACAACAGACATATTGTGCAGGAATGGGAAAGCAAAATCTTCCCATCTGTCATTATTTTAGAGAAAACATTCAAAGAGACTTGGGCAGAGCCATCCCTTGGCAGAGATATCAGCCTCAGTGGAATTTGATTTCTTTATGAATATTTGAAAGATGGGTCTGTCCCAGTTTCATGGAGAACTGAATATGGTTCCTGAGGTAGCAGTAGCTACAGGTGGCAGTCATTGCCAGGCTGGGAGCTGACAAAAGCTGTTCTGCTCTTCTGTACTGTTCTACTTAGGATTTGAATTCAGGGTCCTGGTACATTTTGTAAAGAGGTAAAGTTTGGGGCATAGCTGGGGAGACTTTAATTTAGTTCCATGATTACTGAGTGGGTCCTGTTCTTTCCTTTCCCCAATAGTGATGGAGAGATTGAGCATCATTTGGCCTGAATCCATCACTCTAGTTTTCCTCCATTCTATTTTGTGTGTGGAAATACTGTGGTATATCTAAAAAGACAAAAAAGATCATAAAGTCAAGAACACGAGACAAATCCTTTTGGACTGTTCCTGATGTAGTTCTGAAGTGGTTGGGAGAACTGAGGCTAATCATGGTTTCAATTTGTATGTGCCATGTGTTTATAATGTTGATTGATGTTACTAAATTCAAATATATCATTATTACTTGATTAGAGCCAGTTTTCTCCTGTCCCTGGAGGGCCAGATTAAATGAGAGGTGAGTTTAAATGATTGCCTTCTCTGGGAAGCTGTTCTGGCAGGTGTATGCAGAGCTGAGACAAGAAGAGAAGCTCAGTGCCCTGTGGCTATTTATTTGGTAGCCATTCCTTGCAAACCCTTAATATGCATCTGGCAAATGCTTAAATCTGGAATTCCTGATGCTTGCTGAGGTGGCAGAAGCTTCATCAGCTCTCAGCTGGCCCATGATGGAGTCCACACTGTGCTGGAGCTCTGAAATGCTGCTTTTCCCTCCCAGGAGCTGTGAAACTGTTCCCCTTTGGCTTTGGAGATGCTCATAAATGTTCCAACATTTACTCTACTATAGCTTTATGGTCAAAGTAAACCATTTGTGGTTTACTTTAAACCAGGATTGTGTTGTAAATCTCTGAAATTATATGGGACAGGTGGGACAGGAGAGAGATAAGAAACAAAACATTGCTACTTCCTGCTTTCTTTTGTGATTTGTGGTTTCTTTTTTATTTAAGGCATAACCAATACACAAAGACTGGCTCTGCGTTTCACCTTTAATTTAGTAGGTTAAATATCCTACTTAGCAATTCTTTCTTCTGCTTTCTGGCTAATAAAAAATAGGTGATACAATAGGTGATTCCTTTGCAGCCTAAGCAGCAGGGTTAGCTAAGAAATTTATTGCAGCATTTTTCATCGATTTTTACTTTCAAACCTGATGAATGTTTTTATTTGATTTGCAAGCATTTATATCAAGATTGGGAATTTTGATGCCTGTCAGCAATGTGCTGTCTCCTTGTTGGAAGCCAGAAGGGCTTTGTGATTTGTGATTTGTGGTTTCTTTTTTACTTAAGGCATCCCCTCTTTGCATAACCAATACACAAAGACTGGCTCTGTGTTTCACCTTTCTTTAAATATCCCTCTTAGGATATTTAGTAGGTTAAATATCCTACTTAGCAATTTTTTCTTCTGCTTTCTGGCTAATAAAAAATAGGTGATACAAGCAGCAGGGTTAGCTAAGAAATTTATTGCAACATTTTTCACTGATTTTTTCTTTCAAACCTGATGAATGTTTTTATTTGATTTGCAAGCATTTATATCAAGATTGGGAATTTTGATGCCTGTCAGCAATGTGGTGGAAGCCAGAGGGGCTGCTCTGGCCTGGAAGCACTCAATCACCACAAGTCTTTATTGAAAACAATTCTTTCCTGGTATCAGTTTCTCAAACATATTTGCTCCCAGAATGGTAATACTTTTTAGTGCCTTGATGGACATGCATTGGTTTTCTGAGATTTCTTGAGTCAAGGACTGGGGGATGCCTCAAGACAAATAAATCATAGAACTGGGGAAAATGGCCATCAAAGCCAACTCCTTTTGCCAGGGGATTATCTGTTCCCCCAAGCCTCCACAAAGCAGCAGTGCCTTCCAGTCCTAGAATCAGCTCTCAGCACTTCTTCAGAAGGAAAAACAAGCTTGGCTGAGGCTGTGAAATCTGTCCTCTGGAGAATCTTTCTATGCAAACTTGAGGAGACTGGAAAAAATAAGATGTTATCTACTTGTCTAGGTTCTGCATACAAGCTGCTTTATTGCAAAAATAAGGTTTCTTTATTTTGTTTGGGATGTATTCTGGCAATAGGAAATGTGTGTGCTCCCTCATGGATAAGTTTGGGACTGCTTGAAAAGGCTCTATTTAAATAAAGGGTTTCTTCTTCTAATTTTTATGAGAAGATGAGGAAAGGCTGGTTATTTCTAAGTTCTTGAAAATTTAATATATTTTGAGTGACAGAGAATATTGTCAATATCAATGAGAATGGAAGACTGGAAAGCTCCCAGGACTATAAAAGAGAACATATCTAGTAAAAATTACACATTTATGCCTTGGGTTTGTAGGGGAGAAAAGCCCATCATTTGTGTTCTCTTCCCTTTGAACACAGTACAGTTGGTGTAGTGATTTTGGTTTGCCAGTTTCAGATTTCTCCAATTTTAAGATTTCCCAACCAGTGCTCTGGTGAGTGTGGCAGGTTGGGTTCTGGTTAATCACCAGTGCAGGTTAATTATTGATTCCCAGTTAATTTCTGGTTTCTGTTTAAAATATACAAGCAATAGGAGTATATTTCTCTTAAGCATTGTTCTTTTTCATAATGCTAGCTCAGTATAAAAAAACCTGTATCAAAACCTACAGTTTTGATATCTTAATAATCAAGCAGTAGGTTTATGTAGCTTTTCACTACTAATAAAATTTGAAGATTTAAAATTTTTGACCAAGATTTTTATATTAGGAAGTTTGTCAAGGGTAGTCACTTTTTTATAGGGACAGACTGACATAGCAGTTGGAAAATGTTTTTCATCAGAAGGCTGGTTTACATTTTAATATCCCACTCATCAAGATCAAGTGCTCCAAATAGGTCAGGGTTGGACAGGATTCTGACTCCAGTACAGACACTGTTTAATAAACAGGGGGGAAATTTAAATTATATTGTTCTGCATAATTAATTATGCAATGAGCCCACACGAGCTGAACTCATACCAAACTTCAGTGATAAGAATTAATTTTGCAACTGATTTATGCTCATTTAGAGGGAAAGTATAAGGGCCTTCTGTTGTTTTGTTGGTTTTGCTAATCACTTTGTTTATTGAATATATTGTGACAATGAAATGCTGGGCATTAAGCACTGAAATTAGTGCATTAGTTCAAAGTATATATAAGTCTAAAGTTGATATGACTTAGGAAGTCTTCTTATTTCTGTGGTCTCCCACTTGCAAGCATGGGACAGCTGTGTCTTGAAATAGCTTCAGTATATTTTAGTAAATATGTTAGCACTGAAAGCACATAACTTTAAAATCTTTTCCTTGAAGGCTCTGCTGGCCCATAGCAAGCAGTAGAGCTGAATACTTGGGTGTTTCCTGGCAGATATTACCAGTGACCTACCAAACCTATACCTAAAAATTTCTAAAATGCCCTAAAAATGTTCTTTTACACCCTCCTGCCAAGCCTTCAATGAGGGAGATAGTGGTGGAGTTTTTTCTAGCTTTTTAACAAAAATGAACTGATGAATATGTTCCTCCCTCAGTGGATGTGGAGAACAACTGAGCTTTTCCTTTATATTAAACTTAACATTATTCTAGGAATAATTGCAAGGACATCTGTGAGTAAACAAAGACTTCAGTCACTGTCCAGCAGCCTAGCCAACAGCATTGCCTCTCATTTCTTGAGAGATGTTTTCCCACCTTCTCCTTTCATCCAGAGAGATTTTGTGATTATCTTTTTCCAGATAGAAGGAGAAATCCATCCCCTTGATTCTCATCCAGTAAACTGCCCTGATTTCCAGCAGCAACACTGTGGCTAAAAACCCCTGGCAACTCTGCCTGGCTGCAATATTAGCCCTCAGGGCCTTTTCTGAATGCCTGGATGCTTTTCTGCAGTGTTTTTGTTCCTGTTCAGTCTCCAGCATGGTGGCTGGAAAACAGCTCTGTAGTGCTTTTAAGAGTGTTACAACATTTAGGGAGATTCTGTCTGAGCTCAGACTCCTCAGGTCTGCAGGGACAGAGGCAGTGCCTTCATGGAAGGAAGGTGAAAGAGAAGGAAAGCACAGAATGTTCTATTTTCTTCATGGGTGTTTTGAAAGTACCAGGTTAAAATAGTGTGCAAACAAAATAGGCTGGGAGGATATTGTGTTTGGGGGGTGCCCTGATGAAGGGAGGAGTGATGGATCTGACTCCATGTTCTCTGAAGGCTGATTTATTAATTTATGATACTATATTATATTAAAGAATACTATACTATACTAAAGGATACAGAAAGGATACAGACAGAAGGCTGAAAAGATAATAATGAAAACTGGTGACTCTCTCCAGAGTCCTGACAGAGCTTGGCCCCAATTGGCCAAAGAGTGAAAACAACTCCCAGCAGAATGCAATGGAACAATCACCTGTGGGTGAACAATCCCCAAACACATTCCACATGAGCACAGCACAGGAGAAGCAAATGAGATCAGAATTGTTTTCCTTTTCTCTGAGGCTTCTCAGCTTCCCAGGAGAAAAATCCTGGGTGAAGGGATTATTTCAGAGAATGTGAATGCCACAGGAGCAGGGAGTCCCAACATTTACTGCTGTCACAGAAGGGTCCTGAGCACAGGGAGAAGCAGCTGCTGGGAGAGGCTGATCCCAGTCAAAGGCTGTGAAAAATGCCAATCACTTATTTTTAAAATTTTGGAAGTTTAGTAGTAATAAAACAGTTATAAAAATAATAATGTAAATAAAGTAATAATAATTTGGACAGTTGGGATTAGGATGATACGAGACAATAGAAGCAAGAGTTACAGACAGTCCAGGTACCTCTTTCTGGGCAAAATGAGCCCAAAAAAGGCCCCACATTAACAGAGGATTAACCCTTAAAACAACAGCCTGTTGCATATTCACACACCTCATCCATGGTGCATCAATTCCATTCACACACAGGATTCTGTCTGGGCAGTGTCAGCTCCTTCCTCTGAATCCTGACGGCGTCTGCAGGGCTGAGTGAGGCAGGAAGAAGTTCCTTTCTTCTGATAATGGGGCAATAAATTCTCTTTCTCTGAATGATTTAGATGTCCTGTGGCTGCTGTCTGGTGTGAGTCCTTTCTTTAAAAAGTATCCTACATAGCACAGTTTCTGTTTTAACATTATGTTACAACCTAAAACTATATTTAACACACTACTTCAGAGAATTAACACAGCATAACTTTCTAACATAACACATATAATATTCATTTGAATATTTGCAAAAAGCCAATTCTAAAATACCCATTTTTCACAGAGGCTTATCCTAGTCCACAAAATTACCTGTCACTGCTCGTTGTGTTGTAGATAATTTGTTACAGGAGAGTAATTTGTGATTATTGACAACTACTGCTGTGAATTCTTGTGAATCTCTCTCTTTTCCCACCCCATCTTTTCCTTCCCTTTGCTTAAACCTAACCATAAATAGATTTGAGACAGTCAATTCTGCTTTGGACAGCTAAGAAAGTAAGAAACAAAAGAAGTAAATGAGTGCACCAGGAAGAGGCAGAGGAGCATTGCTAATTGTCAGATAATAAAAGAAAATGGTCAGTTTTGTCAGGAAGTGTTGTCAAGAAGGATAACTTGGAAGTAATTAACTGTCTGACATGCTGGAATGTGTCTGCAATGGCTCTTTAAGTCATCAGCTCATGAAATGTGACAGCCATTTATCACATGAGGCTCCTGCCAAGCTTTCCCTGGGAAACTAGCTGGGTTTAGTGTGGTCTTTGACTACTTTGTTAAAAAAAATGACATGGGGCTGTTTTAAGTGCTTCCTCTTGTTGGTGCCAGTCATCTTAAACTGTGAGGATGGCTAAATCTGATTTTAGTTCAACAATCCAAAGGCCCAATATCCAGGAGTATTCTACTTAACCTTCACAGGTATCCAGAGTATGTCTGGGAGCTTGATTCTTTACTTGTCAGCAAAGGAGGCCTCCAGAGACAGAAGAAATGCAGCACTCATTTGAAAAATTTCCCCTTTTTTTGTCTGTGTATTACTCCCTTCAATACTTTAGATTTGCTTCTCTTTACTCATCCCCTGCCCTCTTCTAAGGGGAAGTCATGGAGCCATTCTGATGATGGCAAGCAAGAAAGAGAATTTCTGAGAGCTGCCTGTGCCTGTGGTCCTATTCAAAGACCATTAAAGTCTCTTTGCACTGCTCTCTGTTACCATGTTTTGTTTTGTTAATTATGCCCTTTCCATTCTGTGCAAACCCAGGGCACAGGAATATTTCTGTGTCTGCTCTGGGGTGCCCTGACCCCCAGGGCAGCACTGACTCTGACCCTCATCCATGGAGAAAGTTTCCCAGACTTCAGGAGAGACTGGAACCCACAAAAGTGTGCAATAGATTCTAGAGAGCAGTGCAGGTGTGTCACTGGGTGAGAAATTGAGGATTTGGGGTTTTTAGGATGTTGTGGGTGGCAGCAAGATGGAGGGCACAGGGTGCTGTCCTGGGTTTCTTCTTCATGCTGCTTCTTCCTCCTTCTCCATGGGTTTGGGTGGCATTTTGGAATTGGGCAGAAAAGTCTGTATTGTAGCTCTGTGGGATCAGTTCTGGGGTTAAAAGGGAAAATAATCCAGGTGTCAGCTCTTCATTGGACAGTTCAGTCTCACAAGCCCTTGGACCAAGAGATTGTTGGGCATTTTGTGCCTTGTAATGAAAAGCTGCTGAACTCCCAGCAGTGAGACTGTTTGACTGATAAGGAATAATAAACACCTGAGTGTGAGCATGAACTGCTGTCTGAGTGCCTTCAGTCCAGAGCCAGAGACACCCACAGCTGGGACCCCCACAGCTGGGACCCCCACACCATTCCAGACATGAACTGATGTTAGTGTTGGGCTGCAGGATGTGTTGTAGGTGCTCAGGTGTTGTGATATTGCTTTGAGCAATTTCTCTTCTGGTTTTCCAGGGTCAGTAGGGAAAGAGGAAGGCAATGAACCAGAGCTGTTCATAACCAAGCTTTATGAAATAGCAGAAGCTTAATAAAAAGTTAATTTCCTCATTAAATTGGGGTTTAGGAGTAGTGCTACTCACTGAGTACCCCATTTCTGATAGTAGATAAGAAGACAAATGTGAAATAGAGATGATTTCAGAGATTAGCTGTACATCATGAACTAGAGAATCAGGTTCAGGAATGGCCTATTTGCTTGTGCTTCATAAAATTCAGCAGGCCTTGCAACACTACTGCTTCCCTGGTGCAGACTGAGGATTGGTTGTGATGGAGCAGTTTCTGGCATGTTCTTGAAAACCAGCCAAAGAAAAGTGCCAGTGCTGGCTAGTACCCATGCAGAGGCTTTGTACAAAATGTGAAACTGCGATGAGGGTTGCACACTTCTTATGTAATTTCCTGGTGACATTTGTCAGCTGTTTTAATGATATAGACTGTTTCCTGCATCATTAAATTCTCTGCTTTGACTTTTTGAGGAGTTGGTAGTCTGTTTAAGAGAATGGGGAGGAAAAAAGTTAGTAGTGTAAAACACTTTAGTACAGCTGTTTGAAAAATCATGCCTTTAAAATTATTGGCAGCTCTTCTTCTCCCTATGCAGGCTGTTACATAGAATTGATAATCATATATATACCATCTCTATTTTGTGTAACAAGTCTTCAGACTGTGTGCAGAGAGTGTGTGCACCTCTTGTTTTGAAAACAAATGGTCATTGTGTGCCTTATGTAGTTTAATTGTTCGTGTGGAAGTCTAAACAAAAAGAGTGTTCCATTGGTGATTCCAAATGATAGACCTTGGTGTTATCAAGTGGAAGCTTCTACCAAGCTCTAATATGCCAGTTGTGTTAAATCATCTTTCTTTTCCTCCCTTGCCAGCATTAACAATAAACTCCAACAGCCAGAAGCAGCTGCTGGTGTGCTGGAGTATGCCATGAAGCACTTTGGGGAGCTGGTGAGTCCTGCTGGATAATCCACTTCTTCATGTCTTATCTTTTTATGGTTTCTGTACTTGGTTTTTGGTGGGTGGTGCTGTGTTTTCTCAATCACATCCAGGTTCTGTCCCTGCTTATAATATTTCATTGTTCATAGAGAAAGGCCTTACTGCTTGCAGGGATGTTCAGTGGGCACTTTGCAGCAAAGGCTGGGTAGAGGGAGGGCTGCAAGAAGCTGATTTGGAGGAGAATTTTGCAGCTGCTGTTGGTACTAAATGCAGCTGTGAGCAACCAGCAACTTGATGACATAAATCCTTTAATTTAGGATAGGCTGGGAAGGGAGGGAGGGAGTTCTTGTTCTAAGCTTAAAGCATTTGAGAAACTGCATCAACACCCTCAAGATAAGGATTTAATGGAAGTTAACCTCTAGTCTATCTCAAAAGTGCTCACAGGTATTATTTAGCATAGCAAATTAACCAGTTCTTTATAGTTTAGGTTGCTCACCAAAATCAAATAACCCCATTATGTATTTGTTGTGTGTTTTCCTCAGAATGATGTATCTCTTATTATTTCTTCTCATTTTATGAGTCATTTAATTTGTGTTCAAAGACCAAACCACCTATGCTCTCCTGATAGTTCTACTGGTAAAAAAGATGATTTTGCAGTGGTAATTGTTGCAGAGTTTTAGGATAATTAGGAAAAGAAAGGCAGCCCTGGAAGCACAGTAGATCAGCCTCTCTAAGCAGTAACCACTAGAGAGTGGGAACCAGGTATAAGCACAAAATGGTGGCCATCCTTTAGTGTAGGATTATGTGTGGTTTTGACCTAGACTGGAAAATAAGTCCTTTCTGGGAGAAGTACAGACTTCAAAACATCTTTGCAGCTTCCTGTAATTCCTTGGGTGGATTGAGCAAAGTTCTGCATTACCTAATTCTGACTTCACTCTTTAGCAGCAATATAGTCTAGCAGTAAATGTAGTTCAAAGCACAGAGCTTGCCAGAATTGAAATTAAACGAAAAGAAATTAAGAGGAGCTGTGAGCTCTACTTTCAGGGACTTAATTGAAATATGACTTAGCTGAGAAGTTGAAGGGCTAAGTGGAAGACCTGGCATGCAAATTATGGTTTATAGTGACCCTGCCCACAGGTCTGGGAAAATAATCTGCTCTGCAGCCTGTGTCAAGACATGAGCTGCCAAAGACTGAGCAGAAAAACACTGGCAGAGAAAAGCATGGAAATATATTGAGGCATTTTATTTCTTAAAAATGAGAAACAAAATCTAGAAAGAAAGACTGAAGAAAAGGGTTTAGGTGATATTTGGCTAACTTTTAATGGCTTTGCTACAAACCATTGCCTTCCCTTGTGAAGGGTGTGCTTGGGCCCCTACTTCATACTGCCTGCTGTGTTGAGTTATTGCCTAGCAGTAGCCAGATGCAAAGTTTGGCCTTTTTTTCTAGTTAGTCATTCCATTCCTGAACACAAGGCTGTTCTACTTGTTTGAATGCAGGTATGTGCAACAATGGGAAGTGGAATATGTTACAGATTTACCCTTTCTCCTGTTCCACTCACTCTGCCTCTCCGAAAAGAAAAGCACCAGCTGCTGATCTGGTGTTTCAGTGGCACTGAGTAAGGGGGTGATGTTGGATTAATCCCTCTGGTAAACCTGAGTGCATTTCTGGGCAGGTGGAGCAGTGCCAGGATTCCAGTTTTCACACTAGCTCAAGACTCTTCTCTGTGTCACAGAAGTCCATGAGGTTATTTAGAATGATAAAAGGGTGAATGACCAGCACAGACACAGTATTTCCTAGGAAAAGCTGTGGCAGTTAACATAGAATGATCAACATTAACCCTGCTGTTTATTTTTACTTTTTTTTCCCTTCCCTTAGGAAATTCAAGCTACCTGGTATGAAAAGCTTCATGAATGGGAAGATGCTCTGGTGGCCTATGACAAGAAGATGGACACAAACAAGGATGATCCTGAGCTGATGCTGGGACGCATGCGTTGCTTGGAAGCCCTTGGTGAATGGTAAGAGGGGAATGAAGACTGAGGAAAATGGTGTCTTTGTGTTCTCTGTATGCTGTCATTCAGGTGCAATTTTTTTGCCTGAATTCCTATTTATTCCCACTTACTTGGAGTATCACCAGATCATCTCACTTTGTGCATTGAAGTCAGAATTGGTAATGACATCTCTAAGCCTTTTGGGACTGGCCAGCTGGTGAGTCAAGGTCTCTCTGAAAGAGAATCTGCAATCTTATAATCAGGTCAACCCCATTTATAACAGAGAAAGACATTGTAGATAGAGGAAACATTAACTGAGCAGAACTTGTCAGAAAGAGTCATAAAAGGAGCTCATTGTGACCCTCCTTTTTAAACTCAGATTAAAACATGAGAGATTTCTGTGGTTATTCAGTGTCAGACCCATGCCTTGTAGAAGGATGAGGTTTTCCTTCCTAGTCTTTTTCAGCATTTCTTAAGCCTTGTCTTTGTAGACATTCAGTATTTGTGTCAAACATCTGTTGTCAACACAAAACTGATTCCAGTCAGTGTTTGTGACAGGGAGAGCTGCTGGTGACTTACAGCTTGCCATTTAACTGGGGGCTTCTGTTTTTTCTGGCTATTTAATGAAAAGAAGATAATTGGAGAAGGCACCCTGCTCACTGTGGCGTGCAGTTCTAGCCAGGGGCAGGTGTGGGTTCCTCCAGGTCCCGCCTTTCTACTGAACTTTGCCTGTGACAAGCTCTCTCCTGATGGGTCCTGACATGAACCCAGGGGATGGCACCACAGTGAGGAGATTCCTCTTCACTAAAGTCATTTTACTGCTAGGAACAGAACTGCTTGAGAAACTTAATTCTGGCAGCATTTTTCTGCTCTTTTTGTTTCTAAACAAGGGTGAGACATATAGAGTGCAGCTTTTCCAGTAGAGAAAATAGGTCCTCTTACTGGGCATTCCTCAGTCAGCTTTTATTACAAGCAGGCTGTTCTCACCAGATTTGAAGAATTTTTTCCCCCTGCAGGATGTGTATTTGTGTTAAGTGTCCTTTCTGAACCTCCTACTTATTCATGTCTCAGCAACAAATCTGTGGAACAACAAAAGGGCAGTTTTCTTCTGTTGGAGCTATTGAATATATTGATAGTCTGTAGTGATGAATATATTGATAGTCTGTAGTGATGAGAGCAATCAGAGTCTCCAGGTTCTCCTGTGGGACTGGGCTCCAACTCTGTGCAGGTGTTTTTACAATTCAGAAATGCTTTTGCAAAGTGCTGTCTGCTGCCCTGCAGCTGACTCTAGAGATGTCATCCTGAGCCTGAGGATTCCATAGCTTGGCTGCTGATACTCTTCAGCAGTGTTCAGCTTGACTGACTGAGCTGCTGGAGTCTGCTCCACAGGGTAAGGCAGAGAATCTAGAATGATGTTGTGCAGCATCACTATTTCAATACTCTGCTGTGGTATTTTTAGAGTACAGCCAAAACATTCCCAGCCATTTGTCTCCTCAGACAGTTATTCCTGTAGGACCCATCGTGTTTATCAGCATCTATGAGGTCCTGATTTACTGCTGTTGCTAGGTTTGGCTTGGCTTTACATTTGCTTTGGGGTTTTTTTCCCTCCTGGGCCATTAAGCTGTCAGAATTACTCTCTTGCCTGTGGCAGCCCATTGGTTCTGTTTGACTAACTCATCTTCCTTTTTGGGAGGGGAGAGGATAACACCAGGGAAAGCAAGTTGTTCTCCCTCACTGTTGGCAGCTGTTTCACTGCTACAGAGTATCCAGCCTGAGAAATCCTGGAACTGCAACACCCAGGGTGATTGCTTCTATTAGTGCAGCATTCACAGTTGATTTGAAAGAAATAATATAAAAAATCCTGATGCTTCCTCTCCACTGGAGATGAAAGACTCAGATGCCCTCTGAGATCCTGCCATGACAAGTCTTCATATGAGGTTACAGCAACATTCATTCTTCAGTCTTTGGCTTCAGACTTGATTTGTTAATTCAAAATGTTTGCTAGTAGGAACCATGCCCAAGCTATCCAGATCATATGTTTCTTCTATTGACACTTGGAGAAATTTTAATCATCCTTTTTTTGGTGGTGGTTTGTTTGTTTTCTTGAGAATTTTTTTTCTGTATTTATAAACTGGCATTATCAGTCCAATTTTAAAGTAGGCATTAACAGTCACTGAGGAGCACATGCAAAGTTCTCTTTGGATGTGTATTTTCAAAACATAGTGTATCTTAAAATGATTTTCTGATGATGGGATATTTGCCATAGACCTCTGGCCAACTCAACCATCAGACTAGCATGGTTGAGTTGGCCAGAGGAGTCAAATATAAAGCATAAAAAGAACAGTTGGGCTGGTTGTTGTCTTATCAGGGAAGTGGGCATTGTTTAATGAGGCAGAATTCTTGGAAGAGGCTTTTTGCTGATCAGAAATTGTGGATTCTTCTTAGGGGGCAACTCCACCAGCAGTGCTGTGAAAAGTGGACCCAGGTGAATGATGAGACTCAAGCTAAGATGGCCAGGATGGCTGCTGCTGCTGCTTGGGGCCTGGGTAATGTATCCTCCTGTGCTGGCCTGCAACAGCCCGTGAGGTGCAACACAGATAGTTTTAACTTACTTCAGAACTGCAGAATACAGGAAACAGCAACATCAAGTAACCACATTGTTTACACTGGGAAATGAAGTGTCTGTTGTATTTGTGGGGACCCTCGTGGCAGGAAGCAATGATGAATCTGACTCCATGTTCTCTCAAGGCTGATTTATTATTTTAACATACTATGTTATATTACAGGATGCTATGCTATACTATACTAAAGAATACAGAAAGAACACTTACAGAAGGCTAAAAGGATAATAATGAAAACTCCTGACTCTTTCTCCAGGGTCCTGACACAGCCTGAACCTGATTGGCCAAAGAGTCAAAACAATTCACAGCAGAAACCAATGAAACAATCTCCAAACACATTCCAAAGGAGTAAAACACAGGAGAAGCAATGAGATATTTATTGTTTTCCTTTTTTTTTGAGGCTTCTCAGCTTCCCAGGAGAAAAATCCTGGGCAGAGGGATTTTTCAGAAAATATGAATGTGACAAGTGTCATTCCATATTGAAGTCCTTTGGAAAACCTGCATTTACATTAAGTCTGCCATTGTGGTCTCCAGTAACAGAGTGGTCTGAGCAGATGATTGGTTGCTTAAATGCTTTTTTTGCTTGGCTTTACACTGACCAGAGCTCAGGCTGGAAGTTAAAAGACTTTTTCAGATTTGTGGCAGACTCTTATTTAGAACAAGAACAGTATCTGCTGAACATTTTAGAGGTTGTGTCTGCAGAGTAGACAATCTGAAGTGAATAAATCTATAGTGGTCCAAATGTCCATTTGTGTTGTTAGCAAGATATTTACTGGAGAGGCTGATGGATCACTTGCTCTCTGCCATCCTTTGCTGAGAAAAATTCATCTTTTGCTTTGTAGGGCATTCATTCATTCAGATGTTCTGGAAATGTCAGAACTTTAATTGTTTCATCACAAAGAATGAAAGAACCTTTTCCACAAGGATCACAATTTGTCTAGAAGAAAAATGCCTATGTTTTTCTTGTCTGTAGCTGTGTGAATGTTTATGTATATAACAGTGTCCCACCAAAGACAGGCTGTTGGAGAGCTGACTCAAATGCAAAAGTCCCACCCAGCACTCAGGCCTAGGCACTGATGTCTAAGCACTGCTGTTGTGTTCCCACACTGCAGGGAAGGCTGTTGTGTTTCTCAGGGTCTCTGTGTCTCTGCAGGTCAGTGGGACAGCATGGAGGAATACACCTGCATGATCCCCAGGGACACCCATGATGGTGCTTTCTACAGGGCTGTGCTGGCACTGCATCAGGACCTTTTCTCACTGGCTCAGCAAGTAATTATCCTCCTTGTTGGTACCCCAAAATTTGGTTTCAGATGTTCTAGGCTACAGAGTGTCATGGAAAAACAGGCTGTAGTAAAGCAGTTGGCTGTAACCTATGAATTGCACAATAATGTGTTTTCCATGGATATATTAGGCCTGGGTGATAGATATTTCCAGAAACATAGCAGTGGATGTATTGACAGATAGTAGTGGTCCAGTGCTGGAGAACATTAGAATGCCTCTGTCATTTTTTGGCTTCTTTTACTTCTGTGCCTCTTTTCTAGACAGGCAGGGCACAAGGATTATCTCAGCAGAGGTTCTGTTCTAAAGGCATTGATTGTAAATTTCCAGGAATGCCTGAGACACCTGTAAGATTCCTAATGGATTTGTTATGCACTTCTGTCTCTCACAGCTTTTTCAGTGAAGTGCTAACATATATCATGTACAATAATCTTAATTTTTCTGGTAGCACTGATAAATCTCAAATCTTAAATTGAGGTACCAAGGCAAGGAATGAGTCTATTAAAGAGACCTTGTAATTTGTATTTGTAATGATTATTTGTAATGCTTGTTTGTTGTCACAGAGGAGTTTTGCAGAGTGACTCTGTAGATGTGAAATGTGTTGTTTACTTTCCAAGGAAGCTCAAGTCCCATTTCTAAAAATTCTGTGCTGGCTTGCCAGCTTAGATAAAGGAGTAATTCAATCTGTGCTGTCAAAACCCATAAATAGATTTTTGGATGATGTGCACAGTAAAATTAACCAGGCATTCAAAAAGGTAAAGTTTGTGATTAACCTTTAACATTTTGAACAGGAAAAGCTATAGGTGAGAGATTATATAATGACTAGAACTAGAGCAGGATTTATTTCATGCTTGAAGAGCCTGTCTTAGTTTGAGGATGAGAAATGAAATTTGCTGTCCTGTAAAATTCATAAAATCCTGTTGGGTTATGTAAAACAGTGCAAGCTATTTTCCTTCATTGTGTGGTGTCAAGAGACATTTCTTCAGGCTTGAAACTCTTTTGCACTAAAATGTGAACCTTTCTTCTACAAATGTTAATGATGATCTCTACAGTCACAGTAGGATTAGAAATACTGCAAACTTTGATTTTCTAGGAAGACAGATTTCAAACTGTGCAGGTGATGAATGAAGGTCCCTTGACTTCCCTTATATATGCCCTGGCCACTGCTTTCCTGTCAAATCTTTCTATTTATAGGATCCTTTCCCAGAGAGAGCAAAGTGAGAACAATGCCAGCTTTGTTCATGAGATGGAACAGCTGAACAGCAGCTTCAGCAGTTGACTCTAGATAAAGCACACTGCCTTTGCCCCAATATCTTCTTCTATTTCAGTGCATTGACAAAGCCAGAGACCTGCTGGATGCTGAGCTGACTGCCATGGCAGGAGAGAGCTACAGCAGAGCCTATGGGGTAAGTGTAGCTCTCAGCTGTCAGGACCCAGGACATCCCTCTGGCTGCCCTGGAGGACTGGAGACCCTGGCAGGGGCTCAGGGACCTTGGCACAGAGTCAAACACACCTGTGCCTTTGATTTTAGCCCATGGAAACAATTCCCAGCTTTGTGTGAGGAGTTACAAGCCACAAGGGTTTGGGTAGGATGACAGGGAATTTGGCACAGGGTGAAAATGTAGAATTTTGGGGATTTAGAATGGGGGTTCAAGAGGCAAGATGGAGGAATCTGGGCATGTTCTTTCTCCTTCTTCTTCTTGTCCTCCATCTTCTGCTGTGATGGTGACACTTGTGGATTGGTTTAGAGCAGAGACAGACTGTCTAACAGAGGTGATAGGTATTGGGAAATTACCAAGGGTGGTCAGTGTGCCACAGCCTGACCTGCTGGACAGATCTCAGCAGGTCAGAGAAGGAATGGAACAGATAAGAGAAAATAAACAACCTTGAAAAGCAGAGCCAAGGAATCTCTACTTCTTCGGTCACAGGGCTGGGAAAAAAGAGACTTCAATACCTCAGGGGCCATTTCAAACACATAAAACACGAGACAGCCTTCATTCCCTTCCTTCATTGCTGCTTCAGACTATCTCTAAAAGTTAGATAAAACTTGAGAGTAGTGCTTGTCTCCAACATAAGACCTATGTAGGCCCACAAGTTAAATGGCTTTTGTCAGATAAAATATACAGCTTTGCAGGAGCAGCTTTGGGACAAACTAAAATGAGTGAAGTGAGGTCCACCCCCTCAAAAGAAATAAGGATTGACCCTTAGGAATGTCAAGAAGAATTGACATTTAGTTGGAGTTTGAATCAGCAGGTCATCTAGGTACCAGTATCTAGCAGTTGGTTCTTTATGTGTTGGGCAGCCTATGTACTTCAGATTTTGATGCCAAAATACTGCTCCTTAATTATAGATTTGTTCTGTAGTGATTGGGATGGAATGTGATTTTTTTCCTTCAGGCTATGGTGTCCTGCCAGATGCTGTCAGAGCTGGAAGAGGTTATCCAGTACAAACTTGTCCCAGAGCGCCGTGAGATCATCCGCCAGATCTGGTGGGAAAGGCTGCAGGTACATCCCTGGGAGGTCAAGGATGGAGATGCTGATGGGCTGGCATCAACAGCTTCCTTCTGAGTCACTGTGGTGGCTCAGCAGATCTTTCCATGTCTCTTTCCATCCATGCTCACATGGCTGTGTGCTCATCTCCTTTGTGCTTATCCTGATTTCCTGGGGTTTTCAGTTGGGCTTTTTTTTTTTTTCAGGTTAATGTTCCTGAGGTCTCAGCTCATATGACACTTTAAAAGGGTGAACTAAGCCTTGAAATAGATGTGTGCAGAAGAGACACTAGTAACATCCCCAAGGCTGTAATCTCAATATTGGATTAAATCTGGAAATACTGGTTTAGATCAAGCTAGTTTGAACTTTTTACCTGGCTGGCTGGATTTTAAGAAGTGAATTCTCTCCAAATGTTGGGAAACTGGTCAGAGAATTCACATGCTTGTAAAATAAAAGATTATCCTGTTCCTTTTGGACCTCTTACAAGAACATTTCCAGCTGATTGGTAACATTTAGGGACATGACTTAGTGGTGGAATTGGCAGTGTTAGGTTTATGGTTGGACTTGATAGTCATAAAGGTCTTTTCCAACCTCAATGATGCTATGATTACCCTTGACCTTTCAGCAGAGATCTTTAGCAATGTTGATTTTCCAGTATTGAAAGAGAAGTTTGTGCCTTTCTTTGTGCATTTCTAAACATCAAAAATCCAAAGTACCTCTGAAAATTTAAATCAGACAAATATTTGACACTATTTCCTTTCAAGAGGCATCCCTGCAGTGAAAGTGAATATCCTCAGATGCAGTAACACATCCAAGAACACTGTTTAAATAGAGGTGGGTGATTCCTGCAAGAGAAGGGGGTAAAAGGAAAAGAGGGCATAGCTAAGGTGAAATGCTGCCTAAAGGAAGAACTTAGCCCTGTGCAGAGTCCTTCACTGGCAGTGCTATAATCTGCCACCTTATGAAAGCCTGCTGTGTATTTTTTAGCTGTTTTATGAAACTGTGACAAAGCTTTTAGTCTCCCATCTGCATTCCTGTCTGGAAAAGCTCAGGACCATTCCACTGGGGTAGAGAAACCGAAGTGGCAGAGAGTGTAATGTCTGAATACAGCTTTTTATAGTCCTGAAAGCAGTACAAGCAGTTCTTGAATGTTTTATAGGTGTTTTTTAATGGTTTTTAAATGCCTATTCAAAGAAGTTTATTTGGTGTTACAGAACAGGCTTTGCTTAACTTCCCAGTCCTCAACTTGGGAGAAAAGAAAAAAGGAAAGAATAACTTCTTTGGTGCTAAGGTCCTTGCTGTCATTGGAAAATCTTTTGTTTACCTCAAAATCAAGTTGTTCCTGGCTGAATAGAAACTTTGGAGCATCACTGTTACCCTGTACTTGGCCACTATATCAAGCACCTTGAATTTAGTTGTTACAGTCCCTTCCACAATTCTACTTCTCTGCAGTATCCTTGGATGTTTGAAATACAGACTCATCCTGCTCTGACAGTGCCTCTCCCATCAGACAGACAAGAACCAGAAAATGCTTGCACAAGCAGCACAGCTGTTGGAGCTGCAGTTTCTGGCAGAAAACCAGTTTAGAGGTGCCAGCCTCCAAAAGGAATACATGCAAGGCAAAGAAAAAGTGCAGTGACAAAAATATCTTCGCAACCATTTGGTTTTCTACCATCTCCATGTTGAGATTTAAACCAAAAATAGGTGGAGAAGGCACTTTGGAAGGCACTTGGACTCACTTTGGAATTGTATGAAGAGTTTTTCTGATTCTTGGATGTGTTTCAGCTTTAGGAGCTTTTCTCCTCTTTCCATTAGAGGATATCATTAGACTGCAAGCACTGAGCTGCCTGCAGATGGTGAGAGTCAGGGACTGAACCTTCTTCACACCCTGCAGTGTTAAAGAAAGAGACAGTTGTAAATTCACAGCAAGCCCTGTGGCAGGGAAGAATGATGCACCTGACTCCATGTTCTCAGAAGGCTGATTTATTACTTTATTCTACTATGATATATTAAAGAATGCTATACTATACTAAAGAATACAGAAAGGATACTTACTCAATGCTAAAAAGATAACAATAAAAACTCCTGACTCTTTCCAGAGCCCTGACACAGCCTGGCCCTGGTTGGCCAAAGAGTGAAAACAACTCCCAGCAGAATGCAATGGAACAATCACCTGTGGGTGAACAATCTCCAAACACATTCCACATGTGAGCACAACGCAGGAAAAGCAAATGAGATCAGAATTGTTTTCCTTTTCTCTGAGGCCTCTCTCCCTGCCTTTCAGCTTCCCAGGAGAAAAACCCTGGGCAAAGGAATCACGTTCAGGGAATGTGAATGCCACAATAGACAGTTTCTCATGTCAGTCTGCTGTGAATTATGGGCACGTATAGAAGTCTCTATCTTGAAGGAAATCCCTTCAGATTCTGAATCAAGGTTCTCTGCAGTACTCTGGAGACCAAACACTAACAAGTTCTCTTTTTTCCTCTCAGGGCTGTCAGCGAATCGTGGAAGACTGGCAGAGAATATTGATGGTCCGATCTCTTGTTGTGAATCCTCATGAGGACATGAGAACTTGGCTCAAGTATGCCAGCTTGTGTGGCAAGAGTGGGAGGCTGGTGAGCATTGTCAGGCTCTGTCCTCTTCAGCAGGTTTTGGGATGATTGTGCTGCTTCAGCCTTTAGCAATCCTAAATGCTTTCATTGCCCAAGTGGGATGGGCTCTCCTCTGAGGAAGAAATTAGTCAGAAATTGTTGAAATGCTAAAATCCTAACCAGCATAAAGTTCATGCTTGTAGCCAAGGTTATTTTTATGGGATTTATATTATACCTGGACCAGTTTTTCATTGCATGCTGTAACTGGAAGTTTTTATGCACTCCTGGAGATTATTAATAATAGAGCAGAGAGTCAAATCTAGAATGTGATGTTACTGTTGAACATAACAGTCCTATTTTCACATTCATCACAAAATTTATCACCAAATACTTGAAACAGAGACTTTACACTTTCTACTGGCTTCTGAAATGAGAATCTAATGCCCTGATCCAAAGGAAGACATGTGGTTTATCATGTGGTATTCTATGAGTCCAGGGGTCTGCTGTGTCTGTGTTGTGGCTCGAGGGTCAGATGTACTTTTTTAGTGTTGGACAATTCTGAAGCAATATGAGCTGTAAACAATTATGTTTTAACCTGCTTTTTGTCTTTGCCACTTCCCAGGCTTTGGCCCACAAGACCCTTGTCCTGCTCCTGGGAGTAGATCCCTCTCGACAGCTGGATCACCCACTGCCCACAGTGCACCCCCAAGTGACCTATGCCTACATGAAGCACATGTGGAAGAGTGCCCGGAAGGTACAGAGCACACTGCTTCCTTCACTGCTCAGGCTTTGTGCAGTGGTAGCTCTTCATGCTCCCAACAGAGCAAAGCTGCATGTTTGCATGGTTTACTTTTACTCCCCTTAAAGAGAGTAACTAATTCCTTTCCTTATTGTTATTCAGATTGAAACCTTTTTATTTCCATTAAATCTCTGTAATGCAGAGAAAACCTGGCCCTAATTTTATTTCCTATATGGAAAGATTATTTTTGCTAACCCAGCAGCTGGTACCCAAAGGATGCAGCCAGGATTAATGGTCAGTAGTAGCTCTTTTGTCTTGGGTAGGTTTGCTGCTTGACTTTTCACTCACTGTTTGATTGCTGGGTCTCTACACTGTACCTGTGCTCAGGGTCACATGCAGAAAGAGGGAAGTAAAGGGGATTTATTACCAGTTTTAGAAGTGTCCTGAACAGTTTGCACTTAGTTGCTGAGCAGAACTGATTTTTACTAAAGAGATCATTGGAAATTTCTAACTGAAAGGCAGCTGAAAAGTACTTAGAGTTTTGTCATGGGAACACTTTGGCACCAGAGAGCCCAGGGTGAATATTTTTGACATTGCAACACAGGGAGAATTTACGTAATCAAATCCAATAAGCTTCAGACTGGATAAGTTATCTCTTTTTTTAATATACATTAAAGCCTCCATTTATCCTCATATTCTGCCACATCTTCTTTATTTTTTCTGCCTTGGGATTACCAGCACTGGAGCAGAGCCATTGCTGTGGGAACATTGCCACAACTAACTGTTCTTTATTTGAATTAAAAAGGCAGAAGGAGCTGTTGCTGAAGCCCTGTTCTGTTGGCTCTGTAAAACAGTGAAATTGTCTCTCACCCTCTTCAGTGAATGACCCCAGAAGTGTCTGAGGTCTCTGCCTGTCTCTGTGAGGGAAACTGTGTTTTGTGGTGTTTGCCTTGTGGTCAGGAAGTAGATGGACATGGTGCAGGACATTGGTGGAAAGCAGGATGAGAGAAGGCACAAAGATGAAGGGGGTAGGAGAACATGTCTAAAATTAACTGATGGCAGAATAAGTGGACCCCTTGAAGATGAGGGAAAACTGATATCAAAATAGATAAATAATACATAGTTACACCTGATGGTGTGTGTAGTTTTATGTGACTATATGTGTTCACTTGATTTGGTATCCTAAGTACTAAGGTGCTGATGTAGGCTGCTGTGGTGGGAAATGACCATTTTTTTTCTAGCTCAGCAGTTCAGGGTTCCTTTGTTGACCTAAAATGACAGTTTTCAGTGCTGCCATTTTGGCACTTGTCAAATCCAGCAGGAAAAAAGCTGGCATCTAGAAGGAAACCAGCCTTATGGCACTTGCAGAACTCCATAACAGTCTTAAACAACAGATAAAAATTTATATCTCAACCCTGTTTCATTTCTTCTAACAAAGGCCTTTGCCAGCAGCTGCATTCTAAGGCATATCCCTCTGAAAGGATGCACACAAACTTAGGAATTCAGTTGTTCTGGAAAACTTGCTGCTCTCAGTCTTAAGTGCTCCATCTGTCAGTTTATGGCCATCAGTTTTCAATCTTAAGGGAAACTGAAAACCAGATTGTTTTGTGTATCTAGATATGAGAGGGGCACATAAAAAAATTCTGTAGTAAT
This sequence comes from Serinus canaria, assembly GCF_022539315.1. Taxonomy (NCBI): domain Eukaryota; kingdom Metazoa; phylum Chordata; class Aves; order Passeriformes; family Fringillidae; genus Serinus; species Serinus canaria. The sequence continues at coordinate 2,660,086 of NC_066334.1, read as the reverse complement.
TCTGTTTGGCAATATATTTTGTCTATTTTTAATGGATGTCTAGCATAACTATTTATAAGATTGTTATTTACACCACCCCCCAGTCCCTTCTGTCTAGATTACCAGCTGTGGAATGCACCATATTAATGTTATGAGGATGATCCTTTATTTTCTTTTATTTCACCCTGGGCTGAATGCACCATATTAATTTTATGAGGATGATCCTTTATTTTATATCACCCTGGGCTGAATGCACCATATTAATGTTATGAATATGATCCTTTATTTTATTTCACCCTGGGCTGAATGCACCATATTAATATTATGAGTATGATCCTTTCTTTTCTTTATTTCACCCTGGGTAATTCCCTTTTTCCTCAGCACTGAGTAGTGCATGCTGATATTGGAACAGGATAGATGAGGCATTTGAGCTCAAGTGGTTTTTGTCTCTAACACAGCTCATTCCTATAGATACACAGAAATAAATCAGGCTTCTAACTGCATATTCTGCAGTTCCTAACCTGAAATGACCTTGCAGATTGCAGGAGATTTACTCTTAATTCTTTCCACTGAAGCATGCATAGGTTTTTTTTTTAAATCTTTATTCTTGGGCTCTCCTACCCCAGAATACTTTCCAAGGAATTTTAAAAATATATTTTCTCTCAGTATTTGGTAGTGAAAGTTGCTTTAACACTATTGCCCTGTATAATATTCTGGCAAAGGAGTAATGCACATCTGAAGTTCTTCAAAAACTTTAGGTGAAAACTAAACTTTAATTTGTTGAAACAGCTCATGGTGTGTACTTCAAGCCCAGACAAGCTGAAAGGTTAGGAGAGAAGATCAGAAAGCTGCAAGTTTTCCTTCAGGCATTATTTTCTCAAATTGTCATGGGTTTGGTTTTTTGGTTGGTTTTTGGTTTGTTTTGGTGGTTGGTTTTTGGTTGTTTTTTTTGTTTTGTTTTGTTTTTGTAGTTTTGGGTTTGGGTTTTTGGTTTTTTTGCTGTTGTTGTTTTTGGGGTTTTTTTGTCTGCCTGTAGCATGTTACAGGTAGGCTTCTCTGCATTTGTGATCCTGTCTGTTCAGCATTGTCCTGGTCAGATACAGTTTGTAAGCTCAAAACATTTGATTGTTGCAATTGCCAGGCCAAGTTCATGCTCAGCTGAGAACGAGGTATCTCTGTGTCTCACACTGTGTGGACAGTAACAGGACATGCACATGCTCTGCTGTTGAAGCTTTCTCCCTGTGCAGGTGACCTCTGGCTTTGGCAGAGTGGAGCTCTTGCACACCCTGTGTTATGGTCAGTCACACCTTTGGCTCTGTCTGTATGACAGTGAAGGTGTGCCTGGCATTGGAAGGATGCAGTTATCTGTTCTTCAGCTGAGCAATTTCAGAGACAATAAGAATCTCTAACCTCTTCATTTATTTGAAACATATTTAAAGTGTAAAGTGACTTTAGAGGGATTAATGGCTGAAAAGCTTTGAAAGAAAACAAAACCATGTATTTTTATTTCTGTGAAAATCATTTCACATTGTCTTTCTCCTTTGAGAAATGGTATTGAAGCCCTGTGGTGCTGACTGCCTCCATCCCTTGCAGATTGATGCATTCCAGCACATGCAGCACTTTGTGCAGACCATGCAGCAGCAGGCCCAGCACGCCATCGCCACCGAGGACCAGCAGCACAAACAGGAGCTCCACAAGCTCATGGCACGGTCAGCACGGGGCACCCTCTAGCTCTAGACTCTACTGAAGCCTTTCCTGAGGTGCAGGGTCCCTGGGGGGACACATTTCAGACAAAGCTCATGCTTTGATTGAAAGAAGAGGATTTCTCATTTAGCTGCTTTGGTGTTACATTCTTATCTACCATGTAATGTTCAGTAAATGTTACTGGGACACATCAGCCTAAACAAGCTCATATTTGCTGCTGGTGCCTGGTTGGATTTTTCCAGCCCTGTGCTCGTTGGCAGAAGCAGAGCTCTCAGCATGTCTGTTTCTCTGCTTTTCAGGAGATTCGGTCACTAGGAAAGAAACACTTCCCACAGGCCTGGCATTTCTGTGTGAAGCACACAGGCTGCCAAGCACAACAGCAGTGCTTTGGGCAGTAGGTGCCTGGCATGTGATGGTCTCTTACAATACTGTTGCATAAAAACCCTTTCTCCATTTTCTTCTGTGCATCTGTAGGTGCCAGATCTGGGTTTTTCAGTTTAAATTGAAAATTGCATAGTGCTTTCTATTGAAGGTTTGCTTTTTTCAAGGGAGGTGTGCACTCAATTTGTTTTTATGAGGATGGGAAGCCTTGGTTGTCTTATTTTTTCAGTGACTATAATGGAAAACAAATTTGTAATGATTTGCATACAGTATTTGTCTTGCACAATGCTTTCTGAAAAACTCAAAATACAGGAAGGACAGCCATGTCCTAACTGTGCCATTTAAAGCCTGCTGAGGGAGCAAAGTATTAAGTTTTGGGCAAACCTTGCCAGCCCCACCCTGCTGCAGTAAAAATATGTTGTTTTTCCTTTCCTCTAGGAGGGAATGACTTAATGGGGTTCTGGCTGGGGGAAGAGCAGTTCCTCTGTGTTTCCCCTGTTTGTTTGTCAGTGTTCTCCCCAGAAGGTGCATTCATAGGGTGCTCAGCACAGCTCAGCAGCACATGTGCATGCATTTTATCAGCACAGACTGATGAAGTCTTTCAATGTTGCTGTTACCTACTTCTTACATTTATTTTATAACTTATACAGATGAGGAAAAAACGTTTAATCCCCACCTTTCCTCTTAAATTAAACCTTCAACTAGTTAGTTCCACACTACAAGCAAGATGGAGATATTTTGAATCTTGCATCCAGCCTGCAGGAGGTGGTGAATCCTGACTGGATTCACCAATGGAATGTCTTTTAGATTCCAGACAGCAAGTCAGCCTTTTAATCCAGAGGCTTTGTTTTCATTTTAGATTTTGAATCAATAATCCCTTTGCTTTACTAGGTGTTTCCTGAAGCTGGGTGAGTGGCAGCTGAACCTGCAAGGCATCAATGAGAGCACCATCCCCAAAGTCTTGCAATACTACAGTGCTGCAACGGAGCATGATCGCAACTGGTACAAGGTCATTACAGAAAAGTTTCCTGATAAATTTTATCAAACCCCATAGTACAGGAAGGGAAGGTGTTCATTGGAAGGCCTCCTATAACTGTCTGCCTTGTCACTGCCAGTAGGATTTAAAAAAAAAACAAAACAGAACCAAAAAACAGAGAAAGTGGCCCAAGGTAACCATGAGATGCTTGTTTAGAATTTTATCTGGTTGGTAAAACTAGGCCACAGTTCAGTTTCTATTCTTGCTTTTGAGACTCTATCCTGTTGTCAGTTAGCAATGAAGGAGAAAGAAAATGGAAAAATTTAACTTCTTCTCAGTCAGTATACTTGAATGAGGAAAATAGCCCTGTTGTTAATTCTCCAGAGAGCCTTTGATTTCATGGTTGTGATATTTCAATTAATATTTGGTGCCAGATCTTCTGTGGGGCAGCCATCTCCTGTATTTTTTCCCATTACACATCCCCAAGGCCTAAAATACTAACTTTAATTTTAGCCTTTGAAAAATTAAGCTATATGCAAATATAATGTAATTTTTGGTACAGAGCTCATTTGCTTTAATATTCAACAGGGAGTTCCAGGCCAAGAACTCAACATGATGATATTTCAGATAATAAGGCAGTTCAAATTACAAGCAATTAGAGAAATCAAAGCATTGTGTTGTCTGCAGGATATTACTGTTGTTTGCAGACACAGAAAGGTTGGATTGTATCTAACAATTAGGAAGTGCCAGTTGCAGAAAGGAGTCTGATTTGTGTTCTGTCTGTTGGCAGGCCTGGCATGCCTGGGCAGTGATGAACTTTGAAGCAGTGCTTCACTATAAACATCAAAACCAGGCCAGAGATGAGAAGAAGAAACTCCGTCACGCGAGCGGAGCCAGCATCACCAGCGCCAACACTGAGGGCAGCAACAGTGAGAGTGATGCAGAGAGCACTGAGAACAGTCCCATCCCATCCCCAGTGCAGAAAAAAGTCACTGAGGTACCCTCCTGCCTCCCTCTTCTTCCTGAGAGATTGGTACTTTCTGCTTAGACACAGGAAAAAAAGTGGGCTAAATTAACACAAATGAATATTAGCTGTGACCTGAAGGGGCTGTGATAGGGGATAGAGAGCCTTGACAAATTCTGCTGGTTAGGCCCTTCTTGGAAGACTGAGGAATCTCTGTCATTTACCAGTTATAGTAAGGTGGTACTTTTTGGGCTGCTGTCCATAGCTTTGCAAACAAACTGAAGTATAAAACCCCACAGCATTTTCCCTGCCAGGCTGAAAGACCTTTGTGTAGTCAAACACAACATAAAATTCTAGGAGCAACGTGTCCTGTGAAGAATAGGAGCAGAAGTCAGCTACCATGGGGATTAGGTCTATATTTCCATATATTTCTTCCTCTTTCCCCTTCTTGAGTTTAGGATTCATGTGGGCTGATGTACTTGCACAAAGCTAATGCAGCAATTTCTTTCCAAAAGGATTTATCCAAGACCCTCTTGATGTACACAGTCCCTGCTGTCCAGGGTTTCTTCCGATCCATTTCTCTGTCTCGAGGAAACAACCTCCAAGACACTCTAAGGTACATAATAGAGCACATGGTAAATGAAATCCAGCTGGTAAGAACACATGGTTTCAGATTAGATAGAACACATTTCTGCTCTTTTTTGTTATGGTTGAATTAAGTGAATGCTTTGGTCCAGGCTAATTTTTGTTGGATGGATTATTCCTCCTTTCTAAGGGTTCTGGGAAGAAAAGTTCCTTGTAAATAGGTTTTGGGTTGGGGGTTTTTTGTTTGTTTGTTTGGGGTTTTTGTGGTGGGGTTTTATTTGTTGGTTGGTTGGTGGTTTTTGTTTCATTTTGGTTGTGTGTTTGTTTGTTCCTAACAAAAGTATTTCTCTTTTTCAGAGTCCTTACTCTGTGGTTTGACTATGGTCATTGGCCTGATGTGAATGAGGCTTTGGTAGAAGGAGTCAAGGCAATCCAAATAGACACTTGGCTGCAGGTAAATAGCACCAAGAGAAATCACAGCTCTGGGGGTAGTTTGGGGATTTGCTGGCTGATATCTGTTATGATCCCTTGCTAAACAATCCTCCATAGGTGAGTGCTGAGAGCAGTGTGCAGTGCAGTCTGTAACTGATTTAACAAGCATCTTGAACAGAGTAAATGAGAAATGTTAGTGCATATTCATGAGAAAGAATGAAAATTCTTAAAGATGACATCTATTCAGTGGTGATCAAGTATAAAACACCTCTGTCCTGCTTTGATGTAGTTCACAGTCTATTTCAGGATTGCCTTGTGGAATGATTCTTGTAATTAAATTTAAAAATACTTTATTTCCTATTTAAGCATTATACTTCAAGAAGCATTTTTCCTTAGTAGGATCCTGTAACAGTGTTGCACAGAACAGTTGTGATCTCATAGAACTGTTGTACATTTCTGTTTGGAGCTCAAAAATGAGTGGTGGGCTTCCCTGTCTCCTTTAGATGCTGTGAGGTCTCTAGGAGAGGGCACAACAGCTGGGGCACACATGAGATGACAGGTGTAGCCACATTTCCCTTCACAGAGAAAAGCAAGGCACAATTCTTCCCAAGAATATTTCTGGGTTTCACATTCTCTGAACCTCAGAGAAAGGAAACACAATTCTTATCATTTGCTGTGCCTGTGTTTGTGCCAAAGTAGAATGCAATGTGGAGATTGTTTCCCCACAGTGATGGGGTTTTGTTTCCTTGGCTATCAGGGCCAGGTGTGTGTGTGTGTGTGTGTTGGGACTGTCACTGACAGTCACAATGCAGTGTGTGCAGAGTTGAGTGCTTGGCACATTCAGTTTAGATGTACTGTAATATAGTGTAATACAGAATAATAGAGTATAATAAAGTAATTAATTAGCCTTCTGACATCAATTCTCTCCCCCTCATTGGGGGTTGCCTGCAGTACAATAGACAGGAGTGTTTATTTTCCTTTCCCTTGCCCCCAGGTGATCCCCCAGCTCATAGCCAGGATTGACACCCCTCGCCCGCTGGTGGGCCGGCTCATCCACCAGCTGCTCACGGACATCGGGCGCTACCACCCGCAGGTGAGCCTGAGCCCAGGGCAGCAATCCTCACAGCTGTCCCCTGCCTGCACAGCACGTCACAGCAGTGATGACACTGAGCATGGGGACAAGTGCTGTCACCTCAGCACTTCACATAAAAAGGGAAGGAGGTGAATGAGCCGTGCAGCCTGGGAAGAACTCTTTGTCTATTTTAATGTCTGCTGGGCAGTGCAAATCACCTTAAATGTGTGTATGTGACTACTAACCTCATTTAGATAAAACCTCACAGGTTTTATCTAAATTTCTTTCCACAGTGTGGAATATCACAAATATTTTGTGATATTTTTGTTCTTCCAGTTTGAAAGAGGCTCTCAATGTCATTCTGCTATTCAGTGAATTAAAGTCTTGACTGCCTGTTGTTGGATCAGAAGACTTTGAGTAGTAAATTCCTGTCACTACTTTTCAGAAGCAAGCTTGCTTCCTCCTATTGATTCCTAAGGCTGCTGTTTGTTAATGCTTTGCTAATTATTTAAGTTTATGTAGCCCTTCTTTGGGGTTCTAAAGTATTATTGGTTGCTGTCCCTTGCAGGCTTTGATCTATCCTTTGACTGTGGCTTCCAAATCTACGACCACTGCTCGGCACAATGCTGCAAATAAGATCTTGAAAAACATGTGTGAGCATAGCAACACTCTGGTGCAGCAGGCAATGATGGTGAGTGCTCAGGGTAGCATTGTGTGTTGTGTTGGATGGATGGATGTCAGCTACAGTAACACAAAATCACTATTCATTGTTGATTCTCTTCAAGTATAATTAATTTGAGGTATTTGCAACTGGTAGAAGTTACAGTATTAGTGTAATTTCCAGAGAATGCTTCCATTTTACAATAATTCACACACTGAATTTTTGTGTTTCCTTTGAATAAATTTAGAGAAGAAATACATGAAAAATCTTTGTTCCATATAGAGGTGATTTTGCTTAATGGGAAGTAGAAACAAAACTAACTGAGCATAGCATAGAAAGAGTAATGTAATTAATTTGATAAATATTTTTATGAATAAATGAAAAATAATGCTTTAAGGCCAAGCTGCACAAGCATGTAGAAAATTTCAAAGGTAACAAATAAGGTGAGAAAAGCATGATTAGCTTCTTACAGAAGAAATGTGCCATCACTATGGTAGTTCTTGTGGCTCCCTCTGGCTTCCAGGAGCAAATAGTTCATAACATTAGAGAAGAGAGGAGTTTTGCAATTTTAAGTCAGGACCCAGTCCCAGGGATTTCTTTAAATGTTAATTTCTTTTCCTGTCCTAAAACAGGTGAGTGAAGAGCTGATTCGTGTGGCCATCCTGTGGCATGAGATGTGGCATGAAGGGTTGGAAGAAGCATCTCGTCTGTATTTTGGAGAAAGAAATGTAAAGGGAATGTTTGAGGTGCTGGAACCACTTCATGCAATGATGGAACGAGGGCCTCAGACTTTAAAGGAGACATCCTTCAATCAGGTATCAGCAAATGGCCCAGAGGCTGCTCTTCAGGACAGCCACAGATGTGTTACAAGAACCTTTGCCATTTAACACAAAAAGTGAATCTCTTGGGGCTCATTATGTTACTTGCAGATTTCATTATTGAAATGAAATCTTCAGATCTGTGTCACTTTTGGTGATTATAAGAGACCATGGCAGTCCAAATTGCCCTGGAGTCTTGTATTGGCAGAGTGTCTGATAGGGACTGCAAAAAGATTACTGCTTTGCTTTGTTCACAGTAAGCACTAGCACAGATAACAGAGAATTAACTGAGCTTGTAAGCCTACTGTTAAAGGGTGATTTTAACTATTCAGTTCCTCCTATAATGAAGTCTACTTGTGAGCAATGTTGTTTGATAAATTGAATGCAGATTTTGGATCCAGGAATTTCTGGATCTGCTATAAAAATGCTATAAAATTCTGATCTGCTATAAAAATGTGAGATCAAGTATTTGTAGTGCAATTTGGAAAGAGACTCTGATGCTCTTTGTAGGTGTTAAGTGGTCTCCACCTGTTATACTACAGTCTGTTGAAATTCATTTTTCTGCTGTTTGAATCCCTAGGCCTATGGCAGAGATCTCATGGAAGCTCAAGAGTGGTGCAGGAAGTATATGAAATCAGGAAATGTCAAAGACCTAACTCAGGCTTGGGATCTCTATTATCACGTGTTCCGACGGATCTCCAAGCAGCTGCCACAGGTGAGGGGGAGATTCAGATCTTTTCTGGGTCTTACAGTGCAAGCTGTCAATACCAACCTTTGCTTTATGTTTTCTGGTTATTCAAAACATACTAATTGGGTATTCTGGAAATAACTGCAAAGGGTTTGCTGCAAATTTGGTGTTTATGCAGCACTTGTGCAAGTATCTGAAGTATTGGTCATGGCCTGAACTGTTTTAGGGCCCTTGACAAGATGAATTCTTTAGATGCTCCGGTGAGATTTGAACTGAAATTCTAAGGGGTTGTATTTTTTTGCTTTTGGTAGCTCACTTCTTTGGAGCTACAGTATGTGTCACCAAAACTCTTAATGTGCCGGGATCTGGAATTGGCAGTGCCAGGAACGTACGATCCCAACCAGCCCATCATACGGATTCAGTCCATCGCTCCTTCTCTGCAGGTCATCACCTCCAAGCAGCGACCCAGGAAGTTGACATTAATGGGTAAGAGAGAGCACTTTTCACTTTGCTACTCCAGTATTTAAACACTTGTTGCTCTTAGGTCCAGCTGTAGATTTTTCTGGTAAAACCTCTACAACCTTTCCTTTCAGGTGAAGTTTTCCTTAATCGGTCTGACTGCCACGCTTTCCAGTTTTGGGCTTTACTCTTGTCTGTTTATTCCATGAGAATAAACTTTTGTGCACTAATTCTTTTGCAGGAAGCAATGGGCATGAGTTTGTATTCCTTCTGAAAGGTCACGAAGACCTTCGCCAAGATGAAAGAGTGATGCAGCTTTTTGGGTTGGTCAACACTCTGTTGGCAAATGACCCAACTTCTCTTCGTAAAAACCTCAGGTGTGTGCTCTGTGGAATCACTGAAAATGCTTGTGCACATGTGACTCCTTACACAGGTGCAGCTTTGCAAGTAAACCTTGGCACAAGCAGTGGTTTTGGGAAGAAATGGCAAATCTTGGAACTAAGTTAATTGAAAAGAAAACCAGTGTTCATAGAATTCAAACATGGAGGAAATGTATCAGAGGGCATCGTTTATTTTATTTAATTGAAGTGCTATCTTGTAAATTGTTATGGTCTTTGAAGCAATGCCTATTTCAAGACACCTTGAGCACTGCCTTAGGAGCCTGAGAATGGGTTTTTTCCAAAGATTTTTATTATAGTCACTAAATAGCTTGGTGAAGAGTCACTGAATGCAATTCTGCAGTGTCTTTCAAGCAAGAACACATCAAATGTCCTGTGCAAATAACAGATCATTGTGGGTGACACAACATGTACCTTCTGAAAGCAGCCTTTCAGTGAAAACCACATAAACTTTGAGCTTGTCTGTAGATTAGCTGGCAACAATCTGTGCAAAATGGATGTTTGAAGTCTGTTTGAAAAGACAAGCAGCAACTATTGACAGTTTGGACCAGAATCAGATTTAACAGTGGCTGTTTTAAACATCTCAAATATTAAGTTACAATAGAATTTGAGCTGGGATTTTCCATTTTTCCCCATAGCATCCAGAGATATGCTGTTATTCCACTGTCTACAAATTCAGGCTTAATTGGCTGGGTGCCCCACTGTGACACACTGCACGCACTCATCCGGGACTACAGGGAGAAGAAAAAGATCCTGCTCAACATTGAGCATCGCATCATGCTGAGGGTAAGGGGCAAAGCTGGCACAGGTTTTGGTACATTGTTTTAGCACACCACTTAGTGAAGGAAAATGGTGCAAGGCTTCTTCCTCTGCCTCTTTTCTGATTGTTACAATAAATAGAAAATATTTAGATAAGAGTTAGTGAGCACAAGTTGTTGCCATTTGGTAACTGATATGTGTTTGGAATTTCGCATGACTGTGATGTGTCTCACACAAGGTGCTGTGCTGCTGGAATTACAACCATTGTGTCTAAGCAGCAGGACCAAAATTGGACAGATTGGAGAAACTGAATACTGCTAGAAAATTGGAAATTTCCTGCCAAAAAGGAAAGCCTTTGCCAGCCCAGAAGACTTATTTGGATAATGGTTTTTGAAAAATACTTACCTGTGCACTTATTTTTGTTAAATAGAGCTGTGGGCTACTGACTTTTTGGATACTAAATCATTTGCTATCCCATTTAAAAACAATTCTTCACTGTTGTGTGATTATCTCGCTGTGTTTGAAACATACTGGTCAGTCTACAAATAATTTAAGTGTAAATTTGATATTAAATGATTTATGATTACTGTGTTTGTCACAGTACAACCAGAAGCTACTGGAGGTGGCTTTTTAATTTGCTGAATGTCACTTCTGAATTATAGATGGCTCCAGACTATGACCACCTGACTCTGATGCAGAAAGTAGAAGTATTTGAACATGCTGTCAATAACACAGCTGGGGATGACCTTGCCAAACTGCTGTGGTTGAAAAGTCCAAGCTCAGAGGTGAGTGCAACACAAGTACTGGCAAACAGCAGAGTGTGGAATTATCTTCTCTGCAGAGTGAGTGAGAGGTGGAGTTTATTTATCCCAAACCCCAGCTGAATCACTACAGAACATATCCACACATGGATCCCCACACCAGGGGCCTTACAAGGCTCAGAGCACAAGTGAAGTGCAAAGCACAAGACTGGAGATTTTAGTCTCCATGTACTCTGCAGGGGAGAGAAAAGCAGAAGCCCCACAATATATTCTTTTAATGACTTAGACATCCAATCAAGGGCACAGGATGTTTGAACCCCCTGAAACTTACAGAGCACTGAATCTAAGCATATCACAGTTCTGCTTGTGCAAAATGCCAATGGTTAATGCATCAATTATAATATAAAGTGAAGCATGTAACATACCTGCCTGGCTTTTTCTGTTTTGTCTCCACTTGTAGGTGTGGTTTGACAGAAGAACAAATTACACCCGTTCACTAGCTGTGATGTCAATGGTTGGGTACATTTTGGGCCTTGGGGACAGGTAAGTAAAGCTGTAAATGTTTCATTTCTTTAAAAGCACAGATTGTGAAGGCATCAGTTCATTCCTGAATCTGTTCATGTGATAACATCTTCCACTGTGGTTACTGCTGAGTTGTAGTGATACCATCTCTCAGGTCTTAATTATGCTGCTGTTATTTTCAGCACTGCAGGTGTGAGATGCTGTTTGTGTACCTTGAGTACAAGCAAGACCTTCTTCCTTTTTGAAATGAAAACACATGGAACTACATTAAGAACCACATGTTCTAATTTTGCCCTTTCACAGAATGGGAAATCTTTCTCCATCCATTTTATTAATATAATTTCCAAAATACTTTTAAAGACAATGTATATTTGATTTAAAATCTATAATGCAAAAACAGCTAAACCCTTAAATGTTTTAATAGCAAGAGCTCTTATTTCTGAACTTTAAAGTCTCTAACATGAAGTTATAAACCCTTGAAAACTGAATTAAGACAAAATTGGATGATGTAAGCATGAATGCACCACTGTAGTTTTGCTAGTCTGGATTGATTTTCTTCTCTGTTGGTGGTAAAACAATTTGTGTTACTTCAAGTGCAGCATAATGCATTACATTTTTCTACACTAAAAAAAAAGCATAAAACAAGTGGAAAAATGTATCCTAACTGAAAAATAAACATTCATAAACATTCATATCCAAGAAATGTACTGATGGTTCTTGTCTGGGAGGTTATTTATCTTCCAAGGTGAGAAGATAATTACCTCTTACTTGTGAGAGGTAATTGCAAAACACACTGTCAGGAAGGTTTCCTGTTCATCCTGAGATTGAAGATCTCAGACAAGCAAGCTACCACTGGCTGTTCTTGCTCATGAAGATAAATATATTTTCAGACTGGAGCTGCTGTGATTTCCTTTGGGTTTTTGTAATGCTCTGTCACTGATGGTCTGTTTTTTCTCCCACTCCTTCACCAAAGACACCCTTCCAATCTGATGTTAGACAGACTGAGTGGAAAGATCCTGCATATCGACTTTGGGGACTGTTTTGAGGTAACTCTTTGTATTTGGACATGGCATTCTCAGTAATATTTCACATCTTCTGGTGGAACAGAAATTAATCTATAAGCCAGGACAAACTGACCTTGGAGTGTGATCCTGGGCAAACCCTTTGGCTCTCTTGATCCTCCCTGTATCTGTCTACAGGCAGGATGAAAATAATAGACACTTCATCTCAGAAGCATGTCGTGGGGATTAGCTGACCACTGGAACAAGCAAAGAAGTGTTAACATCACTTCATGAAATTTCTTGGAGCAATTTAAGCTGCTGATAGGCAGTCTGTGTTGCTGGGCACATGCTTGAGTTTTCTTCCCTTTGTTATCAAGTTTATCACTGAGCTTCTCCAAGTAATTTGTGAAAACTGAGGAACATAAAGCTGTGACTTTATTCTCTATTTGCAATGAAATCTTCAAGATTATAGCAAAAGGATCTCAGTAGTTAATAACTTTTTAAAAGTAAGTTAGCTATTAATTTACTTGATCTCCGTCATCGTGTGTTTAGGTTGCAATGACAAGAGAAAAGTTCCCTGAGAAGATTCCATTTAGATTAACAAGGATGCTGACAAATGCTATGGAGGTAAGCATTCCCTCTGGTTTGGAGGAGACTGTTCCTAGGGAAAATGGCAACCATTTCTCAGTTTCTCCTGCATTTTTTTGTTGTGGCTAAATTTTACCACTTCTTAAGAACCTGAGGTGTTAATATTTCAGCTTGGTTTTCTGTGAGTTAAAACATCACCTGTGATATCTGCAGTACATTACCATGGAAAGCAACTTTATAGTTAGAAAATAAACTACCCTGAAATTCCTCCAATTTCTTAGGCCTTCATTAGTTTCCCCATTTCAAATAGCTGTTTATATCAACCAGACACAGCCAGTTGCATGGTACTTTACAAAGATCATCCTCATGGAGAAGAGAGCTTCTTAGTTTGTAATTAATGTGTGTCTGGTTCTCTTAATGAACAAAGCATAGAGAACTCCAGTTCAAAGCTACTTCCTGCTCCCTGAGTGTTGGGGTTGTACTTGCAGAGTGAACAAAGATTCCCTTCTTTTTCTTCCAAAGGTGACAGGCCTCGATGGGAACTACAGAATCACCTGTCATACAGTGATGGAAGTGCTGCGTGAGCACAAGGACAGTGTCATGGCTGTGCTGGAAGCCTTTGTGTATGATCCCTTATTGAATTGGAGACTGATGGACAGTAAGTGATTCTGATAAAATAGTGACAGCAAGAGAATATGCATACAAGAAATCCTGAAATCCAGTGGGTTTTCAAACAGTCTGGTCAAACTGTTAGTTTGCATGTGCTATTTCTGTGTGCACACACTTTTAGGGATTTTAATATGAAATTACAGCAGTGATCAGGAGATGGAAATTATTTTCAGGTGACATCAAATCTGGAGAAAGAGAAAGGCAACCAGATCTGTATTTTTTGTGGACAAATTTGCTCTGAAACACTGAAACTTCAGTTCATCCTTTCCAACTCCTTGTTTTCTTGCAGCAAATACCAAGGGCAATAAGCGCTCACGAACAAGAACAGACTCCTACTCAACCAGTCAGTCAGTGGGTGAGTAGAAAAGATGGTAGATGTCACAAATATGCTTTTGAAATTAGCTGATTACCAGTCTTGCTAATGTTTCCAGATGAATATTTCAGCTGCTTTTCAGCTTCACATTTATGCTTTTGTGTTTTCATGTTGTTTTCAATAGAAATGTTGGACAGTGTGGAATTGGGTGAGACAGCCCACAAAAAAACTGGAACCACAGTGCCTGAATCCATCCATTCCTTCAGTGAGTTTCATTGTTGTTTCTGTACTGATCCAGAAACTGTTCTTAGATCAGAAATTTTCATCAATGTCCAAATGCAGTTATATGAGATGGGACAGATACAGTCTCTTGTCAGCATAAAAATGATCTGTGTTCTCAGCTCCCAAAAAGAGTTGTATCTGTAGAAAATGCATCTAGGTTTGCTCTCAAAGTAATATCTGGAAAAGGCACTTCTAACAGCACTACAAATATTGTTCAGATGAAGTGCTTATTCTGTGTCCTCTTTCTCTCTTTAGTAGGAGATGGTCTGGTGAAGCCAGAAGCTCTAAATAAGAAGGCAATTCAGATCATCAACAGGGTTCGAGATAAGCTCACCGGTGAGTGTTTATTTAGGTTTATATAAAAGAAACTTAAAATCTGATGGATCAGCACTATCCTTAGTGTTTGTATTTTGAATTAAACTTTTAATTTAACATATTCTGATTAAGTGGATGAGGCCATTTTCCTGCTTTTGTCCAAAACCTAAGTACTGTGCCTGCATTTAGATACAAATAAGTCTGATTTGAAAAGTACAGAGGTGTTTGTAACTACAAAGCCTTAATATTTTGCATGTATTAGCTTATTAGTGGAAGTTGAATTTCTACTGTCCTGGCTTCATAGTTTGCAGCATTTAGTTGCAAAATTTTACACTTTTAAAGTTTCTAAGAAACTACTCCCCTCCTGCCAGATAATGTACTTGAAGGGATTAGGACCAGGATTTGTGACTCCTTTTGTGGTTTTTTTCATCCTTTAATTTCAAAGGTCGAGACTTCTCTCATGACGAAACTCTCGATGTACCCACACAAGTAGAACTGCTCATTAAACAAGCAACTTCCCATGAGAACCTGTGCCAGTGCTACATTGGATGGTGAGTTTGTCACTCAGCTAACCTGGCAAAACTCTTCTGGAATAGTCTGAGCAGGGAACTGCTAAAAAGAACCTCACTTGAGCAGTTTATTTGTAGGAGCCATACCACATACTGCATCTGATCTGGCTCCTACAAATCTTGATTCTGCAAGCCCATGGCAATAGACATAGACACTCCTCTAGGAAATTTGCTGTTATAAGTAGTGACACGGATTTTACATTTTAAATGTTTGAAATAAGGAATGTGGTGGTCAGTGCTTTCAGCCACACTGAAGGATAAAACAAAGCTGATTTAGTGTCATTTTGAGAGTTAGATAACTTAGAACTATGCTTAAGGAAATAGATCTCTTTCCTGCTAATGTTTAAAGTGATAAAGATCACCTGGCAACTTTGCTTGTGCTCAAATGGTGCCTAGTCTGTAAGAAATCTCAGTCTTTCTCAGTGTTGTCTTTGTGAAACTACATGCAAGTCAACATTATTGCAATATCTTTATTTTCTTTAGGTGTCCTTTCTGGTAACAGGAGATTCCAGATTATGCACAGCCTTTTATTCTGGAGGCTTTTTCACTCCAAACTTGCTCTTCTACAAACACGAATTGAACGTTGGACTGAAATACAGCCTTTGTCAAATATTTTTAAATGTAAATTTAAAGAGTTATTGTATATTAAAAGTTGGTGTAAGCCAATGTATAGCTGCTGTTGGAAAAACAAGCTGTCTGAAACAAAACACTTGATTTGGGTTTCCAGGACAGTGAAGACTGATTGTACCACAGATGTCTATGGTTCCACTTTGTCTTTGGGGAACTGGAGATCCATTGAAAATAACTATACGGGTTTTCACTCACTTTGCAATGTAACTAAGTAACTTGCAGATTAATTATTGCCCTGGTCATTCCTGTTGATGTGGGTGCAGTGAGCTAAATGCGCTTGTGCAGGAGGCTTCCTTTAGGTTTGGGGGGAGCTGCATAACTGGAAAGAAAGATAAGTAGAATTTTACCATTGTTTCCTCCTGTACCTTGTTTTCAAACTTGATTCTTGCCCCAAAATTGGAAATTGTCTATCTGCTCATTGCTCTAGTTCAGGATTTGTGTTTCTGACTAGATCAGGGTTTTGAGCACATCCAAGATTTGAAAACCTTGAGCCTGAGCAAAGTCGGGGTGCCTCTGTGCAGAGTGATCGGTGGCACGTTGGATGCAGGGTACAAATAAATACCACTGAGGAGCCTCCTGCAGTGTCTGGGTTAAAAAGCAGTGTTGGGAAATAACTAGGGAAAGTTAGGGTTTGGCACAGGAGGCAGATGCGGGGGAGAACTGGTTGTAACTTGAAATGGAAAATAATGGCTATTAAACATGAGGTTGAAGGTGAAGTTACGATTTATGAATTAAAAATATTAAAAACAATGCACAAAATACAACAGAGTAGCCATGTTTAGATGCCATGTTGTATTTGCATATTTTTGTGCCAATAAATTACATCAAAATGTAAACACTTCAGCTGTGTTCTTGTTTATTCCTAAGTCTTTCTTAGGCAGGGGCAGATTACAATTTTTTTTAAGGTTCCTGTTGCCATTGATTTGTCTTTTTGTGCATCAGCTCTGGTCATTGGCTTTCTTTCCCTTCTGACAGCAGCTGAATGAAATCTGTCAGTTGTATAAACAAGCTGTGACCGTGCAGCCCCTAAATTTTTTGTTTTCCAGAAGATGAGATGTCATCTGTGTGATAAGAACATCAGCTTCCTTGGGCTCAGGGGCACAGCATGGAGTGTTGGACGGGATTCCCTGGGCTTCCCCAGCTGCTTGTGCAAATGCTGCACTCCCAAAATGGGAAGTGGGCAGGTGGCAGTCACAAATTTGGGTATTGGCCCTTGTCACTTTCTGGGCATTGGTGTGGCTGTCAAGGGGAGTGGGCACCACGATGTAAGAAAGATTTTTAAGGCCCTAGAGTGTACAAAGAAGGGATGGGAAGATGGGGAAGAGCCTGGAGGGGAAGAGGAGCCACTGAGGGTACTTGGTCTGTTCAGCCTGGAGGAGACTGAGGGGAAACTGATGGCAGATCACAACTCCCTCTTGAGGGGACAAGGATGGGGACACATTGATCTTTGCTCTGTGGTGACAGGGACAGGAGCAGGGAATGGCTGGAGCTGTGTCAGGGGAGTTTTAGGCTGGATATCAGGAAAAGGTTCTTCCCCCGGTGGGTGGTGGGGCACTGAAGAGGCTCCCCAGGGCATGGTCACTGCCCAAGGCCGCCAGAGCTCCGGGAGCCTTTGGACAACGTTCTCAGGTACAAGGTGGGATTGTTGGGGTGTCCAAGAGCTGATGATTCCTCTGGGCCCCTTCCCCTCTGGTGCTGGGTCCCACCGGTGTGTGTTTCTGGGGGAAAAAGGCCGAATGTACCGCACAGCAGTCCGGCCGGGCCGGGCGGCCCTCAAGGCTCCCCTCAGGGCCTTGCTCGCATCCCTCACACGGCCTGTCCTGCCCCGTCCGGCCGCTGGGGGCGCCTGCGGGCCCCGCTCGTCTCCTCCCCCCCCTTCCGGCCGGCAGCGCTGCGACAGCGCTGGTCTCGCGACAGCGCCCGATTCTCGCGACAGCGCCGCGCGTCAACATGGCGGCAGCCGGCCGTGAGGGGAGCCCGGTGGGGCAGGCGGGCAGCTCCGGGATGCCCGCGGGCACGGAGGGAAGCAGCACGATGTCGGCCTTGCCCGGATTCGACAGCCCCGACGCCTTCGTCAAGGTGCGGTCGGAGAGGAGCAGGGAGAGAGGGCGAGGCACTACCGCTCCCGGCGTGCCGTGTGCGCTCGGGCCATGCCGGGAGCTGTAGTCCTGTCCCGCGGGGGCCGCGTGGGGATCCCAGCCGGAGCGGGAGACACCCGTAGGGTGTTCCCCAATGCCAGCAGGAGGGTGTGGGCCGGGCCGGGGGCTGCGGGGGCCAGAGAGGTGTATCGGGACCTGTTACCCGCCTGGGTCGGGCCATGGCCTTGTCAGCCACCGGGGATTCCTGGAAATGCCAAGGAATCGGGAGCCTCGTGAGGTCTTGTCGCGATGAGAATTGCCCCTGGCTTTATAAATCGCAGCGTCAGCTCCCGTGTGTTTTACCTATGCCCGATGCTGATTCCGGAGAGGGAATGGCTGCCAGATCCCAAATAGGAAGCGTTGCAGGGATTTGGGGTGTTTTGGTAGAGTAATAAAGTAATGATCTGCGTACCTGCTGGTTTAGAACTGTAAAATATTCTGAGTTGTAAGGCTCCTACAAGGATCATGCAGGAGTCCAGCTCCTGGCCCTGCACAGACACCCCTACAATCCCACCTTGTGCCCGAGAGGATTGTCCTAAAGCTCTTGGAGCTCTGGCAGCCTTGGGGCCATGACCATTCCCTGGGGAGCCTGTTCAGTGCCTGATCACTAGAGGATGATCAGTAGCAGTTCTATAATCATTTACTAGTTCTATAAGGAAGTTTTTAAACTTTCATTATTTAAAGCTGTCTAAATAACTACATGAAGTTATTTGGTGCAAAACCCCACAATACCACACATTAGAACCGCGCAGTTCCAACCAGCCAGGCAAAGTGCATTTCTATCAAAGAGTATCCCGAGTAAACAGAAACAAAATACTGACAAAAGCTGATAACGGTGTTCTTGCACAGTATGCTCTCGGGACGGTGGTGGCTGCAACAAAGGCATCCAATGGGCTCCCCCAGCCTGGAGATGAGTATGATTTCTACCGCAGCTTCCCTGGGTTCCGTGCCTTCTGCAGCACACAGAGCGACCGCCTGCTCCGCTGGTAAGGGCCCTTCTGCCCCTCTGGGCTGGTGCTGGTAGCTGGCAATCCAAACCAGAAGGTAACCCCCTTCTTTGACAACTTCACACTTGCCATAGGTAAAAAGGTGGTTTATTTCACACATCTGGTTTTAGCTGCTTCTCTAGCACTTGGCAGGTGAAGTGGCAAGCTTAAAGAGGGCATTTCATTATATTGCCATGAGGAGCTGTGCAGAGAGGAGCACCTGATACTGAACAGTTAGGCTGTCCATTTTAAAAGTCATATTTGTGAGAAACTAATTCTAACACTTTAATACTGTACAGATGTTTTTTTCTATTTACTGCTCATGTGATGATATCTATAACTTGATTTCAGACTTTGAAGCGTAGAAAGTGTAAGAGAACTGGATGTTTTAGTATTTAGATAGCCTGCTTTCAGATTGCTGACAGCTGTGCTGTTCTCTTGCAAGCATGAGCCAGGTGATGCAGTACCACGGCTGCCGGAGCCTCATGAAAGATTCCAGCAAAGTGACAGGGCTGGAAGATAAATTTGATATGCTGGTTGACTCCAATGATGTCATTCTTGAAAGAGTGGTAAGCAAATTATTTCTGGATGTGGTTCTTAAAAAGTGTTCCGTTGCCACAAGTTTTCTTTTTTGTTGTTGCAAGAACTTTAGTGGCCCAGCTTCCACAATTAGTCACTATTTCCTCAAATTTATGTATTCCCTTTTTATTTTAAAAACCCTTCCAAATGCCAGGCCAGAGATCACAGCAGCTAAGGTAGGTGGGCCAAGGGGCAGGAAGGTATTATAGGATGTGTGAGGAAATTAAATGCAGTTTGACAAAAAGTCCTCACAGCCTGAAAACATGTCTGTACATCTGAGAGTACTTCTCTGAAGAAACTGTTCCCACCCCTGATCTTCAACGTACTCCTCCCATGTTTGTCTGTCTTGTGTTGCACAGAATTTGGGGGAGATGGCTATGGAGGTACCTACCTACACAATTTTACTCAGTCTGACTAGAGTGTCTGGGGTAATTTAACAGGCGTTTCACATTGTTTTTCTGGATTTTAGAGTATTTTATTGGATGAAGCATCAGGAGTGAATAGAAACCAGCAGCCAGTCCTGCCAGCTGGGTTACAGCCCCCACAGATGATTGTTTCCAGCTGGAACCGTAAGGTGAGGCCCCCCATGCTCAGTTTGGCTGTGTTAGCTCAGCTGTTCTCCCAGCCATTGCACTACCAGTTCTCCAGTGGAGTGGAGTAGTTAAATGTTCCCTCACGTTTTTTCACACATTCTAAGTACCACTCTCTCTTTCTCTTTTTTCTATTCATTCAAAATTAGTTCTGAAATCTTTGTGCTTTCAATTGCCATTCCAGTTTCACATCCTCAGCAGCCTTTCCTGTGCTTATGAATTCAGGATCTTGAGTCCCAACTTTTTTTCCTTACTGAAAAAAAGTTACTCGGTTTTAAATGTGGAGTATAACTCCTCCTCTGAATGTTGGACCAGACTGAGAAAAAGAATGTCAGCTAAGTTGTGTTGGTTTTACCTGTTTTTTTTTTACATAGGCAGGAGAATTCCACAAAAGAACTCAGTCTGAAACATTCCGACTGCTTCATGCCAAGAATATTTCTCGACCACAGCTGAAGTTTCGTGAAAAGATTGACAATTCCAACACTCCCTTTGTACCTAAAATTTTTATCAAACCAAATGCTTTGAAGCCTTTGCCTGAAGGTAAGGGGTTTATTTTTGGGGGAGTAATTTGTTGCAAGTATTTGACACAAACCTGTCCTCACAGTCTAGAGGAGAAATCACGGACTATAAAAACAAATAGCAGGAGATGTTGGACGTTTGGGTGTAGCATTCTTGGTGACACTATTGTTTCCATGTCTGCAATGTCAGGCTAGGTCAGCAAACAGCATCTTCTTGCTGGTATACAGCAAATAATCTGTTCCAAACAGATAATCTGCTGCTGCTTTTTACTACCTTGAGCATACATGAGAGTCACTTTTGCATGAGAAGTCGTGACTAGTCGTCTTTACAGAAATTCTTTCAGATGAGTGAGCTGCAGTAGGTGTGTGGGGAGACCTACCTTTGCTTTTGGTGCTTTATCAAAGCTGCTGGTAACACCCTGTCTCAGGAACACATTCTGCTGCTGCCAGTTCATCTGTATTCTGCACTGATGCAGTTGTACTTTCAGTAACCAGGAAGGATTGAAAAGTTTTCCTGAAGATTTTTCAATTTCCATCCAAGCTTTTGAGCCAAAATCACCTTGTGTCATCCTAAAAACAGCCAAGTAACTGAGTTGTTATTTCAGCTACAAAATGACAGCAAAAGCAGCAGCACTAAATTGTAAAGATTTTTGATACTTTGTAAACTCTTGTGGTGGGTGGAGGGGGAGATAGTAGTAGGCTGAGAACATGTTGTGTGGGGGACCTAGTCCAGTTATTCCATATTGGTTGTTCAGCCCTCACAAAAAGTGGACGGCAGAGAAAGGAGCGCCCTGAGGACTTGGATGTGCCAGCTGCTTTGGCAGACTTCATACATCAGCAGAGGACGCAGAAAACTGAGCAAGACATGTAAGAAACTAACCTGACAGCAAGGTGCTTGGAGTCCCCTGGGTGAACCTGTGTGGTCAGATTGTGCTGATGCTCATCATGTATAACACTTCTGCATGTGTTTGTGTCCACACTACATTGTATGTGATTTGCTTTAGACCTCTGCAGTTACACTAAACCTCTGCTTGAAAAGAGACAGAATAGGGAAACAGCCGTAGCTCTCAAAGCCTCTGTGCTCTGTCCTCATAAAGAGGACTGGAATTTAGTCTGTGCTTGTCTCTTCCTAATTTCCACAGGTTTGCTCATCCTTACCAGTATGAACTGGAACATTTTTCTCCACCAGATGAAGTTCTCAAGAAACCTGAACTCCAGGTTGGTGCCACTTTAATTTTAAACTACAGATGTAGTACATTTAAAGCCATACTTGACAAGTTTCAGGTTTGAGGGTGGAGGTTGGGATTGGGAGTTGACAGTGAATATACCATGCCTAATTCATTTGCTCTGCCAGATGTACAGGCCCATCGAGGAAACACCCTGTCATTTTATCACCACACTGGATGAGTTGGTAGAACTAAATGAAAAGCTTATGACTTGTAAAGAATTTGCCTTGGACTTAGAGGTAATCCAATTGTGTTTTATATTTAGAAGTTACACATGTACTTTTAGGAGCTAGGAGACCATCATATTCTTCTCATGGGGGGTGTGGAGGGTGGTTTTCTCCTGGTCTTTGTACTCTCTGACATGAAAAGACAATTCCTGACCCCTGATCTGTCTGATATTATCTATAAGGTTGAATTAAACTGTGTCAGTATTAGAAGTTTTCCAATGGCAGGGCTGGCTGTGCACTTCTTAGTGAATTTGATCTTCTTTCAATTAATCCTGTTTTTTTTAATGTCATCTTAGTCACTACAAAGAGAAAGTTTGCTCATCCAGTGTCTTTTTTTCTCAAAGAAGTCTTGTTGCTCTTTCTTCCCTCATTTAGAATGCCATTTGTTTTATAGTATTGTTTCTGTAATGAATCCTAGCTTACATCTCTCTTCCCTGTTTTCAGCACCACTCCTACAGGAGCTTCCTTGGCTTGACGTGTCTGATGCAGATTTCCACCCGAACAGAAGACTTCATTATTGATACACTGGAACTGCGCAGTGACATGAACATCCTCAATGAGACCTTCACAGACCCTGCAATTGTGAAGGTCAGCTGCAAAACTCACCAGATTTTTTTTAATTATTATTATTGTT
Organism: Serinus canaria; assembly: GCF_022539315.1. Lineage (NCBI taxonomy): Eukaryota > Metazoa > Chordata > Aves > Passeriformes > Fringillidae > Serinus > Serinus canaria. Next base: position 2,637,662 of record NC_066334.1, on the reverse strand, counting down.
GTTATTGGGTTTAGTTTGAGCTTTCTTATAGGTAAAATCACTCTGTGTGCTCGGTCTTGATCACTTGATTCTGCTTTCACTATAATTTGTCCAGGAGCCTGTTTCCTTGATGTTAGTAGTGAATTGCTTGTCAGATGCACTTATTTAGTAGTTCTGTACTTAACAGTAAAAAACAGAGAAAAGAAATCTAGACACATGAGTATGAAAGCACAGCACTACCAGCCTGGAGTAGAAATGTTCTTCCTATCATTCCCAATTTTTTATGCTTTTCAAGGTCCTTCATGGTGCTGATTCAGACGTGGAATGGCTGCAAAGAGACTTTGGTCTGTACTTGGTGAATGTGTTTGATACTCACCAAGCTGCTCGTCTCCTCAATCTTGGCAGACATTCTTTGGATCACTTGCTAAAGCTGTATTGCAGTGTAGATGCTGACAAGAAGTACCAGCTGGCTGACTGGAGAATACGGTAAAAACTGACCCTCACATGGGCTGCAGGGTAGCACTTCTCCTTGCTTGCATTGCTAGAGCTTCTCCTTGCAGGACCCATAGTTATGGGTTAGTCTCAAAGTGAATGAGCACAGCATTTACCAAGCTTTTGAGTGTTACATTTTCCCATGGTTTTTTTATTAAATGAGTTCTTTTTGGAAAGATCTGCAAAGATGAAGTAATGAAAATCTGGAAGCCCACTTCTTAGGAACAGTTCTCACTACAGTGTTACAGAGATAGTATTTGCTCCTCTAGTGCCTCCACAAAAACTTTTAATCACCTGTGCAAGGCAGAGCAGATGGTGTTGGAGCAGAGATCTTGACTATGCAGGTGCACCCTGCACACCACAGAGATCTCAAGTCTACTTTTATAGGCTCTGCAGAGAGAAGAAAGCTATGACAAATACCATAGCAAGCAGTTCTGCCACATGACTTAGCTACACAGCAGTCCTGCTCTCCAGCACACAAACAAGAATGTGAACTGGAGAGTGCACAGCATTTTACTGCTGTTCCCTAACCGGTCCTTTGGTATGAAAACAGATTTTCCCTGTTAGTTCTTGGCATGTCTCATATGCATTTTGCCCTATTATGCCCTTTAAGAGAAGTAACAGTTTGGCAGGACAGCTGAAATATGTTGGTGTAATTCTGGCTCTTTTTCTAGCCCCTTGCCAGAAGAAATGATCCGGTATGCCCGTGAAGACACTCACTACTTGCTCTACATCTATGATAAAGTGAGGGAGTTGCTGTGGGAGAGAGGGAAGGAGCAGCCCACACAGCTGCAGGTTGTGTGGCAGCGCAGCAGGGACATCTGCCTGAAGGTAAAGCTTCACCTGCTTTGCTTACCTGGATCGGAGTTTGGGATTAGGAGAAAAGGTCATTTGCCTGTTCTCTGTCTTTTTTTGTGTCTGAAAACGTCTGTATATACTCTGACTCAGTCATGTGCAGTCACTTTCACTAGCTATGGTCCTTGGATTCAGATGCCTTCCTGCTCTTTTCTGAATGCTAGTATCCCTTGGCCTCACAGTGCATTCAGTTGTGTCTTTTCTAAGAGAGATGTTACACTTCTGGTTCTGCTGGATGTTCCTAGAAGGTCAAAGCCTCACTGGAGTTGCATTCATATTCAACTGTATGGTGCCTGTGGAGAAAACTGTGAAAGTAGGCTTTGTGAGATGTAATAAAGCTTGATGATAGCAAAGCTGCTCCTGTATTTGATGAGGGTGGATTTCCCCTAACAATGGATGTGTGTTTTTCAGGAATAGGCTCCTACCAACAGTTTAGGATAAAAAGCTCAAAGACACATTGCACCAGAGTGAATTTAGTCCCCTGATGTCCTTGGGCAATTCTATGTCTGAGAGAGGCAAAACGGAAAGCTCACGAGTGCTTCTTTTTTTCCTATCCAGAAATACATCAAGCCCCTCTTTACAGATGAATCCTACCTTGATCTCTACAGGAGGCAGAAAAAACACCTTGATACCCAACAGCTGGCAGCATTTAGGCTGCTGTTTGCATGGAGAGACAAGATAGCACGTCAAGAGGATGAGAGCACAGGGTAGGAAGTCCTTTGTTATGGACACTGACTTAATGTTTTAGTAAATCTCTTGGATTATACCCCTTCCATCCCTGAGATGGGATTACTTTGCTACCTCTAGAAATTACTGTACTACATCAGTCTGCTTGTTACACAGAAGTTTTGTTATGTTTCTTTTCTTTTTAAATTATTTCATTGTCTCAGACCTTGTAATGGGGGCACAGTTGTGTACTTTGAAGATGTTTTTAATTGTTTTTAACATTCTGTTACATTCATACCACCTCTTTGTGCTGTAGGTATGTGCTACCAAACCATATGCTGTTGAAGATAGCAGAGGAGCTGCCCAAGTAAGTTTTGTTCACACTGAAGGAGTTTTACTTGACCTTAATATCCAGCAAGTCACTTCCAAGGGTGTAATTACTTCTGCAGTTGGTCCCTTCCTTCCAGCTGTCAGTACTGCTTTTCTCTATAGTTGTTCAGTTTGGAAGAGAAATAAATAGCAGTACTCCTTCAGAAGGCTTCAGATGTCTGGGATACATCACTTGGATTGTATTGCACTAATAAACCACATTCCTTTGCAATGCTCTCTGTTACACATTCCCTCTGAGATTCCTTCACTTTTACAGAGCAAGAGAGGGGTGAGTGCCCCCAAAACTTATTTGGATTTTTATTTCAGTTCCTTAAGGAATGGGGAGGGTAAGGGACAGATCCCTTAAAGCACCCAATTTATACAATATTTTCCCCTAACATTTGGTACCCATCACCTAACAACCATACTTTAGAATAAAGGGCAGGTTTGGTGCCTTGCTCAACTTTCATAGGTGAATACTAAATGAAATAAATTATGATGAGGACAGACAGACCACAGAAGTGAGAGGAGAGCTGACTTGATGGCTTCTCCTCATCTGCACAAACCTGGTGCAGAATTTTATCACAGAGATGAATCTGACTTGTCTTGCTCTGTCACAGTCAGGATAGTGGTTATATCCTTTGACTTGCACATCCTTTGAATGCAAATGCCCAACATACCAGCCATAAATCCAGCACACTTAATTTTCCTCCTCTCTCTGCAGAGAATGCCAGGGTATCATTGCTTGCTGTAACCCTGTCCCACCACTTGTTCGCCAGCAGATTAATGAATTGCATCTGCTCATTCAGCAGGCCCGAGAGATGCCTCTTCTCAAGGTAGGAGTAGCTTGTACCACACAGGAGACTAATCACTGGCATTCCCTAAGCCAGGCCCTGGAGCTGAATGGTGACCTGTGATGATGTGAATGCTGAAGTTTGCTTTTTGAACACTGAATTTTGTAGTAGAACAGAAAGATATGTTGTAACTTCTTGCCAGTCTGCTGTGTAGTGGCTTACACACAGTGTAGTTTCCTGGAAAACTGGAGCAGTGAATAAACAGACAGTTCTTGAACAGAATGCAGTTTGTCTTACACTATACATCACATTTGCCTGTGTGAGGAAGAACTGCAACTGGTGGAATTTGCTGGCCATGTAAATGGACTCATAAATATTTTACAGCTATGGTGAGGCAAAAGAACCAACCTAGGTGTAAGAAGTTAATTAGTTAAAATATATTAGCAGCATGTTGATATTAATACAGCTTTCATCCATAGTGAAAAAAACATATGTGAGCAAGAATGTGTCCCCTCTGTGTGAGGTGTTTGAATGTATAGCCAAGTGCAAACACTGCAGGAGAAGAAGAAAGTAATTTTACTAACCTGCTAGCTTGTAATAAATGTGATGAAAACATTGATAAGGTGGCCAGCCTAGAAGAAACGGGGCTTTTAAGTGACTGACCTTTCTCTCCCATTCTAGTCTGAGATTACTTCAGTCAGGAAGAGAGCACCTCCACCCAACCCTGAGGTATTGTTTGCATTGTATTTTTACCTAGTGTCTTCAGCCTTAAACTTGGAAACAAATGTATCAACCTTTGCTACCTGCTAGTAAATTGCTTCTCTCATCCATTTTACAAGTTTTCTGCTTTAGCTTAATGGTATTATCTGTGCCAGATTCATGATATTACCAGTTGTTAACTGATATTTTACAAACCACCATAAAGCAGCACTTAAGGTTTCATCGGCAAACACCGTGGCTGCTGGACAGTTTCATGTATGTTGGAATATATTGACTGAGCTGTAAGAAGGGAGGTTTCAGATTAGTTTCTAAGGCTGACTCGTTCTCTCTTGTCATGTACATGAAGTACAGCATCCCACTAGCCTGTGGGTGTTTGCACAGGTAGCCTTTGGTGCCAGATGCAATGTGCTCTGGCACATGAGCTACACTAAGAATATTTCATCTCTGAATTTCATCCCTTTTTTTAAATTTTCATTAAAGTGTCTCTGCAGTATGTTAAAATAATAGATTTGTAGTGTTTCAATGGTGTTTATAATTTGAATCTCTCTGCAGAAGCTGGAGAATGCCCTCTTTGGACCACATGACAGTTCACGGATTCCTATGGATCATTTCCAGAATAACTCTGCCTTGGGTAATTTAGAGTTAACCTAAAAGCTGTGCTAATAATGGTGGAGCTTTGACATGGGGAAAATAAGCAGTCCTGAAAAAACTTTCAGGGAAACCTCATGACACAAAAGAGCAGTAAAATACACAAGGATCTAATGAAAATTTTGTCTCCTTTTCATGCAGACCCTGCACTTGTTTTGGAAGATGTTTGTCTCTTTTCAGACAGTGAGAAGACAATGGATATTCGAGACAGTCAGCCAGAGTCAACATGTCTTGTTGCTACTACCACTGTCAGCATATTCAGTGTAAGCAGTATGTTTGTGACAGTATTGAAATACTGGAAAACAGACTTAATAATCTGATAAAACTGTGTGGAAGTGTTGAAAGAAATAAGGTGGGAATGCCTGGCAACAGTACTGACTTGACAGGCATAAGGCCTAACCAAGACAGCTGGGTTAGGAAGCCAGCAAGGTTCCTCCATGTCTCTGGAGGGTCCCTGCTGGCAGTAGAATTTCAGGGTGAGAAGCAACATGGCATGAAATGGCAGTAGCCAAACAAAAAGAATATTTGTGTTAATATTTCTTCCTTTTCTTCTTTTCTTTTAAGGAATGTGATGAAAATGAAGGAAATAAGAAGACTTTGACGACAGCACAGCGGAAAGCTCAGCTAATAATGGAGTCCTTTGAAAATCCATTTAAAATGGTAAAAGCTCCCAGTAGTGGGATTCAGATTACCCAATGCACAGGATGCCCTGAGCTAGTTTTCCTGGCATATCAGAAAGGCTTGATAGAGCATCAGCTGCTGCTCTCTGACTGGAATCAAGAGATTGTCCTTGCAGAGACACATGTGTGGACTTGTTTTCAAAACACATTTAAATACCTCTTGGATACAAGTCTTTCTACATAGTAAACAGACCATTCACCATGGGTTTTTTAAGCTAGTTTTAGGTTTTTTAGGTTTTTCATCTTTTATGGCTAGGATTAGTAAGCTGATTCTACTCTTGTAATGAATGTGAAGAACAATAGAATGCTGTTACACATTTGGACTGGTAAATTACCAGAAAATAATACCAAATTTTTTTCTGGTGTGCCGTTGATGGTTGGTCTGTTGGGGGTGTTTTGGTTTCATGGGGAGGGGTTTTTAGTTGTTTTTCCTTTAGTATTTATCTTGGCAGTAGCTGTGGTGGCTTCTTTTTTTCCACAAGGTGTTCTATCTGTAGAATATTTCTTAAAATTAACTCACTGATTTACAACAAGCAGCATTTTAGCAATGAGCTAAATGTCACATGCTGTTTAAAGCAAAATCTTTTTCCTCTCTACAGTATCTACCTCCAGAGGAGAATTCTGCCTATGTCTCACAATCTGCAAAGTTTGACCCATCATCAAAAATTTATGAAGTAAGACTGGTGCTAAAATTTCCTGCTGAGTAGTACAAAAGAAGCAAATAAGTAGTTTATTTTCCATTGGGAGCCTCAGCAATAGAGATTTATTTTTTTCTCCTTGGATACTTCTTGAGAAACTTAACATGTTTCTGTGACATTTGTATCCTTTGAAGACCAGGGATTGGAGACATTCTGCTGTATAGTCCCTGTCTGTCAAAGCTGAAAGCTCTACTAGTAGTGTGTGCATTTGTTTTTGAGGCTTGTTTGTAGCTTTGAACTTTTAAAGCATTTGGTTTTACTTCACATGGTGCAGCAGATCTTAATCTCTTTTACAGCTTAATTTGATCTTTTATACTCTTAATGAGCTCCAGCATGTGTTAGCAAGTTTATAAACAACTTCTTGCCATAAAACTTTAAAGAAAGCCTTTCCAGGTAATATATTTACATTGCAGATCAGCAATCGATGGAAGTTGATGAGTCAGGCACCAGTACAGAAGAAGTCCAAGACTGAAACCAATAAGAAAGCAGCCCAGCAGTCAGGTACAGCCATTCTTCCCTTCCTTGGTGTGTCTTGAGACTTGATACAAGCTGCTTTGCTTGCTTTTTCTAAGCCCCTGGCTAACTTACTCCTGCTTTTTACAGTAATGCTTGTTTGTCTCCATAGCTGCCCATGTCCAGACACAAAAGTTGAATAAAAAAGCAGCACAGAATGTTGTATCTGTTCGCCAGCAAGCCATGGTATGTCATAGAATTCCTCCTTCCTGCCACTGCTCATCTTGACTGCTATAACATAATTAAGAGTGAAACTCTGAGCCCTGTAACTGAAATAGCTGAATGAGAGTGTTTTGGTAGTGGTCTTTGTGTGGTGCTGCCCCAGGTGTGACAGGCTCCTGTTAACTGTGCTGTGCACATCATCCCATCCCTCCAGGTGTGCAGCAGGGGATGTTTTCCACTGATGCACCACTGCTCCTCACTTCCTTTAAGGCTCTTCAGTTGTTCTGCATAGGTTCCCCCAAATATGCCAGTGGGGCCACAGCAGATCTCAGCTTCCCATATCCTGTGAAATGACAATTTAGCTTTTTATAGAAGTTCCTACTGTGAGGTAAAAAAGCAACAAAAAAAAAAAGCAATTTAGGCCCAAGGAAGAGCACAGAGATTTCTCCCCATGCTATTATTGCTAAAGCAAGAGCAGTCACTGAAGCCTGGACAGTTAATTTGCCCTATGAAATGTTTCATTCTCCTTTCTTCAACTTATCCTTTTTTCTGTTCTGTGGGTTGCTTTCATAGCAGGAACAAGCTAATAGGAAGAAGGAGAGAGACACAAGTGAAATGGGAGCAGAAACAGGAGCAGAGCTGCCAACACAAGAAAAGAAACGGCAGAAAAAAACCCAGCAACCAGAGGAGCTGGAAGCACTAAGGCAGTTTACCCCCTTTGATTACAGCAATTCCAGCTTCAAAGTGTTTGCAGGTAAGATCTGATCCCTTGCTGGAGTGCTGCATGCTGTGGAAAATGTTCCAGCTGAGCCTTGAGAGGGCTGTGTGAGTGTGGGTGCCAGTGCAGTACAGACTGTTACAATGTGCTTGCTTATAGTGAGGAAATAGTTCAAAAAATTGACTTGAGGAATGTGCACTTGAGTATTCCTTTTCTGATTTGGAAGCAAAATCCTGAAACAATTGGTCAAGTGGGTTGTGGATTTGGATTTTGTTTCTTTTCTCTTATCTGTTTAATTGGAGCCAGGAGCCAAGAGGCAAAGGAGATTTGACTCCTTTGTAAAAAAGCAGCTATTGAAAAACATCCATCTCCTGCCCTTAAAAGATTGTTCTGGATTTTACTGTGTGGGAGACTGTAGTGAAACCTCCATATCATCAGAGGAACACTGTGGAATGCATTGTTCTTTATAGAAAATTTTAGTAACAGCTTCTCTCCTCTCTCTCTTAGGAGGCAGCAAATCAAAACAGTCACCACAATTTGATCCTGCCAAGCAAGCTTACACAGGCAAGGTATGGACCTGCCATGAAAGGAGGAACAGAAATGTGGGAAACTGGATGTACCCAGCCAGGGGCTCTCTGGGAGGGCACATGATATTTTGGGCATCTGCAGAATGTTCCCTAACAGCTGCTGAGAGGCAGCTTCCAATCCCAAGTTCATGCTTTGAATTATTATTTCTTCCTATTCAGGAGCAGCTTCCTTGGAGTCCCTCAGACTCTTGTTGTTTCCCACCTATTCATACATTGCTCACACCTACGCTTTCATACGTCACAAGCGTGACATTTGGACCACAGCAAAACACCACAAATTCCAGTTCCAAATTAAATTCTCAAAAATCACAGGCATTCCAGTGGTTCCAGGACATGGCAGTTTTGCACGTTGCTCATGTACCCCTCCAAGTACTGTTATTAGGAACAGTCTCAGCTCAGAGATTTTTTACTTAACTTATTGCTAATTGAGATTGAAAAGAAGAAAAAACCCATAAACAATCAAGCCATGGATTGTTGCTGAACAGACACAATGTTTTATGCTGCCTTTTTATGCATATTAAGGGATGTCTGTGACCAGCACAGGGAAGTCAATGAGCAGAGTTCTGTGAAATTGGAAAGATCTGGCAGCACATGAATGTCATGGAATATAACTGGGAGGAACCTCACTGTGGGTGGTGTTTGATTTGTTTGTTTGTTTCTGTGTGCAGAAATTTGCTGGAGCTAACAAACTTCAACAGTCTGGAAACCGGAGCATGTCCTACCTGGTGGGGAAAGCTGAAAGGTGTGGTTGTACCCTGCTCTCATCCAACTGGAGTGTGTGCACACCCTACCCCAGAGCCATGGGCAGACCATAGCTATTGTCCTCTGCTGCTGTGGGAGCTTTAGCATATGTTTAATGGAAGAGGTTGCATCACACCCTGACATCAGTTTAAAGGACAAAAAAAGAAAAAAACCACCACAATTTAGGATTAATGCATGAAAATTAATGCAAAAATTTAGATTAACACAATGACTGGGTGGAAGGTTTGAAATGTTGAGGTAAAAGTTGGTGTTAAAGGGTGTGGGAGTTGCTTTCTTTGATCAGAGATAGGTGGAAGTGGAGAACATCTGCCTAGCTTGGGAGGAATAAGAGTACTGCCAAGTATGAACATTCTTATTCCAAATAGATACTTAGTGTTTAGCCTGCAGGGTTTGATTATTGTGTGTTACAGTCATAAAAAAACAACACTAGCTAAGGGCAGCATTGGAGGGAGAAGGGTGCTCTCTGCCTCAGGACCCTCTCCTGATAGAATCATTGTAACAGGGTTAGTTTTCAATCTTGAGTGAATTTACTGCAGGAATTAAAGTGTTTGTTAAACTCTTTTGCAGGGGTTCGACACACCACTGGCCAAAGAGATAATCTTTGTTACAGGACTTGTGGGAGTTGCTGCAGAATGAAACAGTAATTAGAAGTGTTGCCACCATGGGAAAGCAAATGCCAGCCATTGATCAGTTTTTGTACAGGAAAGTTTTTAAAACCATTAAAATCCTTTTATTCCAAAAGGAAAAACATCTGAACTGATGTCACTTTTGTTATATCCACATTGCTTTTTTTTTCCTCCTAATTGTACTCACAGTGTTGCTTTGTTTATAATTTTGAAAGTTGATCCTGTGTCCTCAAACACAATTAGGCTAAACTTGTCACTTCCTGGAGCAGCCTGAAGTGCAGAACCAGCCTGTCTTTGGAGTAGGGGAGGAATCTCTTGGCATCTCTATAGGTAGCACAGAAATTAGAGAGATGCAGTAGATGTAACTCAAACCCCAGCAGTTCAGAGAAGGAAATGAGGCCAGAGTGTCTTTTATGATGGACCCTGCTTACAAATTGAACTTCACAGCTCATCTCTTAAAATACAAGGTAATCCAGAAAAAGAGAAGATAATACAGAAAAAGAGCATTTTACCTCACAGTATTGTTGTATTTTAATGGAAAGATTGTATTTTAAGGAAAAAAAAAAGAGGTATAGGAGACCAATGGTTTCACCATAAAGTTCCAGAATGAAAGTAAGAGCAAAGAGCATTAGGCAGAAGGGAAGAACATGGATTGGCAGTGTTGTGGTGGGGGAAAGGTAGAGGGTTCTGTGCTGCAACTGAATCTCTACATCTAAACTAACATGTCCAAGTTTAAATACAGTGAGTTATCTTCAAGTCTTTGTAGAAAGAGTATCAGAAATAGTATCATCAGTATTGGATGGGTCAGTGACAGAGTTTATTCTGATTAAGACCTCTGACATTTTAACAGGGCTTTATTTTACAAAGACTATGAGGAGATTTAGTTTGTTTTCAATCTTTTTCCCTGTTTCTGGGAAATAGGGAGTGCAAGGAACAGAGGAGGGGTTTTCCTCCTTGGGTATCTTAGTGTGAGCAGTGCTGCCTAAGCATTGTAATGGTAGAACAGAATCTCTTTCTTATAAAATCTGCTTGCAGGGCTGAATGTTGGAGAATGTTTTTGTAAAAAGGCAGTTAAATAGCAATTGTCTCCAAGTGCATTTGCAGGGGCTGCCAATTCCTTGTCAGCTTTACCAGTTCTTGTTATTTCTTTAACTTGAAGAAATTGCAAAACCCCCATTGGCCCAGGGAATATTAAAATCTCTGTGGTTTAAATCCTCTGCTTCAAATTCCAAGGCAAGTGACATTTCAAGGACAATCCTAATTTTAGTCTTTTTCTGTTTTCCCTTTATGAATTGCAAATGGTTTTTAAAATGTCTTTAATGGAAGCGACTAGCAACTACATCCATGCTTTATCCACTTGGTTGTGCCTGTGAAATTGTAGCACTGGAGTCCCCTACTGTGAGGTTGTTTTACTCTTGTGCAGCAGCTGTTGGAGGTCTTTGTGTAACCTAGCTGGAGAACTACTCTCGGTAGAAACTTGGTGCATTTCTCCCAAAGTCTGCTTCTCACAGAACACACCGCATTCTGTAAGGCCACTGAGCCCTCACCAGCTGTAAGGCCCTGGGCCCACCAGCGCTGCAGCTGCACCTGCCTTTGCAATATCCACAGAATCATAGGATGGTAGGCACCACAGCGAGTCACCTGCTCCAAGCTCCCTGCTCAAGCAGGGTCATCTTAGAGCACGTGGCACAGGCCTGAATACGTCCAGTGAGTCTCCACACCCTCTACAGGCAATCCATTCCTGTCCTTGGTCACCCACATAGGAAAGTTGTTCCTAATGTTCAGCTGGGACTTCACGAGCATCAGTTTCTGCCTGTTGCCTTGTGTCCCACTGGTTGGCACCACTAAGCAGAGCCTTAGCTCCCTCTTCTTGGCATTTTCCCTTTAGATATTTACACATTCGCGAGTGCCCTCTCGCCCGTCTCTTCTGGATGCTAAACAGCCCCAACTGCCTCAGCCTTTCTGCTTGAGAGATGCTCTCACCAATCATCCTCGTGCAATCCAACACAATTCAGCCTCAATAGGTCCAACCCTTAAACCACCCGAATCAGACTTTTCGTTTTCCCGAAAACTGTTCGCTGGCGCTTCCGCAGGCGGGGCGGCGCGGTGCCGAGGGCTCCGTGCGCTCAGAGCAGAGGGAGCAGGGGCAGTGGTGGAGCGGTGCCGAGGGCTCGGGGCAGAGGGAGCAGGAGCAGTGGCGGCGCGGTGCCGAGGGCTCGGAGCAGACGGAGCAGGGGCAGTGGTGGAGCGGTGCCGAGGGCTCGGGGCAGAGGGAGCAGGGGCAGTGGCGGCGCGGCTCGGGCACGCCCTTTCCCCGTGGCGGCGGGGGCGGCCCCGCTCCGCCCGCCCGGCCCTGACGCGGCCCGGCCGTCACGGCGGCCGCGCCAATGGCGGCGCGCGCAGGCGGGGGCGGCGCGGGGCCCTGCGCGCGGCTCCCGCGCCGGTGCGGTCGGGCGGCGGCGGCGGCAGCCGAGCGCAGGTGGCCCGGCCCGGGGGCGGCCGCTCCGCTCCGCTGCGGTGCGGGATGGAGCGCGGCGCGGCGGCGCTGATCCGCGAGGGCTGGTTCCGCGAGACGTGCCGGCTGTGGCCCGGCCAGGCCATGTCGCTGCAGGTGGAGGAGCTCCTGCACCACCAGCGCTCCCGTTACCAGGAGATCCTCGTCTTCCGCAGGTGCGGGAGGGCCGCCCGGGGCGGTGGGTGGATGGCGGGGCCGGTCAGCGCCACGCGGTGGGGCCTGGCGGCGCGGAGAGGGGGCGGGGGAGCGCAGCCCCGGGCCGGCTCCAACCCCGCTTCCCCGCTCTGCCCAGCACCACCTACGGCAACGTCCTGGTCCTGGATGGGGTGATCCAGTGCACGGAGCGGGACGAGTTCTCCTACCAGGAAATGATCGCCAACCTGCCCCTCTGCAGCCACCCCGACCCCCGCAAGGTGAGCGCTCCCCGGCCCGCGCCTCAGGGCTCCCCCAGCCCCTGCAGGGCTGCCGGGGCCTGTCCTGGGCCACTCGGGGCTCTGGGCCCCGCCGTTCGTGTCCGGGCAGCTCGGGCCCGCAGCGCTTGCCCGCGCTCCTCCTCGGGCCGTAGAGCCGGAGGTGCCCCGGGCCGGGCCCGCTGACAGCCCCTGTTCTGCCCTCCTCTGTGCCAGGTGCTGATCATCGGCGGCGGCGACGGGGGAGTGCTGCGGGAGGTGGTCAAACACCCGACCGTGGAGTCCGTGGTGCAGTGCGAGATCGATGAGGTGCGTTGGGCTCCCGGCTGCGGGCAGGAGCCCCGGGAGCTCGGGGCTCCTGGGCGGGCTGCCCGGCAAAGCGAGCCCGACTTCACATCATCCACGGGAGCTGCGCTTTCACCTGCTGTCTCTCGTCAGCACCAGGCGCGTTTGCTGCTGGTTCTGCTGGCGTGACAATGACAGCGCCACCTCTCTTTGCCTTACAAGTCATCTACGTGGCAGCTGGCTGCCTCTTCTGTGTGATTTCCTTCACACACATACGATTGAGGCCCTTCCAGGCAGACGTGGGCCAAGCACGGGATCTGGAGGAGTGCCCTGGCTTTGTGGAGGTGCTGCTTTTCCCTTTCCTTCGCTGCCGAACAGAGTGCTCCTGGCAGAGGAGGATGGTTGCTTTCTTGAGCAGTCTCTTGCAACCAAAATCAGGAAATAAGCAGCAGGGATTTGCTTCTGTGATAGACAGGCCAGTTGCTTTAGAATGCGCTGTAATTTTCAGTCTAGTACAACAAACTTGGAAGGGAGGAAGTCACTACCAATTAGAGCATGTTGGGGCTTTGGCTTATTGATGATGACTGTTAGGGAGTGGGCACCTGCTAAGAATCAGCCTGTGACTGGTAACCTGTCTGCTTACAGAGGCCTCCAAGTGAGAGGATGTGGGCTGGTAACTCTGTCAAACCACTGAAGTTTACTCTTTCCCCAGTCCCTCTCTCAGCCAGTTTTATTTTACTTTACTCAGCCTTTTCTCAGAAATTTTTGCTTGGAGTAAAGCTCTGTTGAGAACAGGAAATACTGCTATATGAGATTGGGTGCTCTGTCTGCCAGCTAAGTAGGCAAACGGGCCTGGTTTTAACAAGCACTGCCTGACACCAGCATATTGAGAAGCTGCTAGTGGTCAGTACAGCTGCTGGGCCCAGGACAGTGGCTGCCTAACGATTTTAGAGAGAAAACTTTATCTTACAGGGGGATTGATATCATGGCTACAGTGCAGAAATGGGGATATTTCTCATCTCGCATTCAGAAACCTGCTGGCATGGTTTTATTTAGGAAGAAAAATAAATTGATTTAGCTGAGATCACCTATGCAAGTGATGTTCTGTAGGAAAAAGGAGCACAGAGCAGTCTGACCTGTAATCATATTTGCTCAGTTCCTCAGGGAGCTTTTGAAGCTCCAGGTTTTTGCTGAGTTTGGCACAGACAGAACAACAGTGTCACTGAACACTGAGGCTGCAGGAAAAGGCTGAGAGTGGCTTGCTGGCTGAAGATGCTGGCAGCTTTTGTGGATTTCACTAGATTTGAGCTGAAGGTACTGAAGGAAATGACTCATTGTGCTGTTCTTCCAGTCACAGCTGCACAGCAGTCTGAGAAGCAGCTTCTTGTAAGCCTCTGACCCACTTGTGCTCTCTGTGTTTCAGGATGTGATCCAGGTATCTAAAAAATACCTCCCAGGGATGGCAGTGGGGTATTCCAGTGCTAAGCTGACATTGCACGTGGGAGATGGTTTTGAGTTCATGAAACAAAATCAAGAAGCCTTTGATGTGATTATCACAGACTCGTCTGACCCCATGGGTAAGAATTCTAGCCATAAAAGGGCACTGTTTCCCACATACCTCCTTCACTTTTTTTTATTCTGCCTACCTCTTGGAAGCTATGCCAGCCTGCTGAGGATCCTTTCAAGTGAAAAGACTGTTGCCAACTTGGTTCTTTTAGTAGGGAAAGGGAAGGATGGAAACCATAAAATTGTATCAGCAGGCCTTCAAGCCAGCTGTTACATTTCTCTCCTCAAAATTCAGCTCCAGCAACTATTTCTTCTGGCAGAGTTGTTCCCTGAGTGCAGCAATCCCATGCTGGAAGGGCAGCTTTGCACATGTGCCTGCTGATAAAGCAGTGGCTCATACACTGTTGGTGCAGCCCCTACCCTGAAGATAGCTGGGGTGAGGCTGCTGTATTTCTGAAGGGGGAAACTGAGGTAGAGAAGGACCACATGTAGATATGGAATCCATCAACAAGGCTGAGTTACCTTCAATCCTGCCCTAGTCAACACAGAGAGATGCATCTCTAAAAGGCAGTTTGGAGCAGGAGTTCTGCTTAGAAAGTGCTTGGTGAAGCAAGAGGCAGCTGCTAAGACTTGGTTTAATAGGGGACCTGGGCTTGCTGTTTAGCAAAGCTAAAATCCTGGCTGTTTTGCCCTGCTAGGTGCAGTCTGGGGTTCACCTAGGCTCAAAACTTTTCTTTATTCACCTTTCTCCCAGGTCCTGCAGAAAGTTTGTTCAAAGAATCTTATTACCAGCTGATGAAGACAGCCCTGAGGGAAGATGGCATTCTCTGCTGCCAAGGTGAGGATGCTGTCCCTGGGCAGAGACTGATGCCAGACCTTTACACACCAAGTGTGAGGCACAGAGGGGACTCTTCCTGGGGAGATGTGATGCAGGGAGTGAAACATGTCATGTCCCAGGAAAAGCAGTGGTTTTGATCTATGTCAGCTCATTCATTATTGGCCTGGGCTTAGCAAAACTGGCATCAGGGTCTTGTCTTGTCTTTGAAACTACATGAGCTGGACAGGTTGAGACTTGGAACCACTGTTAACCTGGCTCAGTTCTGTGCAGGGAAGAGGGGCAGCTCTCACTCTCTGCCTTTCCCCTGCAGGTGAGTGCCAGTGGCTGCACCTGGATCTCATTAAGGAGATGCGTCAGTTCTGCAAGTCGCTGTTCCCGGTGGTGGAGTACGCCTACTGCACCATCCCCACGTACCCCAGCGGGCAGATCGGCTTCATGCTCTGCAGCAAGAACCCCGTGAGTGTCAGCACCTCACAGGCCCTTTCCATTGTCTGCCTGAGGCTGCCCCTTGCAGAACTTGAGCTGTGGCACTCAGCTCTCCCAGCTGTGGGGCCTCAAGATTCTGGGGCCTGCTCAGTGCTGAATGAAGTGCAGAATTACCAGTTGCTTTAAAAATGGTCATAGTTTTCTGTCTAGTACAACAGACTTGGAAGGGGGAAAGTAATTTCCAACTTTTTTAAGGTTTTGGCTTATTTGATGCTGATGTTACAAAGTAGGCAGCTTCTGAGAATCAGCCTGTGACTGGTAATCTGCTCAGAGGCCTCCAAGTGAGAGTTGGTGTTAGGATGTGGGCTGGTAACTCTGTCAGGCCACTGAAGTTTACTCTTTTCCTCGTCTGCTTCAGTGGGACTGTCAGATGGGTTTGGGGTGCCAGCATTGCTGCTGCTGCACATGGTTAACCTGGGGTGCTGGCAGCATGCACTGTGCCCAACATGGATTCTCCTTTGAAGAGCAAAGCCTTGTTTCTTGGATGCTCAGGCACACATCTGGCACACGGCTCATGCAGTGTGACCTCATGCAATGACAGCTCTGCACAAGTGCTGGTCACAGGAGTTACAGAGCTCAAACCCCAGCCCTTGGTACTGGGGCTGCGCAGAACCTTTGACCTCATACTAGAACAGAAAGTTGTTTGTTTTCCTGTGAGTCATCTCAGTTCTCTGCCCTGCATCAGGATGCTTGTCACACAGCCTTTGGCTCCTTATCTGTTATAAATGAGTACTCCAATTTAATAATTAAGGAGATTTATTAAATAATCAAAATATCAATTTGGAAGAAGCCACAAGTGATTCGACTCTGAGCCTGGCAGTCAGAGTTGGGGAACCCAGGATTTGGTCTCTATCACACCAAAGTCCTTGTGGGTCTCCAGATGAAATTTCTAAGGGAAAAAGACAATCTTTTGGGCTCTGGAAGTGGCCCTTCTTTAGCATATTTTAGCATACTATAGTGTTTTTTCTTTCTTGCTGCCACATTTCCCAGAACTAGTGGATAATTGCTGGAATCCTGTCCGGTGAAAACCTTCTGAGATAAACTTCTGATGATGCCTATGAAATGCCTCCTGCTGGGGTCTTGTCAGATTGAAAAATCCCTTGAAATATCCATCTCTGGAGACAGTCCTCTCCCTGCTGTTTGAATCTCCATCCTTATCACATAGCCTATTACTGCTTGTTGCCCGACCCTGGCTTTCTACAGCAAATGCTGTGGTTTTAATTTCCTTTAGCACTAATTATTGTACAACACATATTACATTATCCAAACAGTCAAAGCTGCTGACTTTGTTTTTGCAGAACACAAATTTCCGGGAGCCTGTGCAGCAGCTCTCCCAGCAGCAGGTGGAGGAGAGGAGTCTCAAGTACTACAACTCTGACATTCACAGGGCAGCATTCATCCTGCCAGAGTTTGCACGGAAGGTGAGCCAGCCTCTGCCACAACACCTCCCTCTAGGATGAGATAGGAGTGGGAGTAGACAGGACTGGGGATTTCTTGCAGTCCCAAAGACTTCTGTGGGCAAGTCAGAGCAGGAGAGCATTTTGTATGACAGAGCAGAGTATGAGTCAGTCAGGGAAGACCAGAGTTCATTTAGGAGCTGTTCTTTGGGCTCATGTGCCATGCCTTGATGACAGATCACTCCTACTTCACCTACCAAAGCCAGGTGCAAGATGATTTTTACCAGCAATTCAGAGGCTGGCACTTATTCACATCCCCCTTTGACAGGGGGATGGCCAATAGTCCAGGCAAGCTGACCTGAACCTTTCAGTCTGGGGCCACAATCTTTCCAGCAGCCTGTGCCAGCTCTGTTGACTGCACGAGGCTTGCTCACTTGTCAAGTCCCAGACATGCTGAAGGGAAGCCCATGCCTCCCCAGAACTCTCTTCTTTGCCCACAGAGGGGAAAATAAAAGTACCAAAGTCACCACTATGCACCATTATGGGATCACAATTCTGCTGCATGAAAGGAACAAGTGTAAAAAAAAATAATATCTAATTTGGAGCTGGACAAGTCAGGGACCACAGGACAGATTTATGCAGCATCATGCTAGACAAGGAAACTGTCCAGTGTTTTAAGATGTTTTTTAGATGATGTTTAAGATAACTTTAAGGTTTAGGATAATGTTTAAGATAATGTTTAAGGTTTAAGATGATGTTTCTGACCCAAACTATTCTGTGCTCTTCTGATTGGTGTTGGAGGCAGGACTGGTGTTTCCCACTGGAAAGCTCCAAAAGTCTTAGATAAAATGTGCTTGATTTCTAGAACAAACAAGAGGGTAAAGAAGGGATGCTCCAGCACAGATCAGTCTTGCTTCTTGAAGGATGTCTGTATTTCCACATTATTCCATTGTATGCCCACTGGGCTGCAACTGCAGGTTCCAGAAAAAAATTAAGGAATTAGAGTGTTGTAGGGATGAAGGCAAATGCCATAACTGTGTGCAGAGGTGGTGATTCATGTTTCCCCTGCAGCCTGCAGAGCTGGGGCAGGTCCATGCTGACATTTGTCTTTGGCTCTCTGCAGGCCCTGAGCGATGTGTGAGACCGTGAGCTGCTTCCTTCCTCCAAGGTGGACTCTGAGATCATCAGTGATGTGGCTGGGATCTTCTCAGCAGACTGCAGATTTGCTCTCCACTGTGTGGGATTGTTTAACCCTTGGCCAGCCAACATTCCCTCTGATGTGCTAAGGATGATGGGGCATAAGCCAGATCAGACTATTGAAAAGCTCCAGTGACTTATTGTGTGAGGTCAAAACTGTTCTTTCCAGTGCTGGAAATGTAAGATGTCTTTTTCCGTTCTCTCCTCCCTGCACCCATTCTAAATTCTCCCATCCCAACCACAGCCCACACCCCCAGCTGATGTGATGTATTTATAACTGACACATATTTCTGTCTGGTGGGCTGAGAACAGTCCCAAGGGTCCCTGACTCAGCCTTAAGCACAGAGAGAGAAAGAGAGGGAGCTTTGTGCACAGTGAGCTCACTCTCTCCTCGTGGGAGCTCCCTGCTGCTGACACATTTTGACTGGTAACAGGTCTGAGCCTTTGCATCCCACTGCCCTCCTGGGACTCCTGCACTGCTCTGCAGCACAGCTGGAGAAGTCACAGTGCAAACTGTTGCCATTCACACAGGTCTCCCTCCAACCCTGATGGAGTAGCAGTATTAAACACCAGCCAGGCATGCTGGCAGCAGTCTTGTGGCTTTTTTTGTTAAGGTTGTTAATTTTTTTTTAATTGGTTAGAAACAGAAGTGCTGAGGTGCCAACAGGCTGACTGCTGTTCTTACCTCTGCCCTCAGAGAGGTTCCAAAGAATGTTTATCAATATGGTGATAGGTTATATATATATATATATATATATATATGTATATGTGTGTATGTATATATATATATATATATAAAGCAAACCTTAGCTCCATTGCCTGATGTTCAGTACTGATGTTGGGGAGTTGGTTGTGCTGACTAATCTCTCATCTCAGTCATGCTGAGATGCCTCAGGCCTGGGGTGTTTGCAAGTCCTTAGGAGGCAGCGTTATTTCCAATGCTGCCCCCAGATGCATAAGTTGTTTCTCATTGTACACTGTAAGATGGAGCTGCCTTCACTTCTTTACTTCTGTTCTGAAGATTCTGTCCCCCTGCCCCGTGGGAATCACCCTCCCAGCACAACCACTGTGCCATTGTCACTCCCTTGCACTCAATTAAACACTTGGCTCTGGTTAAGGTGACATCAGTGTGGGTCAGTGTTCTCTGGGGGGGGAAACAGAGATCCTGAAGGTTTGCTGTGCTTCCAGGTGCACTCTCTAGTTGGTCTGGCTCCCTCTCTCACCTATCTTTAGGGATGATAAGTTATCATCAAAATTAAGCACTAAAGATCCCATGACATATTGTGTACTGTAGTGTAGCTGCCCAGTAGCTCCTCCAGCTTCTGTCATCCTCTGTGCTGCAGACTCAGCCCCTGCTATCCAAGCTATTCTGCAGTCCAAATGCTGCTCTGTTACAGTTTTCCAAGTGGTTTTCCAGCCACTCTCAGATAGTTCCTGTCAGTCCTGGCCCCACTGAGCTGCACCCTCTTTTCCTCTGCACAAATGGTGTGAGGGCTGTGAGGGCTGAACCACTGAGCTCCAGCTGAGCAGCTGGGGAAGGGCATTAGGTGGCATCAGGAAAAGACAAAACTGCTCATTCTGAGAGACTTTTCAGCTTGGTGAGAGAGAAGTGGAAGCAGCAGACTTTAGCAAGGATTGGGATTGAGCTTTGCCATAATAGTGACCCTACAAACAGTGTAGGGTCCAGCCACTATGTGCCCTCAGCAAAGGATTTGTGGGGTCAGTACTCTCCTGCTTTCTTCTTCTGTTCCTGATGAGACTTAGCACTTCTTTGCCAGTGTCTCCTTCTGCCACCAGTATTGGTGCAGTTTCTTTGTGGTCACAAGGGTTTGCAAAGCATTGCTGAGCTGCAGAGCTGAGTCTAGGTCTCTGTATTCTCCTGTTGAGAAGATAACACCTATTTTTCTCATCATTGTCTGGGTGACTTCTTTCTCACACAAATAGTTGGGGTTAGTGAGGCATTTTCATTGCTCAGCTCCTGTGTTTTTATAAGGAGCAGACCAGTAATGGAGCCTGGTCCTAGCTCCTCCTGTTTAAATTCCTGTGGGATCTGAACCTCACTTAGCCCTTCATCCTGGACAGAAAATTAGCTCTGGCACTCTCCCCTAGAATGGGACTGAAGACCAGGACTACAGTCCAGGAAGGCCTCAGAGCAGCAGCCAAGTAGTAACAAGTTCAAGCCTTTCACCCATCCTTGGTGAGTACAACAATGCCCAGGAGGGAAAGAGCTTCCCCAAACCTGTTGTTGGACTCCACACAGCTAATTATTCCTTCTGGTTCTTTGAGCTTTCTCCACATCTGTGAGTTCAGCGAGTGGCCAGTGATGAGAACAGAAGACAAGACTGTTTCCCATCCACGTCACACAAACTCTGTCCACAAGGCCCTGGGTATAGTTTCAGAATGATTCCAGGTCACTGTTCCCCACAGACAGTTCCAAACACTTCAGTGCCTTCAGTGTGAGGAGGCAGAGATCAGTGCCTGAGTCAAGCACTCACAGGAATGCAGCAAGAGAGGGAGCAGGGGCTTGTGCAGCTACAGCTGATTCCACCTGAGATTCAGGTCCTAAAAATCCCCCCTGTGCTGAGCACTGCCACAGCTCTGTGCCCTGTGAGCTGCTGGGATGGTGTTTGGCACCTGCAAGGCAGTTGTGTCTGCTGATCAATCATCCCTCCCACAGATTTGTGTCTGAGCTGTTATGCTGCAGGAGGTGGTGGCCAAGGGATGCTGGGGCTTGAGGAGACACTGGAATTTGGGTGATGGTCAGCAGGAGGACACTGTGGGGTCTCATGCAGAACTGAGCACTGACCACTTTTGCAGTGTCTCTAGGTGGGCATCTAAAATACTCCCCTTTTTCAGAGTTTGGGCTGCCTTTTGCCTAAGGCTAGTTAAGCAAGACTGTTCATAAGCAGAGTCACAAGGCTGATGTTTGCCTAGACACGCTGCAGTCGTGTTCCAGCACCACATTAAGCCAGGAGTGTATGAACAGGGATAGGCTTTGTCCCAGGTAACATAAAATGTAATGTCAGTCAGAGCAGGTGGAGACAAGCAAGGGAATGGAGCCTTTAGCACATCATACATAGCCCATGGGATGGGCTTCAGCACGTCACTGCTTAAGTGTTGGCAAGGTACAACTGTGTCAAACTGCTCTGAGCTTTACTCATTGAACTAACTCAATTTTTAGAAGCTCAGAAGAAGTTTCAAAAAACTGAGAGAAACCTCAGCAGGGGGCTGGCCACTCCGGGCCACAGGCCCCTGAACACCAACACCTGCCCTTTTCCCTGGGAAACAAAACTCACCAGCCAGGGTTCCTGATGGCAGATTGCAGGAGCCACCTGGCACTGTCAAAGCAGCCCAAGGTGCAAGTGATGCCAGCTCGGGTCTGGGAGGAATCCTGCGAAATATGGAATTTCAGGAGCCAGCTGGCCACTCCAGGCCACAGGCACCCAAACACCAACACCAGCCCTCTTCCCTGGGAAACAAAACTCACCTGCCCAGGTTCCTGGTGTCAGCTTGCAGGAGGTGCTTGGGACAGTCAAGGCATCCCCCGCTGGAGGTGGTGGCAGGCTGGGTCTGGCAGACGTCCTGTGCAGTTCAGGATTTCAGGAGGCAGCTGCCCACCCAGGGGCAGAGTCCTCTCCCTCTGGCCACATCCATACAGGTCCTCACCCTCTAACACGAGTGGACCTCCTAAAGCACACAGACAACAATGGTGCCTAAGAGAAATTGAGACCTGAGCAATGACAGCTGCATCTGGTCACTGCTCACCTTGCCCACTTTCCTTGGCTGCTAACATCTGGTTTTAATTCCTAAAAGAAAAGACAGAACAAGGCTGTAACACAGTCACCATTGACCCTTCCCCTGCAAAGACAAACAGTGGCTGACCTCGGGAGAGCCCACAGCCCAGGATGGGGTGCTCTGCCATGGATTTAATCTGGCTGCTCTGAAAGAATGCTAGGACAGAAGTCAGAGCGCTGCAGGATAACCCAACAGCTCATGTCCAACTACAAATCCCATCTGGAGTCCAACTACAGCACACATTACAATTTCAAGTCCCCGGGACTTGTCCCTATACCAGGCTGTGCAGCAGGGCAGAGCCAAACACACAGACAGCAGGGAGACAAAGAGAGATGAGCATTGTTCTCTCTCTCGATGAGAACAGTGAGGAACAGCACAACAGAGGTGACACCGATGGCGAGCACACGCGGCTCAGAGAGCCCTGCAGGAGCAAGGTGCTCACTGAATTACTTATTCCAAGCACCACAAAGGGGGGCACCCGAGTCCTACAGTCAGAATGCTCTACCTATCATGGCATTTGTACAAGTCCTAATCCACTAGAATGGATCGCTGCGGTGCACAGCTGTGGAGAACAGCTCAGAACAGGACAAGACATCTGAGTGGATGCCACAAGAGATGGGATTCCAACGCCTGTCTGAGATCCTGAGTCAAAGCTTTGATGCAATCAGCACTGGGCCCAGGAACACTAAGGTCAGAGATGCAAAGATGGACACCTGGGTTTCTGACAGGCCCCTCAAAGGGCTAAGGCAAAAGACAAAACACACAGACAAGTGACACGACACCCACTGGGACTGCTCTGCCCTGAGCACCTCAGCATTGTGAGACTTTTCCTTTATGTGGCCTAAGGGGCCACCTCTTGCACATCCCCATCTCCAAAGAAGGTGCTCAAAAAGCTCTCCCAGCACCTCCCTTTCTTTCCCTATCTAGATCCCAGCCTTGGACCTATCTCTCAGACATCTGAGGATGAGAATCCATGTTGAGTGTTGCTGTGGTGTTGGATTTCTTCAGCCCAACCAGCTCCTGACAGCGAGAGGGGGTCACCCCCAGAAAGCTGTGGAATCCAGGGTGCAGCTGCAGGGCACAGCTGCTCTCTGGCACAGGTGGACTGCCTTGGGGGTAGGGACAAGGAACAGGGAGAGGCCTTCTGTGTGTTTCCCAAAGGTGTTCATTCCCAGGAGGGTCAGGGACAGAAAGACACTGATTTAAAGACACACATCAGTTTATAAACAGGGGACACAAGGAGGGGAATACAATGTTTAAACCAATAGGGGACTATAGGGGAGGAGAACAACTTAAACAAACCAATGGGGTCTGGAAGGATACAAAATTGATAGAGAAGTTTCTAGAGAAAGAGGCAGGCTTGGGGAGGGATTGACATTCAATGGGAGGAGGAGCAGGGAGTAAAAGGGCAGATCTTTGGGGAGATGGACAGCTAGGGCAAAAAACAGCAACACAGGGGGGAAAGGAACAATCCCTTAGTAATAAAATATGCTATAACAGTACAACATAGGAAGGACTGTTTGACTACTGGAACTGCATTACAATCAAAAACACACACTGCAACAGGGTGTGAAGGAAGGGCACCTCACCCTCTGGGAATCTCCTGCTGTCACTGGGCTCTTGTCTTAGCTGTAATAAAGAACACCAAATATCACTGCATGATCTTAGCTGCACAGCAGTTAAAAAACAACAATTCTGCTGCTCACCATTCTCCTAAGAATGCTCAGGCCCTCAGGCCGTGCCCAGAGATCGATGCTGCCTTTGCAGGGTCAGCCTGGGTTAAGAGGAGACGAGCTGGTTTGGCATTGCTGAAACTTGAGGGGACCCTGGCTCCTCCTCACTGCCTCCCCAACCTACTGCAACTCCTCAGCCATTCCTGCAGGCTCCCCAGGTGGCACCTTCAAATGGACAAGGTCAGGGCCTCACCACAGCCCTGAATGGACCATCGAAAGCACACAGACAAGAGCGGGTGCTTAGAGCTGCAGCAGCAACACCACCACCCTGTGCCATTCACATTCTCTGAAATAATCCCTTCACCCAGGGTTTTTCTGCTGGGAAGCTGAAAGGCAGGGAGAGAGGCCTCAGAGGAAAGGAAAACAATTCTGATCTCATTTGCTTCTCCTGTGCTGTCCTCATGTGGAATGTGTTTGGGGATTGTTCACCCACAGGTGATTGTTCCATTGCATTCTGCTGGGAGTTGTTTTCACTCTTTGGCCAACCAGGGCCAAGCTGGCTCTGGGAAAAGTCACGAGATTTCATTATTATCTTTTAGCATTCAATAAGTATCCTTTCTGTATTCTATAATATAATATCATAAAGTAATAAATTAACCTTCTGAGAAGATGGAGTCAGATGAATCATTCTGTTCCTCATCGGGGCACCCTGATTTTACAATACTACCCTAAGCACACAAATATATAAATTTGAAAAAACAAAACTCAAAAAAAATTCCACTCAAAAAAAAAAGCCACTTCAATTACCATAACCCCACGACCTCCCCAATATTGCTCCCTTATCAGGAAAGATGAACTTCTTCCTGCCTCACTCAGCCCTGGAGACGCCGTCAGGATTCAGAGGCAGAAGCTGGCACTGCCCAGACAGAATCCTGTGTGTGAATGGAATTGATGCACCATGGATGAGGTGTGTAAATATGCAACAGGCTGTTGTTTTAAGGGTTAATCCTCTGTTAACGTGGGTCCTTTTTTGGGCTTATTTTGCCCAGAAAGAGGTACCTGGATTGTCCATAAATTTTTGCTTCTATTGTCCCATATTGTCCTAATCCCAATTGTCCAGATTTTTAGTACACTAACTACATTATTATTTTTATAACCATTTCATTACTATTAAACTTTTAAAATTCTAAAAACAAGTGACTGGTTTCAGTTTTGATGCCTGAAATACTAAGGGTGGATGCCCCCAAACCTGAGAGCTCCTGAGTTTCCCTCATGAGTTTCCCTCCTGCTGAAGCACTGCTCAGGTAACCATGCACTGCCTGGGGAGGAGAGACCCCAGAGAAAGAAAGGGCCCCGACTGCAGCAGCAGAACCAGGGCAGCCACCTGAGGCTCCATGATGGCAGGGACCTGTTCCAGTTTCAGGGGATGAGGATGGGACTGGTTTAGACACAAGTGTCAGGAAAATTAACCCACAAACACCAAACAGGAGACAGAGGAGTCCTTTGACTTCATTCCAATCAAGGCAGAGGCCATGGGGCATCCCCTGGGGTCTCTCCCATTTTTGGAGGACACAGCCTCCTTTTTATCCCAATTTCCAGCCACATTTCCCTTCTCTCTTTCCCCATTTCTGAGGTACTTGAGAGGTTCAGACTCCCCAGAACACCTGATCCCAAAAATTCCCCTCTAATGTACAACCCTCCCTTTTAATTTTTAATTCTTATGGAATTCAGGGGTTTTTCATCCCCATTGTTTCTTTCATCTTTCAATGTCTAATTTCATTTATCAGCAAACCTGAAGTTTATTTGCAAAAGCAAATCTCTTTTTCCATCATCAATCAGTGCAATCCTTCCCATTGTTTCTTTTCTCTCCCAGTGTTGGTTTTATTTCCCAGCAGACCCACAGCTGCTTTGGAAAGACAAACCCACTGTTCCTCTCAATGGCAGGAACCTGTTCCAGTTTCAGGGGATAAGGATGGGACTGGTTTAAACACAGGCAGTTATTTCCCCCTCCACACATACACAAAACCAACAAGGAACAGATTTTCAAGAGGGCCAAGGCAGAGTCAGCTGTTCCTTTCTGGCTTGTACTTGAGGTCTCAAAGCCATGCAAACCTCCATGGTTTGGGGTTTTTTTGGTACTTTCTATTTAAATTCTCACCTGGGAGCCTGATGTATGGTCTCCTCGAGGCAGGTCTTATAAGCTCTTGGAGATTTATATAATGAATTATATATTTTATAATTTATGATCTATAATTTTATATATATATATGATACCCGAGATAGCTCAGCTACCTTTGGAGGCATAAAATCAGCAGGATGGCTTTTGTGGTAGTGTTGGAAACCCAAAAGTTTTAATAAAAGGCAAAATAACAAAACTCTTAACACAGCAGCAGGTTCTTGCTCCTGGTAAAACACCTCACAAGAGTGATTTGTTTCTTTGCTCTCTCCTTTTTTAGTAAATTGCTCAGGTGGGACTTTTAGGCTCCTGTCCAATTGGCCATCCTTCAGTTTGAGGTGAAGTCCCCCAGGTCCTATGAGATGTCTTTTCACCTAATCGAGGAGAGAAACTTCTGGGCTTATTTCCTTTTTTAGGAGACAAAAGACAATTTTGTCACTCTGTCAACAGAGGGCACATTCCTGTCACAAAAGGACTGTGTAAAAAGAAATGAGCTGGAAAATCCTCTGGTGGTCAGTCCTAAAGCTCAAGGCAATGTTTGTCACACGGCCCTTCCCCAGGAATTCTGAGGATCCACTCACACTCTGTTTTGTGCAGGAAGGCACAAAGAGAAATGCCATCATCAGCCATTCAAACATTTCCAAAGAATACCGAAGAGCACAAAACCCTGGTTCCTTCTGAGTGCCAGCTCAGGGCTTAACACAGCTTGTTCTGGATTTCTCAATCTCCATTCTGTGAAAAATGGGTATTTTATGATTGGTTTTTGCAAATATTAAAAGCAATATTATATGTGCTATGATAGAAAGTTATGCTGTGTTAATTTTCTTAAGTAGTGTGTTAATATAGTTTAGGTTATAACATAATGTTAAAATAGAAACTGTGCTATGTAGGATACTTTTTAAAGAAAGGACTCACACTGAGACAGCAGCCACAGGACACTGAAATCTTCCAGAGAAAGAGAATTTATTGCCCCATTATCAGGAGAAATGAACTTCTTCCTGCCTCGCTCAGCCCTGGAGACACCATCAGGATTCAGAGGAAGAAGCTGACACTGCCCAGACAGAATCCTGTGTGTGAATGGAATTGATGCACCATGGATGAGGTGTGTGAATATGCAACAGGCTGTTGCTGTTAAGGGTTAATCCTCTGTTAACGTGGGGCCTTTTTTGGGCTATTTTGCCCAGAAAGAGGTACCTGGACTGTCCCTAACTCTTTGTTTTTATTGTCTCATATTGTCCTAATCCAAACTGTCAAATTATTACTACTCTAATTAAATTACTATTTTTATATCCATTTTATTACTATTAAACTTTTAAAATTTTAAAAACAAGTGATTGGGGGTTTCACACATTCCAATCACATTTAATCACTTACATCCAACATGAAGTGGAAATGGAATTTTAGAAGTTGCTGTTCCTAAAATACTTCAGTTGAACTCACCTTTACTAAGCCAAACTCAAAGATGAATTGTAGCCAGCTGGGGCAGAATATTCTGGGTTTTGATGCTGCTGCTCATGGGGAGGTGCAGAATGTGGGACCCCAGCAGAGGCAAGGCTGCCACAGGCTCAGCCACACTGAGTGTGTGTCTCCAGCAGCTGCTCCTGGACCTTCCTCTCTGACCCCTCCAGACTCCCAGACCTCTCCAGCAATTCTTCAGAGCCCTCTGGTAGCCAAATCCTCTGGTTTCCACACCCTCAGACACGTGCAGACTCCTGGCCCCCAGGGCTCTCACCCAGCTGGTCCCTCCCTGGGATCACATCCCCACATCCCCACACAGCTCCAGCCCTGCAGGCACAGCCCCACTCCAGGGGCTCTCAGGCCTCCCTGCAGAGGGAATAAACAGCCCTGACCCCGGGAAGGATTTGGGAATGGAGGTTTGTTTTCTTTGCAAGCAATGCCCTGACGAAGGCAGGAATGATGAATCTGACTCCACGTTCTCAGGAGGCTGATTTATTACTTTATGATATTCTATAAAAGAATGCAGAAAGGATATTTACACAGTGCTAAATAGATTTAATGAAAGCTCGTGACTCTTTCCAGAGCCCTGACACAGCCTGGCCCCGGTTGGCCAAAGAGTGAAAACAACTCCCAGCAGAATGCAATGGAACAATCACCTGTGGGTGAACAATCCCCAAACACATTCCACATGTGAGCACAGCACAGGAGAAGCAAATGAGATCAGAATTGTTTTCCTTTTCTCTGAGGCTTCCCAGGAGAAAAACCCTGGGTGAAGGGATTATTTCAGAGAATGTGAATGCCACAGGGGTCAATGAGCAGCCACGTCAGAGTGGCTGATCAGGGTCAGGATCCCACTGCCCAGTGAGCTCTTTACAGAGCACTGGCCACTCTTGTCCCCTGAGCCCTGTTTTTGTCCTTTGTTCCTCTCCAAATTCCATCAATCCCTGCATTTCCCCACCTTTGGTTCTCCCCCTGAGCTTCCTACAGTAAATCAAATGGGATCCTGGACTTCCCTTCCCCTGCACTCCTAGTGTTTCCTAAATACCTGTGCAGGGAGAAGAGAGAGGTTGGCTGGAGGGACCTCAAACCTCATCCATTCCCTGGATCCATCACCTCCCACTGTCCCAGGCTGCTCCCAGCCCTCTCCAACCTGGCCTTGGGCACTGCCAGGGATCCAGGGGCAGCCCCAGCTGCTCTGGGCACCCTGTGCCAGGGCCTGCCCACCCTCCCAGGGAGGAATTCCCAATCTCCCACCCAGCCCTGCCCTCTGGCAGTGGAGCCATTCCCTGTTTCCTGGCACTCCATCTGTTGTCCCCTCCAGCTCTCCTGGAGCCCTTTTAGGCCCTGCCAGGGGCTCTGAGGTCTCCCTGGAACCTTCTCCTCTCCAGGTGAGCCTCCCCAGCTCTCCCAGCCTGGCTCCAGAGCAGAGGGAGCATCTCCATGTTCCTCAGGGACTTCTGACTGGCAGTGACAAGGTTTTGGTCACATCTCCAATGTGCATGAGGTGCCCAGAGTTACCACAGCACAGTGCCTTGGCACAATCTGTGTTGCTCCTGCAATGCAGCAGGAAGAGAACTCTCTGTGTGATGTTCTGTGCACTCACCTCTCTCTGGTGAGCAGTTATCTCTGCTGTTGGCTTAGCAGGGTTCAGAGCTTCCACTGTGCCCAGACACCATCTGCTCAGCAGCTGCAGTGCTGGAGTGGCACCTCTGTTATCCCTGCAGGTTCCGTGTTGCTCCCTGTGCCTTTGTGTGCTCCCTCAGCCACGTCTGCTCCTGCCAGCCTCACTCACAGCTCTGTGAGGGCCCTGGAGCTCTGAGTGTACAAGAGACCAAAGGTGCAGCCTTGGAGCACAAAAAGCCCAATGATATCATGTGATATTCACATTCTCTGATAAAATTCCTTCACCCAGGATCTTTCCCCTGGGAAGCTGAGAAGCCTCAGAGAAAAGGAAAACAATTCTGATCTCATTTGCTTCTCCTGTGCTGTGCTCATGTGGAATGTGTTTGGAGATTGTTCACCCACAGGTGATTGTTCCATTGCATTCTGCTGGGAGTTGTTTTCATTCTTTGGCCAACCAGGGCCAAGCTCTGTCAGGGCTCTGGAGAGAGTCAGGAGTTTTCATTATCATATTTTTAGCTTTCTGTAAGTATCCTTTGTATATTCTTTAATATAATATAGTATCATAAAATAATAAATCAGCCTTCAGAGAGCATGGAGTCAGATCCATCATTCCTGCCTCTGTCTGGGGGAACCCAAATACAATAATATCAGACAAGGGGAACTTAACAAAACGATCAGGCAGTGGGTTCAGAACAATCATAAATATTTCTTTTTCACCAACAAATATGCACCACACTTTGTGCAAGCTTCCAAAATAATAACAAAAGAGGCCTTCCAGAGGTGTTAACAGTCAAAGTGGCCCATGAGCAAACTGAGACATTAATCCTTGGAAGTGGCACAGCAGTGTCCCTGGATGTGCCTTTCTGAAGGCTCTGGAAATTAGAGCCCCTTCCATGATTTACCTGTCCCTCACAATTTCCCCCTGCCCCCTTTCCCTCTCCTTGTTCCCAGATTAAATTCATCTCCCCCACCTGATGTGCCACAGGCCCCTCACCACCTTGGTCACCTTGCACAGGATTTTCCAGGTTTTTTCCACAGCTATGTCCCAGGAGAGAGGTTGGACACCTACCAGGAGACCTCAAAAAGCCAAAGATGTCTGGGACAACTGACAATTCCCAGCTGGGAGACACCAAACTGTGGGGGATGTGCTGTTTAGAGCAGATGAATGTGACAGGGATACTGGGATTCACTGTGCCACCTCATCCTCCTGAGCAGCAAAGCAGAATATTTACTGATCTGCTCAAAAGGTGTCTCACCATGACAGGAGTGAAAACAACAATCAAATACTTTTATAAAATGAAAATTAAATAAATAAATGAAATTAAATTAAATGAGTAAAATTAAAATAAATAAATATAAATAATAAATAAATAAATAAATAAAGTAAATAAATCAGGCACTGGAATCAGAATTGCTTATTGTTCTCAGTTTATTTAATTTTTTTATTATTTTAATAATGAAATAAAAAATAACAATTAGGAATAAATAATCAAATAATAAATAAAAATTAGAAATAAATAATAAAATAACAAATTAAAATTAGAGGTAAATAATAAAATAATAAATAAAATTAAATAAACTGAGAACAATAAGCAATTCTGATTCCAGTGCCTGATGGTGCAAATATCCCAGACAGAGGAGAACATGGAATTTGTCTTTCAGATTCTTGGGAAAAAAAAAAAAAAAAAAAGAAAAGAACAAGTTAAGCTCCTGGAAAGACTTAGGAGTGTTTCTATCTCCACCTTGATATTTTTTATCAGAACATGCAAAATGTTTGATGCAAATTCTCCTTGGGTGTGCCATTGCTTTTATGGCCTTTTTATGGCTTATAAAGCAAATCACGTCATCTGTGGCGCTTTCTGTGACCCTTTAGTTAAAATGTTACCCCAAGGACAATCTCCTCTTTGTGTGCTCAGTGTTTGCTGAGCCCTCCAGGATCCCTGGGTTTGAGAGGGGTGGGAGCAGGGCCCCACCCAGGGGTGACACCACCCCCATCAGCACCTCCTGCCACCATTCTGCGTTTCTGCCAGGAAAAGGATTGACATTTTCCCAAAAGAAGCTTCGTTTGAAATTAGCAAAAGCTTCTGTTCTTCTGTTTGCTAGGTGGGGGCAGGTAAGAATTTCACTGAGTGAGAACTGGAACGGGCTGCTCAGAGAGGTGGTGGAGTCTCCATCCCTGGAGACATCCAAAATTCATCTGGAAACAGCCCTGGGCACCCTGGTCCCAGGGAGGTGGGACTGGATCACCCCAGGGTCCCTTCCACCCTCAACCACTCAGGATTCTGTGGAGAAATGGGTTTGAGCCTCCATATTTTTGTACATTTGAAAGGTTTGGGTTTTTTTGCTGTTAAAACAACTTCTTGCCTCAAATGCTGTCTGGATTTATCTCTTTATGGAAAATTAAAATAAATAAATAGATAAAGGAGGGGGGAGGAAAGGAGAGAGGGTTAACAAACATTCTGACACACAGGAGGAATATGGCAAACTAGGACATGAGAATTCCAGGGGTTGGGAAGCCAGTGGGTAATGGGAATGGCAGCAGATAAAAACAACATTTCTGCCTAGAAGGGAGACAGGGTAGGAATTGAAAGAGGAGATGGGATTAGGATTTTAATGGGATCTAAAGCTGGTTGTCTGAGAACACTGGTGGCTAGAACTAGAGAAGAGAGAAAAACTATGAGAATTACATAGAAATTATATATTTTAAGCTAAGAAAAAAATGATCAGTCCAGGGAATTTTGAGCTTCAGCAGAATAGAGGGAGAAATGGGCAAGGAAATCCCATAAGGACCAAGAGAGTGATGGGGGAGGAGTGGAAGGGGAGGAATAATGAAAGCTGGATAAAGAGCCACATTGTAGAATCAAGGAGAAAAAAATCCCAAAATTAGAGATGGGAGACTAGGGATGGTGACAGTGGGAAGGACCAGAACAGGCAGCCAATAAATAGAATAAATGGATGTACCAGCCAGGACCTGGATAATGTGGAAATGTGGAAGAGCCAAGCAAAGGGAGGAGAAAGGAAAGAGAAACTTGGGGGGAAATGTGAGGCAAATTTAAGGGAGAGCAGGCACAAAAGTCTGTGCATGCAATAATGGTGAGAAAGGGGAAAATCCCACGTTGCTGATGACTGTGGACATCAAACACAGAATTACAGAAAGGGATGAGGGGAATCAGGGGCTGGGAGTGGCAGGGGCTGGACACAGGGAAAGCTGCCAGGCTCTGGACTGACCAGTGCTTCAAGGAGCTCTGGGAATGATGGAATTACTGATGGAATTTGCCATCTCAGTGCAAAGAAGCTCCACTGTTGGGAGCTGGCAGTAAAGGAGTGTTGAGGTGAGTGAAATCTCCTGTGAGGAGAGGAGGAAGATATCAGCACCAGGCTGACGTCTGTGCCCTCATCAGTGATTAAACATTAATAGCAACTCAGAGAATCAGTCATAGCAGAGAATCCCAGGCTGCTCTGGCTTGGGAGGGATCTTGAAGCCCATCCCTGTGTGGGCAGGGACATTTCCACTCCAGCAGGGTGCTCCAAGCCCTGTCCAAGCTGATCTTGGCTCCCACCCCCATGGGGATGCAGGCCTCACTTACAGAACACAAGTGGAGAAAAGGAATGAACTTTTTAAGAAGTGGAATGGGGAAAAGAGTGGATTGGGAAAGGAGAAGGGTGTGTGAGGTGACACAAGGCTGATGGTTTGGTGAGAAGTGAGGGAATCAAGGTGACCTTTTCTTATACCACAAGTTACCCAATGGAATTGTCAGTGAGACAATCAATCCCCTGCAGCTCATTTTCCAGGAACTGAGGGGTTGAAGAACCACAGAACCACAGAATTTGGGTTGGAAGGGACCCCAAAGATCATTTAGTCCCAGCCCCTGGCAGGGACAGGACATGCAGTTCTGTGTCCCTGATTGCCACCAGCACTTTGTCCTGCTCCTGGAGCCCGCAGGGGAGGCTGCTGCTGGCCTGGCAGTGCCTCGTTGATGGTTGCACTCCATGATCCCAGAGGGCTTTTCCAGCCTCAGCCATTCCCTGATTCTGGGATTGCCACGGGCTGTGCAGGTGGCTGAGCTGGAAACCAGCCCTGCTGAAATCCCTGCTGTGCTCTGAGCCCCAGCTCCCAGGGAGAGCTGCAAGCACAGCCCTCAGTGTTGGCTTCTGGGCAGCAAAATCACATCTCCACTCCTGGCTCCTGGCTGCCTTTGTTTGCCATCCTGCCCACATTACCCTGATCCAGCCCAGGCCAGTCTGCTGGTTCATTTTCAGGTGTGCCCCCCACCCCTTCTTCCCCAGGGACACAACCTCCTGCTGCCAAACCATCCCCCAGAAACCACAAATCTCAGCCAGCAGGGACTAAAGGAATGTCTTGTGCCCTCATTTGTCCCCCTTTTTCCCTCTGCAGTGCTCTACACACCAGGCTAAACAAGTCTGGGGTGTCCCTGGGGGCAGAAGGTTTTTGGGAAGGTCTCCAGAGCATCCTCCTGCCCCACCTGAGCCCTGGCAGTCTCAGCAAGATCTTGGCTCTTATCCTGTTTCCAAACAAAATCCAAAGAAAATAACCTCCCTCTCTACAGGAGCTGCTCCAAGCTGCTCTGCTGGGACCTGAGGATTTGTCACATCAGTTTTAAAGGAAAATAGGAAGTCCTTTCTCTGTCTGGAGAAATAACTGCAGGTTTAAAAGAAGCCCCTGCAGGGTTTGAGGCAGGAAATCCCAATTTCCTGACTTCAAGGCAGCAGGAAGAGCCTTAGTGAGGGACTCTCTCTTTGGAATTTGCTCTGGATGCATTTTGTCCTGAGGTATAAAATAGTGGGTGTAAGGAATCCTCTCCTACACCCTCACAGTTTTCCTGTCAAGTGAAGTAGGAATTTATGCACCTCATGATGATTTTCTAAAATCAATTCTGGATTTAGGCTCCAGATTCCAGGGCTGAGGATACAGATTTGGTGCACTGAGAGTCTTGGTGGAACTTGCTGAGTTGAGGGCTCCATGTATAAAAATGGAGAAAAGAGTTACAAATAGGAGGGGAAATGTGAAATCTCTGATATGGACTTGCATTACCCTGACAGACCTGGGGGTGCTCAGCCTGGAGAAAAGGAGGCTCAGGGGGCCCTTGTGGCTCTGCACAGCTCCTGACAGGAGGGGACAGCCGGGGGGTCGGGCTGTGCTCCAGGGAACAGGGACAGGAGGAGAGGGAACGGCCTCAGGCTGGGCCAGGGCAGGCTCAGGGTGGATGTGGGGGTCCCAGCTGTGGGGGTCCCAGCTGTGGGTGTCTCTGGCTCTGGACTGAAGGCACTCAGACAGCAGTTCATGCTCACACTCAGGTGTTTATTATTCCTTATCAGTCAAACAGTCTCACTGCTGGGAGTTCAGCAGCTTTTCATTACAAGGCACAAAATGCCCAACAATCTCTTGGTCCAAGGGCTTGTGAGACTGAACTGTCCAATAAAGAGCTGACACCTGGATTATTTTCCCTTTTAACCCCAGAACTGATCCCACAGAGCTGCAGTGCAGACTTTTCTGCCCAATTCCAAAATGCCACCCAAACCCATGGAGAAGGAGGAAGAAGCAGCATGAAGAAGAAACCCAGGACAGCACCCTGTGCCCTCCACCTTGCTGCCATCCACAACATCCTAAAAATCCCAAACCCTCAATTTCTCACCCAGTGACACACCTGCACTGCTCTCTAGAATCTATTTCACACTTTTGTGGGTTCCAGTCTCTCCTGAAGTCTGGGAAACTTTCTCCATGGATGAGGGTCAGAGTCAGTGCTGCCCTGGGGGTCAGGGCACCCCAGAGCAGACACAGAAATATTCCTGGGCCCTGGGCTTGCACAGCTGGACATCAAGAGAAATCTCTTCATGGAAAGTGTGGTCAGGAAGAGGAAGGGGCTGCCCAGGGCAGTGGTGGAGTCCCCATCCCTGGAGGTGTCCAAGGAAGGGCTGGGAATGGCCTCAGTGCTCTGGGCTGGGTGACCAGAGAGGGATCAGGCACAGGTTGGACTCAGTGATCCTGGAGGGATTTTGAAACCCAAAGAGTTCTGTGGTTCTGTGACTACAAATTGGTTTCCTGTGGTATTTTCTGGGTCCCCAGGACGAAGGAGGAATTGAGACTCTGACTCCATGTTCTTAGAAGGTGAATTTATTATTTTATGATCTTATATTCTATTAAAGAATGCTATACTAAAGAATAGAGAAAGGAGACTTACAGAAGGTGTAACAAGGTACTAATTAAAAACTCATGACTGCTTCCAGAGTCCTGACACAGCTGGACTGGGGTTGGTCATTAAGTAAAAACAATTCACATGGTGGATAAACAATCTCCAACCACATTCCAAAGCAGCCAAACACAGGAGCAGCAATCAGATAATTATTGTTTTCATTCTTCCCTTCTCAGCTTCCCAGGAGAAGAAATCCTGGCCAAGGGATTTTTCAGAAATCATGACAGTGACAGTTTTAAATTCAGGACATTGTTAAAAGATATATTTTATTGTTAAAATAAAATTGTTAAAAGATATATTTTATTCAGGAAAGCCACAGACATGAAATGCCTTATGGGGAAAAAGCAAGGAGGCAGAAAGAGTCTTGTAAAACAAAATCCACCCCAAAACCCAGCAATAACAAACAAAACAAACAAATAAACAAAAAAAAATTCCAAATTATTACTAGTTTTTTATTGCCTGTACAGCATATAAACATGGACAGATGATTTCCTCACAATCTTGCCGCCAATAAATAAACAACAATGCTTTCATTTCCGTGTGATTCAGGCACTGCACTTTGGAATTCCTTTCTCTCCAAGAGAGTTTAAAGAACCTTGATACCCAGCCAGAGAAGAAGTGTTCCTGTGCTCCTCGACACCCATTCCCCAAATCAACAGCAATCAGGACAAGCAGCAGCTGATTTCTGGCAGCCAGAACACACCTGGCACTCCTGGAGCCAGGAGCTCAGCTCCAGTTACCTCTTGCAGTTCTGCTGCAAACCCAGAGGTGTCACCTGCAGACAGGTGGGAGGGAAAGGGATCCCACCCACTGGGAAGGAGGGCTGAGAAAGGGGGTAACCCAGTGATGCTGTGTGTAGGGGAGGCCAAATCACAGCCATTGTGACATTAATGACATTAATGATTAGATACTACTTATTGGACACTAAATATTAGCCATTAGAAAGGCTGCAGGGGATGCTGAGTTCCACCCAGTGTGTTCAAACCCAGGCAAAACAGTGGGAAATGACACCCAGGGCATTTCCATTCCAGGGTCACCCAACTCCTGCAGCACTGGGACCTCTCAGAGGAGTCCCAGCCTCCTTGCTGGCAGATCTGCAATCCAGATTCTGCTGAATCCAGGTGCTGCAGGACTGCAGGAATGTCCCCAAGAGCTGGCAGCTGCAGTGGGAGATGAAGCCCAGGAATCTGATTGGTGAAAGCACATGATCTTGCCACAGGAATGCACAAACTTCCCAGCTGGACATGTCTTTTGTGGGTTTTCCCACCTCCTCAGAAGCAGCCAGCACAGGCAGCATTGGCACAGATCTCACACAGGTCGTCCTCAGCAGCCAGGCCTGCCCAGGAGAAAGGGGGTTCAGTGGGGTGCCAGGAGGGCAGAGCCACCTGCCAAAGCACCTGGGGACTCCTTTGCCTGCCTGCTTTATCATTGGAAAGGTCCTTGCAGGTAGAACTGCTCTAAGTAAAATTAGCTGTGCTAAAATCTGACTGAAGGGATGAAATCAAACCTGAATTCCTTGGGAAGCCAGGGGAACATGTGGAAGCAAGGGGACAAGAGGACATGGCAGCATTTTATCCCAAAGTGTCCCCCTGTACTGGACATAGATAACTGCAATGGAATAACTGAACAAAGCAAGGACTGCAGCAGCAGCCCAGGGCAGAGGGACCTTGGGCAAGGAGGAATGGCTTAAGCTGGAGAAGGGTAGATTTAGATGGGATATTGGGAGGAAAATCCTCCCTGGGAGGGTGGGCAGGCCCTGGCACAGGGTGCCCAGAGCAGCTGGGGCTGCCCCTGGATCCCTGGCAGTGCCCAAGGCCAGGCTGGATGGGGCTGGGGGCAGCCTGGGATGGTGGAAGGTGTCCCTGCCATGGCAGGGGTGGAATGGGATGGGATTTAAGGTCCTCCCAAACAAACTATTCAGTGATTGCATTGTTCTGCTTGGGATGAACTTTTCCCTGGCCACAGCAGTGGGATGTGCCCAGGGAACAGCTCAGCTCAGGAATTTCCCTTAGGTGGTTCATGGAGCCCAACCTTGGCAGGAGAAAGGGCAGCACAAGGCAGCACAAACCCTCCCAGCTGCCCTAGCAGTGACACAGAAGCAATTCCGTGGCTTTGCCTCCTGCTGCTGGAATGTTTAAGGTTGAAAATCGTGGTAAAAATGAACACTGTGAAATATGAATGACATACTCAGCCTCCTGAAAATCATGGGTGCATCTTCCCTCTTGCACACAGGCCTGAACTCCTCGGGGAGGTGTTTTTCCTGGCAGGGGGAATAGCTGGCCATGGGCACCATCATGCGAGGGTTGAGGTGTCTGTTGCCATCCATGAGCTCCTTCAGCTTCTTCACGGACTCCAGGGGGAATTTCAAGTCTCCATCCTGTGAAGAGCCAGGACAAAGAAGTGTCAGGAAGCCAGGCCTTTTGCAAATCCATTCCATTTCAACCAAGAGCTCTCCCAAAAAGAATAGCAGAGGGAAAAGATGGTGTTGAAAGAAAGCCAAGATAAAACCTGTGCTGAATGGAGGCAGTGGACAGAGGGAGAATTCAGTCCTGGCTCATCCCCATGAGACAGACCCATAGAATCTGGGATAGGAAGATCCAGGCTGGGAACCTTCAGCCTAAAAAGAGAGAACTGGGAAATGTCACATCATCCTGGAATGGGTTGGGTTGGAAGGGACCTTAAAGCTCTTCTCATTCCCCCCTGCCCCAGGCAGGGACACCTCCCACTAGAGCTGGCTGCTGCCAGCTCCATCCAGCACCTCCAGGGATGTGTGGTAGAGATCCATAAACCATGGCTGGAATGGGGATAAATGGGGCTTTATTTGGTTCACTGGGTTTATTTGGGTTTATTTTGCTTCTCCCAACACAGCGGTGGGAATGTCAGGTGTTGGCTGTGACCTGCCGGGGTGTGAGCACACAAAAGCAGCTCTTCTTTCACCCCACACATTGCTGGGGGATAAACCCTTCACCCCAAGGCATTGTGGAAAGTTTCCATTAATTTAGAGTCACAGAACCTCTTGTGTTGGAAGGGACCCACAGGGATCACTGACTCCAGCTCCTGGCCCTGCACAGGTGCCCAACAATCCCACCCCATGCCCATTTAAAACTTGCTCACACAATCTGTGAAAAACAAGAGTTTGGAAGCATAAATATAACACTTCTGACTCAAAGTTCACACCAGAAACTTGAGGAAGCTGGGGCAAGACTCTGAGAAATATTACTCTGTGTTTTAGTTGCTTCTCCCTGTTCATCAGTTAAGGGTCATGCCCTCAGTTTCGAGAGATTTCCCCTTTTTGAGGTCATAGATTTAAGTTGCAGCTGTTTCACCAAGTGCACAAAGTCTGTACTCATCTGCAGATATTCAGAGTTTGGCCTAGAAAGCAAATAAGCATTTTCAAACTGATTTATATCTGCTGTTTTAACATGGTTTCATGGCCAATGTGCAGTCAGTAAGGGGATGTGGGAGGTCCCAACCCCAGGGCAGGGTTTGGATGAGATGAACTTGAATGTCCCCTCCAACCCAAACCATCCTGGGATTCTGGAGTCAGGTAAAAGCTTCTTATCCAAAGAAATAAAGTGCAGTGACTCTGATACAGCACAAGACCAAATATTAGCATTTGTTTCACCATGAGTCCATGGGGAGTGGTGTGAGAGCAGTGGGGAGGGGATTTGGTTCTGGCTGGGATTTTGGAGGGTTTTTGGTTCTGGCTGGGGTTTTGGAGGGGATTTGGTTGGTTGGGCGTTTGTTGGTTTTTGGAGGGTTTTGGTTTCTGGCTGGGGTTTTTGGAGGGTGTTTGGTATGATGCGGGTGTTTAGGAGGGTTTTGGGTTCTGGCTGGGGTTTTGGATGGTTTTTGGTTCTGGCTGGGGTTTAGGAGGGGATTTGGTTCTGGCTGGGGTTTAGGAGGGGATTTGGTTCTGGCTGGGGTTTTGGAGGGTTTTTGGTTCTGGCTGGGGCATAGGAGGGTTTTTACAGTATCTCATTGTTTTGGTGTTCAAGGTTTAAAACCCCAATCAGACCTTGGATACGTATTTACTACGTCAAAATCTCTCCTCTTGCAATCAGTTTATGATCTTGCTCAGGTTCATTTATCAGTTGACCTCAAGGATCTTAGAGATCTTTTCTGACCTTGATGGTCTATAAAAGTTAATCAGGTGCTGGCATCAGCAGCCCAAGGGAGTGGTGGAGTCACCATCCCTGGAAGTGTTCCAGGGATGTGACACCAGGGACAAGGTGGGTCTCTCTGTGCTGGAGGAACAGTTGGATTCAATAAATCTTAAAGGGATTTTCCAACCTAAACAACTTTCTGATTCTGTGATCAGCCCTGGCTGCCTGTGAAAAATTCACTTCTCCTGTAAAGGCAGCTGTGCTCACACAGCTGAGAAGAAAAACCTACAGAACTAAAAAAAAGTGTGGATTTCTACAGGCACAATTTCAGAGAAACCAGGAACTGGGAAGAAACCCTGACATCTGCAGGTCCTGGGGACAAAAACAACAAAGGAACAGCAAAACAGAGACAAAACCACCTCGAGTAAGAAAGATGTATTAGAGAGAGGTAAATTTGACAAACTCTGGGACAAGGAAGGGAAGTCTCAGGACCAATTTCAGGGGGGAAGAGTGCAAGCCAACTTTGTGAAGAATCAAAGAATCAGTCAGAGCTCAAAGACTTCAGTGAAAGGAGTGCAGTGCACGCAGAGTTCACTGCAAGTACAGTGGGTAAAACACAGATTTAATGATTAATGAGAGGAGAATTCCAGCTCAGACTCCAGAGATGCACTTCCTACTCTTTTACATAACCTAGCAGCAGCCATTCTCATTTATTAATATTTTTTTATGGCTACAAGTGGAAAAGGGGGGTGTTTTCCACTGGGCAGGCAGCTGTCTGCTCCTCTGGAGACTGTAAATGTCGAAGAATGGTTTGAGAGAAAGGAATAGCTTAAACCTGCTACCCCTGGCTGTCTCTGTCATCCAAAGGAGAAAAAAGAGGACACAAAGATCCCTGGACACCTGCTGCACACACAGAGAGAGTCAATAATTGTTTAACAAGTTGTCCTGGTCCCCAGAGGAAGGTGTTTACATTGCAATCAGACTGAACTCTCCCACAGCCTCTCAGGAGGAGCGCACAGAGATCCAAAGCTTTCCCAATAACAGAGCTGGGCCCTGAAGGACCTTCCCACCCCTTCCACATCCTATGGTGTGTCATGGTTTGGCACTCCAAAATCTCCCAAAAAACTCACTTCCTTTTCAAACCAGGACCTGGAGTATCAGCCATGGGTGCTGTGTACTTGGAAAATTTCACAGAGGCTCCCTTAATCACTTCTCTGCCTATTAATATTTAATTGGATCCAGCTAAGCTCTTTGCCCTTCCATTGCAGGCTCCATCCCATAAATCACAGATCATTTCCACAAAGAGCTTCCTGCCTAGAACCAAGGAACACAAGACAATTTCTCCTTTGTTCACACCTTGTTTGCATCACTCTCCAAAGTCAGCACCTTCACTGCACGTGGCTTTAGGTCTGGGAGAAAATTCTGGGCATGAAACACCTCAGGGATTTCAGGGCAGAGAT
This sequence comes from Serinus canaria, assembly GCF_022539315.1. NCBI lineage: Eukaryota > Metazoa > Chordata > Aves > Passeriformes > Fringillidae > Serinus > Serinus canaria. Next base: position 2,597,256 of record NC_066334.1, on the reverse strand, counting down.
GTGGCTGGAGAAGGTAAATAAACAGCAGCAGCACTGAGTGATACCTGAAGGGTTTTACAGAAGGAAAACCCAGAGCATGGGGAGATACAGGTGGAAATCAAGGCAGAGCAAAGCAAAAATTCAGATCTGTTAATTCAGTTCAAGATTCCTGTTGCAAGCAGAGGTTTTAAAAACATCATCACTTTGTTGAATTTGTAATAACGACAAATGAAAGAGAAAAAAACTCACCTGAACATAGACTGCCTGGGAGAGGTGCACCAGGACAAGGACTGCCAGGACTGCCCAGGAAAGAAAGCTTTTCATGGTGCCTGCAAAGCCAAGCCTCCCCTGAACTGGACAGATTTTATTTCCTCTGCCTTTCTTTGGCCTTTTTTGTGTCTCTCAGACTTTCCCTCTTCCCCTGAGCTCTCAGAGTGCCCAGCAGTCAGAGCTTTATAAAGACTTCCTCCAGCACGATGCTGGTAATCCATTAATCCAGACTTTCTATTGGCATGTCATAAACCCTGAGGGGACTCTCAGTTATCTGCTCAGGGGTGCAGCTGGCCAGGCACACCCTGGCACATCCTGGCGTTTACGAGTCGCTCCCTCTTTGAGGCACTGCCCGTGACACAGGCAGGCAAAACATTGCAAACCACAGCAAACACACCAGAGGTGGGGACTGAGCTCAGGCAACAGCTGGAAGTCCCCAGAATTCTGGCCACTTCCTGCAGAAATGGGAGTGAAAAAAGAAGATTGGAAGAAGATAGAATAAAACCTGTTCCAGTCAGTTGTCTGTTCTGGGGGTCCCAGGAACCAGGAGTGTAATCACATAGTCAGGGAATGGTTAAAGGTGGAGAAGGCCTCTGAAAGATTGTTGATGTGGATGTGACACCAGGGACAAGGTGGATCTCTCTGTGCTGGAGGAACAGTTGGATTTAATAAAGGGATTTTCCAACCTAAACAACTTTCTGGTTCTGTGAAGCCCTCTAAGACTGAGGAGTCCAACCATCAACCCAGGATCTGGTGGTTGGTTGTTCACCATTAACCTTGTCCCCAAATGCCACGTCAAAAAATGCCTTTTTTGAACATTTCCAGTGCTTTTTTGAACATTACAATGTTCAAAAATGCCTTTTTGGACCATTGACTTCACCACTGGCCTGGGCAGCCCCTGTCAGTGCCTGCCCACCCTTTCCACAGAGAGATTTCCCCAACATCCAACCCAAAGCTCCCCTGGCACAATATGTGGCATTCACATTTTCTGGAAAAATCCCTTTGCTCAGGATTTTTCTCCTGGGAAGCTGAGAAGCCTCAGAGAAAAAGGAAATCAATAATTGTCTGATTGCTTCTCCTGAGTTTTGCTCCCTTGGAATGTGTTTGGAGATTGTTCACCCACAGGTGATTGTTCCATTGCATTCTGCTGGGAGCTGTTTTCACTCTTTGGCCAATTAGAGCCAAGCTCTGTCAGGGCTCTGAAAAGAGTCACACGTTTTCATTATTATCTTTTCAGCCTTCTGTCTGTATCCTTTCTGTATCCTTTAGTAAAGTTCAGTATTCTTTTATGTAACATAGTATCATGAAATAATAAATTAGATTTCTGAGAACACGAAGTCAAATTCATCACTCCTGCCTTATCTGGGGGAACCCAAACACAATGAGGCCATTTCCCCTGGTCCTGTCCTTGGTGATCCCTCTCCTGTCAGGGCTTTGGAGAGCGCTGAGGACCAAGGCAGAGAAGCCCAGGCTGTGCCTGCAGATGCCCAGCTGTAAAATGTCCTCTCTGCTCTTTGCAGCCCCCAATTAAAGGGCATGAAAGAGTTAAAAGGTGCAGGGGGTGTCATGGGGCAAAGGCTGCCAGGAATGAATGCATTTCTCTGTGACTCCCCTGCTGATGTGGAACACACACAGATGTCACACGGATGGAGGAGGGCCAGCGTGCCCCAGCTCCCTTCTGACAGCAAGCTCAGGTCCTCAGTTCTGGAAAAGATTTCTGGGACTGTGTGGATTTGGATTAACAGGGACACCAGGAGAACAGTGTTCCTGATCCCAGCAGAACAGGAGAGGGCAACAGTCACCCCCTGAGCACCTTCCTCAGCCTCAGCAGTGTTTCATGCCCCAAAGGCTCCAGGGCTTGCTGCAACCCAAATTATTGCTCCCATTGCAGTGGAAATCATCTTTCTGCTTTGTGTAAAATTCCAGAATCCAAAGCAGCCAGGTCCCCAGCCAGGGGCTTGGAGGCAGGGAGGGAGTGGGACTTTTCTGATTCAGTACAACCCAAATTGCTGTGGAGTTGAAGCTGAGCTGACAATGCAGAATGTCAGCTGGAAGACTTTGCTGCTCTCCTTTCCACCTGCCTGCACACACAAAATTTGTACTGGAATGATCTTTATTCCAACAAAACAGTGATCTTTATTCCAACAAAACAATGATCTTTATTCCAACAAAACAAGCCTGTTTCCTTTCCTTTAATGATTTCTCTGCTTTCTGCTGCCCTGGCCAGCAGCCAACAGCATTTGCAAGCCCACAGCAGCTCAGGCCTCTGCCCTTAATCGCTTTAACGTGGGTCAAGGGTGGAACAGCAAAAATCTCCTCTGAGAACATTTCATTTCCCACATGCTTGGGAATTTTTACAACCATTTTCTTCTCCAAAACCTGGTTTATCCTCAACCTGTCAAGTCCTGAGTGCAGCTTGGTGGAAACTTAATTAAGTTTAAGACCAAGGAGGCACGGAGGGAAGCAGAAGATTGTTAAGATTGAAAACAAACAAGGTTACCAAACCCAGCCTTGGGGAGAGCCCAAGGAGGCAGTTTTGGAGAGGTGTCCCTGGGCCAGCAGAGGCAGAGAGAGCTGAGGTCAGTGGTTCTGTGTCCAGTGGGGCCCCAGGGCCCTGCCCTGGACAGCAGGGACACCTCAGGGCAGGTGGGCACACCCTTGTCCTGCTGGCAGGTGGCACAGCCAAAGGATGGGGCCATCCTGGAGGACCTGGCCATGCTGGGAATGGCTCCTTGGGAATGTCACGAGGTCCCACACGTGAGCTGGGGCGGGAGCAGGACGGTCAGGACAGACGGACACCAGAGATCTCTGGAGCCAGGGCTTGGAACTGGGGGTTTATTGCAAAGGGCCTGGGGGCAGGGCCCTGCTGGGAGCTGCCAGGCACAGCTGGAGCAGGGCTGAGAGAAGGGAGTGGGAAAGAGGGAAAGGCAAGAGCGTGGTAAAGAGGATGAGAGGGCGAGGAAGAGTCAGGAGGGTAAGAGAGTGAAAGAGAGTGAGGTTCCCGTTCCAGTACCAGTGAACCTTTATGTTATTTGTACATTTTAGCACACAAAGGCCCCAAAATTCATTGGCTGCATGTTACATTGATCTCTAATTAATATTCTATCTTCTACTGACTAAATGACTGTCTCCCATCTCACACTAATTATTCCACCAGTCTTGTCCATCTTTGGAGTCAGTGGGTCTGGACTCAGTGGCCATGAGTTGGTTCTCATGATCCCCTCCTGCCAAAATCACTTTTCACAGAGTGAACACCTGGGACTGATGACCTGGCCCAGCCCCAACAGCCCTGAGGGCTGTGCAGCCCCAGAGGGACCTGAACAGAGGAGATGGGCAGGAAGAACCTTCTGGAGCTCAGCAAGGGAAATGCAGGCTCTGCACCCGTGGAGGCACCAGCACAGGGTGAGGGTGAGCTGCTGGAGGAGCTCTGCAGAGAAGCACCTGAGGGTCCAGGAGGCAGTGAGGTGTCCCTGAGCCAGCAGAGTGCCAGAGGAGCCCAGGAGACTAATGGGATCCAGGGGGCATCAGGAAGAGCATTGCCAGCAGGTCAGGAGTGCTCCTGCCACTCTGGCCAGCCTGGGAGGCACATCTGGAGTGCTGTGTCCAGTTCTGGACTCCTCGGGACAGGAGGGAGTGGAGCTCCTGGGCCAGTGGAGGTGATGGAGGGCCTGGAGCATCTCCCTGCCGAGGAAAGGCTGGGGGGCCTGGGGCTGTGCAGCCTCCAGAGCAGACCCAGCTGAGAGGGGCCCCCATCCCTGTTTGTCCCTGTGAGAGCTCCAGGAGGCCCAGGGATGGCACGAAGGGAAGGGGCAGGAACTGCTGCCCAGGAAGTTCCAGCAGAGGCAGAATTTTCACTGGAGGCAGAGGAGTTTCTTTGCTGTGCAGGGATGGAGCCCAGAACAGGGGGTGGAGTTCCCCTCACTGGGGATATTCCAGACCCATCCAGGCACAGTCCTGTGCCATGTGCTCTGGGATGGCCCTGCTAGAGCAGCAAGGCAGGACCAGTGGGTCCCTTCCAACCTCACCTGTCCTGGGATTCTGTGACTGGAGTTGTCCACCAGTCCCAGCTGGATCACCAAACACTCTTGTCCCAGCCAGGGGCTGTCTCTGGTGTGGAGCAGCAATTCACACACCAAGGTGATGGCTTCCTAGGTCTTTATTCCTTTTTCCATGGTGCCATGTGGCTGCCCCATGTCACAGTTCTGGTCTTGTCCCTTCATGGACGTTCAGCTTCTTCACCAAGCTCAGGTCAGATCCAGAAGCTGCTCAGGATTCAGGAGGTGCAGGGAGGAGGACAGAGACCAGGTCTGCTCCTGGAGGTTCTGTGGTCTCCCAGACACCCCTGCCCTGCAAACCCAGCCCCACCAGCCCAAGACCTGGGAGAGGCCAGGCCAGAGAGCAGAGGAAACCCCCTGTGTCCCCTGTGCTGCCTGGGGCTGTCCCCTGGGGCTGTCACCTGAGGATGTGCCCTGGGGCTGTCCCTGGGGCTGTCCCCTGGGGCTGTCACCTGGGGCTGTGCCCTGGGGCTGTCCCTGAGGCCTATCCCTGGGGCTGTCCCTGGGCTGTCCCTGGGGCTGTCCCTGGGGCTGTCCCCTGGGGCTATCCCTGGGGCTGTCCCCGGGGCCTATCCCCTGGGGCTGTCCCTGGGGCTGGCCTGGTTCAGGGACAGCTCCAGGACCCCCACACCCAGCTGGTAGCACAGACAGCGCTGCCCAGGGGCTGCTGCAGGCAGGGGAGGGCTGTGCTGCCCAGGAGGTGCCCCCAGTGCCTGCAGAGGGGAGGCACCCCCTGCTCACCGAGCGAGTCGTCCTTGGACCATTTCCGGAGCTGGTTCATCTGCAAGGCCTTCATGCACTGCTCCCTGGACACTTTGTAGGGCTGCAGATTGAGCAGCACCTGCTTTGCCCGTGGGGTCCTGCAAGACAGGCACAGATTCCCCTCTCAGTCCCTGGCTGGAGCCCTGCCTGGCCCAGCCCCTGCTGCTCCTGTGTCCCTTGGGCCCCACCACCCCTCAGCGTGGGACACCAGGGGCTAGCCCAGGGCATGCCCACGCCAGGGGGTGTCCAGGGACCAGATCCAGCCCAGAGCTCAGGGCTCCACTCCCCAGATCCTACAGGGGTCCCTCCTGCCTGCTCAACACCCCCAGCCCTGACTGCCACACTCAGACCTTGGCTGTGGTGTCCTCCTGCGAGGGGACGGTGCCTTCTCCTCCCGTGCCCCTTCTGGGGACAAAGCAGCAGCCACCCCTGCCACAGCAGCCACTCTCTCCTTCCTCAGCCTTTCAAACCTTCCAGGAGAGAATGCAGCAGCCTTCCTCAGGCTCCTCCGCTCCGCCAGGGCTGGGAGCTGTTTCATGAAGCAAAGGGAAGGCAGCTCAGACGTTTTGGCAACAATCAGAGTCCCATCCTGCAGCCCACGACCCAAGGGACACTTTGGATCCCTCCTCTCTCCCCCAGAGTTCCTGGCAGTGACCCTCTGCTTCCTGAAGGAGTCTGGACACCAGAGAGGTTCTGCTCAGAGGAAGATTCCTGGCAGCACAGCACAGAAGGGTGAAGTAATTCCCAGGACTGAATGGAGGGCCCAAAAGACATCCCAGAATGGACAGATCCAAAGGGATCCTCTCAACAGCCTCCCTGCAGTGAGGCAGGACATGATCCTCCATCCACATAACATACCTGGGCACCTTTTCCCTGCCTGGTGGGAGCTGCCAGCCCAGATTTGGGCTCTTCCATCTCCTTGGTGGCTCTGCCCTTCCTCACAGAGCTCTCAGCTGGAAGCAGCAAACTGCAAACACCCACACAAGTATTCTGTCTGAGAACAGAGACAGCCTCTTCTCCAAAACCTCTCCAAAACACTGCTGCCCACTTCCCATGCCCTGGGAAGGGCCAAGCCTTGGGCATGTGCCCAGGTCTGCTCTCCATAAGTACAGGCAGCATGGCCAAAGGTGACAGCTCCTCACACCTGTCCAGGAGTGTGGGAACCCAGGACACAGGAATATTTCTGTGTCTGCTCTGGGGTGCCCTGACCCCCAGGGCAGCACTGACTCTGACCCTCATCCATGGAGAAAGTTTCCCAGACTTCAGGAGAGACTGGAACCCACAGAAGTGTGCAATAGATTCTAGAGAGCAGTGCAGGTGTGTCACTGGGTGAGAAATTGAGGGTTTGGGGTTTTTAGGATGTTGTGGATGGCAGCAAGGTGGAGGGCACAGGGTGCTGTCCTGGGTTTCTTCTTCATGCTTCTTCTTCCTCCTTCTCCATGGGTTTGGGTGGCATTTTGGAATTGGGCAGAAAAGTCTGCACTGCAGCTCTGTGGGATCAGTTCTTGGGTTAAAAGGAAAAATAATCCAGGTGTCAGCTCTTCATTGGACAGTTCAGTCTCACAAGCCCTTGGACCAAGAGATTGTTGGGCATTTTTGAGGTGCTTTTCCAGCATGCTGAGCCTGATGTGGACAGCGTGCAAAACTTTAGATAAGATAACAATAAACCAGAACCTGAAGACCCAAAGAATCCAGTGGGTCTCTCTTTCCTGACACAAGACCCCTCCAGGAGGGTCTCTCCCAACAGGGGAGCCCCCTGGGAGGGCCCAGCCTGGGTCCCAGAAGTCAGGGAATCACCAACAGGAGCATGGAATTACCCAAAGCCTCTCCCAGGCTCTCACCTCCCTCTCTGCACTCCTCCATCAGCCTTCTTCTTTTCTCTTCCCATCTCCTTCAAATCATATATCCGCCTTGGAGGAAGGTGAGGACGAAGGAGGTGGCTGGGAAGGTTCCCTGAAGAAGAAAAAGAGGAAGCTCCTCTCAGCAGCCTCTCCAGAAAGCTTTGGGCACGAGGGATCTCCCAGCCCCCCTGTCCCAGCCCAGCCCCCTCCCTGAGGGCTGTCCTGCTCCATGCTCCTGTCCCACTGCTTCCTTGGGTCCCCAGTCAGAGAAGGAGGGACCTGCTGGACAATTTTCTGGCGGGAGGCAGGATTCCCTTTGGCATGGAGGATGCCAGTTCCCAGGAGGGAAGGTACCTGGCGTTGTTTGGGGCTTGGTCCTGGCTCTGCTTGCTGGGGCAGTGTCCAGGAGGAAAGCACTCACAGGGTGTGGCTGGGCTGTCCCATCTGCCTGCACAAAGCTGCAAAGAAAGGGGTGGCACCAGTTTGAGGAAGGCAGCAGAGTCCTTGGCAGCCTCTGGGAAGAAGCTGCTCCCAGGTCACCAGTTTTCCAAAGGAAATATGACATTGGAGCAGGGGCAGGAGAGTCTCCCTCCCTCCACAGGGCTCCTCTCAGCCAGGCCTGGGATCCCTCTTGTCAGAGAGGCTTTCCAGAGAAACAAACCCTCAGTGACAGAGAGCATCCCAGCACCTGGGGCCTGCTGGCTCTCAGAGGAAGGAGCTGGTGGAGCTCTCTGCTCCAGAGCCCCCAGCTGTGCCTCCAGGGCCTTTCCCACTGAGCTGGGAAGGTAAAGCAGTTCCTCTTCCCAAGGGAATCCACCTGAAGACGCTCCCCAGAGAAGCCAGAATGGCCCATGGACAATTTCAATTCCACCTCCAAAATTAAATACATCCAAGGGTTCCTCCCACATGGGAGAAGCCAGGACCCAAAGGTGTTGCTGTACAGAAACCCTTGCACTCACTGTGGCAGCACAAAGACACCTCCAGGAGGAATCTGGGAAATGTCCTTTTCCAGGTGGGCTATGGTTAACAGCTTCAGATTTGGTGACTGCAACAGGGACAGAGACAGGGCAGGATCCACAGGGGGTTCACCTGCTGTTCACAGGGCACAAACCCCTCTTCCACTCCCAGCCCCCAGCCCCAGCTCTCTCTCCACCCCCCTGTGCCTCTATGTCAGCGTTCAGGAACACATAATCACAAGAAATGGTTCCATGCAGGTGCTTTTATTGAAGAGCTCTGGGTGTCAGGGGTACAGACCCAAATCTGACTCTGACATAGGTTCAGGATGGATATGCTTTTATATTCTATCGTTATATAACTTTATATAATGTTAATTATTAAACTTACATTGTTCTATAGTATACATAGATTTCAGCCAAGCATGGCCACCTTAGACTAGGAACGTACAGTTTCTCATTGTTCTTCTTATGATTATACAACAATTATTTTAATTGCTAAACAATCATTTCAGCTAGCAATTATACTACTTATGCAGGCAGAACACAAGGCTTGACATTTCAGAGTTTATCTTAGCATTTTCCAGGGTGCCACTATCACCTACACTGTCCCAAATCCATGAGCATCTCCACCACCTCAGCACTTTGGGACAGCAAGGCCACGCCAGCAGCACCTCCACAGCAGCCAAACCCAGGGCTGATCCCCTGGCAGCAGGACAGCAGGCTCAGCTCCCAGGAGCATGGAGAGCTGCCCACGGCCGTGTCCCCAGGAGTTTGAGGCACATGAAGCTCACACCAGACTCACCTGGAGCAGACCTTCTGCCAGGCACTGGGAGCGAGCCACCTCTCGGACCAAGCCCTCAAAGAACCTCATGGCCACGTGCTTGCCACGGCACGCCAGCACGCCGAGGTCCTTGAACACAAAGTCCAGGTTCTGCCCACTTGCCAGTGCCCACTCACAGATCTTCAGGGTGGCCTGGATGCACGTGACAATGGTGGCTTTGGGCTTGTGCAGGCGCAAGGCCACCTCAGCACAGACCAGCTCGTCGGCCTTGGAGAGCCCTGTGGGGAAACCAGCCAGCACAAAGTCACTCACTCAGCCCTTCTGAGGCCCCCTGAGAGCCCACCAGCCCCCTCCCACCACCGTGGCTCTTCAGCCAGCAGCAAATGTCCTGATGTTGTGCCATGAGCCCCAGCCCAGCCACCGTGCCCCAGCCCCACAGAACCTGCAGGAGCCAGCAGCAGTGCTGCTTCCTGCCTTCCCAAGGGGGAAGTTCATCAAGGTGGTGGGGACCATCAGTCCCTTGGGTGCCAGGAGATCCTCAGAAACACCTCCAGGAGCTCTCCAGCAGCAGCCAGCACGCCGTGGGCACCCAGAGAGCCCTGCAGGGACCCATCCATGTCCCAAGGGAGCACAGGGCTGGAGGGCTCATCTCACCAGTCACAGGGCTTTGCCCATGGAGGAGATTCTTCCCCATCAGAAGAGGCTTGTTCAGCTCAAACTCCGGGGTGTCTGCCATGAAACCTTCCCCTTCTCCATGCCAGATGGGCTTTTTCATAATGTGGATGGTACCCAGGCCCATCAGCCCAACTCTCTGGAAGCAAAAGCAGGCAATCAGAGGGCAAACAGGAGGGAAGGCCAAGGGTGATCTGTGGCCTTTCCACCCCTGCAGCTCCAAGGGCTGAGATGGAGCCCCAGGAGAGCTTTGGAGGAGAGCCTTTCACTCCAAATGCTCCTCACTCCCTCCTCTCCAGGATCTGCAGGGTGCAAGAGACACCCCCAGAGCCTGGGACGGCCCAAGGAGTGCAGGAAGGCCCAGGATGGCTGGAAAAGAGGGTGTCCCTCCTTCCCAGCCATCCTGGGGAAGGCTCCAAAGAGGAAATCCACTGTTCTTCTACTCAAGCACCGCCTGACCTCTTGCTCACAATGGGTCTCTGACTAAAATGCAGGGTCTGTCTGGGACACCTTCTGTCCCCCGGGCTGGTGAGGGCCAGACAGGACGGGGAAGGATCAGGAAACCCCCACGGTCGGAGGGAGCACCATGAGGAAGCCAGCCCCACCTTCTTCAGCAGCAGGTCCTGGCGGTAGATCTCAGACACACAATCCCAAACTTTGATGATTTCTGTCACAAGAGGAGAAAGAGCCGTGCTGAAGTTGTGAAGTTCAGTTCATCATCCTCCCTTCACTTTCCCAATGTCAGATCCCCCTCTCCAAAGGGACCCTCGCCCTGGGCAAAGCCACCAACACATTCCCAGCCCCGGGCAGGAGGACGCCAGGCTTTACCATCCTTGTGGAAGTACACCAGATCTGGAGACAGCGCGAGGAAGAAGCCAGAGAAAAGCTGTGTGGTGGCTGCAGCTCCTCCTGCCCGGCCTTTTTCTTTCTTCTTGTCCATCCCACCATGGCCTCAGGAGGGGAGGCCTGGTGGGACAGCAGGGCACCACAGCTGGGCTGCTCTCTGAGTCTCGGGGCAGAGGGTGCTGTGGTTCCATGGAGGCAGAATGTCCCACTGTGACCTCACGTGTGTCATCAAGGGGCTGCAGAGCCCCACACAGACACCCCCCTACCCAGGCCTCACCCTGCAGGGGAAGGAGCTGCACCCCTCATTTTGAGGGGCTGCCCCCACCCAGGCACTGCCCTTTCCGAGGAGTCTCCCACAGCCACTGCTGAGGGCTGGGAAATCGGATGGAAATTGATTTAGAATGATTTACACAGATCCTGTTACACTGATAACTGCTGTGAGTTAGGAATTTGGCAGAAAACAAACAGAATCCCAGAATCCCAGAATCCCAGAATCCCAGAATGATGAGGTTGGAAGAGACCTCCCAGACCATCGAGTCCAACCTGTGCCCTAACACCTCACCTAGACTGTAGCACCAAGGGCCATGGCCAGGCTTTTTGTAAACACATCCAGAGGTGGTGATTCTACCACCTCCCTGGGAAGAGCATTCCAGTACTTTATTATTCTTTAATAATAAAAAATTTCTTCCCAATATCCAACCTATCCCTTCCCTGCCACAGCTTGAGTCTGTGTCCTCTGGTTCTGTCAGTGCTGCCTGGTGGAACAGACCTACCCCACCTGTGCACAACCTCCTTCAGGGAGCTGTACAGAGCAATAAGGTCATCCTGAGGGATCAGAGGGGCTGGGAGCAGCAGGGCTGAATTCCTGGTAGGAGCCAGTTCCACTTGGCAGGTCTGGTCACATCCAGTGGGAATGTCACAAGCAGAAATTCAGCAGCAGTGCAGTTTATTGGAGCAGCAGGTTGCAGGCTCTCCTTAGACTGAGGGTGATAAATGCACTGGACCCACAAAAGCTGCACAGGATGAATGTTCCCAGGAATTCTCTGATGCATCTGGAGGCACCTCTCAAGTACCTCAGAAATGGGGAAAGAGAGAAGGGAAATGTGGCTGGAAATTGGGATAAAAAGGAGGCTGTGTCCTCCAAAACTGGAGAGACCCCAGGGGATGCCCCATGGCCTCTGCCTTGATTGGAATGAAGCCAAAGGACTCCTCTGTCTCCTGTTTGGACACAAACCTCTGGTGCTTGTGGGTTAATTTTCCTAACAGCCACGACTGTGCAAAGTGCTGTGGGCAGGATCACGGTGAATCCTCCTGCTCCCTGTGCTCCCAGTGTGCAGAACATTCCTCGCTGGGAGTGGTTGGGCATCAGGCAGAAGAACGAGGCCCTGCCCTGTGCTCCTCTCAGTGCCCACCAACACAAACCCCAGCACTTCCCTCACTTCTGGATCTGCACCATGGCCCCTGTCACCACTGGAGCTCTGCATTTTCTGCCCTGGCTGATGCTTCCAGCACTGGGGAGGTCCCACCTCAAGTGCTGTGGTGGTTTTGGGCCCTGGAGGGTTGTGGAAAATTGCCCATTTTGCTGTGAGGTGAGGGAGAACTGAGGGAGCTGTGCCAAGGCACCTCTGAGGTGGGATAACCCAATTTTCCCTAAAATTGGACTTCTCCATCCCATCAGGCTGACTGGCTTCAATGGGTTAGGGATGGAGGACAGGACACTGAATGATTGCTGTTTGCACACACACACACATCCATATATATTTTTTTATATGTCACATTTATTATGTCACACTTTGGTTGCAATGGAAGTCACCTATGTAGCCATTTTAGTTATTTCCTTTAGAAATAGACCAATATAAAAGTATAAAAATAACACTTTAGAAAATACAGGAGGAAAAGAAAGAAAAAAAAAAAGAAAGGGTCAGAGTAGAGAGAGGAGAGGAAAGGTCTCACCACCCATGGATGACAAGACTTGGTTACTGCAATTTCAGTGTCCAAGTGATGGTCACAGTCTGGATCCATCAGGGGTGGAAGCCCCAAAAATACAAAGTTCAGTGGGAACAGCCAGGCACCTTCCCTGGGCTCAGCAGTTTTACACTGTCCCCTGTAACATGGGGTCGTGCCCAGCCCTCAGAAATGACTCTGTGCTCCCTCCTGGGGCTCTGATGGTTTGTGCCCTTCTGAGACCTGAGTGTGGCTGAGCCAGTTCTGCCCCCTCAGCCCCTCCAAGGGAGTGCTCCTGGTGCCTCCCCTGGGGGCTCCACAGCCAGAGGGAGGAGGATGCACAACTGCCCCAGGCTCTGCTCACACACTGCAGAGTGCACAGCCCAGGGCTCTGGGACACACCAAATCCCAGGGAAAGGTTCTGTGCACCCCAAAAGGCTCCTGGAGGGATCTGGGGGGCCCAGACAGGCACAGCCAGGGGTTGGGGGCACCCAAAGGCAGCACTGGGGCCTGGGCATGGCACAGAACAAACCCAGGGGTGGGGATACCCCCAGAATGGACACCAGGGCTTGGGCTGCCCTCTGAGGGACAGCCAGGGTGCAGAGGGGGCACCCTGAGGGTCCAGAGCTCCCCAAACCCACAGGGAGAGCCCAGAAGGGCCCATGGAGATGCCCAGCCAGGCTCTGTTCCCACCTGGGCTGCAGCTCTGAGCCTGCTGCTTCCCTCTTGGCAGCCTCAGCCTCCCTCCACCCCCTGTTTTGCATGGCCTGGTCCCTCCCACTCTCACCCAACATCCTCAGAGACCATTCCAAATGTATCTCCTTTCCTTCCCTGCATGCTCCCCTCCCTCCTCTCTTCTGCCCCCACTCCATTTCCCTTTGCCCTCCCACCTCCCTCTCTGTCACTTCTGACCCCTCTGCCCATCCCATCCTGCCCCCAGAGCTCCTCTCTGCTCCCATCTCCCTTCCCTACCCATTCCCACCCTCTCCCCAGTGCTCAGAGATCCTGTTCACCTCTGCACAGAGCAAAGGGGTGCTGAGAGTGTGGGAAAAGGGGAATTACAGGGTAAAAGGGAACTTCTGACAGTTTTATTTACAAAATTTATAGATTTGGACTGGACAGGGGATTAGGGTTGAGGGAAGACTCCCTTCACCCCACCCCCCCTCTACCACTGTACAGTTTATTTACAAATTCCAGCCTGCAGTGGATCTGGGATCACACACACATTTACAGGTGGGCAAGTTAAATAAAAAACAAAACCAAAAAGCAGTGGAATCCTTTAGTGGGAACATACCCCAGCAATCACAGGCTCAGTCCATTTGGCATTTCTCTGTGCAGGCTCTGCTGGAGCCCAAAGCCTGCAGTTCAGCTCAGGCTGCAGCAGCATTCCCAGCTCAGGAGCTCTGGGAGCCAAGGCTGTGGCTCTGCTCGGGCAGAGGGGAGGCCGTGGGGGCCCTGCTGTCCCCAGGAGAGGCCACGTTCAGGTACCCAATCTCTGAAGGCTGCGAGGGGGACAGGCAGAAGGAGGAATCCTGGCTCTCAGCCTCTCCCTCAGGCTTGGTGCTCTGCAGGCCCTTCAGGACACCCAGGGGCTCTGGGAGATCTCGGGGTGGGAAGCTGGGAACAAATTTCCATTTTCTGTCATTCTGTGCAGTCTGAGTGACCCTCACCCAACAGCCCTGAGCAGCACAGAACGATGCTGGTGCTCTTCTCCTGGAGCAAGGCTCCTGCTCCCTCAGCCAGCCCAGAACCTGCCTGGACCATCCTCCACCCCAGCACTGCCTGGGCTGTGACCAAACCCCCAGAGCTGCAGGGTCCCTCTGCCTTTGGCACGGATTGGAATGGAGGAACACATCCCAGAGTGATGTGGGACACAGCTCTGGCCACACTAGGACTCCAGGTCTCATCACCTCTTGTATAAAGGCTCCTCCAAAGCCCCTGAGCACCAAGATTCCTAAATCCCACAGTGTTCCCCAAAATATTCTGAAAACTAGGCTTCTCCATCCCACCAGCTGACTGGCTTCTATACCATTTTAATGCCATTTTAATACTGTTTTCCCCAAAATTGGACTTCTCCACCCCATCAGGCTGACTGGCTTCAATGCCATTTTAAGGCCATTTTAATACTGTTTTCCCCAAAATTTGACCCAAAACCAACAAAAAAGGCCTCTGGGAGGTGACAGCCCAGGGTGGAGCAGCCCAAATTCAGCAGTGGCTCCTCCCTCCCTCCCCCCACGGTACCTGGCACGAGCAGGGGGCAGCACCTTGCTCTGGGGGTGGCGTTCAGAGCCAGCAGCAAGCTTCAGGTCCTGCAAGGAGGAACAGAGACTTTGAAAGGAGAGGGTACAGGTCAGACCCTGAATTCCAGCAATTCCTGCTCTTCCAGGCTCTCCCCCAGCTTCACTGAGAGTCCTCTCCACCAAGTGCAGCCCCACAGAGGTGCTAATTGGGGTTTGGTTGTCCTTTGGGGGTAAATTTATTCCAAATAATACAAACCAAGCCCCACCAAGGCCAGTGAGCCCCAAACAGCCCTTTCCCCCTCAACAGCTTGTTTCCAACCTACCTGGGCTCTCTCCAAGTTAAAAGTCCCAAGAAACTCCTAAATCCACCTGGTTGGTTGGAAAACTCTTTCATTCCCTGGATTTTCTCCATTTCTCCTGCCAAATTTCTTCATTAACAACTTTCACTCAGCTCAGGAATTATTGCTCAGCTTGGCCCGAGGAGGGAGCACTCCTCCTGGCAGGAGGAACATTCCCAGTCTTCTCCTTTCCTAGAGCCAGCTTACAGCTGAGGCCTTTGAACAGCTCTAAATGTGCCAGGTGACACTCCTGTCCCTGGGGAGGGGCACCCCAGGGGCAGCAGCTCAGGGGTGGGCAGGGGCTGAGTGCATGGAGCCCTCAGCTCCTCACAGAGCCTCTCCTCACATCTGGATGGAGCCTTCAGCTCCTCTCCACATCTGGATGGAGCCCTCAGATCCTCACAGAGCCTTTCCTCACATCTGGATGGAGCCTTCAGCTCCTCACCACATCTGGATGGGAGCCTTCAGCTCCTCATAGAGCCTCTCCTCACCACATCTGTATGGAGCTTCAGCTCCTCACCACATCTGGACGGAGCCTTCAGCTCCTCACCACATCTGGATGGAGTCCTCAGCTCCTCACCACATCTGGATGGGAGCCCTCAGCTCCTCACCACATCTGGATGGAGCCTTCAGCTCCTCACCACATCTGGATGGAGCCCTCAGCTCCTCACCACATCTGGATGGAGCCCTCAGCTCTTCACCACATCTGGATGGAGCCTTCAGCTCCTCAGAGAGCCTCTCCTCACCACATCTGTATGGAGCCTTCAGCTCCTCACCACATCTGTATGGAGCCTTCAGCTCCTCACCACATCTGGATGGAGCCCTCAGCTCCTCACAGAGCCTCTCCTCACCACATCTGGATGGAGCCTTCAGCTCCTCACCACATCTGGACGGAGCCCTCAGCTCCTCACAGAGCCTCTCCTCACCACATCTGGATGGAGCCTTCAGCTCCTCACCACATCTGGACGGAGCCCTCAGCTCCTCACCACATCTGGATGGAGCCCTCAGCTCCTCACCACATCTGGATGGAGCCCTCAGCTCCTCACAGAGCCTCTCCTCACATCTGTCACCACCTACCACACGGGAGCCCTTTCCATCTCAAGGGATGGATCCAGCTCTTCCCCAGCCCCTGAGGTTCAGTGATTCCTGCTGATCCCAGCCCTCCTGGGCTCTCACCTCTGTGCTGGGAGCAGGGCTGCCCCTGGCCAGGCGCTGGGAGAAGCCCCCATGGCTGGAGAGCTGGAGCTTGTCCTGCAGCCGGGCGTTCTCCTCCTCCAGGCTCTTCCCTCTGGGCATGGCACAAAGCACAGGTTATTTTCCTTCCAGCCATGCTCCACTTTCACAGGGGACTCTTCTTTTCCAACCTCAGAGCTGTTGCTCTCCACAGCCTCCAGCTCAATGGCCAGGTCTTGGATGGGAAAAGGGGCTAATTACCCCCCTAATTAGAGCCATGATTACAGCCACTGCGCCCATGGCTGGGGCACAGTCCAGGCTTTCCTCTGGAATTCTTAAGAGAAAGAGGCACAAAACCAGGAAAAGGGAGAACGGGGGGATGGACATCAGCAGGGGCCTACCTGCTCTGCAGGGAGGGAATCCCAGACCGGAGGCTCCAAGGGGACTCCTCCTGGTCTGATATTTTTTGCAGGAGCCGTCGCCTCTCCTGGAGTAATTTTTCATTCTCAGCAGTGATCTGGGCAATCAGCACCTTCCCCTTTGGGTGGTGGAGAAGGAAAGAACAACCACCAGTTACTCTTGGCTCTTCTCTGTCCTCTGCACACCTCAGGGCTCTCCAAGAGACCACCATCAAGGGTGCCAGCCCCTAAAAGCTTGGAGTCACCAGCCCTGCAAGTGCTCAAGAACCACATGGATGTGGCACCTGGGGACATGGTTTAGTGGATGGTTGCACTTGATGAAGATCCTCACCTTAAAGGTCTTCCCCAGCCTCAATGACTCTGCAATACCCTGTTTGATGTAAAATACCCCAAAAAGAGCTCTGGGGTCACTTCCCAGCAGGAATTGCTGAGGGCAAAGGAACACGGAGCCCAGCCAGTGTCAGACTGGGATTTGAGGATGTGGCTTCCCCCAAGGGCAATCCTGAGCCAGGAATTTCCTTTTGGCTTTTTGGTACTATGGGCTGGTGCCCCTGGTCCCCTCCTGCAAGGAGGGACTTTGGACAAGGGCCTGGAGTGCCAGGACAAGGGGAATGGCCTCCCACTGCCAGGGGGCAGGGTTAGATGGGATATTGGAAGGAAATCCTTCCCTGTGCAGGGTGGGCAGGGCCTGGCACAGGGTGCCCAGAGCAGCTGTGGCTGCCCCTGGATCCCTGGCAGTGCCCAAGGCCAGGCTGGACACTGGGGCTGGGAGCAGCCTGGGACAGGGGAGGTGTCCCTGGCCATGGCAGGGGTGGGACAAGATGAGCTTTAATGTCCCTTCCAACTCACACCATTCCCTGAATCCATGATCACTTTCACAGAATCACCAAATCACAGAATCACTGGGTTGGAAGAGACCTTAAAACCATCGAGTCCAACCCAGCCCCAACACCTCAACTCAACCCTGGCAGCCAGTGCCACATCCAGGCTTTTTTAAAGCACACCCAGGGCTGGTGACTCCACCACCTCCCCAGGCAGACCATTCCAGTACTTTGTCACTCTTTCTGTAAAAAAACTTTTCCTAATATCCAACCTATATTTCCCTTGATGCAGCTTGAAACTGTGTCCTCTGGTTCTGTCAGTGCTGCCTGGAGAAAGAGACCAACCCCAGCTGGCTACAAACACCTTTCAGGGAGTTGCAGAGAGTGATAAGGTCACCCTTGATTCTCCTTTTCTCCAGGTTAAACAGCCCCAGCTCCCTCAGTGGTTCCTCACAGGGTTTGTGTTCCCAGCCCCTCTCCAGCCTCATTGCCTCATCTGGATGTGCTCAAGTATCTCACTGTCCTTCCCAACCTGAGGGGCCACAACTGGACACAGCTCTCAGGCCAGTGCCAGGTACAGGGGCAGAATGACCCCCCTGCTCCTGCTGGCCACACCATTCCTGACCCAGGCCAGGAGCCACTGGCCTTGCTGGCCACCAGGGAATAGTTCTGGAAGCAGCGATGCCCCTGCAGCCTCCCCTTGCAGGAGAAGCCCTGGATGTGTCCTCTCACCTTTTCCACCTGGAGTTTCGACTCGCTGAGCTCATTTTCCAGCTGTTTGATCCTGCTGTCCCTCTGTTTCACCTCGTGGATGAAAGTCTCCTTGGCCCTGCGGATCTTGTCCTTGTGCCTGAGCTGCATCTCGTTGTATTTCCTGGGCAAACAGGGACAACCATCGGGCTGGGAAAGGCACCTGGGCTCAGGTCACTGCTGTAGTACAGTATATATTCCTCAGGCCAGGTCTAGTAAGTTCTCAGAGGCCTAGGACATACCCAAGGAGAGCAGGAAAGCTGGGAGAGTTCACCTGGAGAGGAGAAGGCTCCAGGGAGAGCTCAGAGCCCTTTCCAGGGCCTAAAGGGACTCCAAGAGAGCTGGAGAGGGACTGGGGACAAGGGGCTGGAGGGACAGGGCACAGGGAATGGCTCCCACTGCCAGAGGGCAGGGATGGATGGGAGATTGGGAAGGAATTGTTCCCTGGCAGGGTGGTGAGACCCTGGCACAGGGTGCCCAGAGCAGCTGTGGCTGCCCCTGGATCCCTGTCAGTGCCCAAGGCCAGGCTGGATGGGGCTTGGAGCAGCCTGGGACAGTGGGAGGTGTCCCTGCCATGGCAGGGGTGGAATGGGATGAGCTTTAAGGTCCCTTCCCAGTCAAACCTGTCTGGAACCCCTGACAGCAGACATGGGGGTGAGCTCACTGCACACAGGGCCCATGGATTTGGTGCTAAAAGCCTGAATATTGGACAGGAAAGTCCACAGCACAGCCAAACCCAGCAGCAGGCCCAGGCAGCTCTTTGGGCATTACCTGACATAGAGATCCTTCTGGTTCAGGAGTCTGACACCTTCCTCATACAGGGCTTTGTTCTCCTCCTTCAGCAGCACCAGCTGCTCCGAGAGCTTCTGATTCTCCCTCTGGCACTGCACATGCTGGGAAAGGGCTGGCTTTAACCTGTGTGTGTGTGTGTGGCCCCAGCTGGAGGGGCCCCTCTGCCTCCCCTCTGCCTCCTGGCCAAAGCTTCTCCCCCATCAATCCCAGGGGCTCCCACTACAGCCCATACCCAGCCAGCCCCCCAGAGTCTGAGTGCTTGTCCAGTTAAGTCTTATAAGCTCTTAGAGGTCTATTATTCACTCAAGATAGCTTAGTTACTTTTGGAGGCATAAAATCAGCAGGATGGCTTCTGTTGCAGTGCTGGAAACAAAAAGGTTTAATAAAAGGCAAAATAACAAACAGAGAAAAACTGGGCCAGGTGTAAGGAGTTCTTGCTCTTGGTAAAACACCTCACAAAAGTGATTAGCTTCTTTGTTCACTTCTTTTTCTAGTCAATTGCCCAGGCAAGACTTTTTAGCTCTTGTCCAATTAACTATCTTAAAGTTTGAGGTGAAGTCCTCAAGGTCTTAGGAGGTGTCTTTAATGGCCAATCACAGCCAGCTGTGTTGGACCCTCTGAGTCTGTCACAGGTTTTTATCATTCATTCTTGTCTAGGCTTCTGATGTCTCCTTTCTCTTTCTTTTGTATAGTTTTATCATATCATATCAATCATACCATATACAGTATAATGTAATATAATGGAATATATTGAAATATAATATAATATAATGTAATGTAATATAATATATAATATATATAATATATTATATATTAATAATATAAATTGTATATAATATATTAATATATTATAATATATAATTATATTATACATTATATATATATTACATATTAAAATATAATTATATTATATATTATGTATTCTATATTATTATATTATATTATAATTTATATTATATTATATTTTATTCTATATTGAAATGTAATGCAATGCAATATAATGCAATATAATATGATAATATAATATGATAATATAATGATATGATATGAATGATATGATATGATATAATGATATGATATAATGATAGATATAATATAATATAATGATATAATATATATATAAGATAATAGATATAATATAATATAATATAATATAATATAATATAATATCATATAATATAATATAATATAATATAATATAATATAATATATATATAATATAATATAATATAATATAATATAATATATAAATATATCAGCCTTCTGAGACCTTGAAGTCAAGTTCTCATCTCTCACCTCATCCTGGGGACCCAACATCACCACAACGCCCTGGAGCAGATTCCAGCTCCTGGTGGTCCTGCTGTCCCTTGTAGGATGAAGAACCCCTCCCTGTCACTCACCTCCCCAGCATCCAGCTTCTTCTCATCCTCCAGGACATGCAGGGTCTTGGCCTGCAGCTCCACGTGCATCTTGGCCAGCGACGCCTCGGTCTCCCGGGAGTGCCGGAGCTGCTGCCTCAGCTCCTCCACCTGCTGCTCCAGGAGCCTCCTGGGAACACCACGGGGCACAGTGAGAGCTGCAAGGCTGCTCCAGATTGCAAGGCAAGGTGTGTTCTATCACCATCTGTGTGGCTTTTGTCAGGTGGGCAGTTCACCTTATCTGAGTGATCACAATCACTCCTCCCTGGGGAGGGGACACCTGCTGATAAGAGGCCATGGACTGTCCCTGCATGGCTGATAAGAACTGCAGCATCCCAGTGGGAGATGGGAGCCCAGAGGGAGGAGCCAGGCATTCCTACCCAGATAGAATCTGAGATTCTGGAACACCAGCACAGCTTCTCCACTGGATTTCCCAGAGGAGCAGCAGCTGCCTCTTCCCCTGGCCCTTCAGAGGCAGAGTGCTCCCTTCTCCAGGATCCCTGCTCCAGCAGAACCAGCCCTGGCACTGCAGGAGGGCTGAGCCACAATTCCAGTGGCACTGCTGCCAGCCCCCTGACCCACAGGGTGTCAGGCTGTGCTCTGCCTCTGCCAGGGTTGGTTTGGTTCACTGCACTGTCTATTTTATCCTTTTGTTTTCTTCCCTAGTAAAGAACTGTTATTCCTGCTCACATAACTTTTGTTGCCTGAGAGCCCCTTAATGTAAAATTTACAGCAATTCAGAGGGTGGGGAGGGTTTGCATTCTCCACTTCAGGGAAGGCTCCTGCCTTCCTTAGCAGGCACCTTTCTTTTCAGACCAAGACAGGGGGATGTGCCTCCTGCCCCCAAGGCGTCTGTCACCCACAACACCCCCTTGCTCCTCTTGCCCCGGCTGGCATGGAGGGGACAAAGGAACCAGCACATCCCAGGTGTGCCATGTCCCTGTGGCACAGAAAGGGGGATGATACACTGGGATCATTCCCAGCTGCATAGGGAAGGGGGCTGTTGGCATCACTGCACTGACAGGAGTGGCCATGGCCCTTCCAAGGCAGATGAAACCTCCAAAAATCTTTTAAACCTCAGGAAGGGGGAATCCTTGGAGAACTCCAGGGATAAGGCAGGTCCAAAGGGAAGACAGGAGGTCAAAGCAGTGGTTTGGGTCTCCCTGAGCCCTCCCAGGGCAGACAGGAGCTGCTGGAGGGCTGGCACAGCCCCTGCACAGCACAGAGACCTTTTCAGCTGCTCCTCATGAAGTTCCTGCTGCACTCGAGCTTCACTCTCCCGAGCTTCCTTCAGCTGCTCTTCCAGAAGCTTCTTGTCAGAAGCACGGGCCTCTGCCAGCAGCAGCTGGTGCTGGGAGTCCTTCAGCTTTTGCTGCAGTTTTGAGACCTTGGATTAAAAGGGACATAGATGAAACTTTCTGAATCTACAGGCCAGTGTCTGAATCAGATCCCTCTGATTCCCCAGTGGCTGAGGCATGGCAAGGAAAGATTTCCTTGTTTTGGCTCTAAGTCAAAACAAAAGCTTTGCACTGGCTACCAGATTTTGGGCCAAACACTATGTCACGAATTCCCCACAATCTTTTCCCAACCCAGTCTGATCCTGCTCACATCAAAAGAGAATCCAATGATTTCTGCAGGAGCATGGCAGAATTGGTGCCGTGGAAAACACAAGGTTTGGAATTTTCCAGCCAGCAAACAGTAGGAAATCTCCTCAGCAAGAACAAGATCAGGGTTCCCTGTGCCTGTCAGCCCCACTATCAGTATTTCAGAAATATTGTGTTATCAGACATGGCTTCTATTGCCTTGATTATGCTCCCACTAATTACAGGCTTTTTTCCTACAATATTAAGCCAAGGGATCACAAAAAGGAATTTGGGGAAGCAAACCTGCCTGCTTTCTGCACTAGAGCTGCACAAACTGTCAAACTTGCACTCACCTTCTTTTGTGCTTCTCCTGCTCTGGATTTCTCCTGGGCCAGCCTCTCCTGGAGGCTGCTCCTAAGCTTATCAGCCTGGGAGCACTTGGAGAGCTCCAGCTCCAGCTCCTTGACCTTCTGCTGGCTCCTGTCCCACTGTGCTGAGAGGGAGGAACATGTTTCTGTGGTCTCTGAGAGTTTGGCCCGGGCCTGCTTCAGCTCAGCTTTGACCTGAGATCCCAGAGAAGAAATCAGATTTATACTTCAGCCCAAATCAGCTGGAATGGCTTGGCTAGGGAAGGGGAACAGGATTCCAGAAAGAGGAATCAAAGAGGAAGTAAAGCATGTTTTATTTGGATGCAATGAAATTTGTCACAGAATCCCAGAGCACTTTTGGTGGGAAGGGCCCTTCAGTATCACCTGGTTCCTGTGGGAATCTATAAAATTAGAGGGTTTGGGGAAAGTTGCAAAAGGCTTTAGAGACAGCAGAACTTTAGAGACAGTTCCAACCCCCCATCATGGGCAGGGACACCTTCCACTATCCCACATTGCTCCAAGCCCCATCCAACCTGGCCAGGAACATTTCTGAGGAGGAGGCAGCCACAGCTTCTCTGGGCACCCTGTGCCAGGGCCTCACCACCCTCAAAGGAAGAATTTCCTCCTAACAGCCTGTGTAACACTGCCCTCTGGCAGTGGGAAGCCATTTCCCCTGGTCCTGTCTCTCCAGCCCTTGTCCCAGCCCCTCTCCAGCTCTCCTGGAGCCCCTTCAGGCCCTGCAAGGGGCTCTGAGCTCTCCCTGGAGCCTTCTCCTCCCCAGGTGAGCACCCCCAGCTCTCCCAGCCTGGGGGAAATGGGCTCCAGCCCTGATGGCCATAATTCCCATGGAGCTGAGGCAGAGCACCCTGGGGAGCCTGGCTCTGTCCCTACCTTGGTGCATTCCTGCTGGAGCAGCAGATTTTGCCTCTGGAGGTCAGCATTCTTCTCCCTCTCATACCTGAGCTCCCTCTCGGCGGAGCTGCACAGGTTCTGCACCCGCCGCAGGTCCTGGCGCAGCTGCTGCAGCTTCTCCTCCTGCTGCTGGAACCTCTCCTCAGACAGACCCTGCAGGACAGCAGCAGGGACACACATTGACTCTGAGGCAGGATCAAGGTGATTAAGGCAGGAGAAGCCAGCAGGGTTTCAGGGCATTGGGCAGGAGATGTGCAAAGCCTGGCATTTCTCTGTCCCCACACCGTGTCCTGCTCCCCTCCCTGTCCCTGCAGGGCTCTTAGAGCCTCGTGGATGTGGCACTTGGGGACATGGCTTGTGGTGAGCATGCTCTGCTGGGTTAATAGTTGGACTTGATGATCTCAGAGGCCTTTTCCAAGCTCAATGATTCTCTCCATCACCTCAGAGAAGCCAATACAGCTCCTGAGGCTGAAGGGGGGAGGTGATAACCTGGATGAGGGAACAAATCCATTCAATCAAAGCAAAGCCACCAGGTCACTTTGGATTCTTGTACCAGAGTCTCACTCAGGCATCCAAGCAGGAGTGACACAGCCAGCTCAGCCCCCAGAGGGATCAGGAGCAGCAGAGAGTGAGTCCTGGCAGCAGGACAGGGACACAACAGGACAAAGCCTGGGCACTGGGAGGTGTCACTGATGGTCTGGGATGGCTCTTGGGAGGTAACTGATCTCTTCAGCTCACTCACCCTCCTGGCACACACACCAAAACCTGGGCTGGACCAAAGCCTTTCTTTCTAGCATCACTTCCAGCCATCCCTTGATCTGCATTCCTGCTCTGCATCTTCACCTTTCGCTCTTGGAATTCACTGAAGACCAAATCTGCCTTCTCAGATAATCCCCAGGTAACTTTCCCAAGCTGGGAAGTTTGGGATTGTCTTGATGCAGCACTGTGGGATCTGGCAGTGTCATTCATCCTGGAGGTCCATTGTCCCCATTGGTTTTGGGGGGTTTTCCCCAGCTGCTTCTATCAGGATCCCTTCCCACATCCACTGCACTCCTTGTGTCCTGCTCTGCTCCTCCCAGATAATTTGCTGCTTCTTGGATACAACTGGACTCCAGTTCTCTACTTCTCATTCCCACCCTGGCCACACAGACCACCCTGTCCTCTTTTTTCTCCCAAATCTTTGCAGAGAAGCTGAGCTCCTCCTCAGTCTCCCCATCCTGAGTTCTTCCAGCATTTCCTCCGTGTTTGGCAGGGACACCTGCATCTCCCTTTCTCTTTCAGCTCACAAGGTGAGAAAGGTGAACAAAATTCCATTTAAATAACTTATTTCTGCCACGTGTAATCAGTTCAGTTTATCCAAGTCCCCACCCCATCCCAAAACACAGCACAAGGAAATTAACACATCCCTAATTTCCAGCCATCACTCACACCACAGGGCTGACTTCCAGCCCACTTTAATTACATTTTGCCACTCAATTAATGACAAAAAGCAGGATGCAGATGGCAAAGCTGCCCATACCTGTTTAAGGCTCCCCTCTAAACTGCCTGCAGAGCTCTGCCATGGGAGAAACCTGCTCTCCCTCTGCTCCAAGCCTGGGGTCATCCTCCTGATGTCTCCACTGGGGCCCTGCTCCCAGGCACTCTGCATGTCACGTCTGAGCTGGGCAATTTCTTCAAGCAACAGCCTCTTCTCTTCACTGCTCTCCTTGAGCTGCTTCTCCAGCTCCTCCTTCTTCTTGTTGCTCTCTAGTAATTCAGAGCTTGAAGGAGAAATAGTAAAGGAGAGAGGTAACTACACAAATCCAGGGAAAACACCCTTAGAGGGGAAAAACTTGGGAGATGAAAGTCCAGTGAAACACTCGAGCACTTTGGGAGGCTCCAGAGGGGGTTCAGTCCTGTGTGCAGCAGTTCTGGGCAAGGGTCAGTCTCCCTGGGACACTTCCCACAAAACCACATGGGTCCAAAGGCTCAGCTCACCCCTGGAGGAGGTTACAGGCTGGCCAAGGAATCCTCTCCCCTGGAAGAGGTTACAGGCTGGCCAGGGAATCCTCACTCCCCTGGAAGAGGTTACAGGCTGGCCAAGGAATCCTCACTCCTGGAGGAGGTTACAGGCTGGCTAAGGAACCCTCACCCCTGGAGGAGGTTACAGGCTGGCCAAGGAATCCTCTCCCCTGGAGAGGTTACAGGCTGGCCAAGGAATCCTCACTCCTGGAGGAGGTTACAGGCTGGCCAAGGAATCCTCACTCCTGGAGGAGGTTACAGGCTGGCCAAGGAATCCTCACTCCTGGAGGAGGTTACAGGCTGGCCAAGGAATCCTCTCACCAGGAAGGAGGTTACAGGCTGGCCAAGGAATCCTCACTCCTGGATACGTTACAGGCTGGCCAAGGAATCCTCACAAAGGCACAGGAGCTGCTTTGGTCTCAAAGTCACAGGGAAGCACTGGAATAGGGGCTCAGGTGTCCCAGCCCAGCTGCCTGACTGATCTTCACCCAAACTCCATTTTCTCCATCCAAGATCAAAGTTGGGGCTCTCCCACCCCTGGCAGTGTCCAAGGCCAGGTTGGATGGGGCTTGGAACAACCTGGGATAGTGGAAGCTGTCCCTGCCCATGGCAGGGGGTAGAATGGGATGAGCTTGAAGATCTCTTCCTCCCCAGAACAGTCTGGAATCCTGTGATTCTTTGTCATGGATGTCCAGGCATTGGCACAGGTTGTCCAGGCTGGAACCACCATCCCTGGAAGTGTTCAAAACACCTGTGGATGTGGCACTTGGGGACACATTTAAAGAGTGAACATGGCAGTGCTGGGAAACAGTTGGACTCAATGATCTTGGAGGGCTTTTCCAGCCTGAATGATTCCCTGGTTCCTTACTGCCTTCTCTGGTTGTGCTTTATCCCAGTACCAGAAATGCAGGACACTCACTGCAACCATACTGGATTTAATCCCAGCTTTTATTGACTAAGGACAGATGAGCACTTGAGCCCAGATTCTCCAGCTCCAAATTTGTCCTGCTCTACTCAAAAGGGGGAGTGGGACCAACACCTGCTGAGCCCTCCCCTCCAGAGACACCCAAATTCCAAGGACTACTCCTATCTCCAGTAGGACTAGGACTACCAGCTGCTGCCAGCAGTGAGCCCTGAGGAGCCCAAACCCACCACAGGAGATTCTTGAGACTCCTTTAGTCCAACTTCAAGGGAAGAATCCTCCTCCCTAAGGACAGCTCTCATTTAGGCTGCTCAGAATCTGGAAGAGCTGCAGAAAAAAATCTTTAATCCTGGCTGATCCTGACTAAGGAAAATCACCAAAATCAGAGATGCTGACCCAAGGACAACATGAAGATGCCAAGCACATTTTTGCCAGGAGCAGCCCCATGGGGAGTTGGAAAAGGCTCAAAACTTAATTCAGCAAAGACAAGGAGCAGAAAATACCATGGGCTTTGTTAAGGTTTACCAGAGCACTTCTTGTTCTTCCCTCAGGTTTTTGATCTGCTCTTCCAAAAACACTACTTTAGCCATCTGTTCCTCGTAGGACTTTGCATCTGCACAGGGATCTTCCTGTTTCTGCTCCACTTTGGGACTCTGCTCTCTGTCCTGCAGGACTTCAGAGGCCTGTAAGGTCAGAAAACACCAGGACTTGCATTTCCTTTGCTCTGATGGAAATCATTGGGGCCATACAGGGCAATCTGGAGACTCCAGCACGACATGGCTTGTGATTCTATGGCTAAATAATTGCACTTCTTCCTCCTCAAACACATGGCTGAGTCCTTTTTCCTGCATGGAAAGTAGCTGTGTCTCAACTACCACCAAGCCATCGTTCTTTATTTGATTTCACCCCACTGTGGCACAGCTGCAGCCCCAGAGATTTACAGCATATGGCAAAGCTCTGTACAAAAGCAGCAGCTCTTGGCCAACCAGGAGGGGCACAAAGTGTTGGTTCAGGTGGCCCTCACAGAGGTGCTCCCACTCTGCCCCAAACACCTCCCTGGGGGTGGCTTCTCCACTGCCAGGGTCACCTAACCCTGTAACACCAGGTAACAGCACACCCTCAATACCAGACTTGGGGAGAAGATGCCAAGAAAGTCAAAGGGGCAGGAAAGGAGGAATGCATCAGGACAGAACTCACAGCTGAATCACAACTGGAGTCTGCCCAGAGTCAGATCTGCTGCTCACCTGGGAGGGACCCAAATCCTTCAGACCCCAGCACCATTATCCTCACTAAACACCAACTTTGATTGCTGAAGCTTTTTAATCAACAGCTCCTCCTGAGCTTTCAATCCCAGGTATTTCAATTCCAAGGCATCTTATCTACCCCAGGACAAATTTGCTCATATTTGAGCAACACACCCCAGCAGCTCCTGCCTGCGTCAGGTACCACAAGAGCTGGGAATTCTTTCCATGTCTCACCTCTGGATCTAGCAAAGCACTGTCTTTGTGGGGCTTCTCGTGGGATACATCCACAAGATCCCTGCTGGCTGATGCTCTCTGGAGACCTGGGAAGGTGTTTATGTGGCCTGTGAGCTCTGAGTGGGAGTCAGGCAAACCCTGCAGAGGTAACAACAGAGTCAGTGATGGAACACACCCCAAAGGACAAGCTCAGGAAAACATTTCTCCTCTTAATTGTCCAAAAATCTCTTAAAAACAAGGAGAGATTTCCAGGTAACAGAACCCAATGATTTCATGCAAATCTTGTTTCCAGCATCATTGGGAAATGGTTCATTGCAGAGCAGCTGTTCCATCCAAAGGCAATGAGCCCATGTGGGAGGCCAGGAATTCACCAAATCCATGCAAAGGTCTCTATGCTAAAGGCTGTTCAGTCTAACACAGGGCTCTGGATTCCACCTCCTCCTGATCCCTTTGAGCAGAAAACAGCCCCTCCTTCAGGGAGACCCCTGGCCAGTGGCTGGCTGAATTCCAGCCAGACCTTCAGGGATGGATGATTTGGATTCAAAGATCCCTGGATCACGAGCAGGCTGAACTACTGGGAGGCAAAGGTTCCAAAAGGAGCCTTCCCATTTTGCCCACCATTCCCCAGGTCAGACAATTCCTTCCCATGCCTGTACTGATGCACTGACCAGCCTCTTCCTCCCAGCCAGGCTGTTTTCATCCCAAGCTTTGATCCCGAGTTTCTGTGTGGATTTGTTGCAGCAGGACTAAGCCCTGGCCTCTAGATGCCACTGTTCCTCCAGCAGTGCCTGAGTCTGGGCAGTTCTGCCAACAGCTCAGGACTTCCAGGGATTTGCACTTGGATTCTAGGAAGTGTCAGGACTCACAAACTGGATCTAAGGCCTCTCAGAGTGATAAAAAAAGGGATTTGTCATGGCTGTGCCACCCCATTGCCAGTCTCCATTGCCAGGTCCCTTTGTCAGGCCACAGATCTGTCAAGCTCCTGAATTTTTACCCTAATTTTCAGTGCTTGTCCTGGCAGCCCTTGGACAATTTTGCTGGCACCACTCACTGTCTCTCCTCTGGCCCAGCTGGAATACAAGAGTTCCAGCGACATTCCCAGCAGGGACACCTGCAGGAGTTGATTTAGCACCTAAATTGGTTCAAGCCAAGTGTGCCAAGGCCCTTGGGGAAATCCCAGCAGGATGTTCATTTTTCAATTCGTGAAATAATTGCCTGAGTCTAAAAACTCCCACTCTGGCCTGCAGAGAATCAGGGTTTGGCTACAAAGCTGGAATTACTGATTTGGTATTAGATTCACTGAAAGGAAAGCAAGTTCTGGAGTTAGAGATGATGCCATGAGAGCAGCTGGATTGAAAACCCTCCACCAAAGGTTTGAAAGTGGCTGGGCTGGAGAAATCCATCAAGAGATGCCAGGCAATGAGTCTGGGGAGCCCCTGGGGATGTTCCATGGGGCATCCAAAGGCAGCTGGCTCCTGCAGGGAGCCCCACCACAGGGGCTGGACATACCTGGCTGCCCAGAACCTTCTCAGCTTTCAAATCCTCCCTCAGCAGCTCCAGCTCAGATGCCAGCTGCTTTCTCCGTTCTCTCCTCTCTCCCAGCTGACTTCCCAACTTGTCTATTGTTTCCTGACAGCTTTCCAACATCTGGAACGAGAAAAGTTCAGAGTCACTCCCAAAATATCAGAGAGAAGCAGATTGCAGGATTTGTGTCTTCTAGAAAACCAGGAGAGGAGAAGAACAGTCCTCAAATGTTTCCAGTGGAATTCCTACACCTCTTATCCAGGGCTCACAGGGCCTCCACTGACCCCAAACACCCTGGGAAGCTCCTCTCCCATCTCTGTCTGGCTGACACACCAGGCAGATCCAACTGTTGGGCTGGCAAGGAACAAATGGACAGGAAAGTCAACCCAGAAGGTGATGGGAATCACCTTTAAATGTACCTACACATCCCCTGGTTTCACTAAACAGGAATTGAGCACCTTCACACAGGTGAAAACTTCACACTCGTGGGGAGACAACAAACTCCTCAGCTGGCAGAGCTGAAGGCAAGACAACTTCCTAAGGGGAGAAATCTCATGGAGATCACGTTGGGGGCTTTCCTCCAGTGATCCATGGGGAGCTACAAATCCTCAGGAGAGGGTGACAAAGAGCATCCCCAGGAAAGAGACACTTCAGATGCTCATTTAAAACATTTCTAAACAGAACAGTGAATGTCCCAAGGAAAAGCTCTCACCTCCTGCATCTCCTGAGCTCCAGATGGCACCTGCTCGCTCCCATTCGTCTCACTTTTGTTCTTCTGCACCTCAAACAACTCTGTTTCCAAAGTGGTGATCTGAACATGGACAAATCCCAAGTTAAAACCAAACCAGGACTCACAACTAAATGCACAGCTACTCCTGTAGTGCTCCTTGTGCTGCTGTTCTGGGATAAGGCCCATGCTGGAAGCAAGGATCAGGAGGGGATGTGCATGGCCTGCTCCAGCTCATCCTGCTGCTTCCAAGGAGGAAGGAGCCACCTGGTTTCAAGCCAGAAAAAGATGGAATTCTGCTCCACAAAAGGAGTGGAACAAGCCAGGCACATGGTGAAAACTCAAAGCTTCCCCAGCATGGAGGAGCCCAAGACACCCCAGTTTAGGTGCTGGGTCATCCTTAGTCCCTGAGTGCTGATCTTACCCAAGCAGATGTTCAGCCTGGTCCATCAGGACCCACCCTGGTCCCTTCACTGCTCACAGGAAGTTTTCAGTCACTTCTGAAGGGCTCCAGTTGGGATTTGGGAGAGCAAAGCACTGATCTCTGTAACCACTGGCCTTTGCTCCTCCTGGCACCTCTGGGGGTGGGAGTTTGGGCAAGGTCTCACTCTGCACTTGGATCACCCCACAAGGGCTCCTGGGGGAAAATTATTGGTCCTGGAGTTATCAAGGGCTCAAAGGAGCTCTGAGCAGCCCAGAGAAGGATCATCCCAGAGGAGCAGCTCAGCTTCCCTTCCCCATTAGGGCTCCACAGGCCCCTTTCCAAATCCAAGTCTTGGCACTGGCAGCCCCCCTGCTCTGCTGCCAGCTTCCCTTTCCTTAGGCTTGAGAGCCAGTCTGGGCTTATTTCTAAAACCCCTGGCTGGACTGCCTAACTGCCTGAGCCTGGCTCTCCTGAAATGAGCTGGGACACTAGAGGGAGGTGAAATCCAGCTCCACAGAACCCCAGACTGGATCTGGAGATCCCAGAATCCCAGGATGGGTTGGGTTGGAAGGGACCTTAAAGCCCATCCCATCCCACCCCTGCCATGGCAGGGACACCTTCCTCTATCCCAGGCTGCTCCAAGTTCAACCTGGCCCAGGACACTTCCAGGGGTGGGGCAGCCACAGATTCTCTGGACAGCCTGTCCAGGGCCTCCCCACCCTCACAGACAAGAAATTCTTCCTCACATGTAATCCCAAAGCCAAAGAAGCACCAAGTCCCTGCCAGCCCCAGTCCATTCCCACAGCAGCTCCTCAAAGCTTTGCTCTCCCTGATGAGCTCCTGGCACCAGCTGGCTCTGCTGGATCATTCCAGAAGGGAATGGTCTCCAACACACAGGAAAGCTGCTGCAACACTGCTTTTCAAACCAAAGATATGAGCTCACCAATGTGTGAAGAGATATTAAAAGTGGGGTGAAACACCCAGACCTCTCCCAGAAGAGCTAAAGGACAACAAACCCCTCTCCTTCTGCATGGCTGGATGATAATCTGGGGTTCAGCAAGACTTTGGAGCTCCAAAAGGGATCTCAAATGCAAAACACACCTTCCCTCCTCACCCCCAGTCAGCCTTTGGTCAGAAGCTGATATCCACCAATGCATTTCTTTAGTCTCCATCCAAGCCATTAACTTTTAAGCAGTTAATTTGTGCTCCCAAATCCCATGCCAGCAGCAGAACAATCCTCACTCTGTATCCCACTGTCCTGATCCTGAGTCACAGTCTGACCAGCCAAGGCTTCTGCAGCTGTGCCAGGACCAAAAACCCTCCCAAGTCCTTCCCAGCCAGGGCAGGGCTGGAACACACCCAGCAGCCCTGCCTTGCCCAGGCTCCAGCCCCTCCCTCCCCATCTCCAGGGCTCTTTAAGCCCCCTGGCAATGCAGGACACAGCAACCTCCAGCTAAGCAGGTGGATCTATCTAAAACCCCCTCCTCACCCACCCCTGCTCTGCTCCCTGGCCCTGCATCCCTCAGAATGGCTCTTTGCTGTGGTGGCCCCAGCTGTGGGGGTCCCAGCTGTGGGTGTCTCTGGCTCTGGACTGAAGGCACTCAGACAGCAGTTCATGCTCACACTCAGGTGTTTATTATTCCTTATCAGTCAAACAGTCTCACTGCTGGGAGTTCAGCAGCTTTTCATTACAAGGCACAAAATGCCCAACAATCCCTTGGTCCAAGGGCTTGTGAGACTGAACTGTCCCATTAAGAGCTGACACCTGGATTATTTTCCCTTTTAACCCCAGAACTGATCCCACAGAGCTGCAGTGCAGACTTTTCTGCCCAATTACAAAATGCCACCCAAACCCATGGAGAAGGAGGAAGAAGAGGCATGAAGAAGAAACCCAGGACAGCACCCTGTGCCCTCCACCTTGCTGCCATCCACAACATCCTAAAAACCCCAAACCCTCAATTTCTCACCCAGTGACACACCTGCACTGCTCTCTAGAATCTATTGCACACTTTTGTGGGTTCCAGTCTCTCCTGAAGTCTGGGAAACTTTCTCCATGGATGAGGGTCAGAGTCAGTGCTGCCCTGGGGGTCAGGGCACCCCAGAGCAGACACAGAAATATTCCTGTGCCCTGGGTTCCCACACTTTTCCAGCTGCTGCAGCTGCCAAGCCTCTGCAGACAAAATGCCTCACATTTCCTTGGCTCTCTGGCATGGCAGTCCCAGGGAGCTGTGTGAGAACCCACAGAGCAGAGCAGGGGTTTGTCCAAACTGAAAACACATCGAGTTTGATTTGTGGAGGGCTGTTTGATTTGTGCTCACTCTGGTCCAAGGGGGAAGAGCTGAACAAGGCCAGGTTAACCCAAAGCTCTGCCATGGGGACAGACAGACCCTTTTCCATCCCACCCCAGAGCTGGCCTGTGGCTCCTCCAAGACAGGAGACAAACATGGGGCCACTGGCACCCTCATTAAGGTATTTAAACTTGCCTTTGGCCAGTTTTTAGAGGCTTTTCCAGAGAATACTGACTACATCTGTTCCTCTAACAATCCAGCTTGGAGCTGTGTATACATGTGGGATACCTGGCACCATCTCCAACACCATGTTTTAACCCAACACCAGGGTTAGGACACATCATTCCTCACTGAAAACTCAGGGGGGCTAAAACCTCCCCTCAGAAATCCCCTAGGGACACTCTGGACTGGGGCAGCTGCCAGTCAGGAAAGATGGATCAACCCAGGTCTACTGCAGAGAGAATTTCCAGCACAGA
This sequence comes from Serinus canaria, assembly GCF_022539315.1. NCBI lineage: Eukaryota > Metazoa > Chordata > Aves > Passeriformes > Fringillidae > Serinus > Serinus canaria. Next base: position 2,564,496 of record NC_066334.1, on the reverse strand, counting down.
CAGAGGGCAAGACCCCCAGCCAGGGAGAGCTGCTGGCCAGGCAGTAGAGCCTCAGTCCATGGGAAGGACCTGCTCAGCCAGCCTTTGTGGGCAGAATCCCACCAACCCACCTGGCCAGACCAAACTCTGTTCTCCTCTGCTCTCTCTGGCTGTGAATTCTCCAGCTGCTCCCTCTGTGAGGGATCAGGTGTCCTGGCAGTGATGCTCCACACAGGATTTCCCCTGGGGAAGCTGTGCCAACCCAGCCTGTAGTGCCAGGGCTCCTCACATCTGAGCAGGAGCAGATCCAGGTAACCCTGGGGTGAGGGTACCCAAAATCAAGTAGGAGCCAGGTTAGGAAGATGCTGCTGAGGTCACATCTTGATCAAGATTGAGCAGAGCTTCTCCAGGTGGATCTCAGAGCTCTCCCAAGAGAGGTGACCAGCAGCACCACGAGAATGGAAAAATTCCCTGTGCCTCAGTTGTGTGTCCAGAGGGATGTTCCCAGGCACTGTGGATCCTGGGCCTTCACACCCAGCACCATCTGACACAACTCCAAGATCCTGTCCCTGGGGAAAAGCCAAAGTGCAATCTTCTGCCACCAGGACACTTAACTGGTGATATTTCCTGGGATCAAGGAGCATCAGTGTCCCAGACAGCAGGGTCAGATGGGATTTGGGCAGGAATTGTTCCCTGGGAGGGTGGGCAGGCCCTGGCACAGGTGCCCACAGCAGCTGGGGCTGCCCCTGGATCCCTGAGGTGTCCAAGGCCAGGCTGGATGGGGCTTGGAGCAGTCTGGGATAGAGCAAAGTGTCCCTGCCCATGGCAGGGGCTTTAAGGTCCCTTCCCAATCAAACCAGGATTCTGTGAGGGGGAACAGGAGATGGAAAACACAACACTGCCATAATGGGAATCTGCACTTCCAACCAAGGGTACTTTTTCCTCCCCCCTCTCTCCCAAACTAGCAGATTCTTCTGGCTGTTTTCCTTGTCAAACCAAACACAGCAGAGTTCAGGCCAGCTCAAACATCATTCTGTTTTTCCAATCAAGACAGAAAATTAGATGGAATGAAAGAAACCCAAACCTTGTCTCTCCTCTTCCTTACTCACTTTCTGGTGCAGTCCCTCCACCTTGCTCTCCAGCTGCTGCTTCTCTTGCTTGCTTTGGATCTGTGTCTCTCCCAGGATTGATTCCAGCTTCTCACTGGAACCCTCTTGTTCCTGCTCCAGTTTTTGCAGCTTGTGGAGGAGCTGGGAATTCCTGCCCTCCACACTCTCCATGGCTTCCCGGCACCTGCACAGCAAAACCCAGCATCACCAAGGCTGCAACTGCATCCCAGCTGCTCCACTGAGGAAAAGCCAAGGTTCTTCTCACACTCTCCTGCTGATTTGCAGCCTCCCACCCAGCATGGCCTTATTTGGATGGGAATTAGGGGTGATAAAGGGATGATGAAGGTGTGGGATGAAACAGGTCAGGCACGAGGCTGCCAACAGCAGAGAGACCACAGCAAATTCAGCTGCTTGAGGTGGAACCTGAAGGGAAAAGGGTCAGAGGGCTTTTTGAAGAGGATCAGCTCCCCTTTCCTCCCTGAACCTGCCAGATGAGGTGCAGCACCTCCTGAGCAGGTACTGGGAGAACAAAGCTTTGAATTTCCTTAGAAATCCCTGGTTCCATATTTCTGGTTGAAAGGCAGGTGTTCTGGTGCACTCCTGGAGAGCAACCAAATCCAAAGAAAACTTCCCAGCACTAAAACAGGTTTAAAAACAAGGTTTTTAAACAACAAGATTTTTAAACAACAGGGGGTTTTTTGTCTGTGGAGAGCCCCAGAAGCCCAACTTTTCTTTTTTTTTTAGGAAAGCAACAAACTGGACTGGAAGAAGTGACTCCTCAGAACTGCATTTCCTCCAAATTTTCCCATTTGGGAGCAGAAGAACAAAGTCCTAAAAGTATTTAAAACAATTCAATAATCAAATAATCCTGCAAGAGACAGCACCAGAGACAGCACCAGGAACCAGTGGAAGTCCAAGGGGTGAAGGATTTCTTCACTTCTCACCTTTTGTGCAGGGTTTCCACACCCTGATCTCCATGTTCCTGATGTGGGGCAGCTCTGCTGGCACCAGGGTCTCCATCAGCTCCTGCTTCTTCCTGTGTGCCCTGTGCCTGAGAGAAAATCAACATTAGCACAGAACTAGGACTGAGATCCTGGAATCCCAGGATGGATTGGGTTGGAGGGACCTTAAAGCTCATCCAGTTCCATGGGCAGGGACACCTTCCTCTATCCCAGGCTGCTCCAAGCCCCATCCAGCCTGGCCTTGGACACTTCCAGGGATCCAGGGGCAGCCACAGCTTCTCTGGGCACCCTGTGCCAGGGCCTCCCCACCCCCAGAGCCAGGAATTCCTTCCCCATTCCCCATCTGACCCTGCCCTCTGGCAGTGGAAGCCATTCCCTGTGTCCTGTCCCTCCATCCCTTGTCCCCAGTCCCTCTCCAGCTCTCCTGGAGCCCCTTCAGGCCCTTCAAGGGGCTCTGAGCTCTCCCTGCAGCCTTCTCCAGGTGAAACCCCCAGCTTTCCCAGTTTGGCTCCAGAGCAGAGGGGCTCCATCCCTCAGAGCACCTCCCTGGCCTCCCCACCCAGCTCCAAGAGCTCCACATCGTTCCCGTGCGAGCACAGAGTGACCCCAAAGCCCAGAAATAAAACACACCAGCCACACCAGCTCCACCTCCTGGCCCTAGGAGCCCCCAGGACACCCAGGTTCCTACAGACAGCTAGGTCTGGGAGGCAGAGGGGACACCATGTTTTTCTGGAATGACAAAGAGGGGACACCTGCAGTGAGGCCACTCCAAGTCCCTCTGCCGCTGGCGGCTCCGGCCTCTCGCTCCGCTGGTACTCACAGATCTCCTCCTTGAGCTGCTCCACCTGCAACACACAGCACTGCTCTCAGCTCTGCTGGACACTCCACTCTCATTTGTGACATTCATGTGTTACTGTTCCCTGTCCTGAGGGACTGGCTGGGATCCTGTGCATGCTCCAGCTGCTGAGGGGCCTCAGACAAGGAGCAGTGAAAGTGGGAATGCTGCTGCTCCAATCCATTCAAGGATGAATCTCCTGAATTTATTTCACTTCCTGACCTGCCAGATTCCAACTGCTATTTCTGAGGACACTTTCCAGTGTCTTCCACCCATGGGATCAATGGAATTCCATTACCAGCAGCAGCTCTTCACCCCACAGCCACAGCTCATCCCAGGTCCCCTGCCCAGCCTGTTCCCCCTCACCCTTTGTAACCCACAGGCAAGGAAACACCTTGCAGGACACCAAGCTGCTGTAGCTGGCAATAAAGCACATTTTCTACTTCTGTAAATTAAAAACTGGGGGGTTCCCAACTCCTGTGCCAACAGTTAAACCCCAATCCTAAGGAATAAAGGGAATTTCCTTTCAGCTTAACACGTGGTTGGAACTGATCTCAATCTGGCTACACTTGGCCTCTTCAGTGATCAAAATATATTACATGGACCTGTATGGTTTTTGTCTATATAGACATATATATATATATATATATATATATATATATATATATATATATATATACATATATATACATATATATATATATATATATATATATAAATGTTTTATTTCTACTTTTTTATAAGCATGCACTCATAAAACATACACTACATACACTTGTGTATCCAGAATGACTGAAAGGAGCAATGTCCTACAACAAGGAAAACATTATTTGGAATAAAAAAATAAGTAAACAGAGGGATTTGAATCAAGTTATAGTTTTTTGCAGCTCCAGAAAGAGACTGTGCTGTAAATACAAGGGTTCAGGTGACAGACATGGAAAAACCAGCAACTTCTTTAAATGCAAGGAACAAAACTATAAAAAAATCTGTGCTATAAAAAATTCTGAACACCTCAAATGGGAACAAACTCCATTCAAGATATTATCTGATAAATGTTATTTGAAAAGTATCTTCTCAGAGATACTTGTATTAATTTAGCAATACTCATGGACACGAGAGAAATGCAGGACAGCCAAGAGCTCTCAGTGCTGGGATGGCAGAGGCAGGCTCTCAAAGGCTGATATCAGGAAATCAGGAGATAAGAACAGCAGCAGATTTTGTGCCCAATTATACATTTTATTAGGAAGCAGACTCTTCTATCCCTTCCCTGTTGGCAACCTCATTAAGGAATTATCTGGTTGATAGTTCCTTAATTGCTCCTTAATTCTAGGTGGCATTTAGAGAATCCTGGCTGTGTAACACCGAGCATTTAGCTAATAGAAATGTAATAGTAGTGTAAGTCATTCCATTAAGAGAACCCACAGAAAACAAACAAACCAATCAATGTGGCTGAGTTAAAAACCAAAGGGGCTGAGAGGAATCAAAAATGAGCATAAATTTCACATGGATTTCTGACTGGTGGGGGTTTTAGGCTGAACTTAGGTAAACTGAACTCTTTAATCCAGTCCAGGCACATGTGTTCCTTACTGCATTTACCCACCTGAGTGGGGTAAACACTGATCAGCAGGGAGCTGATCCCTCTCCATGGGCACAGGAAAATATGGCCCAAAGTCTTAAAGTTGGAGTCCCTCAGACTCCTCCTGCACTGAAGGAAGTTCCCAGAGCTGCATTCTGCCTAATTCCCAAATTTTACTGCTCCACGAGCCCTGCCACAGCCAAACTGCAGCTCTGGAAAGACTGGGCACAGAACAGCGAGGGGAAAGGGGAAGGCAGGGCAAGTCTGGGAGCAGGGATGACTTTCAGGAGCCAGCCCAGGACTGTTGGCTTGGCTTGGTGGATCCTCACCAGCTCCAGGAAGGCTTTCCTCTCCAGGTCGAGCGTCTGGACGCGCGCCCGCAGTGCCAGGATCTCCTTGTCCAGCCGGCTGTTGTGCTCCATGGCCCTCTGGAGCTCAGCCCTGTCTGGAGACAGCAGCACCAGGAAATGAGCTGGGCACTGGCTTGGCCCTGCCAGGCCCTGCCTGGCCCACACTCCAAGCATGGATTCCAGGCTGATCCCACACGTGGCAAAGGTGGGAGGCAGCATGGACATGTCCCACATCCACTGGGAACACATCTTATATCCCCTGAAAACACATCCTGCATCCACTGGGAATACATGGGAACACATCTTACATCCACATGGGAACACATGCCACATCCACTGGGAATACATCCCATATCCACTGGGAGCACATCCTATATCCACATGGGAACACATCCCACATCCATGTGGGAACACACCCCCCATCCATGTGAGAACACATCCATCCCACACCCATGTGGGAACACATCCATCCCACATCCATGTGGGAACACATCCCCCATCCATGTGGGAACACATCCATCCCACACCCATGTGGGAACACATCCATCCCACATCCATGTGGGAACACATCCCACATCCATGTGGGAACACACCCCACACCCATGTGGGAACACATCCATCCCACATCCATGTGGGAACACATCCATCCCACATCCATGTGGGAACACATCCATCCCACATCCATGTGGGAACACACTCCCCATCCATGTGGGAACACATCCCACACCCATGTGGGAACACATCCCCATCCCACATCCATGTGGGAACACATCCATCCCACACCCATGTGGGAACACATCCATCCCACATCCATGTGGGAACACATCCATCCCACATCCATGTGGGAACACATCCATCCCACATCCATGCCCTCTCCCTCCCACAGCAAAGGTTGATGTCCCTGCAGATCCAGGTTCAACAGCAGTCTCTCCATCATCATTCCAGGGATTCAGTTTAACTCTGGATCACAGAGGTAAACCTCATTTAAATCACTCATCAATGTGGGTTTCACTTTCTCTTTAGAGAACCTCAACATTTTCACCATAAAATCCATCCCTGCCACAAGCAGGAACACAATCCCAGCCAATGTATCCCTGCTGTCTGCACATTAAAATTTAATGGAATGGCTACAAGTTTTTCTATGGATCAATGGATCAATGAACAAATTAATCCCAACATCAATTAATGCATATTCCCAATACTTCCAGGGCAGAAATAGAAAGAGGAGTTTGCATTAGGAACACATGTTGAGGACACACTGGTGTTCCCCTGCCTTGGGGAGACAATTTTCCTTAGGGAAAAGGGAAGAAATATCATTCCCTTTTCAGCTGAACACTGAGCACAGGAAATTTAAGTTTAAATTTGACTTCAATTCAGGCAAAAAAAAAAAATCTACTTTTTTGGTTCCACCTTGGAAAAAGGAACAAATTCCTTATTCAAACAAGGATTTTCAGTTGTGTCACTTCAAATAAAAAGCAAAGAACATCTCCACAGAATGACAGAATGGGTTGGGTTGGAAGGGGACCTTGAAGATTATCTCATTCCAACCCCCATATTCCACCAGAACGGAAATTTTACTCAAAAGCCTGTTGACCTCTACACAAATTTATTATAAAATTATAATAAAATGATGATTAAAAGGTTGATAAAAAAATTCCAGCTCTTTTCCTCTTGCAAAAATCCTGACTACCCCCCATTTTCCCATTCCTTCTCCTGTTTTTCCCCCTCAGGATCAGCCTTCAGGGCTGATTCCACAAGGACAACACTGTTTGGATGTGGCAGCCAAGTTCTGCTTTGGAAAAACCCCTCAACATTCCTTATGCACTTTGTTAAACACCATTTAAAGCCTTTCCTCACCAAAATCCCACTAACTGGGCTCAAACTGGTCAGGAATTCTTCCCTCCAATGCACACACAAGGTAACACTGAACCAAAAAAATGCTGTTTAAGGGGGGTTTTACTAAAGATGAGTGACCCCAGTCAGGTTTTTAGTATCAAATTAATTAATTCCCAGAGCAGTTGGCTCAGAGCTCAGGAGGAGAAGCTGTGCAGGGATACAGAACCAGGGAAGCCACTGGGAGGCTGTCACCCTCGTTCTGCACACACACAGACAAACCCCAGAGACAAAATAAGCATTAAACCCCTACTCACATTTTGTGAAGCCTTGTGCTCCTCTAGCACCTCATCAAGCACAGATTTCCCTGCAGAGCAGGCTGCAATCCGTGGCTGGAGCCTGCCCCTGCTCCAGAGTCAGCACTGGAGCTGCCACATCACTGATCCCATCCCTGGGGAATGTCATCGATCCCAGCCAGCACAGGCATGGGAGGGCTGGGAATGGTGGGACTGGAGCTGGAGAGAGGCTGCTGGGGCTGGAAATGAGCTCCTGGGGCTGGAGAGGAGCTGATGGGGCTGGAGTAGAGTTGGCAGGGCTGGAAATGAGGTGCTGGGGCTGGAGAGGAGCCCATGGGGGTGGAGAGGGGCTGATGGGGCTGGAAATGAACTGCTAGGGCTGGAGAAGAGCTGATGGGGCTGGAGAGGAACTGATGGTGCTTAAGAGGAGCTGATGGGGCTGGAGAAGAGTTGGCAGGGCTGGAAATGAACTGCTAGGGCTGGAGAGGAGCTGATGGGGCTGGAGAGGAGCTGATGGGGCTGGAGAGGAGCTGATGGGGCTGGAGAGGAGCTGATGGGGCTGGAGAGGAGCTGATGGGGCTGGAGAGGAACTCTGAGGTCCTTGTGCTGTGTGTGAGCACCAAGGGGAGCCCCAGGACCTGCAGTTCTGCTCTAAACCTGCCCCAGATAGTGCCAGTCTCCTCGAGGCAGTTGGTCCCTGCAAAGGCACATGGGGCTGGGAGGAGTCACCTCATCCAATGAAATTCTGCAGCTCAGATTTGGGGACAATGCAAGGAATCCCCAAAAAAAGCATCCAGACACCTGTGTGTCATTAAGGACATTTTCCATGGACATTTCACTCCAAGAGCAGCTTTACCACATCTCCCTCCAGAAAACTGTTTATTTCTACAGTCAGAATTTATTTTAAAAATCCTACTAATAAATAGCTCTTCAGGGCTGGTCAACAGTTATTTCAAAAAGGAGGTAAAGGGAATATTCAGCAAGGACAATGGACCCAGTCCCTTCCCCACTGCTGCACTTGCTAAGGATGCTTTGGAGGAAACATCCCAAACTGTTCCTGGAGAACCCTGGGATAAGAGGTCAGCTCTGCTCACTGACCCTGTGCCCATGGTAATTCAGCTACTCCGCTTCCAGGCCAAGGCATCATTCCCTCTCCATCCCCTCCCAGGGCAGAAAGCTCTCCCAGGAGAGGAGATGGGAAATTCCCAGGGATAGGAAATTCCTCCAGACTGTGTGGCTGCATCACAGATCAGAGAAGCCCAGTCTCAGAATTAACGGATTTGTGGCTGTTAACTATGGTGGTGTTGGGTCCCCAGGACAAGGTGAGAGATAAGAATCTGACTCCATGTTCTTAGAAGGCTGATTGATATGATATGATATTATATGATATTTACATTACTTATATTATAATTACATTATATTATATTATATTATATTATATTATATTATATTATAGTATATTATATTATATTATATTATATTATATTATATTATATTATATTATATTATATTATATTATATTATATTATATTATATTATATTATATTATGTTACGTTATGTTACGTTATGTTATATCTATACTAAAGAAAGAGAAAGGATACATCAGAAGGCTCAACAAGAATGAATAATAAAAACCCATGACTGACTCAGAGAGCCCAACACAGCTGGACAGGGATTTGCCATTAATTAAAAACAATTCACATGCTGGATAAGCAATGTCCAAATCACATTCCAAAGCAGCCAAACAGGGAGAAGCTGAAGCTTCTCATCTTCCCAGGAGAAGAAATCCTGGCGAAGGGATTTTTCAGAAAATATGATGGTGACTGTTAAGGACTGCATTCCCACCTCCTCAGGAGCAGGCTGACTCCTGGCACTGATTTTCCCACATTCCAAGCAGACAGGACAGAGGACAGAGGACAGACTGCCCCCACCCCCCCAGGGCCAAGAGCAGGCCAGGAGTGGCCACCAGAGCAGCACTTACCTGCTCCACTCTGCTCTTTGCTTTGTGCCTCCAGCCCTTCTGCCACCCCCTGGATCTCCTCCTGGGACACCACCAGCCTCTGTGGGGCCTCATCCAGATCTCCCACATCTCCTGCAGGCAATGCTTGCTCCCCCTCCAGCTCCTCCCTGCAGAACTGAAGCACAAGGGTTAATGTGCCAATGGAAATGAGGAACCCTGGGCTGATGTGACAAGGCAGAGCTGTTTGTCACCCCCTCCACTCTGGTCCCTTTGGAAAATGTGTATTTCCTCATCTGCAGTGCCAGTCCTGGGACAAACCAAAGGCTGGAGGTGCCCACCGGGCAGCCCTGCCATGAAATGTGAGGTGTTGCCCTCATGAAGGGATTATTTCCCACCCAGGCTGGGCACAGGGTGAGGATGGGGCTGTGACACTGTTTGGGCTCTGGGTTTTTTACTCTAAACCCAGTAAAAACCCTCCCAATCTGCTCAAGGACAAACCTGAAATGAGGGAGAGCAGAAGTGTGATGAGGAACAGCTGAGGGGGCTGGGGGGCTCAGCCTGGAGAAAAGGAGGCTCAGGGGGGACCTTGTGGCTCTGCACAACTCCTGACAGGAGGGGACAGCCAGCTGGAGGTCAGGTTCTGCTCCCAGGGAACAAGGACAGGACAAGAGGGAATGGGGTCAAGCCATGCCAGGGGAAGTTTAGATTGGATATTAGGGAGAATTTCTTCATGGAAAGGGTGGTCAGACATTGGAATGGGCTGCCCAGGGCAGTGGTGGAGACACCATCCCTTGGAAGTGTTCTAAAACCCTGTGGATGTGGCACTTGGGGACATGGGTTAGTGGTGGCCCTAGCAGGGCTGGGAGAGTGGCTGAACTCAGTGATCTTGGAGGGCAGTGACAATCACCTTGGTGATTCCATGACATCTCAACTGTGAGCCAGCAGAAAAATGTGTATTTCCTTCTTTCTGTCTCCCCAGGAAGCTGTGTGCATTCCTGCTGCTGTGGGAATCCAGCTCCCAATGCCTGACAGGTGTGAGCAGAGCCAGCCCTGCACACAGAGGGGTTCCTGAACAACAGCACCACCAGCACAGGGCCATCTGTCCCTGGGCACTGCCATGTGTCCCTTGGCACTTCCATGGGTCCCTCAGTACTGCCATGTGTCCCTTGGCACTTCCACAAGTCCCTTGGCACTGCCATGGGTCCCTGGGCACTGCCATGTGTCCCTCAGGATCATGATGGGGATTTTCAGCCCCAACATATCTTGACTTAGAATGGCCAGGGTTCCCATGCCTTATACTTGACAGGAATGTTTCCACCAGAGTTATTCCAAACCCTTGTGAAAATCCCTGTTTTCCCAGCTCCTCCTGGCAGCTCTGTGGGTTCAGTATGTTTTAAAGACCTCTGATTTCCTGGGCCTGCCCACGAGAGCTGGAGGGCCCAGTTTTGCCCCCAGTGCTGTCACTGAGTGGGACTGGCTCACTCTGTCAGAGTAACACTGGGAAACCACAACCATGGGGTTATAGAAAGGCTTGGAATGGAAGGGACCTTAAATCCCATCCTGTCCCACCATGGGCAGGGACACCTCCCCTGTCCCAGGGTGCTCCAATCCCTGTCCCACCTGGCCTTGGGCACTGCCAGGGATCCAGGGGCAGCCCCAGCTGCTCTGGGCACCCTGTGCCAGGGCCTGCCCACCCTCCAGCCAAGAATTCCTCCCCCATGCCCCCTTGTCCTGGCACTCCATATCCTTGTCCAAAGTCCCTCTCCAGCTCTCCTGGAGCCCCTTCAAGCACTGGAAGGGGCTTTAAGGTCTCTCCAGAGCCTTCTCCAGGTGGACACCTCCAGCTCTCCTAGCCTGGCTCCCAAGGGGCTCAGAGCATCTCCATGGCTTTGCTCCAACAGCTCCTTCCTGTGCTGGGGATGCTGGAGCAGCAGTGCTGGGAGAGCCTTTCCAGAGAGGAGCAGTCATGGTGCTGTTTGGCCTTCTGGGTGCAAACACACACTCCTGGCCTGCCTCCACCTTCCAATCCACAAGAACTCCCAAATCCATCCTGCAGGGCTGCTCTCCATGAATGCCCCCCCAGCCTGTGCTCATTCCCAGACTGCCCCAAGCCAGGCACAGGGACTTGAACTCCAGGAGCTTCCCTGGACCACTGCTCCATGTCCCTCTTTTTATGGAGTTACACATCCCTGCTCCACTGCATCTGCACTGAGGGGGTCCCAAGGCTCAGCACCTTGGGTGCCATTGAGATTTGGCACTTCAGAGGGTGGGTGAGCCAGCACATGCCATGAACCCAGAAGGCACTTCCATATAGGTATCAGAAGGTATTTCCATATGGATTTCAGAAGGCATTTCCATATGGATTTCAGAAGGCATTTCCATATGGATTTCAGAAGGCATTTCCATATGGATTTCAGAAGGCATTTCCATATGGATTTCAGAAGGCATTTCCATATGGATTTCAGAAGGCATTTCCATATGGATTTCTCAGAGCTGACCACACAGAGAGGCAGGTTTGTGTCCTGCCTTTCTGCTTTCCTGGGGATGCAATAAAACAATCAATTCTGCTTGAGCAGTCTGGTTAAAAGCTGAATTCATCCCTGCACCAGACAGGAACGTGTCCAGCCCTTGATTCCCAGAGTGGAACAGGCCAGCTGGGAACAAGCAAGGCCACACATTCCAGTAAACAGAGCAAGAGGAGCAATTAACACCTTAACCTGTAACACTAATGGTTCTGCAAAACAAGTGGGATGCTCCCGGGAACAATGGAGTGTTTGTTTATTCAACAGTTTCTGCTCCGGAGGCACAGACAGGAATGACATCACTGGGGACAGAAATCAGCCCTGTCAGGGAGACTGTCACTTTTCCGGGAAAACTCCAATGTGTCCTTCACCTGATTAAACAGAAAGGAACAAGAGAAGGGGCCCTGACCCCTATCTGAGGTCTTGCTCCCTCCTTACAGCTTGGGACCTCAGGGACAAACAGCAGCTCCTGGAATCCCAGAGCATTCCTGGACTCCAGATCCACAGAGACATGGCATAAGTCAGGAGTAGGTGGAAAGTGATGGCCTTGGAACCATAGAGTCAGAATATCCTGAGCTGGAAGGGACCCACAAGGATCATCCAGTCCAACCCCTGGCCCTGCACAGCCACCCCAACAATCCCAGCCTGTCCAAACCCTCTGGAGCTCTGGCAGCCTCGGGGCTGGGACCATTCCCTGGGGAGCCTGGGCAGTGCCCAGCACCCTCTGGGGGAAGAACCTGATATCCAACCTAAACCCCCTGGCACAGGTCCAGCTGCTGCCTCAGATCCTCACAAAGAGCAGAGATCCCCAGTGAGATCTGCCCTCAGCCTCCCCTGCTCCAGCTGAACCCAGAGAAAGGCATTCTTACCCAGTGAAGATCCTTACACCAAACACATCACAAACTCCTCCACACAGGATCACAAATAACCCATTTCACTGTCCCTGTGCAGATGTGGGAATAAATCAAGTGCAAAGGGTGAGAATTAAGGAAGGCACTGACTTAGAATCCTGGAATCCCAGACTGGTTTGGGGCTGGAAGTGATCTTAAAGCTCATCCCATTCCACACCCTACCACGGGCAGGGACACCTTCCTCTATCCCAAGCTGCTCCAAGCCCAACCTGGCCTCAGGCTTGAGAAGGGGCAGCCACAGCTTCTCTGGGCACCCTGTGCCAGGGCCTCACCACCCTCACAGCCAGGAATTCCTTCCCAATATCCCATCTAGACATATTCTGCCAGTTTGAAACCATTCCCCCTCATCCTGGCATTCCAGACTCTCACAAATACTCTCACTCCATCTTTCTTGTAATCCTTTCAAGTATTTCAGACCCAAGACCCCAAAGGAGAAACCATTTCCATTACAGAAATATCCCAAAACTATTCCTTTCCCACACCTGGCAGGCAGCCAGAGCCAGGGAGTAGGAGGTACCTGGAGCCCATCAATCCTGCTGTGGGATCCCAGCTGCTGGGCTGCCACTTCCAGCCTTCCCAGCAGCGCCGCCCGCTCCACCAGGAGATACGCGACCTGTTCACTGGCAGCACTGCAGGAGATCTGGGACAACCCTTCCTGCTCCAGCATCTCCTCCACCTCCTTCAGCTGGCTTTCTGCAAGGCAAGGCAAGACAAGGCTTGTGTAAGGCTGTGTCCCAAGTTTCCCTCATCCACCTCACGATTGTCATGAAAAGGACAGAGATTGGGGACCACTGGAGAAAAAGGACCCTGTCTGAAATTCTGGTCTTGTTGGAATCAGCTGCTTGCCAAGGCCCTGAGGCCTGAGCACATTGCTAAGCTATTGTTCAGGTGTGTTTGCTGTATGCTACACTGAGGCCAGTGAAAGGAAAAGAGGGGCACTCTGCCCTTTTTGCAACAATAGCCCTGGAATTTCCCCACCTCTTGGCTTGGCTGAACTTCTCCTGAGGTTTTTGGTGGTCCCCACAGAAGACCCCCTCACCTGTTTTACAACCACTGTGACAGACAGACTGAGATGGAAGAAGCCTCTCCATCAAGGACTGAGACATGAAACCCCTTTTAAAAGGCCCCCCCTCCTCCTCTCAAGGACTGGGACTGAAACCCCCAACCCAGGGGAGGTGTGTGGGGCAGGCAAAGCAAGATGGATGTTGCAGGTGCAAGCAGTGGACCAAGAAGACAATGTTATCTGCTGAGAACATGGACTGTGTGCACCCTTCTTCTAATACCAATTTTCCCCAGAAAATACAATAGACTGCTTTTGATTCGGTTCCAAGATTTACCCCTTCCCCCATCAAAAAAGAGTTTAATAAGAGTTCAGATGAACTGCATCCCTGAGATCTCCCTGGACGTGACCTGCTGAACTCCATCAGCTGGACACGGAAGGACTTCGCCATTCCATGTCTGGTAGCTATTTCCCTTCCTTGCTCTTCCTCCCTCTTCTTCCCTACTCTTCCCTTTTCCCCCAATTCCTCCCCAACACATTCTGCTGTGGCCATTCAGTAAAGGTGCATTGGTTTTGATTATCACAACCCCCTGTGCTGTGCTGGTTTTTGCACTCTGAGATCAATTCAAGAACCATCACAAACCCATTCCTAAGGACAGCTCGTGACAGCTTGGTGTCAGCAGAGGAGAAACAAAGGGCAGGGTTTCCTGGAGATCTGTCCCAGTCCCTCTAAACATTTCTCACTGCAACAGCTCCATTTCTCCTGGAGCCCAACAGCTCCTCAAGTCTCTCCTGCTTCCCACTTCCCTCACTGCCTCCCATTCCCTGCTACCCATTATCCCAGCCCTATTCCCTCTCTCCAAGGTTTCTCTTCACTTACCCTTCCCTGCCTGCCAAGGCTGTGACAGGACCTGCTCCCCCCAGGCAGAGCTCTCCCAGGCTGGTTTATCCTCAGCCCCTTCAACCCCAAACACAGCTTGGTAAAACCAAACACCAGATTAAACAGATACTGAGAGAACCAGAGAATCATTAAGATTGAAAAGACTTCCAAGATCATCTGTTCCAACCCTCAGATCATCAAGTCCAACCTTGGAGAGAAACAAACAGATGGACATGGGGTCACAGATGTTTTCTTTGGCAGGAGACACACAAAATACCAGATGACTCCTAGAGAGCATCACTATTTTCCCAATGAATGTCTAGGAAGAAGGCAGATCTGAACCCCTTTAAGAATTAAACTGCCAGTGCTTCAATGTTTATCCAAAAATTATAGCCAGGAAGACTTTGTACTGGGAAAAACTTCCAGACTCAAGAGTCCCTAAGGCAGAAAGGTGTCAACAAGACTTGCAGGAGTCAGTTCATAGCTGGGCACTGTTGTGTTTGTGCAACCAGCAGTTGTTTAAAAGACCCCCTGGTTGGAGTGGTTGGGATTTACCTGCCAGGAGAAAATGAGGAACCTTTGGTGTCTGGCATGATGAGGGCAGCAACTCCAGCATTGGATCCAGCAGCTTGTGGAGCTGGGGGAGGGCTTTTCAAACACTCTCTGTGTAATTCATATTAAAACCAACACCAACAGACCAAACCTCTAGCCCAAAGCAGATTATAAAGGCTTCCAAGTGCTGTAAGATGGGAAGTGCAGGGAGCTGTAGAGAGGTAGGAGGGATATTCAGACAGATAACATTTTTGATAGCTGTCATTCTATGAGATGGGTTCCACAGCAAGGGTTTCCAAGCTGAAGAGAAGGCTGGAACAGTGAAAATAGTGGGGAAAAATACCAAGCCAAAATTTAAAAAAAACCCTGCCATAGAGGTAAGCCCTCAGAAAAATTACAAGATTAATTACAAGAAAAAAAAATCCTATTCAGTTAAGTTCTCCTAGAAGGGATTTTTAAAGTTGGAAAAGACCTCTGAGATCAAGTCCAAGGTTAAAATGTTTTCTGAGCCGTCCAACAGAAATTAACACAAACAGTAACATTCTCAAATCCTTTCAAATCACCCTTTCCCTGCTCAGGGAGCTAGAGTTGGAGAGCAGAGGTTCAGCAGAGCAAATATTCCTCAGACACAGGACATGGAGAGCCTTGGCCAAGCCTGTCCCTCACTCTCCTGGGTGGATGCCATGGGACAGAGAGAGAGAAATGACCACGTTTCTCACAGCAGCTTGTGAGAATTTTCAGGGAGTTGTAAGGATGTGATAACTTGTTAAGTATAAACAATCTGCAGGTGGTGATTTCCTGCTTCATCTTTCTGTTCTTCTCAAGAACAGGGTGTGAGGAAAGTGCTTTTGTTAATGAGCCAATCAAACAGAATGTATGGTATCACTCTATAAAAACTGTGTGGCTCTCTTGAATAAAACCTTCTTTGCTCTTCCTACAGTCCTGCCTCTCACCTGTTCCTGTGTCACTATAAAAACTGTGTGGTTCTCTTGAATAAAACCTTCTTTGCTCTTCCTACAGTCCTGCCCCTCACCTGTTCCTGTGTCATTATAAAAACTGTGTGGTTCTCTTGAATAAAACCTTCTTTGCTCTTTCTACAATCCTGTCTCTCACCTGTTCCTGTGTCATTATAAAAACTGTGTGGTTCTCTTGAATAAAACCTTCTTTACTCTTTCTACAATCCTGCCTCCTGCCTTTTTCCTGGCCATTCTCAGCACCCAGTGACACCAGGCAGTGATTTGGCACAGGCCCAGCACCAGCACATCCCGAGGCTCCGATCGATCCCATGTTTCCACTCCGTGCTTGCAGCCAGCTCCATCCAGCCCTGGATGGAAAACACCCTGAGGTTCCCCAGGCTCTTCCCCAGGGAGACAGAGCACAGGCTGCTCAATGCAGGGTCAAACAGGGCTCCCCAGCAGCTTCCTGCTGCAGCAGAGCAAACCAGGCAGTTTGCAGGATCAGAACTGCTCCCTGTGCCTCGGGAAGAGCCCATGGATGACACTAAACTGAAGCCCTGTAGGAGCAGTGGGGGCAGGACGGTGGGGATGGATGGAGAGCAGAGATCTCTCAAGCCAGGGCTTGGAACCTGCAGTTTATTACAAAGGGCCTGGGTGCAGAGCCCTGCTGGGAGCTGCCAGCTGCAGCTCAGAGCAGGCCCAAAAAGAGAGAGAGAGGTAAGGAGAGTGGGAAAGAGAGAGAAGGCAAGAGCCGGGTAAAAAGGATGAGAGAGAGTGAGAGAGAGAAGAATAAAAGCAAGAGGGTAAGAGAGTGAGGTTCCCGTTACAATACCATAAATCTTCTTCTGTCTAATTCTCACTAGCCAATCTAGTACAAGATACAAACCTTACAGCATTTACATACAGCCTATAGGAATCATTACATTACCACCCTGTGTTACATTTTTAACCCTAAAAACTCCTCTTTGGGCCCTTCTGCCAAGCCAGCAGGGTCTGCTCTGACCCTTGGAGCTGTCTGCAAGCAGAGGGTGTTTTTCCATCCAAAGGGGATTACCTTCAGCTGGCCATGCCATTGTTTTCCAGTTGTTCAGTAACTGAGGGATCTCAAAGCTGCTTTCATTTCAATATCACTTATAGTTCCCATATTCCCAAAATCTTTTGCCAGGCAATCATATTTATAAGGCTTTCCTGATTCATCTTCCCCAACTAACCCCAAGCTGCCTGGCAGCCTCCTCCCATGGTTTTGCCACATGCCAGCTAAAATGAACAGAAAGTGCTCTGGTTTATGCCCAGATTGGGACTCCCTGTACCCTGAACCACCTTCACCTGCCAGTGGCTGCTATAGTAACTTTTGAGCCAGGCCTAATGAGCAATCAGGGGCCTCTAACACACCCAAGATAGCTCAGCTACCTTTGGAGGTATAAAAATTAACAAGATGGCTTCTGTTGCAGTATTGGAAACAAAAAGGTTTAATGAAAAGCAAAATAACAAACAGAGAAAACTGAGCTAAGTGCCAGACATGCTCCTAGTAAAACACCTTACAAAAGCAGTTGGGTTTTTTGTTCATTCCTTTTTCTAGTTAATTGCTTAAACAAAACTTTTTAACTTCTGTCCAATTAGCTATCCTTAAGTTTAAAGTGAAGTCCCCTAAGCCTATGAAGTAGTTTTTTTCACCTAATTGAAAAAAAAAAAAATTCTAAGCTTCTTTCCTTTTTAAGGAGACAAAAAATAGTTTTGTCACTCCGTCAACAAGACACACTCCTCTAAGTGCCCCCCTTGTCCTCAGCCTGCAATGCCGGATGGAGTAGCATCATTTTAGATCCCAGACATATTCCAGAGGCTGGAAAGGAAAAAGGATTTGTGAGGATGAGGGGGTCTGCCCACACAGCACAGGTAACATATGAGTAAACCCCACTGATCCTTGCAAACCCCTTCCCTCCCCCATCCAGTGTTTGGGAAAAGCCAACCCCTGCCCCAGCACTGTCACACAACAGCTCCCCTGGCATTTCCCACCTCTGTCCACGCTTTTTTGGAAGCAAATTTTATATTAATATTTGTATTTTCCTACCCCAGGAATACTCAGAGAAACAGCAGCCACCTCACCCCACACAGCCCTACATCCTCCAGCCCTGCTGGGTGTGTTTAACCAGCCCAGCTGTTACAACAAACAAGCTCAGACCATGACTGTGTCTTCTTTTTATTCCACTTTTTAAATGCACCCAGGCAGCTCCCCCAGCACTGTGTTTCAGTGCACTGCAGTTGTTTTTCAGGAAGGCTTTTGGGAGCACCATCGACCTGCCCTCCAACAACACCCGGCGCGTTCAGCGAGAGCATCAGAAACAGATCAGGAGCTGCCTGCAGGGAAGGAAAAATGTCACTCTGGGCAGAGGTATCAGATGAGGTGACAGCTCAGCTCAGCTCAGTTCGATGGCCCAGCACCAACCAGCCTTGGCTGCTCCCTGTAGGAACCTGTGAGCCCGGGATGGGCAGGAGGCAAATGTGGGAGTGAATATTTCCTTTTTATCTTCAGAAACTGCTCAGTGTCAGTCAGCAGCACCAGCTGTCCTCAGGGGCTAAAGCAGGGCTGGAGAGAGACTTTGGCCAATGGCCTGGAGCACCAGGAAAAGGGGGAATGGCTTCCCATGACATAGAGTAGGGTTAGATGGGATATGGGAAGAATTTTTTGGCTGTGAGGGTGGTGAGGCCCTGGCACAGTGTGTCCAGAGCAGCTGGGGCTGCCCCTGGATCTCTGGCAGTGCCCAAGGCCAGGTTGGATGGGGCTTGGAGCAGCCTGGGACAGTGGGAGGTGTCCCTGCCCATGGTAGGGTGTGGAATGAGATGAGCTAAAGATCCCTTCCAACCCAACCCATTCCATAATTCCATGATTTTATGAAACAGCTTTTAGCAGATCAAGTTGCTCTAAGTGATCCCAGACCATGCAGAGTTCCTGATTTGTTTGCCTGCTCTTGGAAGAGGGAGTGTGCTCAGACCTGAGAGCCCACTCAGGGGCCCTGGGCTCCCTTCCCCAGCTCTCAGCTCAGGTGTGTCAGCACAGATCCTGTCCTTCCCCCTGCATCACTCACAGCTCAGGCTCCTCCTTTGTATCACCAGCCTGAACCAGCCACTGGCCCCAGCTGCCCCTTCCCATTCTCCTTTCAGTGCTTCCCAAAGCTACCAAAAACCATCCTGTCCTCTTGCCTTGCCCACATTTTTAACAATCCCTGCAGACTGTCTGTCTGTCCACAAGCCCCTTCTCCAGCCCAAGCCACTGGATCACCCTGTGCCTGCTGAGACATTTGGGTGTCCTGCAAAAATAACAGGGGCAGCAAGACCTAGAGCACAAACCCCATGGGGAGCAGCTGAGGGAGCTGGGAAGGGGCTCAGCCTGGAGAAAAGGGGGATCAGGGGGACCTTGTGGCTCTGCACAGCTCCTGACAGGAGGGGACAGCTCGGGGGTTGGGCTGTGCTCCAGGGAACAGGGACAGGAGCAGAGGGAACGGCCTCAGGCTGGGCCAGGGGAAATTGAGGCTGGACACTCACTGCAAGGCTGGTCAGGCACTGGCACAGCTGCCCAGAGAAGCAGCAGAGTTACCATTCCTGGCATTGTTCAAGAAATGTGTGTGTTGGGAAGGATGAAAGTTTGACAAGGAAGTCTCACAGATAGATATGTGTGCTTGGCAGAAAGATTTTTAAATGTAGAATTGGAAAAAGGAATAGAGATGGAAGCAAGTTTTGAGATAGAAGAAAAGAATTGCTGAGCCAGTCTCACTGGATAACTAAGGAAGCAAAAGACATGCTAATTAGAAGAAGTTTTTATGACTTAGAACAAAAAATAAACTTACCTCAAACAAGATGTTTTTACCAAGCAGAAAAATAGCACAGGCAAACAAGTCAGCAAATGTTGCAAAAAGAAAAAAAGACTCAGAATTTTCTACTGCAAGAGAACTGAAAAACATCTTCTAGCTTAAACTGTAATGTACTGACTTTTAGTGATTAGAAAATAGTATCATGAATATATAATTATAATGTTATGATAAGCTATAGATAAAAGTTAAAGTATAAATTAGTTCTACTCTATTAAGATGCTCAGCAAAAAAAATATATATAATGCACTGTAACCAAAACCAAAAAGTCTCCAGGCCTGCCTGCAGCTGGAGCTGAGAGCTGTAGGCACAGCTCTGTCACCCACCACCCTGGGCTGCTGTAACATCTCAGATAAAACAAACTGCATTTGAAAAAACCACCTAGAATCCCACATCTCTCATTGAAGCCCTTACAGGTGTGGATGTGGCACTTGGGCTGGACCTGACAGTGCTGGGGAATGGCTGGAGCTGATGACCCTAAAGGGCTTTTCCAACCTAAACATCCCCATGGTTCCAAGATCTCTGATGAAAAGCAGAGGCCTGGGGGTCAGACACAGGGATGCAGCACAGAACTCTGCAGCAGGGACACATGAGAGAGCTGGAGCAGCCCAACAGAGACCTTTGGGATTGTGCAGCATCTCCAGCACAAGAACATCCAGCCACCCCACACTAGAGATGGCCAGGGGGATTTTGTTTATGAAGAGGCTGACCTAGAACCATGGAACCACAGAATATCCAGAGCTGGAAGAGACCCACAAGGATCATCCAATCCAATCCTGGCCCTGCACAGACAACAAAACAATCCCAGCCTGTCCAAACCCCTCTGGAGCTCTGGCAGTGCTAGGGCCAGGACCATTCCCTGGGGAGGCTGGGCAGTGCCCAGCACCCTCTGGGGAAGAGCCTTTCCTGACACCCAACCTAACCCTCCCCTGGCCCAGCTCCAGCCCTTCCCTCATGTCCTTTCCCGGGTCCCAGAGAGCAGAAATAAAATCCTGCTCCAGAGGAGCTGCAGCCTGGGATGAGCTCTGCCCTCTGCCCTCAGCCTCCTCTGCTCCAGCTGAACAAACCTGGATAAAAGCACCAGTCACTCAACCAAGTGCTCTACAAGGACCCCAAAACATCTCCCTGCAGGTGACAGCCCAGAGTGAGCAGGGCTTCCAGATTCTTAAATGATCCACACACATCCCAGGATAGCAGCCAATGCCAGCAGTGAGTCAACAGCAAGTCCTGAACCTCAAAATCTGAGTGACATCCCAAAAAAATCCCTCCAGAAACACTCTACAGCACCAAAGCCACACACACTGGACAGCAACCAGCAATCCCTCCTGGACACATGACAAGGACAGAGCCATGGACAGGGATCTCAGCCCCACCCCAGGGGTACTCACTGCTCAACAGCCTCAGGAGCTCCTGAGGAAGGGAGGAAGCCCAGAGGAGCAGAGCCAGCAGCAGGAAATGACCAGGTGCAGCTCTGGGGACATTCTGTCTCTCTCCTGACACCTCGTGGAAAGGGAGAACCAGGAACAGAGTTTTCTGCCACAGCCAGGCTCCCAAGGGCTCGCTATCCACTTCAGCCTTTGTAAGCAGCCTTTTCACCACAAGTGCCCACAGACATCACATTTTTAGGTAGATCCATCTTTGGAAAGTCACAACACCAGATGTGCTCCCTGAAAACCCAACTGATGCTCAGAATTTCCCCCAAACTCCTGTATTTGCTGCTCCAAAGCCTGAATCATGAAGAAACTCTTAAAGTTGTGCCATCACCCCAAATTTTATCTTAGGACCAGGACAATACAGAGAGTTAATGGTGCCATGGGCTATGAGCACCACTGAAAGTGCAACAGAAGACTGAAGAAAATCAAGAATTAAACCTAGCAGAAGTGACCCTAGAGTTTGAAAATAAATTATTTGAAGTTAAATAAGTGAAATAATTTGTTTAAACAAAATAACTGAAGCTCTGAGGGGCCCTGAGCAACTTGGTCTAATGAAAGGTCTCCCTGCCCATGGCTGGGGGTGAAACTGGATGAGCTTCAAGGTCTCTTCCAACCAAAGCCATCCTGGAATTCTGTGACAATGAACACCCAAGTTTTGAATCATCAGAACAAACAATTCCTGTCCCCCCCATTGTTTTAAAAAATGTGGGGTTTGTGTAAACCAAAGCCAAGAGCAAATTCACTGACCTGAGGGGAGCAACAGATAATTTAGAGCAGCATCAATTCTGGTCTTCAAACAGCCTCAGGACAAGAGAGCTACATGGAGAACCTGCCAAACTCCCTGAATAAAGGCAGTAAAAGCAGGCTCTAAATTAATTACCAATCTGTCTGAACAGCTCATTAACACTTTAGGAAACTTCTCAAGCAACCACTGAGACCTCCCTGAGAACTCCCCAAAAAATGCTGCTGGGCTCTCCAAGAAGCTTTCCAGAGCCAAACACCTGCCAGTGCATTCCCAGGGAAGGGATTACCCTGCTGCAGCTGTAGCTGGGCCAGCTCCAACCTGAGCTGCTCGTTCTCCTTCTCATACTCAGAGGCAATGGCATCCCTCTCTTCTGTCAGGGCACGGACGTGGCCCACGTAGCTTTCCACCTGGAACAAAGAAAACCCTGCTGTTCCCATGTCTGCTGGTGCTCCCAGTGAGCCAGCAGCACAAAATGCTCTCCACTGTGGCATTCACATCCTCTGGAAAAATCTCTTCGCCCAGGATTTTTCTCCTGGTGTGAAAAATGGGTATTTAATTATTGGATTTCCACAAATATTAAAATGAATATTATATGTGTTGTGTTAGAAAGTTGTGCTGTGTTAATTTTCTTAAGGAGTGTGTTAAATATAGTTTTAGGTTATAACATAATGTTAAAACAGAAACTGTGCTATGTAGGATACTTTTTAAAGAAAGGACTCACACCAGACAGCAGCCACAGGACACTGAAATCTCAGAGAAAGAGAATTTATTGCCCCATTCTCAGAAGAAATGAACTTCTTCCTGCCTCACTCAGCCCTGGAGACGCCGTCAGGATTCAGAGGCAGAAGCTGGCACTGCCCAGACAGAATCCTGTGTGTGAATGGAATTGATGCACCATGGATGAGGTGTGTGAATATGCAACAGGCTGTTGCTTTGAAGGGTTAATCCTCTGTTAACGTGGGGCCTTTTTTGGGCTTATTTTGCCCAGAAAGAGGTACCTGGATTGTCCATAAATTTTTGCTTCTATTGTCTCGTATCATCTTAATCCCATCTTATCCATCTTAATAATTGTCCAAATTATTATTACTCTAATTATATTATTATTTTCATAACAATTTCATTACTATTAAACTTTTAAAATTTTAAAAACAAGTGACTGGGGATTTTCACAACTGAGAAGCTGAAAAGGCACAGAGAAAAGGAAAACAATTCTTATCTCATTTGCTTCTCCTGTGCTGTGCTCATGTGGAATGTGTTTGGAGATTGTTCACCCACAGGTGATTGTTCCATTGCATTCTGCTGGGAGTTGTTTTCCTCACTGGCCAATCAGTGCCAAGCTCTGTTAGGACTCTGAAAAGAGTCACAAGTTTTCATTATTATCTTTTTAGCCTTCTGTAAGTATCCTTTCTGTATCCTTTAGTTAGTTAGTTTAGTATTCTTTAATATAATATAGTATCATAAAGTAATAAATGAGCATTCCGAGAACATGGAGTCAGATTTATCATTCCTCCCTGCCACGGGGGTCCCTGCAAATACAATACCCAATGCCATCATGTTTACAAGATAACCTCAAATATTTGCAGGACAGTATGTGCCCTGAAAATGCCTTTGGAACACCTGGGAATGGTAAAACCTTGACTGGGAGCTCAGGAGGTCATGCAGCTGTGGGGGTGCTGGGATGTGGGGAGCTCTGAGGGAGATGCTGGGCTCACCAGGTGCTTTTTGATGCCCAGGATGAGGAATGGGAATAGAAACCCCGAGTTCCTAAGGGCAGCAGTGTGATAATGACACACCTGAATGTGCTGCTGCACAGAGGGGGGATCGGGGGATACAGGTCTGGGTGGGTTAACCTGCGGGTACTCCAGAACCACTGAGGTTGGAAAAGGCTCCCAAGTGTCCAAGCTGGGACAAAACTCTATCTTAGTCACCAGACCAGAGAACTGAGTGCCACATTCAGTGGGTCTTTGGACACCTCCAGGGATGGGGACACCCTAGTCAGCCCCTACCAATGTCTGACAACTTTTTCAGTGAAGAAATTTCTCCTCACATCCAACCTGAATCTCCCTGGGCACAGCCTGAGGCTGTTCCCTCTGCTCCTGTCCCTGTTCCCTGGAGCACAGCCCGACCCTCCTGGCTGTCCCCTCCTGTCAGGAATTGTGCAAAGCCACAAGGCCCCCCTGAGCCTCCTTTTCTCCAGGCTGAGCCCCTTCCCAGCTCCCTCACCCCATCCTGGGGCTCCAGCCCGATGCCTCCCCTGCACAGGCCGCAGCCGGGCCCGCTCTCCGGCCCTTACGTCTCTCATGTCCTGGGCCCGCCGCCGCTCCAGCTCGCCCAGCCGGGTCTCCGCTCGCCGCAGAAGCCTCCAGGCCAGATCCAGCTGCTCCTCGGCCGGGGCGGCGGGGTCGGCGCCCTCGGCGCGCAGCCAGCGCCGGATGGTGTCCGCCGGTACCGGGGGCTCCGCCTGCGGGGCGGCCAGAGGAGCCGTGAGACACGGGGGGCCGCGGGTACCCCGATCCCCGCGGCCACCCTGAGGGTACCACCGACCCGACCCCCCGAAACCCAACACGCCGAGCCCCCCTGGGCGGTCCCGGGGGTGCAGCCGGCCCCGCCGCCCCCCGGCCGCTCCCGGACACCCACCGGGGCCGCGGCGGCCGCGTCCATGCGGCGGGACGGGCCCGCGGCGCCATGGCAACAGGCCACGCCCCCAGCAGCACTGTCCTGAATGGGCCGTGCGAGGTCACGCCTCCATTACATCACGTGTGATATGAGGCCACGCCCACATCACGCCCCCTCCCCGCTCAGTGGCGCTCCCTGGCGGCCGGCAGCGGGCACAGCAAGGGCAGCTTCAACTTGAACAAGTTTTTACATTCCAACCCCTGCTGGGCCATCCATGCTTTCCACAGAGGCTCCAAACCAACACCAGAAATCCCAGACTCGACATCCCCACCAATTACCTACAGGGAGACGAAGACAGGCAATTCTTGGAGCTTATTCACCTTCTTTATCAGTCTGAGCCACAGGTAAGTTGTGCCTTCCTTTTCCTGACTCAGTTTCCAGCTGGATCTCTCCCCTCCTGACCAACCTGGACTTCTCCAGTCACTGATGGCATCCACTGATCCCATCCTCGTGCTCTTTCCTTGCTCTTCTGGCTAAATTTTCCTTGTTTCCTGAGCACCTCTCACTTTCAGAGCACTGGTGCTATTACAAAATCACTGCTGCCTCCTGAACACTCCATGGTTTTACCCAGAGCACAGCCTCACCTCAGGAAATATTTCCAGCATTCCCATGTGCTGATGTCCTTTCCAGGATCCCAGTGAATTTATTTGGAGGACAGAGGACAAATTTTATTTGTCTCTGCCTGTGAGCAGACACACAGTGGACACAGTAGCTGCTATTAAGTTTCTTGCAGGAATGAGGAACACACACTTTGATATTGGTAACTTGAGCCTTGGTCGGTTCAAAGAAGGTTCAGATAAAACCAGGAACATTCCAGTTCTAAAGCCACACAGCCAAGAGGAAACTTCCTCTTCCAGGGGCAACCCCTGCCAGCCCTTCTGCTGTCAGAGAATCACAGAATCACTGAGCCTGGAAAGGCCCTCCAAGACCAGAGTCCAACCATTCCCCCAGCAGTGCCATGTTTGCCCTACAGGTGCCACTCCCACAGGTGTTTTTGAACACTTCCAGGGATGGGGACTCCACCACCATCCTGCACAGCCTGTGCCAACACCTGAACACCTTTCCATGAACAATGTTCCCAATATCCAACCCTGAGCCTCCCCTGGCCCAGCCTGAGGCCGTTCCCTCTCCTCCTGTCCCTGTTCCCTGGGAGCAGAGCCTGACTCCCCCGGCTGTCCCCTCCTGTCAGGAGCTGTGCAGAGCCACAAGGACTCCCCTGAGCCCCTTTTCTCCAGGCTGAGCCCCTTCCCAGCTCCCTCAGCTGCTCCTGGTGCTCCAGCCCCTTCCTTCCCCAGCTCCATTCCCTTCCCAGGACACCAGGCCCCTCCATGCCCACTCCCCCTCTCCAACCTTGGCCATCCCCTGTGGTCTGTGCCAAATGAGGCCTTGCCTTTGTTTACAGAGCTCTGCAGTGACACCTGAGACTTGTTTGGTGAGAGCTGCCCAAACACTGCCTTGGAAAACTTCCTGGTGTCAATGGAATATGAAGCAAAGCAACCTTCAAATACCTGGGATGGAGGGAAAACCTTTGAAGCAGATGCTTTAGGGACACTGCTGTAGCACCTGAAATGCAGGAATGTGGGATCTCTCCCAGGATCTCTCCTGGCACAAGAGCTGCTGTCCCCTCATTTTCCTTTTTGCTACCCTGGTTTCACCATCCCCTCTCAACACCAGAGATTCCCCACTCCAGTCACAAAACCAGCACATCTTTCCTGAGAAGCCCCATTCCTTCCTCCTGCCATTCTGAAAGAAAATTCAAAGAGGGACATTCAAGAAATTCTTTATATACAGAGACTTCGCCATTTCTCATCCTCCCAGCTCTCCCAGCCCACGGGACAGAAACAAGCTTCTTTCCTCCTTGGAATGGTTCCACTTCCATGTATTTCTCTTTTACAGAGCCATAACAGCTGTGGCCAAGCTGTATGAAAGTGACAGAGTGTTGGACGTCCCTCCTTGTGCTCCGTGGGGATTGCTTTATTCACCTGCACAGGCTCCAGCCCCACTCCCTCTGCAGCACCACTCCCTCCTTTCCTCCCAGATTTTCCTCCTCAGCCTTTCCTCTCTATAAAGGCCGTGTGCTGGCCCTGCAGGTAACTCACAATCTTCTCCTCTATTTCCATGCCTTGGGCTATCTCCTCGTCAGACAGGGATAAGGGAGTCTGTGAGTCCCTGGTGACAATGATGACAGAGGTTCTCCGGGACTCCAGGACGTTGGCCACCACCACCTGGTGCCGGTATTTCTCCAGAGCCTGCCGAGATTTATCCAGCAGGATCTGGGCATCTGTCTCCAGTTTGAAGGAAATCACAAAGGCCTCCGGGGCCCAGTCTCTGACCAGGGGTGACAGCATTTTTGGCACCATCTTCATTGTGATCTGCAGTGGGGAAAGATAAAAAGAAAAAAAAAATCAGTAAAAACATTACAAGGAGTTTAATAATGGACAGGATGGGAAAGGAGGAAATTCCAGCTTTGTTTCCTATTCCATTTGTACCAGGAAGTTTTTCAAGGCAGCTCTCGCCAAACAAGGTTCAAATGACACTAAATTGAAATTAAATGATCCATGTGGTGCTCACAGTCAGGGGGTTCTGAGGCCAGGCCACAGGAACCCTGCATTCCCAGAGCTACCCACACTGGGGGAATGTAAACATGAGGAGAGAAGATTTAAAAAAGCATTGCAACTGCACAAATCTGAGTTTTCACCTCTCCAGAATTCAGGTAGTTTATCCTATCTTCACCTCATAAAAGTGCTAAAGCATGGAGAAAAACAGTAGGAGACTGTTCTCCAGCTTTCCAACCTCTGGATCCATCACTGGGAATCAGGCCAGGTCTCATCTTTCCAATGCTAACGTTAAAGAATGAAGCCCAGCAACTTCTTAGAAAGTAATTCATGAAATCAATTTGATATTTGTTATATTAAGAATTCCAGAGACACCTGCTCTGAGAGGGACCTGAGCACTGCAGTGTTGTTCTGTCATTCATACAAGCAAGATGGATCCCAGTCATGGAATGGGTTGGGGTTGGGAGGGACCTTAAATCCCATCCCATTCCACCCCTGCCATGGCAGGAACAACTTCCACTGTCCCAGGCTGCTCCAAGCCCTCTCCAGCCTGGCCTTGGGCACTGCCAGGGATCCAGGGGCAGCCACAGCTGCTCTGGGCACTCTGTGCCAGGGCCTGCCCACCCTCACAGGGAACAATTCCTTCCCAATATCCCATCTAAATTCATTCTGTCAGTTTGAAACCTTTCCCCCCTAGTCCTAGCACTCCAGGCCCTTCTCCAAAGCCTCTCTCCAGACAAAAGGCAGCAACTCAAATACTCCAGGAGCTATTCCTGGAGCACTTCAGCTCTCTGAGACCCACCCTCTCCTCATCTCCATGGAAGCAGGGGCAGCTTTAAAGGACAAAGCCAGAAAGGCAGGAGGCACCTCAGGGGGCCCTCTTCATGTGCCACACCACCACTGCAGACGTGCTGAAGCACTGACCTCCCTGCAGATAACCCATGGGACCCCACGCCCCTTCATCCCAGCCTAAAAATAAACCTGGATCAAAGGAGAGCAGGGCTGATCCTGCCCTGCCCTCTTATCTGGGCCCCTCAGTGCAAGATAAAACAATGCAACTTCAGGATTTCCAGAGGGTTCTGTCCCTGTGGGATCTCACCCTCTCACAACACAGCTTCCCCAGGTTTTATCCACAGCCAGCTCTCAGGAGAAGGACTCTGGAAGCAAGGAGGGGATGGCTGAGGGGGGTGGCCCAGGGGGCCATGCCCAGGGGGGCCTCACCTGCAGGGCCCCCTCTGAGGACTGGATCTTGTGCTCCGGCATCTCGGAGACGGGGATGTAGAAATCCGACACGGCGGCTGCCAGGTAGAACATGGCACTGGAGCCTGTGGGAACACGGCTGCTGTCCCCTGCTGCACGGCCTGGCCCTGCCACCCCAGAGCCAGCTGAGCTGCCACCACTCACACCAGGTGGGGGGATCCCCCAGCACAATCCCGAGCAGGGCAGCACTGACAGGCCCTGTCCTGTCCCCTCCTGCCAAGCCCCAACAGCCTCCAGGGACAGCCCAGCCCCTCATGGCGGGGTGCAGGAGCCCTCCAAGCAAGGGGATCTCCTCATCCCCTCACATCAGAGCCCCACAGGTGCCGGGATCACCTCATAGCTGGGCCCACCATGAGGGAGTTCTGTCATCTACCCCATGCTGGGGACCCCTCCACCCTCCTCCCATCACATCCCATTGTTCCTGCTCCGTCTGTCCCCTCATGCTGGAGACCCCCCTTCATCCTTCCTCACCCCAAACCTTAGCACAGGACCACCCTGTTCCATCACACTGAGACCCCCATGAGAGCCTCATCCCTTCTCATCCCAAACCCTGGCACAGGATCACCCCGTCCCCTCACACCCCCGGGGGACTCCATCCTCTCTCACCCCAAACCCTGGCACAGGACCACCCTGTCCCCTCACACTGAGACCCCCACGAGAGCCTCATCCTTCCTCACCCCGACCCATGACCCAGAACCACGCTGTCCCCTCACACCCCGGGGTCTCCATCCTCTCCTGCCGTGTGCCCCACGAGCCGGTGGCCGCCCCGTCCCTCACTCCCTGTCCCTCCGCTCCCCCCGTGCCCTCACGGCCGTACCGAGCGGCGCCAGAGCTCGGGCGGCGGCGCGCAGCAGCGCCAGGTACTCCGAGAGCCCGGTGAACTCGATGGCGAGCAGCGCTCCCGTCTCGGTGGCGTGCTGGTACTCGCGGAGCGCGGGGAGCAGCGCGGGCAGCGCGGCGGGGGCGGCGGCCACGCCGGGCGGCGGCCCCGGGGTGAGGCGGAGCGCGTCGAGCAGCGCGGGCCCGTGCGGCGGCAGGGCGCGGGCCCAGGGGAAGGCGGAGCGGGCGCGGTGCAGGAAGCACACGCCGTAGCCCGCCCGCACCAGCCGCTCGGCCGAGGCCGCCCCGCGCCGGCCGCTGCTGAAGTTCTCCAGGAAGCGCACGGCGCGCGCCTCCAGCGGCACCTGCGTCCCGCCCGACGTCACCAGCGCCACGCGCCGCCCGCGCGCCGCCTGCGCCGCCGCCCAAGCCCGCACCCGGCCCTCGGCCGCCGCCGCGTTCGCGTCGTTGTCGTCGTCATCGTCCTTGTCCTTGTCCTTCTCCTCCTCCTTCGCCGCCGCCGACGCCATGACCGGGACCGGCCCGCACGGCCCGCCGGAAATCACGTGTGTCGCCTTCCTCGCACCGGAAGTGTTGTCTCGGCAACAGAACGCCCGTTAGCGTCAGCCGGAAGTGATGTCTCCCGTCTCACGGGAAGTGTCGCCCCGGCAACCGAGGACGCGTCGAGGGTTCAGGGCCGGGCATGGCGGGGCCGCCGCGCTGCGAGCTGTGCGGGGCCCGAGCGGCGCCGCTGCGCTGCCCCGGCTGCCGCCTCACCTACTACTGGTGAGAGAGCCCGGGGGGAGGCCCGGGGACAGGGACAGGGCAGCAGGAGGCAGGGATTGGCTCCAGGGTGGGGCTGAGGCACAGGCAGAAAGCTTGGGATGAGGATTCAGGATGAACCCAGGAAGGAGGAGGCAGGAACAGACTCGGGGCGGGACGAGAGCCACAAAAGGCTCAGGACATAAGGCCTAGGGTGAGGCCCAGGAAGCAGAAACCAGCCTCAGGATGAGGCTTGGGACACGTGGAGAAGGCCCAGGATGAAACGTAGGAGGCAGGAACAGGCCCAGAACAAGGACAGAGAGAAGGGGACAAAGCCTGGGGTGTGGTCTGGGACACAAGCAGGAAGCAGGGATCATCCCTGGGATGAGGCTCAGTGCACACAGACACAGGGATGAGATGTGGGACAAAGCCCAGCAGGCAGGAATGGGCTCAGAAGCAGGGAGCAGAGCCAGGAGGGAGCCCAGGCTGGAATTCGGGCAGCAGGAGCTGGAGCAGGCACACTCACCTGGAGTGCTCCTGCTGCCTCCCAGCAGCTCCTGCACCAGGCAGGGAGCAGAGCTCAGGGAGCTCTGGAGAGTCACACAAACATCTCTCACACACCCTCAGAGCAGTGACCGAGTTCTAGAACATTCCCGTTTCCCAGAGTGACCTGGGCTGGGTTGGTTTGTGGTTTTTGTTTTTCCAGTGTTGGATTTGCTCAAACTCAGCTGTATCAGGAGTTCAGGCAGTGATGGAAATAAGGATTTTAGCACAGAGAGCTGTGGGGATGGGGCAGGAGAGTGCTGTGAAATGCAGACATTTGGGAATATCATTGTTGGGTACCCTGTAGGCAGCCCAGGGGCTCTGGGTAATTGTTGTGGAGAAATCCTGAAAGACAGCAGGGAATAATCTTCCCTTACACAAAATCCCAGCAAATGCCAGTATCCTTCTCCCCTCTTTTGCCAGTGATGTCTCCCACCAGAAAACTGACTGGAACAGCATCCACAGCCGTATCTGCCACCTGCTCCTCCCAGTCCTTCGGCCCCAGTCCTGCTTCCATTCTGAAAAGGACAGAAAACAGGGCAAGGAGCAGCTGCTGAGGAAGCAGGTGGGTGCAGGAGGAACAAGCACAACTCCAAAGTGCTTCCAGGGAAGGAACCCCAGCTCCTCTCCCTACCCTGGCTGTACTTGGTGGGACACACCAGGGGCAGACTGGGCTCACCTGGAATTTTCAGCTACCCTGGAGTCTCCAAAGCAGCCTTGGCTGTCACTGCCCAATCCCTATAAAACAGAAAGGAGTTTCTTGCCTAAAACCAAGCAAGGCTTTTGCCTTCACAGGATCCACCCCTTTAGAATTCCTCCCTCTGGATGAGGATGGCACCTCCTTGGTTGATTTGGGACTTGGTTGCAGAGGTTTGAGGGTTGTTTTCTTGAACAAAACCTCAAAAATAAGAGTGGGAGCATCCTCTCTGTCATTTCCTGTGGCATTCACATGCTCTGGAAAAATCCCTTCACCCAGGATTTTTCTCCTGGGAAGCTGAGAAACCTCAGAGAAAAGGAAAACAATTCTTATCTCATTTGCTTCTCCTGTGCTGTGCTCATGTGGAATGTGTTTGGAGATTGTTCACCCACAGGTTCCATTGCATTTTGCTGTGAATTGTTTTCACTCTTTGGCCAATTGGTGCCAAACTGTGTCAGGACTCTGGAAAGAGTCACAAGTTTTCATTATTATCTTTTTTAACATTCTGTAAGTATCCTCTCTGTATTCTTTAATATAGTTTACTATTCTTTAATATAAAATAGTATCATCAAATAATAAATCAGCCTTCTGAGAACATGGAGCCAGATTCATTATTCCTCCCTGACATGAGGGTCTCTGCAAATACAACAATTCCTGAGCCTCCAGCCTTTTCCACAGTGTTTACTTCATGTCCTGAGCTTCCTGGGGCAGCAGCAATCCTGGATTTCCCACCTTGCCAGGGGGTTGGTCCATCACCCAGGATAGTCTGGGATCCAGCTGAGATTTGCTTTTTCCAGGCTGTTTGATGGGAGCAGAGGGGCAAAGAAGCCAAGTCCCCTCCCTTTGTTTTCCTAGCCAGCTTGGAACACCTTTCCCACTAAGTGCAGCCTTTTTTCTCTACCAGGCCTCAGGGACATGCAGATGTGCAGCTCCTCTCCAGCCCCAGTGGTTTGCAGCTCCTTCTGTTTCTGTTTATGGAGTGCAGGAGCCGCTGTTCTCCACTGTTGCCTAAATAACCCACCCAGGTGCTTCTGCTCCTGAAAACTCCTCCCTGTGGAAATAAATTTTCTCTCTAAAAGAACTCCCAGACACAGAACAGGGCAGCGCACAGTGGGTTTGGAACAATTCAGTGGTGCCACTGAGGAGAACATCCCTAATCTTTTGAATTTTACATGAATTATTATTTTTAAGGTGTTTCTGGCCCAGCTCATTGCTGTCACCTTTCCTGGGAGCTTCCAGAAAGATGAAGTCCGAAGGCACAAGTCCTGCTTGGTGAGAGCTTGTGACAGGCTTCAGGCAGCAGATTCCTTTTGGTTTTACAGGAACTGGGCAATGACATCACAGGCTGGTTTGGAAACTCCTGTCTGGCTGAAAATTCCAGGGGAGACTGTTGAGCAAAGTCCACAGAAGGTGTGTCAGGCCAGTGTGTCCCAGAGGGAAAATGCAAAGCTTCCTTAACTCCAGGTCCTGTTTAAGTTGATCTTTATAAAACCTGCAAGGAAGGTTAAAATGGGTGCCATGGAGGTGTGGCAGGATTCTGCATCAGAAGTGCTTGAAGCTGTTCCAAGCAACTCCCCTGCTATTGAACACTGATGTTGACACTGATTACATCACTGACTTTATTGCAACTAAAATTATCCCCATACATTCCAGCAGGCCACGTGGCTGCCAGCTGAGGGAAGTGCTCCTTCATTAGCTGGAAGTTAATCTGCTGGTTTAATTAGGTGAAGGGAAAGACAGCAGGAAGGTTGGTGGAGAGAAAGTCA
Source organism: Serinus canaria (assembly GCF_022539315.1). Taxonomy (NCBI): domain Eukaryota; kingdom Metazoa; phylum Chordata; class Aves; order Passeriformes; family Fringillidae; genus Serinus; species Serinus canaria. The sequence goes on along the minus strand of NC_066334.1, from coordinate 2,531,655 downwards.
CTCTTGATTGGGGTTCACACTGGGTTAGCAAACAGCAGTGTGGAGTTGGGAATGGCTCCATGGGCAAGGCAGGGAGAGAAGACTCTGGGGTTTTCTTGAAGTGGAGATTTTTATAAGCTCCTAAACAACCCTCAGCATCATCTGTTCTTTGACCTTTGTCTCCAGCCTATTTAAATAAAATAGATTTTGGGAATGGGCTGTGCTGGGACACTTGGCTTTCCTTCTCTCCAAAGAAAGGAGGGAGACAATGGAAATCCCTCAGTTACCTGCTGGCTTTCCCAGCAAGAGGAAAAAGTCCTTTGTGTCCAGCAGGATTTGGAGCAGCCAAGTTGGGCCTGGGCTGGCTCAGAGGTGTTGGGAGAAGGAGGGAGGTTATTTAGTGTATCACATTCCTATTCCAGATCCAACAAAAGTGCTTAAAAAGTTCTTCCCTGGGAGGGTGGGCAGGCCCTGGCACAGGGTACCCAGAGCAGCTGTGGCTGCCCCTGGATGCCTGGAAGTACTCGAGGCCAGGCTGGACAGGGCTTGGAGCAGGCTAGGACAGTGGAAGGTGTCCCTGCCATGGCAGGAGGCAGAATGAGCTGAGTCTTAGGCTTCCTTCAACCAAACCAGTCTGGGATTCTGTGCAAAAAAGGCCTTTGGAGTCAAAGGAAAAGCTCTGCAGACTCATGATAACTAGAGAAAAAAACCTTCTGCCCAAAGCCTGCCTTGGGTTTGCTGCTTTTTGAACATTTCTGCTGTACTTCACCCACTCCTGCCCCGTGTTTGTTTAGCAAACACAGAGCTCCAGCCTCAGTCAGGACACAGGGAAACCTGGGCACATCCAAATGCCCTGTGGTTCAAGGAGCAGGGAGCTGGGAGCCAGGAGGTTTTATGAGTTTCATTCCTTGTCTGTGCTCCAAAGCTTTGTTGATAGAAATCTGCTTCTGTCAACATAGCCAGGGGGGTGCCTGCAGACAGCACCTCCAAACCAACAGAACTCCAAGTTTCTGTTTGGAGAAGAGCCTCACCTGCCTGCGTGATGTCAGCTCCCCACAGCTCCTGGGCATGGGAAAAGATCCAGCACTGCTCTGCTGCAGGTTCAGCTCCAGCTCACTGGAGCCTTCCCTCTTCCTGAAATTCTCATTTCTTCAGCCACACCATAGATTTTGGTGCCTGAGAGTGAATAAAGGACGTGGCACTGAGCCCTGAGTGTGTTCCCAACCCCCTGCTCCCACCTGGAGCAGAGCTGGGGTCCTCAGCCCCCTCAAACCCCAAAAACCGTGTGGGGGCATCTTCAGAGAAACCTCTAATTGCAACACACATGGAGAGAGCCCAAAGTGGCAGGGCCAGGGGCGAGGGGGAAACCAGGGCAGGGCCAAAGGGAACCATCCCCCCAGGGCTCTTCAGGGCCAAAGGGAGCCTTGCTCCGAGGCTTGGAACTGTGGGTGGAAATATTCACTGCTCCAGGGCTCCTCTTGCCTCCTGCTCTTCCTTCTCCTCCTGGAAGCTGTGCCAGAGTCCAACCCCCAGCTTTGTCCTCGCTGCAGATGTTTCAGGCCATGGGAAGCAAGCAGCGATGATAGCATTGACAAGGAGTAAAAAAAGAAAGATCCCAATCTCCAGCACCTCCCAGATGCCAATCTGGGCCATGCCCACGCACTGGGGCCTGCACTGGTTGCACCAGACTGGCACAGACAGAAAAAGCAGCCTGAGAAATACCAGCTTTTCCTGCTGCTGCCCCAAGCATGTGCTGGTTTTCTCCTGGGCACCACCTGCTCCCTGGACACAGTTTGTGTTTCACAGAATCCCAAACTGGTTTGGCATGGAAGAGACCCTAAAGTCCATTTCATTCCAGCCCTTGCCAAGGGCAGGGACACCTTCCACTATCCCAGGATGCTCCAAACCCTGTCCTACCTGACCTTGGACACTTCCAGGGATGCCACAGCTTTTCTGGAGAACCAGCCTTTCCCCTGTCCATGTTCTGGTAGCTCAGGAATGGGCGCTGTGTTTTCTAGCTCTTGGCTCTCCTCACTGGAGCTGGGGCTGTTGCTCTGGGCTGTGTTCTTTGGTGATCTCATTTATCCCCAAAGGTGCCTCTTTACCTCAGCCAGGATCTCCAGGAAACACTCCCAGGCTGTCCTGGAGCTCTCTTTCCTGGAGCTGCTCCTTCACCCACGGCACAACTCTGCCTCACTCCAAGCAGCTCAAGCTCAGCAGAATGCCCAAGCCTGGCCTCCAGGAGCTCTGAGATTGGTGCCTCTGCCCAGCTCAGCCCCAGCTGGAGGCAGAGGGTGATAAAGGGGTGAACTGGTGTTTCCTCAGTGTCTCACTGAGAAAACCAGGGTAGAACCAGCAGTTCTGTGCTCTCCAGCAGCACCACTGATTCCCAGGCAGCTTTCCTGCTGCACCACTGCGAGGAAAAGCTGATGGAGAAGTGTTAGTAGTGGCTGAATGGGGCTCTGAGCAACCTGGTCCAGTGGAATGTGTCCTTTCCCATGACAGGGGGTGGGAAAGATGAGCTTTAAGGCCCCTCCCAACCCAAACCTTTCTGGAATTCTGTCACCCTACAAGGACCCTGGTGCTTTTTCCTTGGCATCCCTGTAAGGGCACAGTATGCACAGCTCCTGGCAGGGAGCAGGAATTGCGATAGAGATCTGTTCATGGAGCTGGGGATTGCATCAGCTGCTGCTAAGGTTGGAGAGGCCAAATGGTGTGGACTGGTAGGAGCAGCATAAGGCAGGGAGCAGCTATATATGGATAAGTACAGGATAAGTTTTGGATTCTGACAAACCCAAACACTGCAGGAGCTGCTGCACCACCAACCCCAGCTGGGGATAGATTTGCTGAGTGTAATACCTTCTGATTCTGATCAGTTTTCAGACTCTATACACCAAATCCCAGTCCAGGAGAGCCAGGAAGAACAATACATTCTGATTCTGACCAGTTTTCAGACCCTGCACACCAAATCCCAGTCCAGGAGCAGCCAGGAGAGGGTGGGATGAAGCTGCAGTTCCCTGAGAGGAGCTCTCCCTCGCTCCCTGGCCGTGTCTCCAGCAGCTGGAGCTGTGCCATGCTGGCACCACTGGGCTTGGCTGGCTCTGAGTCACACCAGAGCCCCTGGCTCTAATCTCCTTTCTGGTCTTGTGATGATCATTTTCTGTGCTTCACAGCTTTTATTGCTGCAGCCTTATGAGACATTGTCAGGAGGTGTAAAGGATTCTTCATCCAGGGAGACACCACATGACCAAAGCTGTTCCTGCTCAGAGCAGGAATGGAGCCAGACTCTAATACGTTCTAATATGACAGCTTTAATGTCTGCCTATTAATTACAGCCACAAACTACATTACGATTGCTGCTTTATAGTTTGAAAACCTAATTTTAAAAAGAGCCTGTGTATCTGTAACCACCTGTGTGGTGGTGCTTGCAGGGGTCCCAGGATGAGGGAAGAGATGAGAATCTTGACTCCATGTTTCAGAAGGCTGATTTATTATTTTATGATATATATTATATTAAAATGCTACATTAAAACTTTATTAAAAGAATAGAAGAAAGGATTTCATCAGAAGGCTTGAAAGGAAAAGAAAGGAATGATAAAATCTTGTGCCTGCTCACAGCCTCGACACAGGTGGCTGTCATTGGTCATCAAGTAAAAACAATTCACAAGCTGGGTGAACAATTATCCAAATCACATTCCAAAGCAGCAAAATATGGAGAAGCTGAAGATTCTTCTCAGGAGAGAAGATCCTAGCAAAAGGATTTTTCATAAAATACGTCAGTGACACACTGGCCTAGTGAAAAGCGTCCCACGGCAGGGGATGCAGTGAGATGGGCTTTAGGTCTCTCCCACCCGAACCGTGGTGGGGTTCTGAGATTCCTCTCTCCCCGTTGTCCCTCACGGTGCCCTGCTGTGTGTCCCCGCAGGAGTCGCTGATCGCCGTGGCGCTGAGCACGGCCCAGGGGTTCCTGTGGGCAGGGAAGCCCATGGAGGCCATTCCCGCCGCCCTGCAGGCGCTGCGCTTCAGCTCCCGCCTCTCCGGCCCGGCCTCCCTGCAGCTCCTGCCCATCTATCTGCTCCTGGCCGAGGCCTCCACGGGTGAGCATTGTCGGCACGGGAATGCTGGCAAGGGCAAGGCCTCCCGGCTCAGGTTTCTGGTTTCCTTTGCCGTGTATCTGGAGAGGAGCAGTGAGGGCCCGGCCGTGCCTCAAGGGCACTGCGGAGCTGCGAGCCGCCCCACACACACGCCCCCCTCACGCCCCTCTCCTGCGGCGCGGGGAAAAGAATCTCTCAGCACTCAGGAGATCAATGAAATCAAATGAAATGTTTTCTCCGCCAATTCCCACAGGAGAAGCTGTATGAAAGTCTATTCTTTACCTCCATGGCCTCGGATGACTCTAGAAAGCATTAAATTCCAGAGGGTGCTTAGCTGTGCTCTTATCTCAGCAAACATTGCAGAGGCCATTGCACCCAAAGAACTCCTGGTTCATTCACAAATCTTGCTGTGCCCGAGCAGAGTTTTTTCTCATTGTTTGCTTTGGAAAACACGGCAAATAAGGGCATGGGAGCTGCTCTGCCTGTAAATCACTGCCATTCCAGGAGCTCACACAATGCTCTGCTGGCACAGCGGGGCTGCCTGGGGTTGTGGTGAGAGCAGGGAAAAAAAGGCCTGTGAGTAATTCCAGCGTGATAAGGTGAGAGAGACATCAGTGCCTGCCTGCAGTGAACCTGCTTAGGCCACTTGTTCCAGGGAGGCTGTGTGCAGGGTACCCTCTGCCATGGAGCCAGGCTGGGAGAGCTGGGGCTGCAGCAGAGGAGGCTCCAGGGAGAGCTCAGAGCCCCTTCCAGGGCCTAAAGGAGCTCCAGGAGAGCTGGAGAGGGAATTGGGACTAGGGGCTGGAGTGCCAGGACAAGAATGGCTTCCCACTCACTGCCAGAGGGCAGATATTGGGATGGGATTTTGGGAAGAAATCCTTCCCTGGGAGGGTGGACAGGCTCTGGCTCAGGTTCCCCAGAGAAGCTGTGGCTGCCCCTGGATCCCTGGAAGTGTCCAAGGCCAGGTTGGATGGGGCTTGGAGCAACCTGGGATTGAGGGTGTCCCTGTCCATGGCAGGGACTGGAACTAGATGAGCTTGAAGGTCCCCTTCAGTCCAAATCAGACTGGAATTCTGTGGTTTCTGGCTCCTTTTGGAGCTCTCTACACATTCACCTGTCTGTAAATGAGCCTTTAGACACCTGGGTAACTCAGAAGCACTTGGGAAAGAAGTGGGGAATCCCCAAAATGCATCTCCATATCAAGCTACCCTAGGATAGCCAGTAGTATTCTCTGACTTTCCAGATTAAAAAAATGCTCCTTTTCTTCCTTATTTCCCTGATTATCCCTCCATGCCATCCCAGGTGCTGGCCGTCCCCGACAGGCAGCCAAATATCTCTCCCAAGCCCAGTGGATTGTCCTCCAAAGCCCAGACTGCAGTGCTGCTCTTCAGTCCAAGTTACACCGTGGGCTGGGGCTTTTCTCTATTGCTGAAGGAAACCTGGACCAGGCTTTGTATCACCTGGCCAATGATGTAAGTCCCTTGGAACAGGAACAAGGAACGCTTCCATTTTAATTCCTTCTCTCCTCCCAGGTCAATATGGAAATGCCAACAGGCAGATTTGGGATCTTGAGAGGGTTCACATCACAGACACCCAAACTGGATAGATCTGAGACACCTGTGGATCCATGTGTGAGCTAAAGATGTGCTTTGCCAGCTATCCCTATTGCTGTGAAGTGACAGAGAATCATGGAGTCACCAAGGCTGGAAAATCCCTCCATGATCATCAAGTCCAACTGTTCCCCCAGCCCTGCCAGCTCCATCACTAACCCATGCCCCCAGGTGCCACATCCACATGTTTTTTGAACACCTCCAGGGATGGTGATTCCACCACTGCCCTGTGCAGTCTGCTCCAATACTTGAGCACCCTTCTCATGAAGGATTTTTCCCAGTATCCAACCTAAACCTTCCCTGGCCCAGCCTGAGGCCGTTCCCTCTCCTCCTGTCCCTGTTCCATGGGAACAGAGCCCGACCCCCCCAGCTGTCCCCTCCTGTCAGGAGTTGTGCAGAGCCACAAGGGCCCCCCTGAGCCTCCTTTGCTCCAGGCTGAGCCTCCCTCAGACACTTCTCCTATGTTCCTCACATTCCTTGTCTTTATGGCTTCTCCCTATAAATTTCTCCATCAGCTTCATTTCAGTGCAGAGATGCCCAGACATTCCTGCCCCAAGCTGATGGAGTTGCCTTTATTCCACAGATAATTTAAATTTTGGCTGCTATTTCCCTCAATACTTTCCCAGCTCTGTCACCCATTATTTAATTAATGCCTTATTTCCCTATTTCAGTATCTGGTTCAATGAAGTTTTCTCCAATTCCACCTCTTCAGCCTTGAAAACTCTTTGGAATTGGTCATTGCCACCTGTGTTCCTGTGGATGCTTTGCCTGTCATTTGATCCTCCAAAGCCAGATGAACTTCTCCACCTCCTATTTCTGTCCCATGTAGACTAAATTTATCCAGTGATCCAGTGCTGAGTGATGTATTCCCACTCCTGTGGAATTTGATAGTGGCTTTGTGTGGGTGTAAATGATGACATAAAGGGAGAAGAGTTAGACCCTTTCTATTATAACACACAACAGTGTCTCTGCTTGGTCTAGAAGCCCTTGGGGCATTTGAGAATCCCACAAAGGAATCTCCCAAAACTCTTTGGAGACTTCCAAAATCCTCCCCCCCTCCTTTTTTTTTTTTTTTAATTGCCTAAATGTGGTGCCTGCAAGGGCACCAGGTAAGAAGTTTTTAGCTCTTAGCAAGTTCAGGACCTGCCTGGACCTTGGCTGCGTGTCTGGGATCTGCTGAGAGTCACACAGCAGCTCAGAATAGCTGGAATGCTGCACTGCCTTCCCACTGCTCCTCTGGGGGCTGGGAAAGCAGCAGGATGGGCTCTGGGAGAGGTGGGACAGAGGGACAGGGGGCACAGGGACAGGGGGACAGGTGGGAAACCTGCCCTGCACTTTAGAGAATGAACCAAGAGGTGCCTCTGCCCCAGCCAGGGGGATTTGGGGTGTTGCATTCCCGTGGATCAAGCCCAAAATACAGCTCTTTGGTAGGTTCCTATGGATAGACTCAGTGAACTGGGTATATTCCTATGGATCCTATGGATAATCCCCAAAATACAATTCTTTAGTACCTCATTCCCATGGATAACCACAAAATATAGAGGTTTTATACTTTATTCCTATGGATAACCCCCAAAATACAGCTTGTTAGTGCCTCATTCCTATGGATAACCCCCAAATGGAGATTTTTAGCACATCATTCCTTTACATAACCCCCCCAAAAACAGCTTTTAAGTACCACATTTTCCAGTCACTGTCAGGCATAATTTACACATTAAAAACCCCCCAGCATTTGCAATATTAATCCACAATGAAAAACTTCCCAGGTTTGACAGGAACATGAAACTTCTGGGGCTTATTTTTTATTTAATATTGATTTCAGGTTTACCTGGCAACTGCTGAGTTTGGACTAAATTCTGTTGAGGTCTCTGGAGGGTATTTCCACATGGCAAATATTTTCTTCCACCAGAATAAAATGGATGCAGCAAACTCACTCTATACTGAGGTTTGTAGAACCAAAACTCTTCCTCTGAGTTTTCCTCAGCTTTTTTGATGCTCTTTCCAATGTTTTTTCCATTTCCTTTCAATGGGATGATGACCATATCAAGTGTCAGTGTTGCCTTTTAGGATCAGTCCCAGAAACCCTTTTTGTACATAAATAATTATCTCAGTTAAAACCATGAGATATTATTCCTGTAATCAGTTCAAAATTCTTAATTATTCCTGTAATAAGTTCAAAATTCTTCAATTTGGGCAGCTGTTAAAAAACATCTACCAAATCTCCTGTGCCAGGGGTTAGAGTCCCACCAGTACAGAGGGTCTCTGAGGAGCTCCTGAATCCAGGGAAGAGTGGGACACAAACAAGTCACCTAAAATTTACACTGGGAATCAGTAAAAAGTCACACTGATAAAAGATTTTCATTGGATTGATCAAGCAAGGAAAGTAATAATTATCTAATTGATTTCATGACTGAAAAAAATGAACTTTTATTTGTTTAAGTCAATTTTTGTGGAAATAAGGTGCTAGGAGCTGCAAATTCCTATCCCAAACTTCAACTCAGCTAGCTTTTGGTGAAGATTTTGGTTAGATTTGTTGGAGTTGGGTGAAAATCAGCTGGAGAAGGGAGGGATCCCAGCTGGGGCTGTGTGGGAGAGGAGCGCTGCGATCCCTCTGGGAACATCCAGCCCAGCTCAATGACCCGCAGGGGACGGGCCGTGCAGGGACATTGTTTGGAGAACAAGTGAATAGCAGGGATTCACAGGAGTGAAATAATTCCCATGCTTCCTGCCAGGTGAGCAGCCTGTGGCACGCCTGGCTGCTGAGCTGCCTCCGCGAGCACGAGCGAGCGCTCCAGGCGCGGGCAGAGGCGTCGCCGTTCTCCGAGGAGGAGGAAAGCTTCGAGGAGGGGATGAGTAAGAGCTGCTATTGCTCCAAAACCTTTGGGAACTGGGGGTTAGAGAGTCCCTGCACCCTAAAGATAACGTTGGCATGGTGTTTCCAGAGACTGGATTTAATGGCAATGCCAGTTCCTCAGGAATGAGGGTGTTCCATGGAATCCCAGCTCTGCCTTCTCCTTTTCACAGCTCCCTTGGCACTGACTGGAGCAAAGCAAAATTTGATTCATGGCCTCGTGGAATCGTTTGAGTTAGAAAGGACCTTTAAAATCAAGTCCAGCCATTCCTCCAGCACTGTCCTGTTCACCACTAACCCACATCCCAATGCCACATCCACATGCTTCCTGAACACTTCCAGGCATGGGGATTCCACCATCTCCCCAGGCAGCCTGCTCCAATGCTTTACCTGCCTTTCATGGAAAAATGTCTTCCTAATATTGCAAGTAAACCTCCCCTGGTGCAATTTGATAGTTGAACATTCTCATTTCTCTGCAGCTCCTTGGTCTCTCTTTAATAATGGATGTGACATCTCAGCTCACTTAGGTGGGGGTACAGCTCCCTCCTGGAGCAGCAGGACATGATGGAATAGCCTGTAATAATTGGATGTATTAATCAGGAGAGCACTCTTGGGAGAAAGGCTGGGGAGTCTCTCACTGGCACATAAAGGTGCAGAAAGCATCAGTGTGCCCCTGAAACCAGACCAGACTCTGGAGCTTGGCTCCTTTCTACCATCTGTGCTAATAAGGACATTGTCAGGAAAGGGAATAAAAATTTCTCTCCCTGAAATGTTCAAGGTCAGGTTGGACAGGGTTTGGAGCAACCTGGTCTAGTGGAAGGTGTCCCTGCTCATGGCCAGGGATTGGAATGAGATGGTCTTTAAGATCCCTTCCAAACCAAAGCAGTCTGGGATTCTGTGGTTTTAAGAGAAACATTTCTCAAAATCCCATTTCCTGGCACTACCTCCATCAGGAGTTCCCAGAGTAGGACGAATGCTAAAGCAGAGCTACGGGACACCATCTTTGGTGTGACAGGAGTAGAAAAACAGTTCTTTTCCTGCAGCTGTTGTGACTACACATCCTGCCTGAAGGCTGATCAACACAAGCACTGACTGGATGAAAGGAGTCTTGTTCATGGGCATGGAATTTGCATGAAGCTGGGATCGTAGACACCCAGACTGGTTTGGATGGGAAGAACCTTGAAGTTCACCTAATCCCACCCCCTGCCATGGGCAGGGACACCTTCCACCATCCCAAGTTTCTCCAAGCCCTGTCCAGCCTGGCCTTGGACACTTCCAGAGATCCAGGGGCAGACACAGCTGCTCTGGGCACCCTGTGCCAGGGCCTGCCCACCCTCAGACCACGCTGATGTTTGTACTAGAAACACTTTTCTGTCTAGAAGAGCCACTTGGGCAGTTTTGAATCTGTTCCCTTTCCACAAAAGCCCCCATCAGGACCATTTGTGTCTCCGTGCAGCCGAAGCGCAGCGCGAGAGGGGAGCGCGGATGCTGAGCGCGGTGCTGGAGCTGCGGGAGCAGGGACCCCTGCAGCACCCTGGGGAAACAGCCCGAGTCCTGCACTCCCTGGCCATGATCCACTACCTGGGCCTGGATCTAGCCAAGGTAGGTTGTGTCTGAAAGGGTTCAGGAGTACTGGCCAGCTGCTCTGGGGATCATGCTGTCTCCTGGTCCTCTTGCTCCCCAACACCTGTCCTGAGCGCACAGCGCTGGTGACCAAGAGCAAAGTGCCTCACAGTGCTCAAACCAAGGGCTTAGGTGGGATATTGGGAGGAAATCCTTCCCTGGGAAGGTGGGCAGACCCTGGCATAGGGTGCCCAGAGAAGCTGTGGCTGCCCCTGGATCCCTGGAAGTGTCCAAGGCCAGGTTGGACAGGGCTTGGAGCAGCCTGGTCTTGTAGAATATGTCCCTGTCCATGGGATCTGAGATCAGCTTTAAAGTCCCCTGCTAGCCAAACTATTCTGTGATTCTGTGACCTGCACTCTGTAAAGGCTGACAGTCCTGGGGGATGTGTTTTGGTCTCTGCCAGGCCAGTGGATCCTACAGTTATTCATATTTTCTGGGTTCTTCCTTTATCTGGACTATCTTGGCAGTGTAGCTGCCTTTAGACCTGAGCTCAAGGGTTACACAGAGCAAGACCTGGGGGTCACAGACCTATCCTTGAGCCAGACCCCCCTGAGTTCAAGGTTCAGTCTATTGGGGTCTGTAATTCCAGTTTGGGATCTGCTTTCCTGTGTCTTTATGGATTAAAAATTCAGGTGACTAGTAATTTCTGTGCTTTACCAAGGATTGATTTTGAGGAAGTACTGAGCAGATACCATCTGGAAATCATGCCCTTGTGTTTGGGATCAGAGCTCAAAACCCTGAGTTTCTTCAGCCTGGACTTTGAGGAGTGAAAATACAGGTGTTGAAAAATACTGTATTGAAATATTAATGGTCTCTTCATTGTATTATAGAAAGCCACAACTTGGGAATGTTTGGGAGACACAAGCAAATTTGAATTTGTTTGAAAAAGAAAAAAGACAAAGCTTTATAATTGTGAGAGTGTCTAATCCCTTGGAGAGCTACCAAGGAAAATTATTTTGTTCCTTATCAAGAGAAATGAAGGATTTAGTTCAGAGTCAGTACAGCTGTTTTTTTTTCATGGCTTTGGGATTGTTCAGAGGAGCTGTGTTAGACAGGAGATGATGTCCAGCACAGGGGGCTGGGGTCAGTAATCTTCTCTCTGCACCACTGGATCCTAAATATGGGATCTGCTGGCAGCTTTAGGCTCTCCTGTAAAGCAGCTTGTACAGGTCACCTCGGAAAGAGAGCCTGGATCTGCTCCAGGCTGAGCCTCAGCAGGTATTTAACTATCCCATGAGAAAATCCAGATTCCTGACCATTCCTGGGCGTTTCTTCTGTCCCATTCCAGGCCCGGGAGGTGGGGATGAAAGCCTTCGACCTGGCCAAGCAGCTGCCCCAGCAAGACTCTCTAGAAACCATTGGTCACCTGCTGGAGCTGATTAATGCCCAGTTTTCCCACACCACATGAGAACTGGCTCTGCCAGACCCAGTTTGTTTGGCCAGGTTCTCTCTTATCCAGGTTCCTGGACACCACCAGCGTCACAAGCCCTTGCTCCTTCCTCTTGCTGCCTCTCTCCAGCTGCGTCCGTGGCTGTCCCAAACTGTTTGGAAAATAAACATTTTGGTCTGAGTTAGTCTTCATGTGCTGCTCCACTTCTGTAACTTCTCAGAGAGTAACAGCACCAGGGTGAGAAACAAAAGCACCACGAACACTGTGAATAAATCATTTATTGGCCAGGTTGGGAATGAGCAAACAGCCTCTCAGCCTCATAGTGGTTGTCCAGGAGCCAAGAGGAGCTCAGGTGTGTTTCTTACTGCCTTCCTGGCTTTGCTTGCCAGTTTGGTGAGGGAGATCCCAGGGAGGGATAGGAGAGGGACACAGGGAAGGGCTAGGGTGGTGGGCCCCTGCTCCTGGGAGCCTGGTTGGGCTTGACCAGGTGTTGCAGCTCCCGGCAGAGCCTCTCCCATCTCCAAACCAATTTCCAGAAAATCCCAGCCTGGTTTGGAAAACCAGCCTGGTTTAGAGCTCATCCCACTTCACCCCCTGCCCTGTGAGCAAGGACACCTTCCACTATGGCAGGTGCTCAGAGTTTTCTCTTTCTGCAGAGCTTCTCATAGCTCTGGGCACTGAGACACTCTTTTGTTCCCCTTCCAGGGGTAGAAGTTCCACAGGAAGAACTTCCATCCAGGAGGGACCACGGGAGGCATGAGGGACTCTAAGCAGTCTTGAGGGGAGGAATAAAAAGGATCCAAGTGGGGACTCTGAGCTAAAGGAGATGCAGTTCCCTCCTGGCAGAGAGCTGGCATCCCCTTGGATCTGCCACCAGCTTGGGGAGGAGCTGCCACCCCAAGGCCCATTCCCAGCTGGCTCCTGCCCCAGGGGACAGAGTGACCCTGCTGGGGGGAGGGACAGGGACACCAGAGCAGGGCCAGAAGGTTCCAGAGGCCGTGGGGAGTGCAGGAAGCACGGGGCAGCCACCATGGTCGTGATCCCTCTCGGCTGGGAAAGGGGAGAAGGGAATCTTGGGCTGAGCCCTGAGCTCCCATTAAGGCTCATTTACTGCAGGAGGATTTATGAGGGTGTTTAATTGCCTTGCCGAGTTGGGCTGGAGTCAAGTGAGCTTTGTAAATGCTTCATCAAGCTGGGGCCTGAGCAATTAGCAGGGATTGCTGCTGCTGGGGAAGGGAAAACCGCAGGTTCAGCCACGTTCCATTCCAGGGGGTGGGATAGGGCTGCTCAGGGTGCACAGCACAGGCCTGGGGAAGGGCCAGGAGACCTCCCAACACTCCTGTGGGAGATGCTGGAGGTCTCTCCACCCCATCAGGTGGGGAATAAGCACCTCCATGGGGTGGGAGGTGCTGGAAGGATCATCTCCGAGGGGCTGGAATGATCACTGCCATGGGGTGGGGGATGCTGGGGAGCTGTGCCTGCTGGCACAGTGCCCCAGGGCACAAGGATTTGGGTCACCAGGGATTTGGAGCTTGGTGATGGCTGTAATCCTTCCAGTGCTCCCAGGCTGAGCCTGCAGGGCCGTGTGGCTGCTCTGAATGTTCAACAGAACAAACCCAGCCTGGAAATTAAGGTTGTGCAGGGCTGAGCATCTCCTGGAGCCAGGAACAAACAGCAGAGTGAGGAGAGGAGCCCTGGGCACAGAAAGAACATTCTGGGGAGCTCTTAAAGACACTACAAGAGCAATTCCTACAACAGCCATGCCCTGCAGGGCAAAGAGCAGCTTCAATAAATAGAAAAAAGCCTGAAGTGACCAAGATCAGCATTTCTTTGCCTGAAAGTGTTCAGGCTTGCAGCTCTTGGCACCTTCTCAGCTGGAGAGGAAAAAACCAAATCCACGGAGCAGCAGCAACCTCCTCCCTCCCTTCCTGTGCTCAGGTGCTCATGGCATGACCAAAAGTCTGTCCTGGGCAAGGGGAGCAGCTTTGGGATCCATGGGGCAGGACAGCTCCAGCCAGGTCCCCCCGTGATCCCAGCCCAGGCTGCTCCAGGCAATTAAAATCTGGTTGTGTACCCAGAGCAGGTATTTTGCAACCAGGTGAGTCGCTCCCGTGGTGGAAAAGCTTTGCAGGGACACGCACTCCCAGACACCCCCCCCAGCCCTGCCAGGGCAGGGAAAGTTTGGCTGCAAGAAATAAAGGCACAGGACACCAGGGCTGGGTGGCTGCTCACATTCTCCTTTATTGTTCACACCACACACCTTCCCCTTGGCACTTCACTGCAGGGATTTGCTTAAAAAACCACACACACACCCCCACAGCCTGGTGAGGCTGTGCCACAACCAGCTGAGAACAGGCATTTTAAAGAGATTTATTTTATTCCCCCCCCACCCTTTATTTTCTTTCACGTGTGGTCAAGTGTCTTCACTTCCAAACCAAACAAATGCATTTTAAAAAAAGATACTATTAAAAAAAAAACAAAATAAAAAAAAAAAAAAAACCAAAAAAAAACAACACAAACAAAAAAAAAACCCAACCCTCCCTGTGGCTTTGGGAATGTGCCAGGAGCTCCCACACCAGCTGCACTCAGGGAAATGCTTTTTTTTTTGTGTGTGTTTTCAGTTTTGTTTGAAAAGGACAGTATTTCTCATGTGTATTTTTTTTTAATATACTACAGCCTGAAATTCAGTGCAATAGATACAACTACAGTGCAGAACTATACAAAAGTCATCCTAACCATGTACAAGCTTTTTTTTTCCTTAGTTGCTATAGAAACTATAACCTTTTTCTGTACCTTTTGTATGCATTATACAGTGTGAATATACTCCAAGAATATTTACAGTACTTGGCTTGTCAAATCAGAAACGCTATAACTTAAATGTCTACTATTAACAACCATTGAACAAAAATATATATAATATAAATATCTTCCAGTCTATACACAGAGCAGGAAACAGCTGTGTCCATGCGTTGCTGGATTTTGGTGAGTCCTGGGATGGGGGTGGTGATGGAGGGGGATGCTGTCGTGTGCGGCTGCCGCTGGTGCTTCACTGTCGGGCAAATATTGCCAAGATTAATCCCAAAATTCAACAAGAACACATCCCCCCTCTCCCATTTTCCCCTCCCAGCTGGAATTCAGGTGAAAGGAGAGGAGCCTGTGACAATGGATTGACCTTTCCAACCGATCCATCCGGACGGCTCCGTCCTCCGCGCTGCCCCGGGCGGGAGGTCCCCGTCCACGAACCCATCGCAGGGCTTGAAATCAAGGAGACTTTAAAAAAATGACTCATTTCCTTGGTAGGTTTTTTTTTTTAAAAAAATATTAGATTTAGTCAATTTATGTGATTTTTTTTTCCTCTATGATTAGAATGTTAAAAAATAAGTTTCCAGCTTTTTAAAAACTTCCTCTATGTGATTTTCCGTTAAATAACTATCGCGTCGTCAATAAAAAACAGGGAGTTGCCCTCCTGTGGTGGGGGCTGCGTGGCTGGGTTTTAAAACACCTATTGGCTTTGAAATCTTGGACGCGAAACCAACTAAAAAAATTAAATAAAATAAAATTCATTCCTAGCAGGAAAAAAAAAATAAAATAAAATAGCTCAGTCTGTCCCCAGTAATCCACTGGGGGAGGCTGGAGAGGGGGCATCAGAGCCAGATCCCCCCCCCACTCCACTCCCTCCTGCCTGGGGTCTGTACAAAGTGTTTTAAAAAGTCCCCCCGGGTTGGGGGGCGGTGGCGCCGGGGGTCCAGGTTACACCTGCGAGTCAGCGCCCAGGCTGTGGAACTCGTCCGGGGTCTTGTCGCTCTGGCCGCCCCCGCTCTGCCGGAAGCCCGAGGCGATCTCGTCAAAGGTCCGGCCTTTGGTCTCCGGCACCTTGAAGTAGGTGAAGATGAAGAAGAGCACGAGCAGCACCGTGAAGATGATGAAGACGTAGGAGCCACAGAGTTGCTGGGATTGAAGGGAAAGGGGGAAGTGAGCGCATGGATGGAGGTCACGGAATCGTGGAGTTGTTGAGGTTGGAAAAGCCCACTGAGATTGAGTCTGACCACAACCCAGCACTGCCAGGTCCACCCCTAACCCATGCCCCCAAGTGCCACATCCACGTGTTTTTGAGCACTTCCAGGGATGGTGATTTCACCACCTCCCTGACCACCCTTTCCATGAAGAAATGTTCTCAATATCCAATCTAAACTTTTCCTGGCACAGCTTGGGGCTGGGTCCTCTCCTCCTGTCCCTGTTCCCTGGGAGCAGAGCCTGACTCCCCTGCCTCATCTGCCTCCTCCTGTCAGAGTTGTGCAGAGCCAGAAGGTCCCCCCTGAGCCTCCTCTTCTCCAGGCTGAGCCCCCCCCAGCAGCTCCTGGTGGCTCCAGATCTTCCCCAACTCCATTCCCATCTCTGGACACAGAGTGATGGGCCGTGGTTGAAGGACCAGCTGGTACCACCCTGCCCAAACTTTGCCATGGGCCATCCAAAACCCAGGTCCTCCTTTCAAGGAACACCTCGAGTTCCATAAGAAACACTGAGTCAAGTTCCTGCTCCAGCCCCAATTCCTTCTTCCCAAGGGATCTTAACCCAACCAAACCACCTCAGCCTAGGTTTTAGGGCTCAAGCATGTGGCCCTGGAATTCAACACTGGATCCAGCAGCAGGATTTGGCACCAAGATCTGATATCAGGACTCCACACCAAAATCTGGCAATGAGATCCAGCACCAGGAACCAGCAACCAGACCCGGGATTTGGATTTGGCAGGAGGATCCAGCAGTGGGATCCTGCCCTGGAGTCTGGCACAGGGATCCAGCTGGACACTGTTTCCATCCCTGATCCAGAACTGGGATCTGGATCCACCCTGAGCCAACACCATCTGCCAGGCTGGGACTGCTGGGATTCTCTGGGACCCCCCAGCAGCTCCCCAGTCCCAGTCCCCACTCCCCCAGCACTGCAGCCATCATTACCGCAATGTACTGGAAGCCCATTCCCACGATGAAGTTGGAGGTCCAGTTGGAGAGCCCGGCCACGGCGAAAGCAGCGGGACGGGGGCCTTGGCTGAACAGCTCGGCCACGATGAACCACGGGATGGGGCCTGGGCCAATCTCAAAGAAGGCCACAAACCCAAAGATGGCCACAATGCTGAGGTAGGACATCCAGGGCATTTGGTCCTAGGTCAAGGGAGAGGGAGAAGGTTGGTGCCTTGAAGGGGACATGGCACCTGGACACCTCAGCTGGTGGTGACACAGAAGCCATGAGCTGGACGATGGAATTCTAGGAGCTCAGGAGAGATGCGACAATGGGGACTGAAGGCTCAGCCATCACTTCAAGCAGGAATAAGTCCTTCCTCCTCCCCAGCCATCCCTCCTCCTCCCAGCCTCCCCAGCACTCACCAGCAGCGTGAGGGCAATGGTCATGAGAATGGCACATCCAGCCATCCCTGCCAGCCCAATGAGGTGCAGGGTCCTGCGTCCGGCTCGCTCCACCACGAAGAGCTGTGGGATGGACAAGATCCATCAGCACCTCCCCAGCCTGAAGGAAAGGCCCCTCCTCCCACCTTCCCTGGAGAGACCAAAACTCACCGAGACCACCGTGAAGGCTGTGTTCACCACGCCAGAGCCAATGGTGGCATAGACAGGCTGCTCCACCCCCGACTTTTCGAAGATGCTGGTGGAGTAGTAGAAGACCTACAAAGAGCAGGGAGGTGCCACAAGTCAGGTCCTGGAGCTCTGGGTGAAGCAAGCTGACCCCTGTCATTCAGACCCCACCCAGCCTCACCGCGTTGATCCCTGAGAGCTGCTGGGAGAGCTGCAGGACAATGGCGATGAGGATGGGCTGGCGGTACATGGGCGAGCGGAACAGCTCCATGATGGTCACCTTCTTCTCCCTCATCATCTGCCGGCTCTCCTCCTTCATCTCCTGCAGGTCACTGCTCACGTCAGTTGTGCCTCGCAGCTTCTTGAGGACTGAGAAGGAGAGGTGGGCTCAGGAGATGTCGAAGACCCTCCAGAGTGCCAGGATGGGCCCTGCAGAGGGGTCACTCACCACTCTTGGCTTTGTTCTCCTCGTTGCGGTTGATGAGCAGGAACCGGGGGCTCTCAGGGGCGAAGGGCAGGATGATGCACTGCAGCAGGGCAGGAACGAAGATGAAGCCCAGCAGCAGTGGCCAGAGAGAGTCGTTTCCCATGATCAAGTCCAAACCAAACACCTGAGGAGGAGGAGGAGAAGTGTTGAGCCACCCATTCCAGCTGGAAAAGTCCTGGTTGGACACAACTCTGCAACTCATGGTGTGCTCCAAGCTGGAACAGCCATTGGAGGGACTCATGTGCTGCTTCCATGTGGCCAAGAGATGTTACTATCCTGATGCTATCCATCCCAAACCTTCAGATTCCACAGCATCCCTGCTCCTGCTGAGCTCCAGCTTCACCCCTCCCACCCAGCTCCACCTGAAAGGTTTTCAGATCCACAGCACCTCATCCTTGCAGGCCCTGAGGAGTGTCAGGGCCAAACAAAGGGAGAACCCCCCCAAAACATTCTGCAGTGCTCACCTGTGCAATGAGGATGCCCAGGACAATGCCAAGCTGGTGGAAGGTGCCCAGGGCCCCCCGCAGGGCAGTAGGGGACACCTCGCCCACATACATGGGCACGAAACCCGTGGTGAGGCCAGAGTAGAGGCCGATGATGAAGCGGCCCAGGATGAGCATCTCAAAGGAGAAAGCCATCTTGGAGAAGCCCATGAGGACAGCTGAGACGAAGGCAAGGATGTTGGACATCAGCATGGAATTGCGTCTGGAGAGGGATGGAGGAGAGAGGTGAGTGAAGAACACCAGGAGAAGCCGAAGGTCAGCCCTTGGAAGGCCAGGGTGGGGTGAGGCAGCAGAGGATCCACCAGGCTCAGAGCTCACCTTCCAAAGCGATTGACAAAGAGCCCCACGGAGAAGGAGCCGATCATGCCACCGACAGAGAAGATGGCAACGGAGAGGGACCAGAGCGTGGTGAGGGTGGCGGGGCTGATGGGCTCCTCGTATCGGTACAGCCACGTGCGGTTGTAGAAGTCCTCAATCACCTGGACAACAAGGAGGGAAACCAAACCACGCGTCAAGCCCGCCCCCGCCTCAGCCGCGCCACCGGAGGGACGAGTCTCTCACAAGACAATGCGTCACCGGAGCCGCTGGCCAAGGGAGGGAACTGCTGGATACGTGGGGGAAATGCAGCCCGACGGGTTCTGGGCTCGCCCTGCCCGGAGAGACACGGCGGGAGGGACGCCAAACTGGCCGGGCAGGCACGGGGAGGTCACGCTGCTCCCCAGGGCAGGGCAGGAGCCAGGGATGCGCCGGCCCCGCGGAGCAAGGGGAGGAACATAGGGCAGCTCCCATCCCCTTGGATACTCCTGGAGTTGGATTTCCAGGTTTTTCCCCCCCAAGAATTCCGTAACACACGATCTCTGCCGTGGTTCTGCAGGACTATGATGCCAACACCCAACGCAGGCCTTGGCTTGAAACACCAACAACAGCCTGGTTTGTGAATTTAGGTGGTTTTATAGAAATTTTGAATCGTTTTATACACAAAGCATACACACTTATATACAAAATATAAACATTTTGTATACTTTTGATGTATTTTTAAAGCTAGCCCATCACTGGTAGCTTCACCAAGCTCCTGTCCCTGCCCATGGCTGGGAAAATGGCCTAAATGACCTCTAAAGGTTCCTCCCAATCCAAATCCTTTATAACACCTTGATTTAAGAGTCACCCATCCCCAAACCACCACAGCAAAGGGCTCCATAACACCCCACCAAGCCCAGGTGGAAGGAGCAGAAATTCCAGAGATTCCCTGCTTTGCTGGGCCTCAGGTGGCTCCAAGATTTTGCTGCTCTGAACGGGTTCACTCCCAATTCACCATATTTTACACCACTGTGCTCCACCTTCCACTTTTCCTATCAATCCAAGCCCAAACAGGAGCCCTGGCAGAGACAGCACAAGGAATATGCACTGGGCTGGGTACAGGTCCCAACATCATCATTATTTTACCAAGTTGTTCCTCTTCCAAAGCAGGGAAATTGTCAGAATTTCCATATTAAAGTGATTTTGTTCCCTCCTGTTTCACCCAGGGTTTGGATGCTTTTCCCCCTTTTACCAATATTCCCAAAATAAATAATTGATTGGATTATTAGAGAATGATTGGGCTGGCTCAGGCTCTCAGTAGGCCCAGCCCCTCCCTCCTGGAAAAAAGGGAAGATGCTTTGAAGAACCCAATGGCTTTTTGGGAGAAAAAGAGGTGAAAATGGGTTTGAAGGGTGAAGGGAAAAAAATTGTTTTCCCCAAAACTGGGGCTTTCCCCCTCTTTTCAGCTGAGTGTTGTGATGCATCCCCACCCTGCAGCTCCATGAATCCCAGTACCAGTGCATCCCAAACCTGTGCCCTGATGCATCTCAGTGCATCCTCATCCCAACCCTTCACTCCAGTTTATCCCACTGCATCTCCATCCTGTGCCTCAGTGCATCCCAAGGCATTCCTGTCCCAATCCTACACTCCATGAATCCCCATCCTGCATCCCAACTGTGCCCCAGTTTATCCCAGTGCACCCCCATTTCAAGTCCTGCACAGTAACATATCCCTATCCCAATTCCACACTTTCTGTCCCCATCCTTCAGGCTGGGATGACCCCCTGTGCCCAGCACATCCTGCTGCCCAGGAAAACCCCCATCCCACCTCCCCTCGTGCTCCCACACGGAGCACCCCAAATCCTTCCCCTCAACACTGGTGACTTGTCCTGCACTGTGTGACTGCTCCTGGCCTGAGCCCAAGGGATTCATAGTCATAGGTGCTTCCTGGAGCCAGGTCTCATGAGCTCTTGGAGGTCTATTTCACACCCAAGATAGCTCAGCTACCTTTGGAGGCATAAAATCAGCAGGGTGGCTTCTGTGGTAGTGTTGGAAACAAAAAGGTTTTAATAAAAGGCAAAATAACAAAACTCTTTGCTGAGAAAAACCAAATCAGGGCAAGAGGTTCTTGCTTCTGGTAAAACACCTCACAAGAGTGATTTGTTTCTTTGTTCTCTTCTTTTTCTAGTAAATTGCCCAGGTAGGACTTTTTGGATCCTGTCCAATTGGCCATCCTTAAGTTTGAGGTGAAGTCCCCCAGGTCCTATGAGATGTCTTTTTCACCTAATCGAGGAGAGAAACTTCTGGGCCTATTTCCTTTTTAAGGGGACAAAGAATAGTTCTGTCACTCTGTCAACAGAGGCCACATTCCTATAATTCATCCCCAAAATCATGAGGAAACTGTGGCAACACCCACCAGGAGTGTTTGGATTTGCTGGGGCAGGCAGAGGAGCTGAGTCCCAGGGGAAGCTCAGAGCTGGTCCCTGACCACCCGTGTCAGCCAGAGCAGCTGGGAGAGCACGGAGAGCCCCTTCAGAACAGGGAACAGAGCTCCTCCTGGGCTGTGGCTCTGACCAGGCTGCTGATCACAGCACTCCCCCTTCCCACAGTGCCAGAGCTGGGGAGCAGCCCCTCAGAGCCATCCCAGGCATTTCCCAGCTCCGGCAGCTCCAAAGCCCATCTCCCAGGCAGTGTGTGCTCAGAGCCACCCCCAGTCTCAGAGCAGTGCACGGGAAGCGAGGAGGCTTTGGGATAATTCAGGAGGCCTTCAGCAGCACCCTGCAGCTTCTGGCGGGGAGCTGCAGCCTGCAGCCCCAGGAACTGAACCTGGATTCAATCCTGTGTAATGCAACACCTTGAACAAACCCCTGGCTTTTTTCCTCTTCCCATACTGATGGGGCCTGGGGAGTTTTTCCATAGGGTCTTCTATCCCACAAGGAGTTTTCCCAATGCTTGTGGTGACATTCCAGAAGCACTCACTGGGATGGGATTAAAACCCTGGCAGCTGGATCCTGCCCCAGTGGGTTGCATTCTTTGGGGTGATGACATTTGGGGACAGCTTTGCTCCTACCAGAGCTCAAGCTGTCCCTCCACACCTTATCCCAGCACAAGAGCTGTGCCCAGGGAACATTGCAAGCACCACATTGGAATCCTGAGCTTATTTTCCAAGCGTTTAACACCTCAAACAGCCACCAAATCTGGGGAAAGTGATGTTTTCCATGGACCACTGGTATCTACCAGCAGCAGGAGGGTCCTGGCTGTACATGAGGGAAGAGCCAACACTTCCTGCACTCCATCCTGCTCACAGCCCTTCCCAGCCAGCTCTCTCCCCTCCCAAGACCTTGTGCTAGGATGCAAAACCCCGAGCTCTGGTCAGAGCAGCCACTCAGGATGACTCAAACCTTAATTAACTCCCAGACCTTCACTAAGAGCCGAGGTGAAAAGTTCCACCAGCCACACCCAGAGAGCATCCTGCAGGCACTGCTGGGATTTTTCCCAACAAAAAATGCCAAGCAAGGAGGAGGAGACAAATTCTCCAGGGAAGGCTGGAGCTAAATAACTCCCTCTTAAATCCCATTAGAGCCCTAAGCTGCCTAGTGGGATGTACTATTTTAGCCAGACTGGCAGCAGAGGCTGGTTTGTTTTGAGACACGGGCTGGGGGGGCTGGAATTTCCCTGTGGAGGGTTCTGGGAGCACTCACCTTCTGCGGGGCGTTGATGACGCCGGTGTTGTATCCGAACTGGAGGGAGCCCAGCACTGCTCCTCCCACAGCCAGCATCAGGCGAGCCGTCATCTGCCAGAAAACAGGGAAAAAGGGGTTAAATCTGGGATCCCCACAGCCCTGTGTCCCCAGCAGAGCCATACCAGGGAAAAGGGTTAAATCTGGGATCCCCACAGCCCTGTCTCCCCAGCAGAGTGGTACCAGGGCACTGCAAGGGACAAAAACAGGGAAAAGGGTTAAATCTGGGATCCCCACAGCCCTCTCTCCAGCAGAGCCATTCCAGGGCACTGCACTGGACAAAAACAGGGAAAAGGGTTAAATTTGGGATTCCCGCAGCTCTGTCTCCCCAAGCAGAGTGATAGCAGGGCACTGCACAGGATAAAAACAGGGAAAGGGGTTAAATCTGGGATCCCCACAGCCCTGCCTCCCCAGCACAGCAATATCAGGGCACTGCACAGGATAAAAACAGGGAAAAGGGTTAAATCTGGGATTCTCACAGCCCTCTCTCCAGCAGAGCAGAGCACTGCACAGGACAAAAACAGGGAAAAGGGTTAAATCTGGGATTCCCAGAGCCATACCAGGGCACTGAACAGGACAAAAACAGGGAAAGGGGTTAAAGCTGGGATTCCCACAGCCCTGTCTCCCCAAGCAGAGCAGGGCACTTCACAGGACACTGGGAAGGCGGCGAGTACAAATATTCAGACTCAAAGAGAAAACAAGCTATTTTTTGTACTAAGGGGGGAAAAATAATTACAAAAATGTCATTTTGCAGGGGGGGGGGGGATTTTAAAAAAACCCATGGTTTGGGGGATTCCAGGAACTTCAGCCCTGGAGGTGCTCTGGGGGCTCCAAGGAGGCTCTAGGTGACCATGGGGCTCCGGGCCAGCAGGATGCTCCGGGAAGCCGCGCTAAGGACAGCTTCCCATCGCCGTCTAATTAAGAGTCACTGAGCAAAACCCGGGTTAGCTGGCAAAGCCTTCCTTCCCCAGCCTCCTCTTCCTCCCGCCTGAGCCAGAGCAACAATCACAGCCTTGTTTGGGAGCGGGGTCAGGGCAGGCCAGCGCTTGGGCCACCTTCGTTAGCGGCCCAATTATCGCAGGCAGGAGATTTTCCCGGCACTAGAACCAGGATCCGACATTCCCGCTTAATCAGCTTTGGGACGAGCCACGTGAAATTTATAAACCCCTTAATTTGAGGGGGGGGGGGGGGTTCTCCCCAAGTACCAACACGTCACCCCAAGGATGCTCCCAGTGTGTCTTGGATTAATATTCCCAAGAGATTGATGCCTCAGATCCCATCTAAATGAGGGGGGGTGACGCCAACTCCCTCCCCAAAAAGGATATTTTTTATATTTAAGAACCATTCTCCTCTTTCTTTTAGTAAATAATGGATTTGATGCTGCTCCCTGACCCTGCCACTCTGGCCACCGCCTCCCTCCGCGTGAAAGTTCCCAAGGGAAAAACAGAGGGAATGAAGCCAGGCCCGTTAATGAAGCTCATTAATTAGGCTTGGCCCCAACACAACTAATCAGGGAGGTTTTGGCACTTGGGTTTGGTTGGTGCTTCGGAGTAAATCCACCCCAAGGAGAAAACACCTCCTCCGAGTTTGGGAGGGCACGACCAGGCTGGGAAAAAAAAAAGCACAGAAAATGCCCCAAAACCTCCCAATTCCAACAGTGACCTTATCATCCCAGGATGGGAATGTTCAAAGCACCTGTTGCTGGGGAAACCTTATTAACAAAAATGGGGGATTTGAGTGGGTTTGGGGGAATTGGGAGGTTTGGGGTGATTTCCCTTTGTTTTTGGGGGTATGTTTGGGTGCTGGTTTGGATTTCTCCTGGCTAAAGGGCACCCTGGAGCTGGCAGGCGCTCCCCTAGGTAGGGCAGGCACAGGTGAGTCATGGCTCCAGGGATGGGGATGCGGCAGTCAGGTGAACTTTGCTCCAGGAAGGTGAGAGGTAACAACAGCTTGATGCACCCACACCAGCCACTACCCCAAAAAAAAAAAAAAAAATTCAGTAAAAAAAATTTAAAATTGATTTTTCAATTTTAGCATTTAGAAAAAAGGAACTTTTCATGGTTACAAAAAAAAAAAAAAAGATTAAATTCCAGAAAAAAAAAAAAACCAACCAACTTGTATTTCCAATAAATTCCAGCAGTTTGGAGATAGGAAACGGAAAAGCTGGCAGGAAAGATTTGCTTTTTGGAGGCTCGTCCCGAGGAGGGTCAGGGTGAGTCAGCTCCTGCTGCTCCCTTCCCAGCCCAAACACTGTGCTGATCTGGGAGCCATTCGCCTTGGACTGAACTTCGCCATTAAAGGCAAGTTTGGGGCGGGGAGGGGGAAATAATTAAATAAAGGGAAAAGTCGATTTTTAAGGGCAGCTTTGCCCAGGCAGCTCCTGCCAATTCCCACGTGGGGCTGTGGGGAGATTTTTTTTAACTCCTTGCAGAAAAAAGCATCTTTATCAGGAATTTGGGGACAAATTCCTTCTTATTTCCATAAAATAAACTTATTTAAGTCTGGCTAGACCCCAAACTCCTGGTTTTATCCCTAAGAATTCCTCTCCGTTACAGGAAAGACAGGTTTTTAATAAATTTATACTGTTTGTTTTCTTTTTAGCTGCTTCCTGCTTCCTCTCCAGCTCCAACACGGAAGCCAGGACGCTCTGAGGAGGATCTGGGGGGGCAACAGGGGCCCCCCCAAACCTGCTGCCTTTGGCTTTACAGCTCTATATTTAACCCTTTTTTTTTTTATCCTCCAGCCTGGAAGGACTTTGGGTTACAGCCCACCTCATGGATCAAAGGAATGAATAATCCCTTTAAAAGCAAAATAATAATATCAAAATATTAATATAAAGATATTGAAAAAGTGGCCCAGCAGGGAATTCCAACATTTTCACTCCAGCATGGAGGATTTTGGGATGCTGCTGCCTCACAAAAAAAAAAAAAAAAAAAAAAAAAGAATTCATAATTCCTTCTAAATAATACTAAAAAAAGTGTCCCGGAAGGGAATTTCAACTTCTTTTACTCCAGTGCAGGAGGATTTGGGCACTTCTGGAATGCTGATAGTTTCATGGGCCAAGTGAATTAATAATTTCTCTTAAAGCAAATTAGCAATAACATGAAAAAAAACAAAGGTCCCAAGATAACATCCCGCTGGTTTTTGGGGTTTTTTTACTCCAGCGTGGAAGATTTTGGGATGCTGTGGAGCAAGAAAAATTAGTAATTCCTTTAAAATCCAAATAATAGTTAAAAAGGGGGTCCCAGAAGGGAATTTTCAACAAACCCACATGACAAAGACAGCATTGAAACGATCCACGAGGATTTAAGGAGCAGCCACTGCTCCTGACTGGATGCGGAGGGGACGTGGGCACTCGGTGCAGCCCCTTGCACACCCATTTGCACACTCATTTGCACACTCCCGGGAGCCAGGGCACACGGATAACACGTGTGCAGCTGCCTCCCGACCCGGGAAAAGCTCACACCCCACCGAAAGCCAGGAAAAATCCACTCCAAACCCACGGGAGAGGATCTAAACCCAGAGCACTGGGGGGGTCACACCGGCACGGCGGGGAGCAGGTGGGATCTGGGCTGGGGACACAACCGGGGGAATGGGAAGGAGCGGCGGAATTTGGGTTTTTTTATTTATTTTGCTTCCCTACTTAAAGGTCATCCAGGGACGGCGACACAATCGCGGCGAGTTTTGCAACCGCGACCAGCACGGGAGACGTTTTTGCATGGAATGAGCTGGAAAAAACACACGGAATGTGCGACGTCCCCCCGCACACAGATACACGGCCCGGGTTAATAATATTAATAATATTAATTATTAAGTATAAAGGGGGTGCGGGAGGGGAGTTTGGCCCCCGTCTCCCCACCGCCAGCTGCTTCCATGAAAAATACCTTCTTTTATTCCATGCAAAACACACTCTGGATGGAAATGTCACCCATCAGCGCTCGGCAAATCATCCTTGAGATTAATTACCTTTACAAAAATTAATCATTTCTAACCCAAATCCATCCTAGGCGGGGGGGTTGCGGAGCTGGAAAAGCAGCAGGAACGCGGCTGCGGCTCCATTCGGGAAGCCGGGAGTTAAATGCGTCGGATTTCTTGGGTATGAGACCAAATTTGCGTTTAATTCCTGCCCCCATCACCGCGCTGCCGGCCGGCACGTTCCCGGCTCCCACCCCCAATCCCACCGCCCAGCCTGGAAAACAGGCGCTGGAACCGCCAAAAAATAGAAGAGACATATAAAGGGAGAGATATAGATCCTTAAATGTAAGAAAATTGTGAATTTCATGGTCAAAAAGGGGAGGAGGAGGGGGGAGAGGGAGTTGTTTTCCGGGGGGAAAATACCAAGAGGGATCGCTCCCGTCGCATCTTTAATTAGGATAAAATCGCGATTTTGGGGTTAATTACACTTCGTGCCGCCACGCAGCCAATTTCCTAACACATAACCCCCCCAAAATAAAACCAAAAGTAGTTGGATTTATTCCAGCTATTCCCAGTCGGGAGTACGGCTGAGGACGGAAATACTTTGGTGGCTGGAATGAAGCAAAGGAGGTTGAGGTCAGTGACCTGTTAGAATCAACCACCGGGATCGTTCTGGGCTTTTACCCCTCCAAATTAAATCTAAATTAATTAATTTGGCGTGGGGAGGGTGTCGGTGGATCCCGGCGGCTGCCGAGCGGCCGGGAGAGCTCCGAGCATTTAATAACTCGCAGTCTGGGATAAATTAATGGGAATTGGGTCAGAAGCTCCGGGCGGGATGTGCCCGGCCGAGCCCCGGCGCTGCGGGGCTCCGGGGGGTCCCGGCGGGGTCACCCCAACCCCGCAGCCCCCAAAAGCCGCCTCGGCCCTCGCTGGGCTCCGGGGCCGCCCCCCTCCCGAAACGGGGTCAGAAGGGACAGGATTGGGTCGGTCCGCCGCGTTTCCGCCTTTCGGGGGGAGCGGGGAGCCCGAAAGCGGCGGCCGGGCGCGCTGCGAGGCGCGGAGCCGGCACCGGCCGCTCTGCGCGGAGGGCTCCGCTGGGGCTCAGGGGACAAAATAAAGCAAACGGCGATCGCGGCGGCCGCGCGTGTGCGGGGGCGGCCGGGGTTGCGTAACGCAGGGCCGGGGGCGCGGGCTCACCTTGCTGCTGGTGTCCATGGCGGGGCCGGGGCCGGGACCGGAGCCGGGGCCGGGGCCGTGCGGGCGGGCGGTTGGCGGGGCCGGGGCGCTGAGGCGCGGGGCGCGCGGTGCGCTGAGGAGCGGGGCGGAGGCGCGGCCGCCGCCCGGGCATTGGAGGCGCTTAAGAGCGCGGGCGGGGGCGGTGCGAGGCCGCGGCGCCCATTGGGCAGCGTGCGGTAAGGGGAGGGGCCAGGCCGGGGGCGGTGCGAGGCAGCGGCGCCCATTGGGCGGTGTGAGGCAGGGGGCGTGGCCAAGACGGGGTGGGCGGGGCCGAGGGGCCGCGAATGGGGGGCGTGGGAGGGGGCGCGCGGGGGGCGGTGGCGCGTGCGGGGCTGCACGTGGGCGGCGGGGGAGGGGACGGGACCGGAGGGGCCGGGGGAGACAGAGCGGGGGGGGGGGGGGGTCTGTCCGTCTGTCCGTGTGTCTGTGAGAGAGACAGAGTGTGTGTGTGTCTGTGTGTCCGTCTGTCCGTGTGTGTGTGTCTGTGAGAGAGACTCTGTGTGTGTGTGTGTGTGTGTGTGTCCGTCTGTCTGTGTGTCCGTGTGTGTGTGTGTGTGTGTGTCTGTGAGAGAGACTCTGTGTGTGTGTGTGTGTGTGTGTGTGTCTGTGTGTCCGTCTGTGTGTGTGTGTGTGTGTCTGTGAGAGAGACTCTGTGTGTGTGTGTGTGTGTGTGTGTGTCTGTGTGTCCGTCTGTCTGTGTGTCCGTCTGTGTGTGAGAGAGAGAGAGAGAGAGACAGAGTGGGTATGTGTGTGAGAGAGAGACAGTGCGTGTGTGTGTGTGTGTCCGTCTGTCGGTATGTGTGTGTGTCCGTCTGTGTGTGTGTGAGAGAGAGAGAGACAGAGTGGGGGTGTGTGTCCGTCTGTCCGTCTGTCTGTGTATGTGTGAGAGAGAGACAGAGAGAATGTGTGTGTGTGTGAGTGAGAGAGAGACAGAGTTGGGGTGTGTGTCCGTCTGTCCGTGTGTATGTGTGAGAGAGAGAGAGACAGAGTGGGTATGTGTGTGAGAGACAGTGCGTGTGTGTGTCCGTCTGTCGGTATGTGTGTGTGTCTCTGTGTGTGTGTGTGAGTGAGAGAGTGTCTGTCTGTGTGTGTGTGTCTGTGAGAGAGACAGTTGTGTGTGTGTGTGTGTGTGTGTGTCCCCGTCTGTCTGTGTGTGTGAGAGAGTGACAGTGTCCACGTGTGAGTGAGAGGGTGTCCACGTGTCTGTCCGTCTGTCCGTGTGTCCATATGTCTATGAGAGTGTCCATGTGAGAGTGTGAGAGGAGTGTCCGTGTGTCTGTGTGTGACACAGTGTGAGCGTGTCCGTGTGTGAGAGTGAGAGTGTGTCTGTGTGTCCATGTGTGTGTGTGTCCGTGTGCGAGTGTCCG
The DNA here is from genome assembly GCF_022539315.1 of Serinus canaria. Classification (NCBI taxonomy): domain Eukaryota; kingdom Metazoa; phylum Chordata; class Aves; order Passeriformes; family Fringillidae; genus Serinus; species Serinus canaria. The sequence goes on along the minus strand of NC_066334.1, from coordinate 2,502,982 downwards.
TGTGTCTGTGTGAGACAGGGTGGGAGAATGTCTGTGTGTCCATGAGAGTGTCCATGTGTCCGTGTGTGTGTCCATGTGTCTGTGAGAGTGTGAGTGTGTGTGTCCATGTGAGACAGCGTGTGTGCCCATGTGTGTGTCTGTGTGTCCCTGTGTCTGTGTGTCTGTGTCACCATGCACACACATGTGTCAGTGTGTGTGCAAACACAGCCTCACATGCCTGTGGACATGTGGCGGGGTGTGACACTCACAGTGTCACTGTGAGAGTGTGAGTGTGAGCACAGGGGGTGTGTGCACAGCTCTGTGAGTGTCACTGTGTGTCACTGTGAGTGACTGTGTGTGCACAGCTCTGTGTGTGTCACTGTGTGTCGCTGTGTGTGCAGGTGGGTGTGAGTGTGAGCACAGGGGGTGTGTGCACAGCTCTGTGTGTCACTGTGAGTGTGTGTGTGTGTGCACAGCCCTGTGTGTCACTGTGAGTGTGTGTGTGTGTGCACAGCTCTGTGTGTCACTGTGAGCGTGTGTGTGTGTGCACAGCTCTGTGTGTCACTGTGAGCGTGTGTGTGTGTGCACAGCTCTGTGTGTCACTGTGAGTGTCACTGTGTGTGTAGGTAGGTGTGAGTGTGAGTGCAGGTGTGTGTGTGTGCACAGTTCTGTGAGTGTCACTGTGAGTGTGTGTGTGTGCACAGCTCTGTGTGCGTGACTGTGTCACTGTGAGTGTGAGTGCAGTTGAGTGTGAGCGTATGAGCACAGCGGGTGTGTACACAGCTCTGTGTGTGTCACTGTGAGTGTGAGTGCAGGTGTGTGTGAGTGTGCACAGCTCCTTGTGTGTCACTGTGAGTGTCACTGTGAGTGCAGGTGTGTGTACACAGCTCTGTGTGTCACTGTGAGTGTCACTGTGTGTGTCACTGTGTGTGCAGGTAGGTGTGAGTGTGAGTGCAGCTCTGTGAGTGTCACTGTGTGTCACTGTGAGTGTGTGTGTGTGTGCACAGCTCTGTGTGTGTGTGTGTGCACAGCTCTGTGTGTCACTGTGTCACTGTGAGTGTGTGTGTGTGCACAGTGTGTGTCACTGTGTCACTGTGAGTGTGTGTGTGTGTGCACAGCTCTGTGTGTCACTGTGTGTGTGTGTGCACAGCCCTGTGTCACTGTGAGTGTGTGTGTGTGCACAGCTCTGTGTGTCACTGTGTCACTGTGAGTGTGCACAGCTCTGTGTGTCACTGTGTCACTGTGTCAGTGTGTCACGGTGTCACTGTGAGTGTGCACAGCTCTGTGTGTCACTGTGTCACTGTGAGTGTGTGTGTGTGCACAGCTCTGTGTGTGTGCACAGCTCTGTGTGTCACTGTGTCACTGTGAGTGTGTGTGTGTGTGCACAGCCCTGTGTGTCACTGTGAGTGTGTGTGTGTGCACAGCTCTGTGTGTCACTGTGTCACTGTGTCACTGTGAGTGTGTGCACAGCTCTGTGTGTCACTGTGTGTCACTGTGAGTGTGTGTGTGTGCACAGCTCTGTGTGTCACTGTGTCACTGTGAGTGTCACTGCGTGTGCACAGCACGTCAGTGCCGTGTTTGTGCACCTGTGAGTGTGCAAGACCGTGCACTCCTGCCCGTGTGTGAGTGTGCAAGGCGCTCTGTGCTTCTGGATGTGCTGCAAGGCTTTGCACACCTGCTGGGTGTGTCTGTGTGCACACCTGGGTGTGAGGGTGCACGGCTGTACATCAGTGCACACCTGCATGTGCCCTCCCAAAACTCCCATTCCCCCCCAAATTTGTATTTAAAAATCCTTAAAAATCACTAAAATCCTAACAAGTGGATGGGAAATGCCATTCCCCTTGTTGTTCCTGGAAAAAGAAAAAAAAGTATTGGGAAAATGTTGGGAAAAGTGACCAAAAAATGGGGAAAAAAGTCCCCAAAATGAAAAAAGTACACAAAAATTGAAGAAAATGGAAAAAAAAAATAAAAGGAAAACTAAAGCACAGAAATGTACAAAAAATTTAAAAGCCTGGGGGAAAAAAGCAAAGAAAAGCCACCAAAAGAGTAAATCCTAAAAGCACCAGAAAGCCAAAACCAGAAATCTCACTAAAGGAACAGAAAAACCAACATAAATATTAATTTCTTTCCTATAGCTGTTGGATTTTGCCCCAAATTTGGCCATTCCGGGCAATTCCTCACCTGTGAATTCCCCTAAATACCCATGGGATCCCCCCCAGCCCCTTTTTCCCCGTTTTTTGCCCACCCCAAGGGATCCGGGGGGGTTTTGCCGACTCGGCGGGACCCTCCCGGCGCCGCGGGAATGCTGATGGAGGGAAACGGGATAATCCCGGCGGGGCCGAGGGGCTGGAGGGGATTTAGGGGGATTTGCTCCCGGGAAAAGGGTTAAAATAACACCGGGGCAGGGCGGGGGGGCGGCCGGATGCCACCGGGATGGGCTGAGCCACTCCGAGGGTCGGGGATCCGCTGGGACCGGGGGCACGGGGGGGCTCAGGGGTCACCTGTGCCCAGGTGGGATCAGTATCTCCGTGGGGTGGAGTCTGGGGGAAACCCACGGGGGTGGGCTCAGCCATTCCAAGGGTCCGGGTGTGGCTGGGGGTCACACGGAATCCCAGAATCACAGGATTACAAAAGCCCAGAATCACAGAAACACAGAATTACAAAATCACAAAATCCCTGAATCCCAGAATTACAAAATCACAGAATCACAGAATCCCAGAATCCCAAAATCCCAGAATCCCAGAATCATGGGATCCCAGAATTACCAAATCACAGAATCCCAGAGTGATGAGGTTGGAAGAGACCTCCCAGACCATCGAGTCCAACCTGTGCCCTAACACCTCACCTAGACTGTAGCACCAAGGGCCATGGCCAGGCTTTTTTTAAACACTTCCAGAGATGGTGATTCCACCATCTCCCTGGGAAGAGCATTCCAGGACTTTCTTATTCTTTGGGTGAAAAATTCCTTCCCAATATCCAACCTATCCCTTCCCTGCCACAAGGGATGGGCTCTGGAGGTCCACCTGTGCCCAGGACAGGTGATGAGGGTGGGATCAGCCTCTCCATGGGCTGGAGACCCACAGGGATGGGCTCAGGGGGTCTCCACCTGTGCCCAGGTGGGATCAGCCTCTCCCTGGGCTGCAGTTCTGGTGGACACCCACAGGGATGGGCTCAGCCATTCCAAGGGTCCAGGTTCCTCTGGGGATTGAGGCCACCAGGTTGGGCTCAGGGGTTCCACCTGTGCCCAGGGCAGGTGCCCAGGTGGGATCAGCCTCTCCAGGGGCTGCAGTTCTGGAGCAGACCCACGGGATGGGCTCAGGGGGTCTCCACCTGTGCCCAGGTGGGATCAGCTGCTCCATGGGCTGGAGACCCACAGGGATGGACTCAGGGGTCTCCACCTGTGCCCAGGTGAGATCAGCCTCTCCATGGGCTGGAGACCCACAGGGATGGACTCAGGGGGTCTCTACCTGTGCCCAGGTGAGATCAGCCTCTCCATGGGCTACAGTTCTGCTGGAAACCCACAGGGATGGGCGCAGCTTCTGTTGAAGACACAGGATGGCAGAGGATGGGATCAGCTTTTCCATGGATCCAGGCTGTGTGGGGAATGAACCAAGGGCTGGGCTCAGCTCTCCGCCCTCGCCCCCTTCCCCAGCAGGGATTTGGGCTCTGACCCCCCAGCAGAGCCCAGGGCTGTGTCCATGGACTCCACTCCCAGCAGAGGAGGAAATCCGGGCTCCCCCTCCCCTCCTCACACCCATCCTCACTCCTGGAGCTCTTATCTCCCGCCTCTCCCAGTGCCACCGTCAGGAGCACCGGGGACACGCAGTCCGGGTGACACACGGGATTTAGGGAGGGGTTTGGGCTCCACTCCCGTTTTTTCAGGCCAAGTTCAGGCTGGAATTGCCTTTCCAGGGATGGTTTTTTGGGAAATAAAGCTGGCTTCGCTGGGTGGATCATGGGAGAGGATTTGGCTTTGCTGGGACTTGATGGTGTAACCCAAAAGTCCTGGGTTATCCCTTGGAATACAGGGAAACCAAAGAATTTGTCCCCCAGCACTGAGCATCCTTGGGATGGAGTTAATCCACTCCAGGGGGGAATTTATTTCAATATTCCCAATTCCTCCCAACATGTTTGAGGCTCGAGGAGCTTTAAAATATTTCCTTGAGCCAAAAAGTTGGGGTTTATCCTTTTAAAGTCCAGCTAAAAATCCCCCCAAAATGAGGATTTCTGAACTTCCACCATCCCAATTCCTCCAAATCCCAAAAAAATTACAGAAAAAAAATTACAGAGTGAGTAATTCTGGCCCACCAGCCCAGCCCCCAACAGCTGGACCAGCTGCCAACATCTGCCCAGCCATCCCAGCACCAATTCCATGGATTGGGAGTTCTCCATGAGGCTCTTTGAAGGGGAGGGTTGAGCAGGGCTTGGGTCACCTGGGAAGCCTCAGCCCAGGTGATGACAGCGAGGGTGAAGTCCATCAGGAAATGGGATTTGTCATAAAATTGGGTTGGGTGACACGGACACAGCTCCCACGGGGATTTCAGCCCCACTCAGGACACCCTGGCTGGGCTTTTCTTTGGGATTTTCAGCTGCTCCCATCAGATTTTTGGGTATCTGGGGGTGCTCCTGGAGCCCCCTGCTCCAGCTCTAGGGATGCCACAGAGCTCCTGAATATCCTTAATATTCAGATTTAACAGCTGGAGCTCCTTGGATTTCACTTTTTATTCTCAAACCTGGATTGGTTAAACCCCAGGATTAGTAAAACTGGGATTAAAGTCTGTTAAACCCTCCAGTCCTTGGGTTAGAGTGGAATGGAGAAAAGCTCACGTCTGAAAAAGCAGGAACACTGATCCAAATAAAACCAATTATTACAATTTAATGCATCCCAATCAATAAATAAAAAGTTTTCCAGCCCCAGCAGAGACTTCCTTGTCCTAAACTGACCCGGTTTTGTTGGCTTTTCACTCAATAAACAAAATAAAGATGGGAAAACAAAGGGAATTTCTCATTTATCCACAAAAAGGGGAAGGTTACCCCCCAGTTCTGCCTCTTCCAAGGGTGGGTTTTCCACTTCATCCCTTATTTTGCATTTTTAGGGCACCACAACGTGGATGAAAACATGGGGAGAAAAGAGGTCAGGGCTAAAAATAACCTTGTGAGTCACGGGCAGCACCAGGAATGTTGTGCCAGAGCCCAAACCCGTGAGAGGAGAAAAGGGAAAAATCCATTTTCCCTTCAGCATCGCACGCCCATGCACGAGCATTCCCCAAGAAGAAAGAAAAAAGGGGATTTGTGGTTATTTTTATAAATACTTCTGTTTAATCCCACTTTTCTCATCCCATAAAAGTGCCTTGGATTTCCCAAAGAACCCCTAAAACAGCCGAAACAGCAGAAAAAAGGGGGATTTCCTCCCCTCTTGCATGGTATTATGGTGAATTAATTCTGATTTGCTCCCCTTGGGGAGCTGTTTCTGAAGTCATAGGCTCTTAAAGACAATAATTAATAATTAATGTTAATAAGAAGATAATGGCCACTCCCGTGGCTTCATTTACAGCGATGTTCCCTTTTTCTTTTTAATTTTGGATTAATTATTTGAATTTATTTCATCCCATTGCCGTGATGTACAGGATTCCAAGGGGGAATTTTTTGGGGAGAGTCGCTGAGGTTTTGGGATTTTGTCCACCTGGGGAGGAAAAGGGTGGAACAGGGGAGGAAAAATGGATGGATTAGAAAAAAAGGCTGGAATAGGGAGAAAATTGGTGGCGTTGGGAGAAAACACAAAAGAACAGGGAGAAAAAAGGTGGAAAAGGGAGGGGGGGAAAAAAGCGGGACAGGGACAAAAAAAGGTGGAATAGGGAAAAGAGGTGGAACACCAACTTTATAAAAGGTGGGATGGAAGGAAAATAGGGGTGGAATGAAGCAAATAAGTGGAAAAGGGAGGAAATGGGTGGAACGGAGTGAAAAAAGGGTGGAATGGGGAGAAAAATGGGGGCATCAGAGACAAAAAAGGGTGGAACAGAGAGTAAGGAAAAGGGTGGGACTGAGAAAAAACGTTGGATCAGAGAGAATGAAGGTGGAATAAGGAGGAAAAAAAAGGTGTAATGGGGAGAAAATGGGTGTAAATAGGTGAAAATAGGTTGGGAGAGAAAGAAAAAAGGTGGAACCGGCAGATTTTGGTCTTCCCGTCCCATATTCCCTGCCAGGTTTGGAAAAACCCTAAATCCCGATAGAAAATAGAACAATTTTCCAAATGTGAGGCATTCTGAGAACCCAGTGAAAAACCCCTAAATCCCGATTTTTTTTTCACACAAAAGAGCTCAATTTGCCAAATTTAAGACATTCTGACAAAATTTGCTCCCAAAACTTTACAGGCAGATTTTGGTCTTCCCTTCCCATATTCCCTGCCAGTGAAAAACCCCTAAATCCCAATTTTTCACACAAAATAGCCCAATTTGCCAAATGTAAGACATTTTAACAACCCAGTGAAAAACCCCTAAATCCTGATCTATTTTTTTTAAGTCAAAATAGCTAAATTTGCCAAATGTGAGGCATCATGGCAACCCAGTGAAAAACCCCTAAATCCCGATTTTTTTTTCACGCAAAAGAGCCCAATTTGCCAAATTTGAGGCATTCTGACAAAATTTGCTCCCAAAACCATGAATTACTTTACTGACAGATTTTGGTCTTCCTTTCCCATATTCCCTGCCAGGTTTGGAAAACCCCTAAATCCCGATATTTCACTCAAAATAGCCAAATTTGCCAAATGTAAGACATTTTAACAACCCAGTGAAAAACCCCTAAATCCCGATTTTTCACACAAAATAGCCCAATTTTCCAGAAGTGAGGCATTCTGGAGCCCTGGGGCTGCCGGGTCGGAGTTTTTCCTCCTTCCACCCCCCCCACCCCCGGCATCCCTGGAATGCCCGATCCCCTCCAGGAGCCTGGCAAAGGGCTGCAGGCGGATTTTGGGATGAATTCGGGGGGATTTGGAGTCAGGGGGTCCATAAATGTTGGGTTAGAGGGCGGGAGGGCTGTCGGGCTGTGAGCCTGAGCCGTTCCACCATCCCACGGGAGAAGGAGATGCCGCTTTTTGGGATGCTCCATTCCCAATTAATCCGTTTAATTTCCATTTTCCTCTCTCCGCACGGGGATCATTTCACCCCCAGCCTGTGGCTGCAGGTGGCTTCGGCTCCCCGAGCTGGAAAACATCAGGAAGGGAAAGAAAAGCCCCAAAATCCCAATTTCTTCCATTCCAAGTGCCTGGGGCTCCAGCCAGGACTGGGAAGTGCCCGGTGCGCGATGGGAATGGGTCGGAGCAGGCTCCTGGGCAATTCCCGCCCCGCAGGAAGGAGGATTAATCCCCATTACCTAATTAACTGAATAATAATGAGTCAGGGATCTGTGTGTCATCAGCCTCGGCTGCAGGGACATGTCGGAGGCAGAGAGGCGGCTCAGCAAATCCAGGAGCTGCGAATTCCTGGGATCCCGAAATTCCCGGGGCCGGGCGCTCCGAACTCCCTGGAGGCTGCTGCTCAAATTTGGGGGTCATTTTCCATCCAGGATGGTGCGGTTTTTTCTGGGGGATATCGGATTGCCAGGAAAATGAAATCCAAATTTTTTTAGGATTGTTGATCTCCCAGGATGACACAATTTGATTTTTGGGGTTTATCGCCCACCCGGGATGAGAAGATTTGAATTTTGTGGGGGCTCCCATCCTCCCAGAAGGATCCAGCTTGGGTTTTTTGAGGAATATTGCCCTCCCCCTGTGCTGTAATTCAAATCTGTGGGGGCAGCAGGAATTTTTGGGGAGTGTCACTCTCCCACCATCAGGTAATTTGAACTCTGAGTGGGTCAGAACCCAGCCAGGACAACACAGTTTGGCAATTTGGGATAACACCCAGCCAGGGTTATGGGGTTTGATTTTGGGGGGGTCATTATCCTCCCAGGATAATTCAATTCCGTTTTGGGGGGCACCGCCCATCCGGGATGACGGAATTCGAATTTTGGGGGATTCTCATCATCCCGGGCCCGTGCAAATTGATTTGGGGATGGGGGCAGCATTGACCCCCCAGGGGGGTGAACTTCAATATTTGCAGGGGTAGAGCCCAGCCAGGACAATCCAGTGGGATTTCACAGGGGTGAAAACTGATTTTGGGGGGCTCTGGTGGATTTCCAGGACAGTGGGATTCGCTTTTGTGGGGACCATCACCCTCCCAGGACGATGCAAACGGACTCTTTGGAGGGTGCCCCCCTCCCAGGGGGATGCAATGGGATTTTTTGGGAACAGCCCCCACCCAGGACAATGCAATGGGATTTTTGTGAGGTTCTCCCAACTCCCCCCACCTTGCACAGCCTCACCCGCCCTCTCCTCAACCCCATCCCCAAACTCCTGATTCAGCAACTCCCAAAAAGCCCAGGAGGCAGATGGCAAACTCCTCTCCAAGTGGGAGAAGAAGAAAAGCCACGCCGCCGACAGCTCGCGTCCAAAAAATCTCCAAACCTCCCCAAAAATATTTCTTATTATAAATTTAGAAAATCTCCAAACCTCCTTTTATTATAAATTAAAAAAAAATATCCAAACTTCCCCAAAATGTCTTCAAACCTCCCCAAAAATATGTTTATTATAAATAAAACCATCGCCAAACCGCCTGGTATTATAAATGTTAAAAAAAATCTCCAAACCTCCCAAAAATATGTTTATGATAAAGAAAAAAATCTCCAAACCTCCTGTTTTTATAAATTTTTTAAAAATCTCCAAATCTCCCAAAATATTTTTTATTATAAAAAAAAATCTCCAAACCTCCTGTTTTTATAAATTTTTTTAAAAATCTCCAAACCTTCCCAAATATTTTTTATTATAAATAAAAAAATCTCCAAACCTCCTCTTATTATAAATTTTTTAAAAATCTCCAAACCTTCCCAAAATATTTTTTATTATAAATAAAAAAATCTCCAAACCTCCTGTTTTTATAAATTTTTTTAAAATCTCCAAACCTTCCCAAAATTATCTTTTAATATAAATAATCTGCAATGAAAGGTTCGATTATTATTATTATTATTATTATTATTATTATTATTATTATTATTATTATTATTATTATTATTATTATTATTATTATTATTATTATTCCTGCTGGTCGCTGTCGCTGCTGCCAGCATCCCTGGGAGTGACAGCCCAGCTCGTGCAGCCCTTTCCTTGTGGGTTTGGGGGTGCTCTCCCCGTTTTTGGGGCTGATCCGGGGCTGCTCGGTGGGAAATGCTCCCAGAGCTCTGCCCCGGGTGGATTTTCCGGCGGTGCCGGGTCACCATCCCCCTGCTTCTCCCAATTAAAAGAATTAAGGGAAGGAAATTGGAAATGCAGCTCCCGGTCGGGAGCAATTAAATCCCGGGGGTTAATGAGCAGGATTTAATGAGGAGGAGGGAAAGGCTCCACTCATTAGATGGGAGTGGAGGGATCGGAGTGGGGGGCTCAGACCCCCCAGAAATGGGGGTGGTGGGGGGGTCTGGCTGAGGAAAAGGGGGATCAGCGCTGTTTGCCATGGAATTCCCATTTTTGGGGTTTTCCAGGAGGTTTTTGTGCCATTCCCTGGTCCTGCAGGTTTGAGGATTTGAAGCCCAAATTGGATTCAGGGATGGCCAAAGCGGCTCCGGTCTCTCCCCAGGTGCGTTTTCCCTCCCCGGTCTCTCCCCAGGTGCGTTTTCCCTCCCCGCTCCCAGGGATGTGAATGGGATGGGGGCAGGTAAAAGCCCCCAGGACGTGCCCAAGGGCGGCCAGCTCCATCCCAAACATCCCCAGCTGGAATCTGAAATGCAAGGAACTCTCAGGACTTTAAACCCATAAACAAAGACTTAGAATTAAACACCAGGGGTAATCTGAAACCTTGGAAAATACTCCCAAGCTGAAGAGCTAAAAGGGAGGTTTATGCTTTAAAGCAGAGACACGTTGAGCTAAATAAAAGAAAGTTTAAGGTTTTAGAGTTTAAAATATAGAAAAAATAAAGTTGGCACAAAAGCAAACAAAGAGGTTAAAATACAGCGCTGTAAGTTTATATGTCATAATCAACTAAGAAAACTTACACTACAACATGAGTCCATAAAAAAATATTTAAAGATTAAGTTAAAAATGTAAATCTCCTTATTAACAGTTTTTGTTAGTCAATAACTCCTTAAAAAGTCTTGTAACTAAAATCTGGTAACCTTCTAAACCAGGCTGAGGCAGTGAAAACCAAACTGACCCTTCCTCACCTCCGCAATAAATGAGAAATAAACCCCACCTCTAACTCCTTCAGCACTCCTTCCAAAATCCCCCAGTCCCCTGCACCTGCTCCCACCTCCTCCACCCACCTGCGTGAGCCTCTCCCGCCCCGCTCCCAGGCTTCCCTGCCCACGCCATCCTGCGCAATCCCATGGAATCCCATGCAATCCCAGGGCAATCCCGTGCAACCCCATGGCATCCAATGCAATCCCATGGAATCCCATGCAATCCCAGTGTAATCCCATGCAATCCCAGTGTAATCCCATGCAATCCCAGTGGCATCCAATGCAACCCCAGTGGCATCCAATGCAATCCCATGGAATCCCATGCAATCCCAGTGCCATCCAATGCAATCCCCACGCAGTCCTATGGATTCACCTGATGAAATGCTGTGCAATCCCATCAACAATCCCATTCAGTCATCCCAAGGAATCCCATGGAATCCTATGGAATCACCACAAGGAATCCCATTAAACAACTTGCAGCCATCCCATGCAATTCCCATGTCATCCACGCAGTCCCATGCAAGATGATGGAATTGCATGCAGCCATCCCATGCGACCCCATCTCGCTCCCGTGCAATTCCCATGCCATTCCCATGCAATCCCCAAGCCCAGCCCCCACGGGCAGCAGCTCTGCAGCATCCTGGGATGGAGCTGGGGCAAAGCCCCCAGCACTTTTTAGCTGCTTTTCAGCATGGAATTCCTTGCATAAGAAGGAGATAGGGAAATGCTGGAAAAGTGCTTCCCAGCACGTCCCGGCACGCTGGGGAACCGGCCCAGCTGCCAGCAGCCCAGTGGGACTGGGGGATGCCCAGGACATCCCTTAAAGTCTGAAACATCCCCCGTGGGGGCTCCCTGGGGGCCTCAAGCCACAGTTTGGGAGTGTCTTGAGCAGTGACAGCAGGATGGAGCCGAATTTTTGGGAATGTCAAAGCGAGGTCACCCCGGATCGTGTCAGGGCTCGCCCATTCCCACGCAGCCACTTTGATCCCTTCTGCCCTTCTCAGCCTCTGAAATTCCTGTGGTTTCTGAATTTCACTCCATGTTCCCCAGCCTGGGATTTCAGGTGGATGTTTCCCTTCTTTTCCACATTTCCTGGTGCATTGAGGGGGGATCAGCATCTTAGGGCTTCACCCCCATTTCCCATGGTCCTCCCAAAAATGTGGGTCAGCCAAAAAATCTCTCCCTTCCCACATCCAAGGTCAGATCCTGGCAGCACCCTCCCACAGCTGCTCCAGCCCAGAGCTGCTGGGACCTGCCCTGCTTGGCCACCAGAGCCCCAAAATCTGTGGGGTGGGGTCAGGTCAGGGCTTGCTGCCGCGCGTTGCAGGAGTCGAGGCTGGCTCGGGAAGTGTTGCTCTGGATCCAGCTGGAGGCTGAGTCCAGGGAAGATCGTGACATGGATCTGGAATATCATGACATGGATCTGGAATATGGCATGGATATGGAATATCATGGCATGGATATGGAATATCATGGCATGGATATGGAATATCACGACATTTCCCAGTGGGAATGGGGTGGGGCCATGGGGGATAAAGGAAATTGCAGTGTGCAGGACATCCATGGGGTGAAGGATGTCTCTGGGGTGGAGAACATCCATGGGGGGATGAAGGACAGACATTCATGGGAGAATGAAGGACATCTATGGGGTGAAGGACATCCATGGGGTGAAGGGTGTCTCTGGGGTGGAGAACATCCATGGGGGGATGAAGGACACACATGGAATGAAGAACACCCATGGGGTGAAGGAGATCTGTGGGATCAAGGAGATCTGCAGAGTGAAGGACATCCATGGTATCAAAGACATCCACGGGCTGAACAACACCTGTGGAGAGAAGGAAGTTCAGGGAATGGAGAACATTTGCAGGGTAAAGGACCTGCACGGGGTGAAGGACACGTGTGGGGAATGAAGGACATTCCATGGAGCAATGGAAAAGATGTTCCACGGGGTGACAATGGGCAGATGTCCTGGAGCAGGGTCCCACTGAGAGGTCCTGCACTGGGGACACCTGGGGACAGGTCAGTGCGGGATGGGGTTGGATTTTGGGTGAGGATTTTGGGTGAGGCACCAGGCAGTGCCCAGCAGTGCTTCCAGGCTGTGGGAGCAGCAGGAGCAGCAGCAGGAGCAGCAGCAGGAGCAGCAGCAGGAGCAGCTTGGTCCTCACTGATGACCTGGATGAGGGGACTGAGTCCACCATTAACAAATTTGCAGATGACACCAAGCTGGGTGTGAGTGTGGATCTGCTGGAGGGTTGAGGGCTCTGCAGAGGGACCTGGACAGGCTGGATCCAAGGATGAACCCATTGATGTCAGGTTTAACAAGGCCAAGTGCCAGGTCCTGCACTTTGGCCAAAACAACCCCTGCAGGGCTACAGGCTGGGGACAGAGTGGCTGGACAGTGGCCAGGCAGAAAGGGACCTGGGGGCACTGATGGACAGCAGGCTGGACATGAGCCAGCAGCAGCAGCAGGAGCAGGAACAGCAGCAGGAGCAGCAGCAAGAGAAGCAGCAGCAGGAGCAGGAGCAGCAGGAGAAGCAACAGGAGAAGCAACAGGAGCAGCAGCAGGAACAGGAGCAGCAGGAGCAGCAGGAGAAGAAGCAGGAGCACGAACAGCAGCAGGAGCAGGAGCAGGAGCAGCAGGAGCAGCAGCAGGAGCAGGAGCAGGAGCAGCAGGAGCAGCAGCAGTAGGAGCAGCAGCAGGAGAAGCAGGAGCAGCAGGAGCAGCAGGAGCAGCAGCAGGAGCAGGAGCAGCAGGAGCAGCAGCAGCAGCAGCAGCAGCAGGAGCAGGAACAGCAGGAGAAGCAGCAGGAGCAGGAGCAGCAGGAGCAGCAGCAGGAGCAGGAGCAGCAGGAGCAGCAGGAGCAGCAGCAGCAGCAGCAGGAGCACGAACAGCAGCAGCAGCAGCAGCAGGAGAAGCAGCAGGAGCCAGAGCAGTTCCTTCCTCATTCCAAGCCCTTGCCCAAGGGCGGGGTGGGCGTGTGCCAGCCTGACCCGGGCGATGGGCACTGTCTTGCCCAGGAGCTGCCTCCTCCCTGCCTCCTCCTCATCCCCTCTTTGCCCATTTTTTGGGATGCTCCAGAGCTGGATGATAGAAAAAAATCCCCCAAGACCTTTTCCCAGGGTCACAGTCGCTGGCACAGCCAGGCCGAGGCGTCTCCCAGCTCCTGCACCCCCCACATCCCACCTGCTTGCTCAGGAGCCAGACTTGGGGAATTTGCTCCCAAAAACCTCCCGAATGTTGTTGCCAGCCCCCAAGCCGTGGGTGGCAGTGCTGGGAGCTCATCCAGCTCCAGGCCCTTCTTTTACGGCCATGTTTTGAAGTTTCCCTTTTCCACAAGACAGCCAGAGGAGGGTGGGAATGCTGGGGCTCCCCTGGGAGCTGGGCACGGGGGCTGCCATTACACGGCTTGGCTGCCCCCAGCCCCTCTCACACGCCCTTGGCACAGTCCCTGCTCACACTCAGCCCTTTGCACGCTCACCCCAGTCTGCTCTCGCTCCCCTGGCACGCTCACTGCCACCCCACACCTCTGCCCTTGCACACTCGTTCCCCTGCTCCCCATGCACGCTGCACACCCCTGCTCCCCTCCCACGCCTGCTCCTTTTGGAAGTTTGCTCCCCCGGAGTGCTCCCTTTGCACACTTGTCCCTTTGCACACTCGTTTCCATGTGTTTGTTCCATCCTGCCCTTGCACACTCGGTCCCTTTTCCCACTCGCCCTCCCTCTGTGCTCACTCTCCTTGCACACTCGTTCCCCTCCCACCCTCACTCCCTTTGCTTGTGCTCTCCCCTTGCACACTCAGGCCTTCTGCAGCTCCGTGCCCTTCTAGGGTTGTCCTCCTTGCACACTCACTCCCTTCCACACTTGCTCCTTGTACACGCTCATTTCCCTGTCTCATTTCTTTCCTTTGCACATGTTCTCCTCTTGCACACTCCCATTCCCTTGCACACTCCCATTCCCTTCTGCATTCCCCATTCCCTTGCACACTCCCATTCCCTAGCACACTCCCATTCCCTTGCACACTCCCATTCCCTTGCACACTCCCATTCCCTTCTGCATTCCCCATTCCCTTGCACACTCCCATTCCCTAGCACACTCCCATTCCCTTGTACACTCCCATTCCCTTGCACACTCCCTGCCTTGCACACCTGCCCCTCACAAAGAGCCACGAGGCCAAACAAACTCAGGGGAAGATTTATTCCCTTTGCCCCCAAAATTCCCAACCCTCCCTTCCCCAAAGGCAGAATCGGGGGGGGGCCCTGACCCCCGGGGCCCAGAGCTGGGTTTGGAATCCCCGATTTGGGGTCCCCCTGACAAACCCCAGATCTGAGTCCCTTTGAGGTTCCTCTGACAAATCCCACATTTGGGGTTCCTCTGACAAATCCCACATTTGGGGTCCCTTTGGGGTCTATCTGACAAACCCCAGGTTTAGGTTCCCTCTGACAAACCCCAGATTTAGGGTACCCCTGCCAAACCCCACTTTTGGGGTCCCTTTGAGGTCCCTCTGCCAAATCCCAGGTTTAGGATCCCTCTGACAAATCCCCAATTTGGGGTCCCTTACCAAACCTCAGATTTGGAGTCCCTCTGACAAATCTCTGATTTGGGGTCCCTCTGACACATCCCCAATTTAGGATCTCTCTGAGAAACCCCAGATTTGGGGTCCCTTTGGGGTCCCTCTAGACAAACCCAGGTTTAGGTTCCCTCTAACAAACCCCAGATTTGGGGTCCTTCTGACAAATCCCCAATTTAGGATCCTCTAACAAACCCCAGGTTTAGGGTCCCCCTGCCCAACCTCACATTCGGGGTCCCTTTGGGATCCCCCTGCCAACCCCACTCTCGGGGTCCCCCTGCCAGGCCCCACATTTGGGGTCCCTTTGGAGTCCCCCTGCCCTTCCCCACATTTGGGGTCCCCCTGCCCACCCCACACTCGGGGTCCCCCTGCCAGGACCCACACTCGGGGTCCCCCTACCAGGACCCCCATTGGGGTCCCCCTGCCCACCCCACTCTCGGGGTCCCCCTGCCCACCCCCACACTCGGGGTCCCCCTGCCAGGACCCACACTCGGGGTCCCCCTGCCAGGACCCCATTTGGGGTCCCCCTGCCAGGCCCCACACTCGGGGTCCCCCTGCCCTACCCCACACTCGGGGTCCCCCTGCCAGGACCCCCATTTGGGGTCCCCCTGCCCACCCCACTCTCGGGGTCCCCCTGCCAGCCCCAGCCCCTTTCCCACGCTGCCCCCCAGGGTTATTTTCGCTGCCCCCCGCAGTGGGAGCTTTTCTCTCTCTTCCCTTCCCCTGCCCAAGGTTTCCTCCCGGCTTCCTGGCCCGCCTGTTTATTCCCAAATCCCAGATTTCTTTGTTTGCCCGGCAGTAATTTTCCATCGAGGCTCCAAACCTCTGAATTCCCACATTGCCCACCTGAAAAATTCCCCTCCTGCTGAATAAAACCATCGTTTTTGTGGGGTTTGTGGGCACGTTTTTCCCTCCAAGAACTAAAAACTCATTTCTCCAGGAGGGAAAAGAAATTGGGAAGAAGGAACAAAAAATATCAAGGGATAAAACGTGCATTTCTGCACGGGGGATCTTGCCCAATCCATCAAATTTTCCAAAAAAAATGGGAGAAATTATCATTTTGCATCCATCAAAAATGGATTGACATCAGGATTTGGGGCAGCAGGGAACAGTGGGATGGTGGTAAAGTAAAATATTTCATAAGTAAAATATTGATTATAGATGAATGTATGGGAGGATTTGGGTAAGTTTGGCATTAAAAAGCTGCAAAATTGGATATAAATATATTTATTCTCAGAGTAATTGGGATTTTTTCACAAGAAAGCCACAATAAAACACATAAACCACAAGAAAATTGAGGTTTGGGGTGGGGTTTTTGCAATAAAAAGCTGAAAAAACCATAAATATCTATTTTAAAATACATATAAGGTGGGTTGAGGTCATTTTTCCACTAGGGTGCTGCAAGATTTTGAGGGTATTTGTGAATTAGAAAGCCATGAAAGTCTATAGGAAAAATGTATAAGAGGGTTATGAGGGTCCTGTTTGCAGTAGAAAATTGTAAAATTAAACTCAAATAGTGAGAGGGTTTGTGGTGGGGTTTGCAGCAAAGGCCAAAAAATTATAATAAATTTAAACATATGGAGGGTTTGGGGTCTTTTTAAGGAAGACACAGAAATTACTAAAAAATAATGATATATGAGGGATTCGGGGCCTTTTTCACAAGAAAGTTGCAAATTTATATCTACATTTGAGATAAAAATAGCATTAATGTGTCATATAATATTAATATAATAATACTATAAATGTCATATACAGTAGAATATAAATATAATATAGTATAATATTCATTCACTGGGATATGTTGTACAATAAATATCTGGCAATATAATATAGTGTGATAAAATAGTGATAAAATATAGGATAATAAAGATAATAAAGATATAATCAATGGATAATAAGATCTAATACAGAAGAGTGGAATGGAATGGAATGGAATGGAATGGAATGGAATGGAATAGAATAGAATAGAATAGAATAGAATAGAATAGAATAGAATAGAATAGAATAATTATCCATATTTCAATATTAATATGATATTGTCTAAAGATGACTAAAACAAACATAATTAATAACATAGACTCCATAAATACTCCCAAACCTCCACATTTTAATCTTTCAAATCCCATGGGAAAACCTCTTCATCCTTGGGTCTCTTTTCCCAAGGAAAAGTGGAGAAAATCTCCCAGCTGGGAGAAGGGTGAGCCCAGGACCCCGACCCCAGCTCCCACTGGAGGAGGTGATTTTTGGGGTGGATTTTCCATCATTTTTTCAACATTTCCACTCTAAATCCCTGTGATAGGGGAAAATTCTGATTGTTTTGGTGCGTATTTTCCATAATTTTTTGAAATTTTCACCCTTTAAATTCCACCAATGGTGGGGTGTGCAAGCCCAGGGCACAGGAATATTTCTGTGTCTGCTCTGGGGTGCCCTGACCCCCAGGGCAGCACTGACTCTGACCCTCATCCATGGAGAAAGTTTCCCAGACTTCAGGAGAGACTGGAACCCACAAAAGTGTGCAATAGATTCTAGAGAGCAGTGCAGGTGTGTCACTGGGTGAGAAATTGAGGGTTTGGGGTTTTTAGGATGTTGTGGATGGCAGCAAGGTGGAGGGCACAGGGTGCTGTCCTGGGTTTCTTCTTCATGCTTCTTCTTCCTCCTTCTCCATGGGTTTGGGTGGCATTTTGGAATTGGGCAGAAAAGTCTGCACTGCAGCTCTGTGGGATCAGTTCTTGGGTTAAAAGGGAAAATAATCCAGGTGTCAGCTCTTAATGGGACAGTTCAGTCTCACAAGCCCTTGGACCAAGAGATTGTTGGGCATTTTGTGCCTTGTAATGAAAAGCTGCTGAACTCCCAGCAGTGAGGCTGTTTGACTGATAAGGAATAATAAACACCTGAGTGTGAGCATGAACTGCTGTCTGAGTGCCTTCAGTCCAGAGCCAGAGACACCCACAGCTGGGACCCCCACAGCTGGGACCCCCACAGGGGGAATGTGACTTTTAGGGTTGGTTTTCTGTGCCTTAGGGAAGTTTGATCCATGGATTGCCCAGCCTGGAGAGGGGCTGGGACCTCCTGACACTCACAGAACCGGCCCTGAGCCCTCAAATCCCACTGGAATTGAGATGTTTTAGGGAAAAATTTCCACAGCTTTTCCACAATTTCCTCTTTAAATTCCACTGAGGAGGAAACTGGGAGTTTTAAGGTGAAGATTGTCCAATTTTTTTTCCAAGATTTCCCCCTCAGATCCCACTGAGGAGGGCAGTTGTGGCCTCTTGGGGTTGATTTCCCATTGTTGTTTTCCAACACTTCCCTCAGATCCCAGGAAGAAGGGAAATTGAGACTTTGGGGGGCAGATTTTCCAATTTTCACCCAAATTTCCCTCTCAAGCTCCACCAAGGGGAGGGATTGTGATTTCTGGGGGAGCATTTTCCAGCATGTGGGAGAAGGTTTTTTGGGATGTGCCTCCAGCATCCCACCGGCTGTGGGTACCACAGATGAGGTGGGCAGGGATACAGGAACCTCAGCATCCTCTCAAATCCCCAAATCTGCCCTTTTTTTCAGGGAAAAGCCTTTTCCAGCAGGTTGAATCCACATGGAATTTTTTCCCAGGTATTTTTGGGCTCGCAGTCCCCGCCCAGGGCCGTGCTGGGCGCTCGGGGCCTGCCTTGTTTTCCTCTTCCCGGAACAGCTGGAGAACAAACTCCAAAAAAAATATAATAATAAAATAAAATAAAAAAATAATCAAATCCAACCTGGCTGGGGCCATTCCCGGGGCAGGAAAATTCCAGAAAGCTGGGGGGGGATGAAAAAAAAGTGTTTATTTAATTGAGGAAACCAAAGAAACCCCTCCCGGTGCTATTGAGGGCGGGATGTGGCTCTGTGGGGAACAAAGGGCCGGGAACCCCCGCCGGCAGGAGGAGGAGGAGGAGGAGGAGGAGGAGAGAGGAGGAAGAAGAGGAGGAAGAAGAGCAGGAGGAGGTGTGAGAGCTCCTGATCCAGGTCCTTCCCTGCCCGGAATTCCCTTGCCAGAGAGGGAAAATGAGGGGAGGGAGGGAAAACAATAAGGAAGGAAGGCGAAGAAGGGAAGGAAGGGAAGGAAGGGAAGGCGCGCCTCGGGGCCGTGGTACATCCTGGGAGGGGTAATGTGCGGACCAGGGGGGAGGGGGGGGAGGGCAGTGGGGGAAGGCGGCGGAGGGGCCGGAGGGTGTGGGGAAAGAGAAAAATGGGAGAGAGGGGGAGAGAAAAGGGAGAGTGAGAAGGTGGGGAGAGAAAAGAGAGAAGAGGGAGAGCGCAGAGAGAAAGAGGGGAGAGGAGAAAGAGAAGAGGAAGAGAAGGAATAGAAGGTAAGAAGAAGGGAAGAGAAGGGAAGAGAAGAGAAGAGAAGAGAAAGAAGAGACTAGGAGATAAGAGAAGAGGGCGAAGAGAATAGAAGAGAATAGAAGAGCAGAGAAGGAGAAGAGACGAGGAGGAGAAGAGAAGAGATAAGGGGAAGGAAAGAGGAGAGAATCGATTAGATAGATCTAATACTAAGTTATATAGTGTATAGTCTTTAGGATTCTAATATATAATCTGGATTAGATCGACTAGTTTCTGTATGTAAAAATACCTAGGTTTATATGCAATTTTATGGCTGTGGGCGTAGGGCTGTGGGAGTTGGTCGCTTTCATTATTTTACTGGGGGTGGTTGTGCTGTGCAAACGGGGATAGGATGGGGAAGGGGACGGGGGGCGCGAGGGAGGGGAGGGACAGGCAGGCGAGCGGGGGCGGAGTGGAAGCAGGCATAAGGGGGCCAGGCGCAGGGTGAGGCAGGGGGAGGGCCGGGTAGGGGGAAGAAAAGCAGGGGGACAGGCGGGGGGGGGTAAGGCGGAGGGCAGAGGGGGTAGAGGGGAGGCGGGAGAGGGACAGGGGAGGCCCGTAGGAGCGCATAGGGGGGAGAGGGGGCGAGGGAGAGGGGGGAAGGGGCAAAGGGGGGGGGGGGGGGCCCGGGGGAGCCAGGCGGTAGATTTTTACTACCTTATTTATCCATGTTATTTTTAATTATTTATTATCCCTTTATTATGCATTATTATTTTGGAGTTTTTTTATTTTAGAATTTTTTTATATTTTATTATCTTTTTCTTTTTCCTTTAAGTCTTTTTTTTTTTTTTTTTTTTTTTCATTAAGTGATTTTACATTACTTTCCTGGCTTATTTTCCATTATTTTACTTTCACACTCTTTTCTCCTCATTCACATTTTACCCACTGAATTTCCTTGAGTTTTTACATGATTTTCCACTTTCCCTCATTACTCTTTACCACTCTTTCACTTCCACCTCACTTTTCCTTCTCCACTCCTTCCTTTTTCAGATCAGTTCTGAATCTTTTCCCCCTTCATCTCGACAACTCTAAAAACACCAAATTTGGCTGTTTCCCACAAACACTTTTCAGGACATCCAGAGTGATTAAGGGGCCTGGGGCCAGCGCCCGGCAAGCCAGGAGGGAATGGCGGAGGGGCCGCAAACGATGGGGGGGCAAGGCAGGTTTAAAAACCCAGTGGAAACCCAGACCAAAGGAACACCGGCCCACGGGAGTGAAACGGATGAAGGAGGGGGACGCGGAAAGTGAGGGGGAGGAGGGGCGGGGGGGGGGGGCGGGGGGGGGGATGGGAGGGGGGAGGGGGAGGACGGAGGGGAAGGAGGGGAAGGGGGAGGGGGAGGGGGAGGGGGAGGGGGGAGGGGGAGGGGGAGGGGGAGGGGGAGGGGGAGGGGGAGGGGGAGGGGGAGGGGGGAGGGTCGGTGGGGGGAGAGGGAGGGAGGTGGGAGGGGGAGGGTGCAGAGCAGGGGGAAGGGGCAGGGACGGGAGGTGGGAGTGGGGGGAAGGGGGAGGGGAGGGGGGAGGGGGGAGGGGGAGGGGGCTGGGGGGGAGGGGGGAGGGGGAAGGGGAAGGGGACGGGGGAGAGGGGACGGGGGGGGAGGGGGAGGGGGATGTTAGCCTGGGTAGGGGGAGGGGGCGGGGGGGGTGGGGGGGGTGTGGGGGGGGGGGGTGTAGGGGAGGGAGGGGGTGGGGGGTGGGGGGGGGGGGGGGGGGGGGCGGGGAGGGAGGGGGGAGGGGACGGGAGGGGAATGGGAAGGGGAAGGGAAGGGGAAGGGGAAGTGGGGAATGGGCAGGGGTAAGGGAAGGTGAGGGGTAATTGTTACATTAAATTTTAATTTTTATAGTTGAGATTTATTTACAGTTGTATATTATTTTTTAAGCTTAATTAGTAGACTAGTACGCAAATGAGGTTGGATCCCCTGGGTTTATGCTGGGGGTGGTGTAATAGGAGTTTCTAATGTTATTTTATTTAAAGAACACAAAGGGGCATCTGTACGCAGGGGGCATCCCAAGCAGGGGTTGGTAGGATTAATTTAGGTTCTGGGTTGATCTTGAAGGGCCAGATGAGAAATTCTGGGAGGCACTGCGTAGAGGGGGGGGGGACAGCGCCTGGGGGACACCACACTGGGATACAAAACCCAGAACCAGAATTCCTAAGTGGGCACCGTGCCTGTAAAAATGGGGATTGCTGGGGGATACACGAAGTGGGGCTGGAGGACAGTGACATTCGGGCGGATCCAGGCCGGGGCTGAAGAAACACAACTCTGGGGGGGGACCATGAGGATGCGACCAGGGAGGGCTGACGGGGCCAGAAAAGGAAATTGAGTTCCCGAAATGAGCGGACTCTGTGGGCGGTGACCCCAGGTTGTCGCAGAAGGGCTGGGTGGGAATTCCAGAGCTGCACCCTGGGCAGTTTGGGGAGCCCCACCCCGCCAACCCCTCTGGGCTCTGGGGGCACCCCAGGAGGGCAAAGCTGGGTCCCTGGGGAGATGCAGAAAGCAGCAAAATGCTCCAAAATTTCACCTTTTTGGGGGGAATCCCAACATCACAAAAAAGGGTCTTGTGGGGGACCCCAAGGGTGAAAACTGGGATTCTTGGGGGGCTCTGAGCTGCCAAAATGGATTGAGGAAAATTCCCTCCAAATTCGTGTATTGGGGAAATCAGTAAAATGCTGCAAATCAGTAAAATGCTGCCCAAATTTCACCTTTTTGGGGCATCCCAACACCACAACAAAGGGTCTTTTGGGGGACCCCCAGAGTGAAAATTGGGATTCTGTGCTGCCAATATGGATTTTTAGGGGAGATCCCAGTGCTGTAAAATCAGATCTGGCTGGGGACCCTGGGCTGGAAAAATGGGATTTTTGGGAAGCTCCAGGGATGCAAAAAGGGGAACCCCAGAGTCCAACCCTGATCCTCTTGGCAGGGATCTCCCACTGCAAAAAGGGATTTTGGGCTTTTCTGGGCTCCCAGGAGGGCAAAATTGGTGTTTTTGGGGAATCCAATCCTGCAGGATTCCCCAAAAGTGGGGATTCTGAGCTGCAACAATTTGGGGGGATCCCAACACTTCAAAACTCATTTTCCTTTGGGACTCCACAGCAAAAAATGGATTAATTGGGGGGTCCTGCCCTACAATCCCCCCATGGCAATTTCACAGGTTTAACTCTGCAGAGGGAACCCCCAAATGTCAGTTTTGGGGATCCTCATGCAGATTTTGGGGCATAACCAGCCCTGACAAAACCTTTCCTGCTGCCAACAGGGATTTTTGCTGCTTTTTTGGCTGTGATTGGAGCTGGGGCTTTGGAATTGCAGGAATTGCAGGAATTACAGGATTATCCAGGGAAATCTCAGCCCTGAGCCCCAGGGGGGGTTTGCCAGCCCCATCATTTCCCAAAACTCAGCTTTGGGAAGGGCATTTGGGGCTTTGAGGGCAATTCCCACGTGTGACAGGGTGGGAATTCCACCCTTGGAGCCCAAAAGGGAAATCTGGGGGGCGTTCTCCTCAATCCATTTTGGCAGCACAGAATCCCAGTTTTCACTTGTGGGGTCCCCAAAAAAATCCTTTTTTGTGGCATTGGGGTACTCCCAAAAAGGTGAAATTTGGGCAGCATTTTGCTGATTTGCAGCATTTTACTGAATTCCCCAACACAAAAATTTGGAGGGTGTTTTCCTCAATCCATTTTTGCAGCACAGAATCCCAATTTTCACTCCGGGGGTCCCCAAAAAGACCCTTTGTTGTGGTGTTGGGATGCTCC
The DNA here is from genome assembly GCF_022539315.1 of Serinus canaria. Lineage (NCBI taxonomy): Eukaryota > Metazoa > Chordata > Aves > Passeriformes > Fringillidae > Serinus > Serinus canaria. The sequence continues at coordinate 2,480,075 of NC_066334.1, read as the reverse complement.
CAAAAAGGTGAAATTTGGGCAGCATTTTACTGATTTGCAGCATTTTACTGATTTCCCCAATACATGAATTTGGAGGGAATTTTCCTCAATCCATTTTGGCAGCTCAGAGCCCCCCAAGAATCCCAGTTTTCACCCTTGGGGGTCCCCCACAAGACCCTTTTTTGTGATGTTGGGATTCCCCCCAAAAAGGTGAAATTTTGGAGCATTTTGCTGCTTTCTGCATCTCCCCAGGGACCCAGCTTTGCCCTCCTGGGGTGCCCCCAGAGCCCAGAGGGGTTGGCGGGGTGGGGCTCCCCAAACTGCCCAGGGTGCAGCTCTGGAATTCCCACCCAGCCCTTCTGCAGACCTGGGGTCCCCCCAAAGTCTCATTTCAGGGACCAATTTCTGCCCGGGCCCCCCTGTCCATCTCAGGGCCCCCCCAGATTTGTGTGTTCAGCCCCCCTGGAGTGTGCCCAGAATTCACTGTCCCAGCCCCACTGTCCCCAGCAATCCCATTTTTACAGCACTGTGCCCACAGTAAATTTTGTGGAAACTTGGGAACGCTTTTGGGAACCAGGAGCCCCCTGAGCCCCATCCTGGGAATTGGGGGGGGGGGGGGGGGGGTTTGTAGACCTGGGACCCCTTTTAGGGAACCTGGGGTCCTTTTTAGGGAGCCTTTGGAACTTTTCTGGAGTTTTGGGGCGCTTTCAGTGAATCAGGGCTCCTTTTTTTAAAACCTGGGACCCTTTTCAGGGACTCTGGTCTCACTTTTGGGGAACCTGAGGTGACTTTTCCCCCCATTTTTGGACCATGGCCCTTTTCTCACATCTGGGGAGGAGGGCTGTGAACCAGGACTCATTTCGTTAAACTTCAGAGTTACTTTTGTTAAACCTGGGACCCTTTTTGGGGACTCTGGCCTCACTTTTGGGGAACCTGAGGTGTCTTTTGTCAACCCTGGAACCCCATTTTTGAACCAGGACTCATTCTGTTAAATTTCAGAGTTACTTTTGTTAAACCTGGGTTCTCTCTTTGGCAGCCTGGGCCCTTTTCAGAGAACCTGGGGTGTCTTTTTGCAGCCCTGGACCCTCACTGCCCCAGCCAAAACCCCTTTTCCAACAATGGTGCCCCATTTTGGCATCCTGGAGCAGCTTTTCTTAAACCTGAGGAGGTTTTTTTGTCACTCTGGGCTCCTTTCCTGAAGCCTGGGGGCTTTTCTTAAACCTCATTTTTCAAATCTGGAGGCCCTTTCCACACCCCTGGTGTCCATCTCTGCAAATCAGGGACCCCTTTTTGCAAACCTTGGACCATTTTGGGGGAACCTGGGGATGGCTCTTAAACCTGAGGGGTGTGTTTGGAAATCAGGGCTCCTCCTCTTAAACCTGGGGGGATTTCTCTTATCCCTGAGATCCCTTTTTGCAAACCTGGGCCCTCATTTTGGGAACCTGAGGTGCCTTTTCCTAAACCTGGGGTGATGTTTTACAGGTCTGGGACCCCCCTTTTGCAAACCTGGGAGCTCCTTTGGCACATTTAGCACCCCACTCTGCAAACCTGGGCTGCCTTTTCCCCAAACATGGAGCAGGATCCCTGGTCATGAAAGAAATGGGATTTGGGGGAATCTCAACAGACAAAAAGGGGATAAATTTTAAATTTATTTTAGTTTAATGCTTTGCTTAGACTCACAAGGCTGCGACTTCTCATTATTTCCCTCTAGAAGCTCCAATTTACCTTGGAAAATTAAAATTTGGATGGGTTTTTCGCATTCACTCCCATTCCCGACACACTTTGTGATTTCCAGGCAGGAACAAACCCTTATTTCCCCTCAAGCCCCTTAAAACCAAGCCTAAAAGCTGCAGGAGGCTGACTGAGGGCAGCACTAGGGATTGAGATTCCCACAAACCTGGCTGTGGGATTTGGGGGCACGTGCCCCAGCAGGAAATATTTTCAGGCATCTATAGTTTAATTTCAGTGTTTAATTAATAATGGGGCCATTCTTTGGTAGGAGCTGCTGGGGGATTAAGCTGGAGGCAGCTGAGCTTGGGGCTGGACTCTCCTTTTCCCAGTCAGACCCTTTGCTGGGAAAAGGGATTGCAAATTTATAAATTTGTATTTTATAGAAAGATATGCATAACTCTCTCTCTCTGTATATCTATACATTAATATTACTATATCACATATTAATATATTAATATAGTAACATATTAATACATTACTATATTAATATAGTAACATATTAATGTATTAATATATTAATGTATAATATATAACATTTTATATATTAATATATAAAATTTATATATTATTATACTGTATTTATACAATATATAAAATATATATTGTATAAATACAGTATAGTAATACATTTATATATTATTAATATATAAATTATGTTTTATATTATATAAAATATAATTTATACATTACATATTATATATCATTTGAGTCATATAAAATTAATTTTTATTCACATAAAAATTAATATATGGAAAGAAAAAAAAAAATCTATTTTTGCACAGAGAGATCACATGCATCCTTTGCAATCCTTGGGGGATTTAAACCTCCCCTCCTCAGGACTACAAAAACCACAAACACCCCAAAATCCCCCTTTTTTTTCATTTGAAACCCTGAGGTGCACCCAGTCCGTGGGGCACCCTCCCCGGGCGGGGGGTCGGTCCCTGCTGAGGCCCTGCAGGAGGAGAGAGCCCCCGACCCCTCTGCTGTGGATTTTCATGCCAAGCCGGATTGGGAGGGGGGTGCTGGGTGCTGCTCTGACCCTCCCAGAGCCTGGATGTGCCACAGGGTGGGAGTGGGGATTTATTTACACTGAATTTCTCCTGCTGGTGCAAAGGGCTGGAAAATGCAAGGCGACAGCTCCTCCGGAGCCTTGGCCGCTCTCCGACCTGTTGAGCCGAAATAATTCCCTGGTTTTTGTCTGAGGTTCCCCCAGTTATGGAAGGCAAAGCAGGGAAGGAGGCTGGAAAAGGGGGGATTTGGGGATCTCCAGGGCTTGTGTGGCCCGTGTGGTGGAGATGGTGTTTTGGAGGGTGGAACTGAGGCAAATTTGGGTTTTCCTAGAATGGAATCCCAGTCTGGTTTGGGTTGGGAGGGATCTTAGAGCCCACCTCGTTCCACTCCCTGCCGTGGGCAGGGACACCCTGCACTGTGCCAGGCTGGCCCTGGGCACTTCCAGGCAGGACTGGTTCTGCCCAGTTGGGAACACCCTCCTCTTCCTCACCACCTCCCCACATCCCCAGCCTGTGTTGCCTTGGGAATCCTGGTGACCCTGCACTGGTCCTTCTCCTGTTTCCCCTGGCCTGGGAGGGTCCCTGCTGGCCACACCGACCCGAGAAGGTGACACCAACCCAAGGCCTGGAAGTCTTGACTGGCCACCCTGTTAGCATCTCACTCCTCAAGGACACCTGGCACCTTCCATGGTCATGGGCTGTGGCTTCCCCTGGCCAGAGAAGACAGCCTGGCTGCTGCCCCAACTTCTCCTCTCTCATCCCTCTCCCCGGAGCAGCGTGGTCCATCCAACCCTACGTTACTCACCTCTCCCACTGGAGAGAGCAGGAACTCCAGGATGACTCAAAAGGAAGCAAAAACACTCTTTCAAAGGGTGGGAAAAGGAAGAAGCCAAGGGGTAGATAAATAATCACAGGCCAGGAAAGAAAGGAGGGAGGATGTGACCCCATGGGATCCATGGTGGGAATAGGATCTCACCTGGGATCGCATGGCCAACCTGGGCAGCTCCCGGTGTGAGCTGGAGGGGAAGGTCTGGGCAGGGCAGGGGATGAAGGTCCTGCAAGAGCAGCAGCCAGGCTGGGCTGGAGAAGCAGAGATGTGAAAGGAGGAGCTGAATGCTGAAGGTGAGGCCAAGCTGGAGATGTCCATTCCTTTGGGACTCTGCACATTCCTGGCTCACGCCTGCACCTGACGTGAGGAGGGTGGGGAGGGTCTGTGGGTTTGATATCAGCCAGAAAGCAAAGCTGGAGGAGAAACTCCAGCAGGACCAGGTCAGCTGTGGGCAGAGCAAAGGAGAGGAGTGGATGCCAGAGGAACCAAGGCAGCTCTTGGTCCCCACGTCCACTGACACAGCCACAAGGAGGGGTTGAGCTGGTGCTCAGACTTTGGTGGTTTTGTTTGTTTGTTTGTTTGTTTGGCTTTGTGACAGTGACCTCAAAGTGTCCCAAAACCCTCTGGCTGGAGCTGCTCTGTCCCAGCTTCATGAAGAACATCAGAGCATCATCCCTGAACCTCTCAGGGGGAAAACCCAAACTTTGTGTTTATTTGGGGTCAGGTGCATGTGGGTAAAGTAAGGGAAGGTGACATCACACATTTTTGCCCCAAAATCGCCAGATGTGCCCCAAAAGCAATGTGGAATCCGGCTGGAGGCAGCTCTGAGTTTTGGTCACCCATTCCAAGACTCAGGATTTGGTCAAAAGAGACCAATTTCCAGGCAATTTTGTCCTCAGGGTGGCAACACCAGCCTGACCAGCCCCAGAGACCAGCTGACACCCCAAACCCTGTGACTGCCGGAATCCAGATCCCACTCCCTGCCCCTCCAGCTGATGCCCTGCTTGTTTTTCCTTGCCAGCATTCCCAAGATCCAAACACACCCCACCCAGGGGTGGTGGGACCACCCAAGAAGAGAAATTCCCAGTATTGGGCAGCTCCACCACGTTTGTAACATCTGCATCAGAGCCAGTCTTGGTGTGCAAAGACTTTGGAGGTGATCATGGATGGATGAATGTGGGGATGGGGCTCTCCAGCATATTCCAAAAGCAGGATGGCCAAGCAAATTCCCAGGGTGCTTCAAGTGGTCCCAATTCACCGTTAATCATCAGCAGTACTTCATCCTTGCTCAAGGAAATCGAATTTTTGCAAATTTTGGTGGTTTATTGAGGAAAACGCCTCCCTGGGAGATTCCCAGGAGCTTGTGAAGGACCTGGGAATCATCTCCAGCAGCTCCAAAGCACCATCACGTGTCCCAAGCCATGGTGAGGAGGGTGGAGAAGGCACCAGATCGCTGCTTGCTGCTGGTGTGGAGGGATAAACACCCTGGCTCCACAGGAAAAACCCACAGATCCACCTGCTTCCCAAAGAAATGCTGATCCACCAAGGATTTGGGGGGTTTACAGCTTCCTATCCTCACCACAACACGAGGGCGAGGAGGATTTTGCTGTCAGAGGGTGGGGTGTCCCTGCACCTTCTCCTCCTTGGATTGGTTTGGAGGACGTTCCTGGCTGGAGGGAAGCGACCCAGATGGGTTCCCCAGGATTTACCAGCAACACCTTTCCTCCTCCTAGGAGATCTCCAGATGCCAGGAGCAGGTTCTCCAGGAGGTTTCTCCAAGGGCACAAACCCACGCCAGAGGTTCCCACACACCCTGGGGTGACTGGACTGGTTGTGGGGTTGGGTGAATCACCAGCGTGGGTGAAAATCCTCTGACCCAGCTCCTCTCCCCTTATTTAGGATCACAGGGGTGAAACCAAGAGGTTGGGACAGGCTGGGAGTTTCTCAGACCAGTTGTGCAATTTTTCCAAACCCATCCCAAAGCCATCCCTCCTCTGGGTTTTTATCTCAGTGTCTTGCTCCAAGATTTGGGATTGCAAAGAGGCAGATTTCCAGCAAAATGCATTTTTACATCCCTGATCCATTGCAATTTGGGCCTTGATATAGATAATTTTTCAGGGGGTGATACTGAACATCTTCCCCAGTGCAAAATGGGAACCAAAAACACCCTCAGGTAAATAGCAAAAAGCTCCAAAGGAAAGTGAAATTCAAGCAGGAGAGTAGCCCCAGTAAGAGAAAGGAACACCAGAAATACAGAATATTTGCAGCTCTCCAACCCAAATCCATGTAAATTTGTTGAATTGGTGTGGGATTGCTTATCCAGCAAGGTCCAGGGTGGGTTTGTGTTGACATTTTCATGGAATAAACGTTGGCAATGAGATGATGTGGGCAGGTGTAGGGGCTGTGTTACAAATCTGTGACAGAGGCTGAAAGAAGCAGCAAACTCACCCAAAACGGTAAAGATGCAAATAATTCTCTCAATCTATTTCCATATTCATTTATTACTCTGATTTCTGTCCCACCCCAACGCCAACCCTGTTGTAAACCCATTGTAAGGCTACCACAAGTCAGCCACAGACCTGTTGCAAACCACTTGCTAACCCGTTGCAGGCCCACCATAAATCTACCACTAGCCCTTGTAAGTCCCTTGCAAGCCCACCTGTTGTAACCTCGTTGCAAGGCTGCTGCAAGCTTATTGTAAACCTATTATAGCCCCTTGCAAGGCTGTTGCAAGCCCCTGTAAATGCATTGCAAGCCCATTGTAACCCATTGTAGGAATTTGCAGGCAACCCCCACGAAGGAGAGGAAAATTATGCATCTGACTCCATCTTAATTGATGACTAATTAATTGCTGTATTATACTATATTATTCTATATTATATTACATATAAACTGAGTCTGCCGAGCACTCAGCTCTGCCCACACTGCCCAGAATCTCGTGACTGTCCCTACACACACACACCTGGCCCTGATAGCCAAGGAACCAAAACCCCATCACTGTGGGGAAACAATCTCCACATTGCATTCTACTTTGGCACAAACACAGGCACAGAAAATGAGATAAGAATATTCTTGGGAAGAACTGTGCCCTGCTTTTCTCTCTGAAGAGAAGTGTGGGGCTACACCCCTGCCAGCCCATTCCCAGCCCACCTCAAACCCGCTGCAAGCTCGTTGTGAGCTCGCTGCAATGCCAGCAGCAAGGGAAGGAGGAAGGCTGGGATCAAAGGCACCCTGCTGCTCCCAGCCTCTCCGGGCTGATTTCCCAGCCTGGACTCCCCTCCCTGCTGGTTCCACTTACAGGAGGCTCCAGGGCTTCCGTCACGGCTCCGTCCCACGTCACCAGCACAGCCCCAGCAGCCAGAGCCCCTCGGATCCTCCCGGGGGATTTTCCACCCTCCCGGGGCTCCTCTGGGCTCTTTGATCCCCCACCAGGGCAGCTGCTTCTCCTTAAACCATGGAGAGGGGAGCCCAGGGTGGGACAGGGGGATAAATAAACCCTTCCCTTCTCCTAAAACCATGGAGAGGGGAGCCCAGGGTGGGACAGGGGGATAAATAACCCTTCCCTTCTCCTTAAACCATGGAGAGGGGAGCCCAGGGTGGGACAGGGGGATAAATAAACCCTTCCCTTCTCATTAAACCATGGAGAGGGAAGCCCAGGGTGGGACAAGGAGATAAACCCTTTTCCTTCTGCTAAAATCGTGGAGGGGGAAGGCCAGAGTGGGACAGGGGGATAAAGAAACTCTTTCCCTTCCCCTTAAACCATGGAGAGGGAAGGCTGGGGTGGGACAATGGGGATAAACCCTTTCCCTTCCCCTTAAATCACGGAGGGGGAAGCCCAGGACGGGACAGGGGGAGGAATAAACCCTTTTCCTTCTCCTTAAACCATGGAGGGGGAAGCCCAGAGTGGGACAGGGGGATGAATAAACCCTTTCCTGGGATGGGCTGAGTCCAGAGGCAGCCTTGGAAGAGCGAGAGCAGCACAGCCAGGAGGCTCCCAGGACAGAGGACAAATATCAGGACCAGGGTTTGGATTCCTGGGATGGGCCCGTGTGGGGAGAAGGCATTGCAAGCCCATTGCAAACCCATTGCAAACCCATTGCAAGCCCATTGCAAACCCATTGCAAACCCATTGCAAACCCATTGCAAACCCATTGCAAGCCCATTGCAAACCCATTGCAAACCCATTGCAAGCCCATTGCAAACCCATTGCAACCCATTGCAAGCCCATTGCAAGCCCATTGCAACCCATTGCAAGCCCATGCAAACCCATTGCAACCCTTTGCAAGCCCATTGCAAACCCATTGCAACCCATTGCAAACCCATTGCAAACCCATTGCAAACCCATTGCAAACCCATTGCAACCCATTGCAAGCCCATTGCAAACCCATTGCAACCCATTGCAAACCCATTGCAAGCCCTTTGCAAACCCATTGCAAACCCATTGCAAACCCATTGCAACCCATTGCAAGCCCATTGCAAACCCATTGCAAACCCATTGCAACCCATTGCAAAACCCATTGCAAGCCCTTTGCAGCCCATTGCAAACCCATTGCAAACCCATTGCAAGCCCATTGCAAACCCATTGCAAACCCATTGCAAACCCATTGCAAGCCCATTGCAAGCCCATTGCAAACCCATTGCAAACCCATTGCAAGCCCATTGCAAACCCATTGCAAGCCCATTGCAAACCCATTGCAAGCCCTTTGCAAGCCCTTTGGCAAACCCATTGCAACCCATTGCAAGCCCATTGCAAACCCATTGCAACCCATTGCAAACCCATTGCAAGCCCATTGCAAACCCATTGCAAGCCCATTGCAAACCCTTGCAAACCCATTGCAAGCCCATTGCAAGCCCATTGCAACCCATTGCAACCCTTTGCAGCCCTTTGCAAGCCCATTGCAAGCCCATTGCAAACCCATTGCAAGCCCATTGCAAACCCATTGCAAGCCCTTTGCAAGCCCATTGCAAACCCATTGCAAGCCCATTGCAAGCCCTTTGCAAACCCATTGCAAACCCATTGCAAGCCCATTGCAAACCCATTGCAAACCCATTGCAAGCCCATTGCAAGCCCATTGCAAGCCCATTGCAAGCCCATTGCAAACCCATTGCAAGCCCTTTGCAAGCCCTTTGCAAACCCATTGCAAACCCATTGCAAGCCCATTGCAAACCCATTGCAAACCCTTTGCAAGCCCTTTGCAAGCCCATTGCAAACCCATTGCAAGCCCTTTGCAAGCCCTTTGCAAACCCATTGCAAACCCATTGCAAGCCCTTTGCAAACCCATTGCAAACCCATTGCAAACCCATTGCAAACCCATTGCAAACCCATTGCAAACCCATTGCAAACCCATTGCAGACCACTGCAAACCCGTGGCAAGCTAAATGCAAACTCCTTGTAAGCCCATTGTGAGCCCATGCCAGCCACAGGCCTACTGCAAACCCTTTGTAACCTGTTGCAAGCTTATTGTAAACCCCTTGCAAGCCCATGGCAAGGCTATTGCAAGCCCACTGTAAACCCCCTGCAAATTCCATTTAAATCCATTGTGAACCTACTGCAAACCTCTTGCAAACCCCTGAAGTCCATTGCAAGGTTGGGAACCTTGAAAGTCCCTTTCAAACCTCTTGTAAGCCCACTGTAAACTCATTGCAAGCCCCTTGCAAACCCTGTTGTAAACCCCCTTTAGCCCATCGTGGACCCATTGCAAACCCTTTGCAAGCTCTTTGCTGTTTCACTGGGGACCTTTGAAGCCCTTTTCAAACCCCTTGCAAACCCATTGCAAACTAATTGCAAACCTGCTTCAGTCCCTTCATGTAAATCCATTGCAAACCCGTTGCAAACCTGTTGCAGGTGCACTGCAAGATCACAGTAAGCCAAGGTCTCACGTCTCTTTTTTCTCATCTCCCATTTACAGAAGTCCCCCAAGGCCCCACTCCCCAGTCTGGATCTCCCATTAAATTTTCTTTAATGAATTTTTTTTCCCTGGAAGAACAAGGGATGGAGGAAGACGTTGGGAAGGATGAAAGTTTGACAAGGATGTCTCACAGCTATGTGTGCTTGGCAGAAAGAATTTTGAATGTAGAATTTGAAGAAGGAATGGAAATGAAAGCAAGTTTTGATATAGAGGAAAAGAATTGCTGAGCCAGTCTCACTGGATAACCAAGGAGGCAAAGGGTGTGTTTGTTAGAAGGGGGTTTTATGGCTTAGAGCAAAGGATAAACCCACCTCAAACAAGAAGATGTTTTTACCAAGGAGAAAGAGAGCACAGGCAAACGAGCCTGTCAATGCTGCAAGTAGGAAAAAAGTCTCAGAATTTTCCACTGCAAGAAAACTGAAAAACAACTTCTAGCTTAAACTGTAATGTACAGACTTTTATATGGAGGGGCTTGACAGCTGGCTTGCAAGCTAAGCTGAGTTAACAGAAGAAAAAACTATTGATGATTTTTAAATTTATTTATAGCAGATCTGTGTACACTTGCCTCAAGTTTCCATTAAGCCAGACAAGCTAGAATTACTAAAATAATTGCAAATAGATACTTATGCAATGTTTAGTTACATAAAAACACACATGAAAGCAGTCACATAAAAATGTACATGAAAACACATAGAATAAAAAACTTTCTTCTTCTTAGACCCGGATCACGTGTGTATGTCACATCCAGCCCAACAGTAACACTTTTAGTGATTGGAGAATAGTAATGTGAATGTGGTAATTATAGCAGTTATGGTAGGCTATAGGTAACAGTTAAGGTATAGATTGGTTCTTCTGTATTCAGGTAGCACAAGCAAACAAGTTTGCAAATAGAAAAAAGGGCTCAGAATTTTCCACTGCAAGAAAACTGAAAAACAACTTCTAGCTTAAACTGCAATGTACTGACTTTTAGTGATTTAGCAGTAACATGAATATGGTAATTACAAGAGTTATGAAAGGCTATAGATAAAAATTAAGGTATAGATTGGTTCCACTATATTAAGATGCACAGCAAAGAAAAGTCTATAATGCTTTGTAACCAGAAGAAAAATAGATAATGCATTGTAACTAAAAGTAGGTAATGCACTGTAACCTAAAGCAAAGTAGATAATGCATTGTAACCAAAAGAAAAGCATATCATGCTTTGTAACAAAAGTAAAGTAGGTAATGCACTGTAACCTAAAGAAAAGTAGATAATGCATTGTAACCAAAAGTAGATGATGCATTGTAACCAAAAGTAGATAATGCATTGTAACCAAAAGTAGATGATGCTTTGTAACCAAAAGAAAAGTAGATAATGCACTGTAACCAAAACCAAAGGGTCTCCAGGCCTGCCTGCAGCTGGAGCTGGCAGCTGTGGGCACCGCTCTGTCACCCACATCCCTGGGCTGCTGTAACTCTAGGATGGAATAAACTGCATTTCTCATCCTGAGTCCCGCATCTCTCATCCAGCTCCCGCCGCTGCCGCCGCCTCGCCCCCCGCATCACCCCGGAGCTCCCGCCCCGCCGGCTCAGCCGCCGCCGCCGCCGCCGGGCCCCGTTCTTCGTTAGGGCTCATTAGCGCAGAGCCCGTCTCGCTTTTCCGGGCTGTCAGCGCCCATCACCGTCCGGGACCCCTGGGCCCGTCCCGCGGGCTGGGAACGGGACGGCCGCGGGAGGATCAAAAGCCGCGGGTGTCCCGCTCCAGCGGGGCAGAATAATTTAATAGAGAAGCTGATAATTTATTTTTACAAGGGGTTTTTTCTTGCTCTTACGAGGTTTTTTTTTTATTTTCTTTGCAATTACCAGTCTCGATTCAGCCCGTAAATCTCTCTGCCAGCCCTGTCCGCTCCCATTCCACCTCCACCACCAGGAAAACTGGGGTGTGTTTTTTTTTAATTAAGCCCCAAAGTTTTTGGCAAATTCCACTTTTCTCTTTCCAGGGAAATGAAGATTTACTGGAAAGGCCGGGATGGGCAGGAGGGAGGCGGCAGGAGGCCGGTGTGTTACCACTGCTCTCTGCTGGACCCGTTGCATTTCCCGCAGCCGAAGCCAGGCACTTCCCGGCTGGAGCAGGGAAGGAGGAGGAGGAGGAGAAGGAGGAGAAAAAAACATGGTGCTGAGACAGCACCCTGCCAAGCATCCCCAGCCAGGGAAAAGCAGGTGGTGGGGAGATCCATTATCCTGGGGACAGCAGTGAAGTGTCCAGAGATGCCACCCTCTCCTCGGCACACACTTGCCAGCCTCTCCCCAACACTGCTGCCCTCTCCCTGGCCTTGGCACTCCTTCCTCCTCCCCATCATTTCCATCCTTCTCCCCAGTGTTGACACCCTCTCCTTGGCATTGCCACCTTCTCTTCAACATTCCCACCCTCTCTGCTGCCACCCTCTCCCAGCATCATCACCCTCTCCCAGCATCATCATCCTCTCCTCAGCATCATCATCCTCTCCTCAACATCATCATCCTCTCCTCAGCATTCCCACCCTCTCAGCATTCTCACCCTCTCCTCAGCATTCCCACCCTCTCCTCAGCATTCCCACCCTCTCATCAGCATTCCCACCCTCTCCTCAGCATTCCCACCCTCTCAGCATTCTCACCCTCTCCTCAGCATTCCCATCCTCTCCTCAGCATTCCCACCCTCTCCTCAGCATTCCCACCATCTCAGCATTCCCACCCTCTCCTCAGCATTCCCACCCTCTCCTCAGCATTCTCACCCTCTCCTCAGCATTCCCACCCTCTCCTCAGCATTCCCATCCTCTCATCAGCATTCCCACCCTCTTCTCAGCATTCCCACCTTCTCCCCAGCATCATCACCCTCTCCTCAGCATTCCCATCCTCTCCCTGGCATTGCCACCCCCTCCCCTGCATTCCCCCCCTCTCCCTGGTTCCCTGTGCTTTCCCAGGCTCAGGTTCCACTGGATAAAGTTTATTTCCACTTAGGAACCCAAAGGACTGGACTGGGTGCACTGGGAGCAGCTCCACAGGGTGACAGAGTCCAGCTCAGCCAGAGCTGGGATTTCTCTGGGAGTCTGGGTCCAAGTGAAAATCCCTCAAGGGAAAATCCCTCAAATGCAAATCCCTGGTGTCCGTGAACTCCTGGGGCCTCTCTGAGGCCTCACTGGGGCCTCAAGGGCTGCTCTGCAGTGCAGCACTCAGGGAGCAACAGGACCTGCAAGAATATTAAATACACTGATATTTAATGCCCCAGCCCTACATATCCCAGAGCTAAACATCCTCATGTTTAATGGCCCAGCCCTAAACACCCCAAAGTTAAATGCCCCAACAGCAAAAAAAAAAAAAAAAAAAAAAAAAAAAAAAAAAAAAACAAACAAAAAAAAAGACCAAGCTAAACACCCTGACATTTAATGGCCCAGCCCTAAATACCCAGTGCAGTGCCTCAGTTTTTAACACCCTAACACTACGTACCCCAAAGTGAAACATCCCCAGGTCCAATGCCCCAAAACAAAATACCCCAGAGCTAAACACCCCAATGGTTTCACACCCAGCATCGAATACCCCAGAGTTAAACACCCCCATGTTTAATAACCCAAAGCTGAGCATCAGATGTTTAATACCCCAGAGCTAAATTCCTCAATATTCAATGTCCCACCCTGAAATACCCTAGAGCCAAACACCCTAATATGTGTTTATAAATATAAATATAAATTATAATTTATAATAAATACTCTAAGCTGAACCCCCTGATATTTAACACCCCAGAGCTGAACACCAAAGGTTTCATATCTCAGAGTTAAACTCTCCAGTGTGTAATGCTCCAATCCTAAAGAACCCACACCTAAACATGCCCAGGTTTAATGCCCCAGCACCAAGTGCCCCAGAGTTAAATTCATTCATGTTTCAAGCATTAATCTAAATGCCCTAACAATAAATGCCCCAAAGTTACTTGCCCCAATGTTTAGCATTACTGCCCTGATGTTAAATACCCTAGAGCTAAATTCCCCTTTATGCATCCATCTAAATGCCCCAGTGCTAAATGAGCTGGTGCTAATTACACCAACTCGTAATGGCTCAGTGCTAAATGCCCCAATATTTCATGTACTGATGTTTAATGTCACCGAGATAAACACCCTGGTGTTCAATGTCCCAGAGCCAAGTGCCCAGTGCAACATTCACCAGCATTTTAAACACTGGGGATAGATACCCCAGGATTAAACACACCAGGGTTAATGACTGAACACCAAATGCTGCAACTCCAAATAACTGGGGCTAAATTCCCCCATTTTAATGCCCCAGAGCTCAATGCCCTATTGCTAATGCCCCAACCCCAAAAGCCCCAGGGCTGAATGCTGCAGTGTTCAATATTCCAGTGCTAAAAGCCCCAACACCAAGGGCCCCAGAGCTAAACTGATGATTTCTGTGTGGATCAAAATGCCCCAGTGCTCAGTATCCCAACCCTAAATGCCCCAGAGCCGATTGTCCCCGTGTTTAATGTCCCAGTGCCAAATGCACCAGTTCTAAAAGTCCATTCCCTAATGCCCCTAAAAGCCCATTCCCTAATGGGCTAAAAGTCCCTAATGCCCCTAAAAGTCCATTCCCTAATGCCCCTAAAAGCCCATTCCCTAATGCCCCAAACCCTAAACACACCAGCGTTTAACACCTAAATACCCAGAGCTACACATCCTGATATTTGATGCCTCAACCTTATACACCCTGAGTTAAGTACCGCATTGTTCACTGCCCGGGGTTCCCCGGTGCTTTCTGCACAGATGCTGAACGCCCCAGTGTGAGAATGTCGCAGTGTAAGACATCCTAGAGCCGAATATCCCGCCGGGAAACACCAGTTCCAAACTGGGAAACACCAGTTCCAAACTGGGAAGCACCAATTCCGAACTGGGAAACACCAGTTCCAAACTGGGAAGCACCAATTCCGAACTGGGAAACACCAATTCCGAACTGGGAAACACCAATTCTGAAGCCTTTTGCCAAACATCCCCTCCCTAAATGCTGCAGGCAGTGAATCCCCCAGACATCGACACTAAACCCCCAGAGCTCAGTTCCGCGGTGTTTAATGCCCCAGGGCTCAGTGCCCTGCTGGTAAATGTCCCGATCCTTCGTGCCCTTTTCCTGAATGTCCCTGTAGCAAATTCCCGAGGCACTGAATTCCCCAAACACCAAATACCCCAATGCTAAACACCCCGGAGCTGAATGCCCCAGAGCCAAATGCCTCGATGCCAAATTCCCAAGGCACTGAATTCCCTGGGTGCTCGCTGTCCCAACAGCAAATACTCCGGAGTTTAATGCCCCAGAGCTCAGTGTCCCGATGCCAAATTCCCCAAACACCAAATACCGCAATGCTAAGTTCCCCAGGGACTAAATGCCCCAGAGGGGCACCGATGTTTAATGCACCAACATTAAATACCCCGGAGCCAAATGCCCTGATGCCAAATTCCTCAGGCACTGAATTCCTCAGGCACCAGATTCTCCAGGCACTGAATTCCCCGAAAATTAAATACCCCAATGCTAAACACTCCGGAGCTGAATGTCCCAGAGCCAAATGCCTCGATGCCAAATTCCCAAGGCACTGAATTCCCTGGGTGCTCGCTGTCCCAACAGCAAATACTCCGGAGTTCAACGCCCCAGAGCTCAGTGTCCCGATGCCAAATTCCCCAAGAAGTCAATGCCCCAGGGACTCAAAGCACCGATGTTTAATGCACTGACATTAAATATCCCGGAGCCAAATGCCCTGATGCCAAATTCCTCAGGCACCGAATTCCTCAGGCACCAGATTCTCCAGGCACTGAATTCCCCGGAGCTAAATGCCCTGGTGTTTAACGCACGGACACTGAATACCTTGGAGCCAAAAGCCTCGGTGCCAAATTCTCCAGGCACTGAATTCCCTGAACGCTAAATGCCCCGACAATAAATTCCCCGAAGTTAAACGTCCCGGTGTTTAATGCCCCAGAGCTAAATACCCCAACGCTAAATTCCTCAGGCACCAAATATTCTCCAGGCACTGAATTCCCAACGCTAAATTCCTCAGGCACTAAATATTCCAAGCACTGAATTCCCCGGAGCTCAATGTCCCAGTAAATTTCTGCTCATCCTGCTTCAAACCCACCAGGGAAAAAATTCCCAGCACAACCAAAAGCAGAGGCTCCATTTGGGGATATCTCCCCAATCCCAGGGTTTAATCCATTTTCAGATTAATTGGGGGGTTTCATTAACCAATGATGGTTTGAGGTTCTACAAGGCATTCCCAGGGTTGGTTTGGCACCCAGTGGGATTCCAGCTGGGAAATGGATGGATTCCACAGAATAATAATGAACTGGGAAATATAGCAAAATTTTAAATAATTAATAATAATAATAATAATAATAATAATAATAATAATAATAATAATAATAATAATAATAATAATAATAATAATAATAATAATAATAATAATAATAATAGTAGTAAAATAGTCATTTTTAATGCTGCTAAATCAAGGATTTCAGCTGCAGGGAAGTGAATGGATCCAGCAGAGCAGCCGGTGCTGGTGGGGCTGGGGTGGTTTGGGATGGACGGACGGATGGTGGGGCTGGAGCTGACACCAAGTGGATGGAAATTGTAATTCCTGCTCTGGGAGCAGAAAAGGGAAGATTTGGGGGGAAAAAAACGAGGGGTAATCACAAAAAAAAAGGAAAAAACAACAAGAAAACCAAACCAAAACACAACAACAACAACCAACCAACCAAAACAAAACAAAACCAGAAAAAAATGGTGCTAAAAAGGCCAATTTGGAGCATCCAGAAGAACGGGGTGGGAGGTGAGAGGGGGCTGGGGTGGGATGGGACGCACAGCCCACGTCAGCAGCAGATTTCCTTTGGAAAAGTACCCAAACCCACGGCAAATAAATGGAATAAAGCCCCAGAGGTGGCCTGGAATATTTATGTGACCTTGGCCGTGTCCTTTGTGACCGTGCCTGGCTTGGAATGGGGGCGCTGGGGATGGGGAGGGGGCACAGGGGGCATGCTTGGGGTCGTGGCAGTGACATTTGTGCGCCTGGGAGGGACAGAGGGGACACTGAGGTGACCTGCAGGGACACTGCAGCCCTGGACTCTGCCAGGGAGGGGACACGGTGACACTGGGGGGTGGCACCTGGGATCAGCCCAGGGACTCACCGAGGATCTGGAGCCCAGATCTCAGAAAAAAATCAGAATTTTGCCCCCCCAAAAAGACCTTTGTACCCCCCAAAACCCCTCTTTTTCTTAGAAAGGGCATTTTTTTCCACAAAAAAAAGGACTTTTCTTTCTTCCAAAAACAGCCTTTTTTCCTGAAAAAAGGTATTTCTTTCCAAAAAATGCACTTTTTTCCCCCCAGAAAATCACCTCTTCCTCCTCAAAGCGTGAGTTTTATTCCAAAAAGCTCTATTCCTGCAAGAAAAGAACACCTTTTTTCCCACAAATGAGGATTTTTTTTGCCAAAAAAATACTTCTTACCCCAAAATTTATTTTTTTCTCCAAAAAAAATTATTTAATAAAAAAATCAAGCACTTTTCCCAGCAGTTTTTCCCATTAAAGCCTTTTCTGGCTTTATTTTTCTCACCAAACCCCACATTTTTGTCTCCATTAAGACCTTTTTTCCCCAAGAAGAAGTTGCTTTAAAAAAACAAACAAACAAAAAACCTCCTTTTTTTAAAAAAAAGGGTTTTTTTTCCCAAAAAAGCGCCTTTTTTACTCAAGAAAAAGAGGTTTTCTCTCTCAAGAAAAGCGTCTTTTCCAAATAACCCTTTTTAATTAGAAAAAAAGGCTTTTTTTCCCAAACCCATTTTTCCTTGTAGAGTGTAGAGAATTTCTTTGTAGACCTCTAAAGTCCATTTTCTGCCTTTTCTTTTCCCTGTAAAAAATGGATTGTTTGGGTTTTTTAAAAGCAGGTGTTTTCTCCAGCAAGTCTGGTTTTTCCCAGAAAAAAAACAAAGCCCCTTCCCCCCACAAAGCTTTTCCTTAACAAAGTCCACTTAAAAATAAAAGTATTTTTTCTCTCAAAAAAGTGCCTTTTTCTAAAAAAACGAAGCCTTCTTAAAAAAAAATAAATAAATAAAAGCAGCTTCTTATTTTCCTAAACCCCCTTTTTCCCCTCTAAGGCTTTTTTTTTTTTTTTTTTTTTAAGGGACTTTATTTCAGGGAAAGATCATCCTTTTTTTTCTGCAAAACTCCTTTTCCCTAGGAAAAAAAAAAAACTTTTTCCCCCTCCAAAAAAGGGTGAAATAAAAAAGAAATTAAATAAATTCAATTTAATTTAATAAAATTAATTTTCCAAATTAAAAAAAAAAATTCAGCAACTGACTTTTTACAGAAAATCCGAATTTTTTTCCTTTAAAAAAAAAAAGTCTTTTTGCCGGGATTGGGCCGGGCAGGCCGGATATGATCCGGCTCCGCTCACATCAGAAAATATCCGGCCCCATTGTTCGGGGCAGCAGCGCCGCGTCCGTGCTTTGTTCCCTCGGGACCCCTTGGGATCCACAGAAATATTTGGAGAGCCCCAAGGCGCGGGAAGAAGGACGAGAATTTTTTTTTTCTCTCCCCCCACCTTCCCTCCCCCCCACCAAAGCTTTATTTTTTGGGGCCAAATGTGACTTTTTGTACCTTGGGACGGAAATTTCCGGCTGGAAACCCAACCCTGCGCCTGGTGGGAGGCTGAATGGGCGCCCCGCTGGGTGGGAACAATATGGATTTGGGATGAAAAGCTTTTCCCGGCCGGTTCCCCGGAGCGAAGCGGATCCGCCGTGGCTCGGTGCCCGCGGGATGCGTGGAGCGCGGCGCTCCCGGGGCGCGCTCGCTCCGGGATTTCGGAGGGTTCCATGGGCACTGCTGTGGGATTGGCATCCTGATTCACACCCTCTGAACCTGGGAAAAGCAGAGAAAAGAATCCCAGAATCCCAGAATGATGAGGTTGGAAGAGACCTCCAAGACCATCCAGTCCAACCCGAACACCTCAACCAGACCACAGCACCAAGTGCCATGGCCGGGCTTTTTTAAAAAATGTGTTTAAATGATCAGAATGATTCTTGTCTCGTTTGCTGCGCCTGTGTTTGCTCAGGAGTGGAATGCGTTGTGGAAGATTGTTTACTTGAAGGGAATTGATCAGTTACCTGAAGGGAATTGATAATTGGATTCTGTGTGAGTGTTGTGGTTCACTGACCAATTAAATCCGGGTGTGTGTCGGGACTGTCACTGACAGTCACGAGAGGCTGGGCAGTGCTTGGCAGATTCAGTTTAATTGAAATGTAATATAATACAGAACAATAGAGTATAATAAAGTAATTAATTAGCTTCTGATATCCATGGAGTCCTCCTCGTCATCCCTCCCTGCCACGGGGGTTGCCTTGCTCCGATACAGAGCTGCCCCCTGATGGGGCTGGGATGCAGGACAGGGAGTAAACCCCGTCCCAAAATATTCGGGATTCAGGGATGAGTGCTGGGACATGGAATGGGGGATCCATCCACCAAGGATAGGGATGCAGGGCTGAGGGGGGGAATGGGAA
The DNA here is from genome assembly GCF_022539315.1 of Serinus canaria. Taxonomy (NCBI): domain Eukaryota; kingdom Metazoa; phylum Chordata; class Aves; order Passeriformes; family Fringillidae; genus Serinus; species Serinus canaria. Next base: position 2,461,094 of record NC_066334.1, on the reverse strand, counting down.
ACAGGGATCCATCCAGGGGGAATGTGAGAGGGGATCCATCCCATCCAGGGGAATGGGAAACAGGGATCCATCCAGAGGGAATGGGAAACAAGGATCCATCTCATCCAGGGGAATGGGAAACAGGGATCCATCCAGGGGAATGTGAGAGGGGATCCATTCCATCCAGGGGAATGGGAAACAGGGATCCATTCCATCCAGGGGAATGTGAAACGGGAATCCATCCAGGGAGAATGTGAAACGGGGATCCATCCCATCCAGATCCATCCTATCCCAAAGGAATGGGAAACGGGGATCCAGCCCATCCTGGGGGAATGTGAAAGGGAGATCCATCCTGGGGGAATGTGAAAGGGAGATCCATCCCATGCAGGGGGATATGAAACAAGGATCCAGCCCATCCAGGGGGATGTGACATGGGGATCCATCCCAGGGGAATGTCAAAGGGGATCCATCCCATCCAGAAGAATGTGAAACAGGGATCTATCTCATCCCAAAGGAATGTGAAACAGGGATCCATCCCATCCAGATCCATCTCATCCAGGGGAATGTGAAACAGGGATCCATCCCATCCAGGAGAATGTGAATTAGGGATCTATCTCATCCAGAGGGAATGGGAAAGAAGGATCCAGCCCATCCAGAGGGATGTGAAATGGGGATCCATCCAGGGGGAATGGGAAAGAAGGATCCAGCCCATCCAGATCCACCCCATCCCAAAGGCATATGAAACAAGGATCCATCCCATCCAGATCCATCCTATCCAGGGGGATGGGAAACAAGGATCCATCCAATCCCAAAGGAAGCCTCAGCTCTGGGATGAGGGATGCCAGTAGCCCTCCACGGTGGCTCCCAACCTCTGTCCCAGAGGGCACTGGACGGGGCTTTTTTGGGTTGAAAAGGGCAGGATTTGGTTGTGGGGTGGGGTGGCATCTGGGAATGTGGGATCCTACAGTGTCCTGGGGCAGAAAAAGGAAAAAAAAAGGGGGGGGGGAAGGGGGGGGGGTGCAAAGAGTAAACAAAGAGGGGAAGGGGGGAAAATAGGAAGAAGAGGGGGAATGAGGGAAAAGGGGGAAAAACAGGGGATAAAGGGAAGGGGAAGGGGAGCAGAGAGTTGAGGGAGAGAGGAAAAGAGGAGGGGAAGGGGAAAAGAAGGAAAATGGGGGAAATGGGAAAAGCAAAAGAGAAGGGGGAAGATGGGAAAAGTGGGAGTAAAACGTGGGGAAGGGGAATAAAGGGAGGAAAATGGGGAGGAAGAGGGGGAAAACTGGGGAAAATCGGGGGGAAATGAAAAATGGGAGGAGGGGATAAAGGGAGGAAGAGGGAAAAAGGAGGAAAAGAGAAAAAATAAGAAACGAGGAAAAGGGGTGGAAGGGAGAAAAAAAGCAGGAGAAACAGAGGAAAAACAAGAGAGAGGAAAAGGGGATGATAGGAAGGGAAAATGGGAGAAAACAGGAAAAACGGGAGAAAGGGGGGAAAGGAAGGAAGGAAATCCGGGGGGAACCAGGGAGAGCAGGGGAAAGAGGGAAAGCGGGACCAGCAGGATCGGATCTGCCCGAGCACCGGCGCCTCCTCGCGGCAGCGGCTACGCAGCCCCGAGGGGTCGGGACGTGCCCAGAGACCCCCAGGGCCACCCCAGAGCCCTCAGTACCCCACAGCCCCCTCTGTATCTCCTCAGCTCCTCAGTATCCCCAGTGCCCCCAGTGCCCCCCAGTGCCCCCATAGCCCCCTAGTGCCCCCATAATTGCCCTCGGTGCCCCCACAGCTCCCTCCAGTACCCCCATATCCCCAGAGTACCCCCATAGCCCCCAGTACACCAATAACCCACCCAGTACCCTCTAATTCCTCCCAGTGCTCCCAGCAGGCTTTCCCGGGGTCCCCCACACAGCCATCACAGCCCAGTGCCCCCTACCCCCCCCCCCAATTCCTCTCCTTAGCCCTTTCAGCCCCCCAGTCTGCCCCAGTGCCCTCACAGGCCTTAGAGCCCCCCTGCCTGCTCAGTGTCCCCCCACACCCCCGCAGTGTCCCCAGCACTGCACAGAGCCCTCCCGGTGTCCCCAGGGCCGGGAGGTGACCCTGTCCTTGCACGGCCGGCTGGCCCGGGGGCACCCCGAGTGTCCCGGGGTGGGGACGGAGCCCAGCTCGGAAGGGCTTTGGTGGCCACGAGTGACCCACGAGCGAGCCGCAAGCCCCACCGTGATCCCCGAGGGCACCGGTGCCACCTTCCCCCCGCGGTGCCCACCCTGAGTATGCCCGGGGTGACACGGGAAACACCGGGGACCGGGGCCACCACCCCCGTACGGCAGCACCCGGCACTGGACTCCTTCGCGGTGACCCCGGGTGACCGCAGGAAACGCCGGCGATCGGTGCCACCGGCGGAGTTACGACCCTGGGCCCGTCCGGGAACATCCCCGGGCCAGCCCCGACAGCTCCGGGGCCGGTGCTACCCACCCGTACCTCCCGCCGGCACCGGCCCTGGAAACACCGGGGACGGTGTCAGCACCCCCCGCCAAACCATCCGGCCGGTGTGTGCCCTCAGCATCCCCGGGTGAGCGCAGGAAACACCGGGGACGGTGTCACGGGCCGGTGTGTGCCCTCAGCATCCCCGGGTGAGCGCAGGAAACACCGGGGACGGTGTCAGCGGCCGGTGTGTGCCCTCAGCATCCCCCGGTGACCCCCGATGGTGGCGGGGGCCGGTGCCATCACCTCTCCAGCGCCGGTGCCGGTCCTAGGGCAGCCCCGAGATGACTCCGAGCAGCAGCGGGGACCCCGGTTACCATCCCCCCGCTGTGGCATCCCGCCCATCCTGGCCCCCAGCACTTTCCGGGGTGACTCCAGGAAACACCGGGACCAGCGGCACCATCCCCACGCCGCGGCATCCCGCCAGTAGCGACCCTCGGGGTGACTCGGCGTGGCACCAGAGACAGGAACCACCGTGCCTGTATCGCTGCCTCCCCCCGGTAGCGACGCTCAGCATCCCCAGGGTGACCCCGGGTGACCCCGGCGGCGGCAGGGACCGGTGCCACCATCCCCAGGCTGCAGCATCCCGCGCTGGGCAGCGCCGGGGTGACTCGAGCGACCCCATGCGCCAGCGGCGACCGGTGCCACCAACTTCACGCTGCGTCTTCTTGCCCGAACCGGCTCTCAGCATCCTCGGGGTGACCCCGGGCGACCCCCGGTAACGGCAGGGACCGCCGCCAGCATCCCCAGGCCTCAGCGTACCGCCGGGCCTGACTCTGGGCAGCCCCGGGATGGCTCCGGGAATCACGGACGAGCGGATCTCCGCCGACCCCCACTCCTGGCCCCGCCGGTCCCGGCCCGCTCCCCTCGGGCGCATCCGCGCCCCCTCCTCTCTCCTCTCTCCGTTGCCATGGCGACCCCGCTCACCGCCCCCCCCCTCCCCGGGGTTGCCATGGCGAGCGCGAGCAGCGGGCGCGCGGCGCTGTGGGCGGGGCTCGCGGGGCGGGCGGGGCCGCGATTGGCCGGGCGGGGCCACGTGACGCGCGCAGGAATGCAAATGAGCGATGGCCTCGCGCCGCCGCCGCGCCGCCGCCTGAGGGAGGGAGGAGGGAGCGGGCCCGGCCCGGCCCCGCCGGGACCCCCGCAACCCCCGCGCCCCCCGCTCCGGGACCCCCCGGCGGCCCCCGGGCCATGGCACAGCCCGCCCGCCGCCTCCGCCTCGCCCGGCCCGGCCCGCAGGTACCGCGCGTGCCGCCGCTACCGGGCCCCGGCGGCTTTGTCTGGGCCGGGGGGGGGCGGGGGGTTGGTTGAGGGGAGGGGGGGCCGCGCATGCGCACCCGCCGTGCCTCAGTTTCCCCACCCGGCGCCGTGGCCCCCGCCGCTCCCCACCCCCCGTGGAGCCCCCATTTCCCACCCCATCCGTGTCTCCCCTCCGTCCCTTTCTTCTGCGCCCCCTCCTCTGGTTCTGGACTCCCCTATTATTATTACTGTTATTATTGCCCAGCGCCCACCATCATATTCCAGGGCCCCCGTGTTATCTCTGGCGCCCTATACTATATCTGACCGCCTTGTCTTCCATCCCACCCCTTGCCATCATATCCCACTCTCCATCTTCCACCCCCTTTAATGATTTTGCACCGTTAGTATTATTCCCACTCCCCACCATCATATTCCAGTCCCTGCTGTTTTATCTGTCTCCCCCTTTATTGAATGTGACCCTCTCTTTTCTTTCCTGTCCCACCTCACTAGTGTTTTCCACCCCTTACCAGGACCTTGCATGCCCCCTCTTATTTTGCACCCACTTAACATTCCCTGTGTCATATCCTGCTGCTCCCTATCCTGCACCCCTTTATTATTATTTTTGCTCACCCCCAATCATATCTCAGTGTTTGCTGTTACCTGTGACCCCCTGTATTGTAGCTGACCCCTCAGTGTAATACCTGACCTCCCTCACTTCTATCCAACCCTGTCATTAGTGTTTTCCCCTCTTTCCCATTATCTTCCACCCCTCCTCTGCTTTTGCTCCCTCTTATTATTATTCCCACCCCATCATCATTTTCCAATCCCTACTCTTTTAACTGACCCCCCTCATTTCTATCCCACCTTCCCACCATATCCCACCCTTCACCAGCACCTTGCATGCCCCCTTATCCTAAACCCCCATATTATTCTCCCCATATTGCTCCATAGTGCTGCTCACTCTCCCATCTTGCCCCTCTATATCCCATGTTTCCCCCACAACCTGTCTGAATCCCCATTCTGTCCCACTCCTCCAAGATTTCCCTACCCCCTCATCATTTGCCACCCCCATTTTGGGCTCAGCTCAGGGAATTCCAGCTCTTCCTGTCCTGCCTGTGGGACCCCCCCATGTTCCCCCCCCCATCCCCAGTGGGTCCCAGCAGTACTCAAAATCTTCCCTTTTTTGGTATTTTGGGTGGCTGTAATGGTTTGGGGGTTTGACCTCTGGGCCAAAAGCGAGCTATCCCCATCTGACACCCCAGATTCCCTGCTGAGGTTTGGTGTGGGTGAGGACAGGAGGATTGGACCCACAGTGGGTGGGAGCTGTGGGGGGCTTTTCCCAGCCCTGGAGGACTGACTCCAGATGGGCCTGGTGTGATCCCTCTGTGTCAGTCACTGCGGTGACCCCGTGTCACCTTGATGCCACCAGAGCAGGAAAACCAGGTCTGTGGTTGTTGGGTGGGAAAAGTGTGCCTAAAGCCTCTGCAGCTGATGGTGAACATGTGCCATGGATGCAGACCCGAGGGTGGGCAGTGTCAGAGGCCATGTGTACTGCCACACCCATGGACACATGGCTGTCCCACCCTGTGCTTTGCCACAGTGGCATCTCAGGGGACAAAGCCCTGTGGGCTACACGAGGCCAGGACATCACTGCTGCCACGTCCCTCGTGTGCCAGGCTGGGATGGCCTGGTTCAGCCGTGCTGTGGCATGGTGACCAAGGCTACCCTCAGTGGCTGCTGTCCATAGCCTTCAGTGTCCCACCCTGTTGTCCCTGGTCCCCCTGTGGTGGCACTTCAGGGGCTCAAACGGGTGACACAGGTGGCCATGGGTGGCTCTCAGTGACCATGGAGTCTCATGGCCACCGCAGTGGCCGTGGTGACCGAGGTGCCACCCACAAACGCCCCTCTCTGGCCCCCACAGCACTGTCCCCATCCTCCTCCTGTTCTGTCATGCTGTCCATCCCCTTCCTGCCATCCATTCATCCCTCTTCCTCCTTCCATCTGTCTTTCCCCTCATCCATTTCCTCTGTCCATTCTTCCTTGCATCCCTGCATCCCTCTTCTGTGTCCATTCAGCCTTTCTTCCATCCCTTCCTCCCTTTTGTGTCTTTTCATCTGTCTGTACTTCCTCTCTCCTGTCTCTGGTCTGTTCTTCCCTCCATCCCTTGGTCCCTCTCTTTTCTGCTTTTTTTCAGCATTTCCTTCAATCCTTGGATCTTTTCCTCATTCTGTCCATCTTTCTATCCATCCATCATTCCTCCCTTTCGTTCTTAGAGCCGTCATTCCTTCTGTCTGTTGTTTATTCTTCTGTCCTCTTGTCCGTCCTTCCTTTCATCCTTGACCTCTCCTTCCTTTTGTATTTCCTGTCCTTGTTGTCTCTTCTTCCTTACTTACTTCTATCTGTCCTTATGTCCATCCTTTTTTCCCCTCCCTCCCTCTTCCCCTCCATTTTCCTTTCTGCCCATCCATCCTTCCATTTGTCCATCTCTTTCCTTCTCCTGTTTGTCATTCTCTCTGTCCTTCCATCCTTCATCCCTTTCCTGCTTCCACCTGTCCTTACACCTACCCTTTCCTAGTCCCATAACTCGCTTGGTTTCTCTCTTTCCTTCCTCTCCTTCCCTCATTTCCTTCTCTCCATCCGTCTCTTTCCTACTTCCCTCCATTCCTCATTTCCTTTTGTCTGTCTATCCTTTCATCCCTCTCTTCCTCCAGTCCATCCTTCTATCCATCCCTGCCTCCTCACCTCCATCTCTCTGCCTTCCAACCTTCCCTCTATCCATCCTTCCTCCTGTCCTTTCCTTCCCTCTCCTCTGTCCATCCTGCTATCCATGCTCCCTTTCCCCATTTTCCCTGGGGCACTGACCCCACTTTAGTGGAGGAGGATGAGCCACAGGGTCTCTCATCATTCTTCCTCTACCCCCCCTTCCTCCTCCTCTGTGCTTCCAGCCCCCCGTTGCCCATGCAGACACGATGGCTCCCCCCTCACTCTGTTCCTCCTCCCCAGCTCTAGTCTGACCCACTTCCACCATCCCGCCCCGGCCCCGCCATGGAGAATGAGCAGCTCCCAGCTCCAGCTCCCGCCAGCAGCGCCGGTGGCACGGCCCCAGCGCCCGCCAGCACCACGGCCACGCGCCCGCCCGGGCCCCAGATCTCCGTCTACAGCGGCATCCCCGACCGCCAGACCGTGCAGGTACGGGGCTGGGGGCACCGGGGGGTTGGGGTCACTGGGGGGTCGTGGCGCAGCCCGGGGCCACATTTCCTCCCCAAAGGTGATCCAGCAGGCGCTGCACCGGCAGCCCAACACAGCGGCGCAGTACCTGCAGCAGATGTACGCGGCTCAGCAGCAGCACCTCATGCTGCAAACGGCCGCGCTCCAGCAGCAGCACCTCACCAGCGCCCAGCTCCAGAGCCTGGCCGCTGTCCAGCAGGTACGGGCACCCCGCGGGCACGGGGGGTCGCTCGGGGCTGGCACACCCCTCACCTTCGGCTCTCCCCCAAGGCAAGCCTGGCGGCAAACCGGCAAAGCAGCTCCTCAGGGGGCAACGGCACCCAGCCGGCCCCAGCACAGCAGCCCACGGTGAGTCCCTCAGCGTCTTGGCACCCACCCACCCACCCATGCCCACCCGTGCCAGCACCCTGACCTTCTCCTGGTGCCCTGTTCCAGATCAACCTGGCGACGTCGCCGGCGGCGGCGCAGCTGCTGAACCGAGCGCAGAGCGTGGGGCCCGGGGCGTCGGGCATCGCTCAGCAGGCCGTGCTGCTGGGCAACACTGCCTCGCCCGCCCTCACCGCCAGCCAGGCCCAGATGTACCTGCGGGCACAGATGGTAAGGGTGGGGCTGCAACAGGGAAAGCCTCAGCATCCTGATGGGGTGCCCAGGACCATTGGGGTGCCCATCATCCTCTTGTGGGGTGACTGGGACCACACAGTGCACATGGCCGTGCTGTGACACTGTAGGGGTGCTCATTGCTCTGCGTGGTATGCCTGGGACCCATGGGGAATCCATAGGGTGCCCAGAGCCTGTGGGGTGCCCCCCACCCTCCTGGGGGTCTGAGGATCCCACGGGGTGCCTGTCACCCTGCTGTGAGGTGTGTAGACTTTGTGAGGTGCCTTCACTCAGCTGAGGGAACCCAGCCCCCATATAGGGTGAACCCCATCCCACTGGGGATGCTCAGACCCCACAGGGCACACAGAGCCCCATTGTGGGTACTCAAGCAGGTGCTCTTTGTCTTTGGGGGGGCGTTGGGACCCTATAGGGTGCCTTCTCCCACACTGGGCGTGCCGGTTCCTACCCTACATAGATAGAGAGATACCCATGTGCCACCCTGTAGGGAGGGACACAGAGGAGGGACACACAGGGTGTGCCACCCCTGACATGGTGAGCCGTGCACCCACTCTCCCTGTCCCCAGCTCATCTTCACACCCACGGGCCCCGTCAGCGCTGTCCGGCCCGAGAGCCCCGCGCCGGCCCCTCCACCGGCCCCGCCACCTGCCCCACCACCCACCACCCCTCAGGTGAGTCTCCCCACCCCTGCCAGCCCCCCAAAATCTGCCCTGGCATCCCTGACCCGCTGCCGTTGCAGGTGCACAGCCTGGCCTTGCGCCCCGCCGGCCCCCACCTCCCTGCCCTGGCCATGAAGCCCCCCGGGGGTGCCCCTCCCCGGGCTGGCCCCCCCCGGGGGCCCCCGCCCGACCCCCCCGCCGAGCACCTCAAAAAGGCCGAGGGGCACGAGGGCCGCACCCATGCCCTGGCCCGCACCACCGCCCCCGCTGCCACCCACCCGCTCGTCACCCCAGGTAAGGGGCTGCTCTGGGGCGGGGACACCCCCGGTGCTGGGGGAGTCACCAGGGTTGTTCATTCTGAAACCTAGTGATGGCCCTCACTGGAGTGTCCTGTAGGTGTGCCCTGCCTGTGTTTGGGACCTTGTGGGTCCGTCCCCTCACTGGCAGGGGCCCTGCTCAGATGGGTCTCAGCACCCATAGGATCCTAGGGTCTTGTGGGGTGCAGGGGGCTGGGGCAGTGAGGGTGTGAGCCAGGGGACTCCGTGGAGTTCTGGAGCCTGGGGTGCTGCACTGGCATGGCTCCCAAAATTGGGGAAGCCCCCGGGACAGCCTGAGTACAACTTTCCACATGAGCAGCAGGAGCTGGCAGAGCTGATTGTCCAAGGGCACCAGAGGGAACAGATACAGAGAGAGCAGCAGTCTCCTGGAGGGTGATCCTAGGGGTGGGTCCCGTGGGGCTGAGGTGCTGGTGCTGAGGGGGATCTCTGTCCCCGTTGCTGTCCCCACAGCCTACGCCCCGCTGCAGCCCCCCCAGTTCCTGCAGCAGCCGCCGAAGCCGATGCAGCCGCAGCCGCCGCAGCCGCAGCAGCAGTTCGTCATCCAGCAGCAGCAGCAGCAGCTGGGCCCCCGTGGGCAGCCTCCCTCGGGCCCCCCCACAACCCCCCAGCTCCAGCCCCTGCCCCCTGCCAGCCCCAGCCCGGGGCCCCAGCCCAAAACAGGGGTCCCCCAGGGAGCGGGGGGTGAGGGTGGCACCCCCAACGGGCACCCTGGCTGCCACGCTGCCCCCCGCAAGTTCCAGCACGCCTCGGCTGTCATCCTGCAGCTGCAGCCTGCCGGCCCCACGGTGAGGGGCCCCCACACCTCCCCTCAAACCTTCATCAAGAGGGGCCCCCAAACATCCCCCAAAGCCTTCCCAAGCCTCCCCCCAAACCCTCACAGTGAGGGGCCCCCAAACCCCTTGGTGGGGGGAGGGAAGGAGGAATGGGGGCACGGGAGTGGGAGTGGGAGTGGGGGATGCTGGGGAGTCAGCTGTGTACACACGCGCGTGGGTGTGCAAGTGCACAATCCCTGCACACGTGTGTGTGCATGTGTGTTCCTGAAATGTGCATGGGGGCCCAGCTGTCATGTCAGTCTGCAGGTGTACAGGTGTGCACACTTGGGCCACCCTGCATGTGTCTACCTGCTCCATGCCCACCTGTGCACAGGCTTGCCCCATCCATGGCACTTTCCTGGCTGTGTGTACCTGGTCCTGTGACATGGGGAGCATGTGGCTGATCCATGTGTGTGTGCACGTGTTTGATCTCGTATGTCTGACCGTGCATGTGTGTCCTGGACCCATACAGGTGTGTGCGCACAGCTTTGCCAGATGCATGCACGTGCATGTGCGCCTATGTGCATGTGTCTGCTCCCTGCATGTGTGTGCGTACTCAGGTCCATGCACATGAGTGCAGATGTGCTTGCTTGGCCCGTGGGTGTGCACCTGTGCTTCACCCATGTGTGTCTGGCCTGTGCATGTGTGTGACACTCGTGCCAGCCCCATGCACATGTGTGTTTGTGGGGGCGTGTACAGGCTCCTTGCCCACCTGTGCAAACATGTGTGCCAGATCAGGTGTGTCTGGACACGCCTGCCCGACTGCGACACACGTGTGTGCATGTGCATGCCCGCTCTAGACACATGCTTGTGTGTGACCCATGCACAGGTGTGCACACTCCAGTCGTGCAGGTGCATGTCCCTGTGCCACCCGCACATGCACCTGCCCTGAGCCCCACACGTGCGTGTGCACACCTGACCCCCGCCCATGTATGTGCACACCTGACCCTGCCCCACACGTGTCCCTGCCACCACAGCCGTCCCTCGGGGTCCCCGAGGGCGCCCGCCGGGACCCGCTGCCCGTGCCGAGGAGCGCCGAGAGCCCGCCAGCCGCCCCGCCGCTGCCCCCCGCCCTCTCGCCGCCCGTCGCCCCCCCGGGCCCCGACACCCCCGAGGGCGAGCGGCCCCTCACGCACGGTAAGCGCCCGCCCCGCTCCCACAGGCACCCACTCACTGGGTGCTGCACCCCCCCAAGCCCTGATGCAGGTGGGGCCGGTGAGGCCGGGCAGCGCTGCGGGGCTGCGGGCTGGGTGCGGCGCCCGCCGCTGCCGCCAGGGGGCGCGCGCCTCTCGCTAACGGAGGGCACCCGAGAGGCGGGGGCGTGGCCACGCCCCTTTCTGTAGGCGCGGCTGTGTCGTGCGGACTGGGGAGGCGTGGCCACATCTGGAGGCTCCGCCTCGGCTGCGTGGGGGTGCAACCGGGGTGAGGGCGTGGCCACGCCCGTGCAGGCACGCCCCTTCTAGAGCGAGACTCCGCCCCCAATAGCGGGGGCGCGGGAGGCGGGGCCTTGCGGGGAGGGCGTGTCCGAGGCTCCGGGCGCGCGCGGCGGCAGCGCCCGCCAATGGGTGCGCAGGGGCGTATCCACGGCAGGCCCCGCCCCCGCCGCCGCCTTTGTCCCCGCTCGGTCCTGGCCCCGCTCCCGGCGCCGCTCCCGCCGCAGCCCCGGCCCGGGCCCCCCGCCATGGCCCCCCCGAACCCCTGAGCGCCCGGTGAGTGAGCGCCGACCGCGGGGCCAGGCCCGGCCCGGGGCGGTGGCGGCGGCGGCTCTGACCTCACTTCCGCATCCGCCCCCGGCCCCGGTCCGGCCCCGCGGCCCGGGCGAGGGAGGGGCGGGGGCAGCGGTAGCCGCCGCCGCCGCCGGACAAAGGTGATGGGGGTGCCGGGGCCTGCGCGGCCCCAGGGTCTTGCCGGGCCGAGGCGGCCTGGAGAGGAGAGGAGAGGAGAGGAGCCGGGGCGGGCTGGGCCGGGCCGGGGCCAGCGGGCCCCGCTGGGCTGTGCTGTGGCTTTGCCGACTGTGCCGGGGCTTACTGGGGTCTTACGGGCGTAGATGGGGCCCTGCCGCGGCGTTACCGGGATGTACCGTGGCCCTGGGGGGTAGTTCGGGTCTTTATGGGGCTGTGCTGGGGCAGATCGGGGCTTTCCGGGTTGGATCGAGCCCTGTTAGGGCCTTTCTGGGGCAGATCGGGGCTTTCCGCCGTAGATGGAGCCCCGCCGGGGCTGCGCCGGGGCAGACGCGGCCTTGCCGGTGCCTCGCAGCGCCGCGCTGGGGCTGTCCCGCTCCCTCTGGGTTCTGGGGCTATGTCCGGAGCCCCCCGGGTAGTCTGGGGGCCCTTTACTCCCTTCGACACCCCCCGAGGGCCGCCCGGGCCTCGCTTGGCGGCGCTGGGAGCGGCAGCAGCTGCTCCCCGTTCCAGCTGTATGGAAATCGCGGCCCCGCGTCAGCGCGGCGTCAGCGCCCGCCCCTCACCCGCGTGTCCCCCGCTGTCCCCAGAGCCCCCCGAGCGCCTCCATGCGCAGCCCCGCATTCCCGGGATGACCTCGGGCTCCGGCAGCGCTGCCGCCACCGTCGCCGGCGCCGCCCCCCACAATGGTGAGAACAAACCGCCCCAGGCCATCGTGAAACCCCAGATCCTCACGCACGTCATCGAGGGCTTCGTCATCCAGGAGGGCGCCGAGCCCTTCCCGGTAACGTATCCCGCTCTCCCGGAGCCGGGGCTGGGCTCGGGGGGAAGGCTCCGGGCTCTGGGGCAGTGGGAATGGGGCGCACGGTCAGGCGTGAGCCCCCAGAGCGTCCCTGCTTCGTCATCCGGGAAGGGGCTGAGCTGCTCCCGGTGCACTCTGTGGTTTTATCCCGTTACTGAGTGTTTTGTCATTCGGGAAGAGGCTGAACCCTCCCCGGTAACGTATCCCAGTGTCCCTGCCCTTGTTGTTGGTTTTGGGAGGTTGGGAATGGAGCACCCCCCGCCGTGAAGCCCCAAATCCTCACCTATTTCATCGAGGATGTCATCCAGGAAAGGGCAGAACCATTCCCAGTAATGTATTTCTCTTTCTACATCCTTATCCCTGAATTTGGGGGTTTTGGGAATGGGGCATCCAATCATCACACCCCCCCTTCCACCCCCAAAATCCTTCACCCATGTGTTGAGGGCTTCATGACTGAGAAAAGGGCAAAAATGTTCCTGGTATGGGATCTGCCCCTCCCTGCTCCCTCTTTTTGGGACAGAGGGATGTTGAGAATGGGCATCTAGGCCTGTGTGAATCTCCAGCTCTTCCCCCCGTTATTGAGTTTTTCATCATTCAGGAAGGGACTGAGCTGTTCCTGGTAACGTATCCACCCATCCAAATCCTTATCCCTGGGTGTGTGTGTGTGGGAGGGGGGGGCTTCTGTATTGGGGGCTGGGAATGAGGCACCCAGACAATTGTGAACCCCCAAATGTTACACACCTTATTCTGTAATTCATTGCTCAGGAAGGGGCAGAGCCATTCCTGGTGATGCCCTCCCCTCTCCCTGTCCCTGCTTCTGGGTCTGGGGGCTTGGGAATGTGGCATCCACACCAGTGTGAATCCCCAAATCTTCACATTCTTGAGTTCCTTACTGTGCAGGAAGGGGCTGAGCCGTTCCCAGCAATGTATCCCCGTCCACCTGTCCTTGTTCCTGGGTGTGGGAAATTGGGAAGAGGGCTCCTGCATTTGGAGGGTTGGGAATGGGATGCCCAGACAATCATGAACCCCCAAATCCTCACCCATGTTATTGAGCCTTTCCATCATCTGGGAAGGGACAGAACTGTTCCAGTACCATACCTGTTGTCCTTCCTGGAGCTGAGGGATTGGGAAGGGGAGGTTGGGATTTGGGTGTTGGCAGTGGGTCACTTTGACAATGATGAACCCCAAACCCTTGCCTGTGTTATTGAGCACTTCAGCAGCCAGGAAGGGGTAGAATCATTCCTGGTAACATATCCTCCTCTCCTTATCCTCACTCCTGGATTTGAGGGGTCAGGAATGGGTCACTCAACAAATAGTTGGACTCCAAATCCCCACCCATGTCACCATCTGCTCCCAGGGAGGTGCAGAGCTGTACCCAGTAACACATCCCCCTCTCCTCACCCCCATCCCCGGGTGGGGGGTGGGGACGGGCCCTGCCAGCCCCGTGGCCACAGGAAGGAGTCCCTGGGGCACAGGTGCAGCCAGGTGTGTTGCACAGGTGGGCCGCTCCTCGCTGCTGGTGGGGGCCCTGCACAAGCAGTATGCGCAGGAGCTGCTGCCGGACAAGCTCCCAGCACAGGACAACACCACCACCACCGACTCGGACATGGAGGAGCCGTACCTGCAAGGTAGCGCCCGGGCCCCCGGCCCGCCCGGCCCCCCGGAGCCCCCGGGATCCCCCCGGAGCTCCCCGGCTGAGCTGGCTGGTTTCTCTCTCTGGGTGTCCCTCCGCGCCCCCCAGAATCCAAAGAGGAGGGGAACCCCCCCAAGTTGAAGTGTGAGCTCTGCGGCCGCGTTGACTTCGCCTACAAGTTCAAGCGCTCCAAGCGCTTCTGCTCCATGGCCTGTGCCAAGAGGTAATCCCAAAACCCACCCAACCCCTCCTTGCTGGGGCAGAGGTAACCCCTAAACCCACCCAACCCCTCCTTGCTGGGGCAGAGATAACCCCTAAAACCCATGCCATCCCTCCATGGTGGGGTAGAGGTGACCCCAAAATCCATCCAGCCCCCTCCACAGCCAGATAGAGGTAGCCCCAAAATCACCGAAGCAGGGTAGAGGCAACCCCAAACCCCACCTGACAGGGCAGACATAACACCAAAACCCCTCTGGACCCTCTTCAATGGAGTAGAGTTGCCCCAAAATCCACTTGACAAGAGTAGAGGTACCCCCAGAAATCTTTAACCCTGCCCAGGTAAAGGTAACCTGAAAATCCATTTAGTATGGGAGGGGTAACCCCATAATCTGCCTGCTTGGGGTTGGGGTCACCCCAAAATCCAGCCTTCCCCTCTTCTTCGGTGGAGTAGAGGTCCCCCCAACATTCCCCTGGTGGACTGGGGACCCCCTGATGACCCGTGGCTCCGTGCAGGTACAATGTGGGCTGCACCAAGAGGGTGGGGCTCTTCCACCCGGATCGCAGCAAACTCCAGAAACCGGGGGGGCCCCCCCATGGGCGGCGCCGCAGCTGCAAAGGGACCCTGCCCCCCCTGAGCAAGGACAGCAAGAAACAGGTGAGGGGGACACGGGGTGAGCACTGAGGCCGGGGTTTGTCCCCTGCTGGGTTTGGCCTTGGGGCTGGAATTTGTTCCCAGTTTTGGGAATGGGGGTGGGCTCCAAGCCTTGGCTTTGTCCCTGACTTTTGGGGGCACCAGGTGGGCGCTGAGTGCAGGATTTACCTCCAGTTATGGGGACATGGGGTGGGCACTGAGGCCGGGCTTTGGCCTAAGCTGGGGGCTATGGGGTGGGTGCTGAGGCTGGGCTTTGTCCCTGAGTTTGGGAACACGGGGGGGGCGCTCAGGCTGAGGTTTGTCCCTGAGTTTTGGTGATGTGGGGCAGGTGCTGAGGCTGGGCTTTGTCCCTGAGTTTTGGTGACATGGGGCAGGTGCTGAAGCTGGGCTTTGTCCCTGAGTTTTGGTGACATGGGGCAGGTGCTGAGCTGGGCTTTGTCCCTGAGTTTGGTGACATGGGGTGGGTGCTGAGGCTGGGCTTTGTCCCTGAGTTTTGGTGCTGAGGCCAGCACTGCCCCCGCAGCCCCCGGGGTCTGTCCCAGCGGGGTCGGTGACGGCGTCGTTGCAGCTCAACCACAGCCAGGAGGATTCCAGCCGCTGCTCTGACAACTCCAGCTACGAGGAGCCGCTGTCGCCCATCTCCGCCAGCTCCTCCACATCCCGGCGCCGGCAGGGGGAGCGGGACCTGGAGCTGCGGGACATGGAGCTGCCGGACGTGCACGGCCGCGACCTGCCCGGCCTCGGCCATCGCTTCCTGCCCAGCGAGCCCAGCAAGTGGAACGTGGAGGACGTTTATGAGTTCATCCGCTCGCTGCCGGGTGAGGAATGTCCTGGGATGGACGGGGATCTAGCCAGAGATAGCCAGCACTGGGGTTTTGGGAAGACTTGGGTCCCTCAGGATGTGTTCAAGTAGGGATCTACTCAAGGATAACCCCAAAATTGTGGTTTTGGGGAGAGATTCATTCACAGAGAACCCTGTAGATGTATTTTTGGGTAGGATTTACACACAGATAATCCCATAAGTATATTTTTGGGGGATGATTTACTCACAGATAACCCCATAAATATTTTGGGAGGGATGGATTCTACTCACA